>NW_028258315.1:72960000-73585000 GCF_053883595.1 Heterocephalus glaber | reverse complement strand
GCAGGTGGGACAAGTGAGGACACGGTGTCGGGTGAGGATGGACAGGGGAACACCAGCTCCTTCCAAAAGATATAGCCTCCAAACCCACCCCCCACAGTGTTTCCAGATGTCCCAGTACTTCAAAGGGAACTGGAAAATCTAGTTTATGATCTGAAACCTAATGAATTTTTAAATACTGGCTCAAATTCTTTTACAACAATAAGGGCAATAAAATACAAACAAGAGTAGACTATGTCTAATTCCTGGAGGAAGAGCAGGTCCAGTGTGTCAGTCAGGCTTCTTCAGGAAGATCCAACCAGTAGATGTTTACCTAGTGCCCTCTTATCTATGATGGTTACTTGCTAAGACCCTAGTGCATGCCTGAAACCATGAACAGAACCAAAGATGATAAATGCTGTGTCTAAAAAAGACCTTCACAGTGATACCTAGCTTAGTTTTTGATTAAATAACTGGGTACTCTAATCTAGCCAAGTTGATACCTAAACCATTACACCTACAGTTTGGGGAAGATGAGCAGACACTTTCAGAACTATAGCCTGTACACCATTTAGCACCGGGCCCCATAGATTCCATAAATATTTCATTTGAATGCAATAAATTAATTCTAACCTCAGCCAGAGAGGAATTGTGTTTCAGTGAATAAAACTTAAAGCAGCTTCAAGGCTAAATTAGTCAAGGATCTCTAGAGAAACAGAACCAATAGAGAGCGGAGTGGGAGGGAGGAGGAGGAGGGGAGAATTAGTATAAGGCATTGGCTCACACAACTGGGGAAGTTAAGTCCCACTACCTGCCATCTACAAGTTAAGACTCAGAAAGGTCTATAGCATAGTGGAGGATATCTGCCAGGTAACTGGTCCCCTGGGTCTGGCACTGTGCTGAGAGCTTCACACATGATTATGCGACCTGCTTCTTACAGCAGCAGGTGAGAGATATCCTCACCATTTTTGACATGGAGAGACTAGAGTGCAGAGAGGTTAAATTTAACTTGGCCAAGGTCTACTTAGGCAGCAGAGCTGAGACTCAAACCCTGTGCTGTACTGTTCTGCTAGTTTTGGATCTGTAGGTGAATAGCTGCCTGGAGTAGTGAGGAAAACACTTTGCTTATGGTTGGCACTTACTCAAGTAAAATCAAATCCTGAGAAGCTTTCAAGAGTGAAGTCCTCTGCTGCCTCTGAGGGAGCCCACTCATATCTGCTTTGGTTGGCTGTGTATTGCCCAAAGCTCCTGATCCTTGGTAAGTGAGACTGAAATCTAACCTATGTTCCACCTGTAAATACAGGCTTCTAAAGAGGTGCATTGGCCCAAGGATGGATGGCTTTTGCTCCTGCAGACCAATCATTTTTTAGAGCTGAAGGCCCTAGCCAGCCTTCTCTTGTCCCCCTCCCAAGTTCTTCATTCACAACTTAAAAATGGTCCCTATTCCTTTCTAGACATTTGACTATTGCTAATTGTATGGTCCACCTTCTTTGTACAAATTCTCTTGACTTTTTGGGATTCATTGTGCTGTGACCTTAAGTCCCTCTCAATTCTATGTCATGAATTCTATTACTAACAAACATTTATTAACATTTGTGTCTTGCACTGTTGTAGGTGTTGGTATTAGAGTGGAGTAAACTCAGATGTGAGAAATTTAAATCTGTGGAGGGAAAAGGATTGTAAAAACATAGTCATTGTAAAAATTTGTATTGTCTGTTTACTCTGTGCTTCATATGTTTCATATAATTTGCTATTGTGTTTTCATTTGATTTTTGCAGTAATCCCTCAAGAGTTGTTTTGACTAATACTCCCATTTTGTATTACTTGGGCCATGTGAAATTGCCTTGGCCGTTGATGTAGTTTAAAGCAGTTCTAGGATGGCAGTTTGAGATGGTAGAGTTGAGTCTAGGAGATGTGGAACCCTATAGATATATATGATGAAGCGAAGAACCAGGCAGTGATACTCCAGAGCCCACACACCTGACCCACCTCACTAAGCTGCCTGTTAATTGAAGTGTTGGTACAAGGAGGAAAATGTTTTGCTCATTGTTTGGAGGAATCGAGAAAGGGTTTCCTCAGGTGGTCCATGGGCTCATATTTACCTCTGCTTGACTTTATGTTTGTATTCACCACTAGCCTTGGCTTATCAAAGGCAGAACCTCATTATTTACTCACTACCTGTTCCAGAGCTTTTAACTTGGGAAGGTCTCCATAGAATACTTTGTTTCCTTACTATTTTCAGTGTCAGTGTGCCTAAAGTTTCTGAGAAAAAAATGTAGAAAATGAGGAGTACAGGGATGAAACTAAGAATCCAGGGTTTAGGAAGAAGGAAAGAAAGAAATTCAAGAAGAAACTAAAATAAAGATAACAAAGTTCTCTAAATAAAACAATGATATAATAAATAATTAAAAGTTTCAGGTAGATGAGGATTGGCTGTTCATTTGGTTTGTAAGGGAAAAACATTTTTACAAAGGAGCTTCATACTTTCTAATCTCTTGTCTAATCTTGACCAATTTTTTCACATCAGTGTATCCTAAAAGCTTGCTTCCTTTATGATGAAAGGGTCATTCTTAAGAAATCTCTAAAGGGCTTGGTGTCTGAAGTATATACTCCATGTTAGGGATGAGAAAATGTAGTATTTCTAAAAATATTTCTAAAATTAGATTTCTCTAAATTCTACCTAAATCTGTTTAAAAATACAAGTAGAAATTAGAGCAAAGAATAAAGATATAAACATGTTTCTGTACAATGATTAAGTAATCATGACAGAGGCCCCTTTATTCATACTTTATGGTTATTTTCTCCAAGGAGAACTTTCTTGTTGCACCTAACATTGAATCTGTTAATTTCATGCATATACATTCATTTTAATATGCTAATTATGGAGTGGTCTTTGTTGGCAAAACCATTGTATACTTTTACTTTTAGCATTTGTCTATTTTTTTATAACCATAGGAAAACAAAAGAATGAGTGAAATTTTCTGTAAAATGTGTAAGATAGTTTTATTTTTGTGATAAAAATTCATTCTTCAACATACCCTCTAGTAAATTTTAAATTTTATTCAAATTAGGTTAAATCACAGCAGAGAACTAAAAAGCATATTGTTATTCTCTTCAAATTTAATTCTGAGCACCTGACTGGTTCTTTAGAAGGTCCCTAATGATTGAATTGTGTAGAAGTGAAATACCCATGAAGTGGTCAAAATGCCATTGGTTCTATGTTTCCCAAATTGGGGAAGGCATTTTTTTCCCCAAAGGGGACCTTTTTTATTGTCACAATACAAAGTTATCATTATTATTAATAATAAAATTTATTATTATTATTAATTATTAAATAATACACAGGACAGCCCCAACTACAAAGAATTATCCAGCCAATAGTGACAATGGTGAGGAACTCTACACTACATCATTATATGGAAGAAAGCATTCTGATTTTAGATGCATATGTCAGAGTTTTAACATTTAATGGATATAAAAATGTATAGAAAAATGTTTGCTTTATTTATAAAAGTTGTAGGTTATTTGCTTTTGAAAATTGTGTGTGCAAATGCCCACATGAGTTTTGATATTTCATAGATATAATTAATTTTTTTGAAAGCATCTTCACCATTTTTTGCCCCAAATCTTTAACCTAAAGAGGTTGAATTCTATCTTTAGAACTATGTGGGTCATGAACAAATGGTAAACTAGATCTAAAGAGTTTTAAACTACTTGACTTTTTTTTTTTGTGTACCAGGGATCGAACTCAGGTCCTTGCATTTGCGAGGCAGGTGGCAGAACCACTGAGCTAAATCCCTGGCCCTTGACTTTTTTCTTAGTTAATAAATTCATCTTAATCTGGAAGGTCTTCATAGCATTCGAGGAAATCAACCTATTTCCGGACATGTGCCATTTGGGGACAGTTTCCACCTCTTGTTTAAATATCATTCTTAGATTTTATCCTAGACTGTACAGTCTTGTCTAGCAGCAGCACCTGTCTTACACATCACCCTGGCTAGAGTAATGTTCTCTTTGTGTGGAGAGCCAGCTACTGGAAGCATCTTCTTCTCCTTTCAGAGGTAATGCATGATGTCTGCAGAGTTCTGACACACAACACAATCTGTTGCATTTGGGCATAAACTTTCTTGCTTTGTTTCTGGTTGTGACCAGAGCATCATTTGGACTCATGCCCTCTGCAGTTCTCTTCAGAGCCACGCCCCACAATGCTCCTCATGGTTGTGCTCCAAGGCCTGCATTCTGGCAAACACTGCACAGAAAACTTTATGTACCTCTGCTTTGAATGTCACAGAGCTTTTCCCTAGCAAGTGTGTGTGCTCAGAACCAGTGGTAGGAACCAGCCAGGACAATATGTTATAGCATATTCTGACAGGGCATTCTTCACAGTGTATTTTGGGAGTTGTTGAATTAAACTAGAACAGCTGTCACAACCTGTTTTAATAGGATCTTGCATTTGGCAAGATCCAAATTTGCTGGTAACATGAGCATTATACAGTGTTTTGCATTTGGGTATACTCCATTTATTCCTATCCTGGGTAACCAAGAATTCCCAAGCATAGAGTCATCAGTACTACCTTTTTGTCTTTACTTGTATTTCCATTGCTATCACTTGTAAGGAGCCCTATTGATGGCAACTTCATCAAGCCCTTTGTGCTGAGAAGAGACCCTTTATGTGTAATGTTGGTTCAGAATTCATAAAAGATAGATATTTATTTTAGATGAATATGGAAAATATAAAAGTACAAAGAAATTTATAATTTTACCTTCACTGTTAAAACTTTAGACACATTGTTTTTCTGTTATCTATGTATAGACACTTTTAAGAAAATGAGCATATTGCTATACAGTTTATTTCATTTAAAAATACAGCAGTCATTTACCCATATCCTTATGTTGTTTGGGTAACATTTTAAATGACATATGGTATTTTAATAGATACTTGGATAATAATATATGGGCATACATATGTATTAATTTGGTTGTTCAATGTTCAAGTTTTTCTACACTTTTTTTTTTAAACAGACGCCTGTGCATTCATGCATATACCTGATTGCCTCAGAGGGAAAAGACCTAGAAATGGAGTTGGTTAGTTAAAGGTTCTGGACTTTTGTAAGACTGATATGTTGCCAAACAGTCTCCAAAAGATGTTTGTCATTTCTTTAATTTTGATATTCTGAGTTAGCATAACTTCCAACATTCATCCTTGAGTTTTTAATCTTTCTTTCAATTGGATTTCTTCTACTTTCTCACCTTTAAGGATACTGTATTATAGAGGTATCTGCTTTTCCAGTTTAAAAAAATTTTTAATTAGGGATAGATATTACATTTTATCAAATACCTTTGGCCATTTGTCTGCATCATCAAGTGATTTCTACCCTATAATTTATCAACATGAGGAAATCATATCAATGTGTTTCCTGACATTGAATCAACCTTGCTTTCCTTGCCCTGGGCTTTTGTGCTTTTGGTGAGTAACAAAGGCTCCAGAGAGGCCCTGTTGTTCAGGGACCGTTGGATGAAGCTGTCCACCTTGTCTTTGCACAGCCAAGTTTTCCTGTGGCCCATGTTCAGCAATGCTGCCTGGAAGTTGTTTTCTAACTGAAGAGTGCTCTGGGCTCTTTGCTCTTATCCATAGAGGAGGAGTTGATTCCAAGTAGTTTTCTCCCATTCTTGATGCTCTGCTCCGCCACTTCTTCATGAGACCTTATAGTGAGAGACACTAGCGAGACATTTCAGCAGTTCCTGAGCTGATGATTATACTACCCTGCTTTCTCATGAGCACAATTAATGTCAAATTTTTGTATGTTCTTTTATCTCAAATTAGTGCGTTTATGGCAAATATACCTTAAAGTTCAGGATGGAAATCTGGAATCACTGCCTGATTTCAGTGTTGATGTTTTATTCATAGCTGTTGTATACACTTTTGTCTCTGCCTAGGAGATTGATTTTATAAGCTTTAAACTTCCAGCACAGTATACTCCAGAACACTTGGAGAAAGCTTTAGAAGGAGGAGGGCAGCATTAATGTAGTGTATACTTGTTAGTTAACGAAAAATTCTTTATTAAACAATTTGTGTTTTAGTTTTGATAATTAACTCATGTAATGTAAATTTAGAATTGTAACATAGCTGAATAGAACCATGGATGCAATGGCAGTGAATATATAATTTCTCTAAGCATACCGGCATTATCTGATAAATTTTCAGTTTAGCCACTCTAATTATTATAATCACTATCTGAGGTTGGAAATGATTTTCTGAAAACTAGATTAAATATCACACAGTTCACCCTTTTAAAAGTAAAGAAAATAATTTTCAGACTCCATTTTTGAGAGCTGTCTGTGTAGTATATAGTACTATGCAGTAATACATAAGTTTTTTGGTAGTTTTATACATCTCTGTAGGTCTATGGGAATAGATATAGGAAAACCAGTGAATGTGTGTAAAAACTTCTAGATCTGTGTTCCTTTGCAGGGGAAAAAACATAATTTAAAACCTTATGATGTGTTAAACACAGGAGGCCAAAGTCACTGTGATTTAGTGAAAAACAAATTTGAATGTTTTTCAACAACTCCAGAATATATAGGCCCGTGGAAGTTATCAAACAAAACATTATCTGAGAGAAATCTTTGTAGATAGAAGGGAAAACAGGCAGCTAGATGTTGACAGTGAAGTTTTAACAGCTAGCTTTTCTAAAGCCATTTATTGCCAGAAATTCTCAGTGGGGTTGATCACACTTCTAATAATGTTTGTGATTGTGTTGTCTAAGCTACTCTAAACACAAGAAAATGATTCACAAAGTACTCATTTTAACTTCTAAGCTTAAAGCTATATAATAATGGTTATAGCCCCACTTAAAAAATGTTTTTGGAAAGAAGATATTTTGATTCAAATATAACCAGAGACTGTTATAAGATTTTTAAAGGTAGAAATCTCATGTAATTGTATCATCCTCAGTAGGATAGTATGGAAATTGCAGATTGAATATAGCCCTACTTCCCTGTATTCAATGAATATATTGCTGTAAAGCTCTATGTAAATCACATTTAAAAAATCAATTGAGTAATTTTAGATATATGAGAGGATCTCTGTGTGAAAGAATCCATTTGAGAAATACTTTATAGACTGATGTGTCATTGCCTAGTTTATAGCATTTAAATATAGATTTTCTCAGACTTGTTTAAAGTGTGCATTGTAGTTAATCATACTGACTTCCGAACTTGATTTAGCCATGTGGTCATTGAACAATTTTGGAGAGGATAGGATGTAAAATCAAAACTGTGTGTGGAATTAACAACTAAATAAGGAAATAGATTCCTTCAAAGATGTGAGTGTGTGTGTGTGTGTGTGTGTGTGTGTGTGTGTGTGTGTGTGTACAAGGCCAGCCTGGACTACATAATGAAACCCTGTCTCAAAAAAAATTGTAGATTTCTGTAAGATCTACCAGTGAATTTTTGTGTTGCTCCACTCAGCTCAATTCCTACTCTCTGGAGTTAACCACTTTTAACTTTTGAAGCTGTTTTTCCTGAGTTTTAGCTTTATATTTTGAAGAAAAACATGCTTTTACTATTGTTTCTTGATTTATTGTTGACATTCTTTAAAAACTAGCCTCTTCACTTCAACTAAATCAGCTTCTCCCCTCTCCCCACTGGAGGTCTATCATACTGTTTGTAAGAATTAAGGTTTACTTTTGTAATATTGATTATGTAAGTTTGATGGGACATTAAATTCTGTTTCATGCAAATTTTTGTTTTGTAACAAAAGATCAAATTTCAAAACAAGGTGAAAGAGACCAAAACAAATGTCTGAGAACCAGCTGGTTATATGTATAGTGTTGCTGAAGAGGAGAGTTTATTATGTTGTAAATGTTGAGATAAATAAAAGATGCAATTAAATGGAGAGCTATACCCAGAGTTTAGTGGAACAAAGACTGTATAGGTGTGTCCTGTAGAGGAACATATGTGAGCCCCAGGAGGGAAAGTTGGCCTGGAGCCTTTGTGACATTAGCCAGCAAAGATGACAGTGGGTGAGTGCTGGGGTATGGTCCCTTAGGGTGACAGCACAGGGAGAGTCTGCGTGGAATGGAGAGGTGGTCTGGGAATCTCATGGCTTTTCATATTGATATTCTTCCATTCCTCCTGTGTTCTGCTGTACCCTCATCTTTCATAGGTATAAATTGCCCCTGACTCCTAGATCCATTGGAGGTCTGTAGTACAAATCCTCTTAGAAAGAAGATTCCCCACCAGGGAGACACTTCATTTGGAGTGCTAATCTCATGTGCTTTCCAACCTTCGAAGTTTGTATTCCTCCTCTGGCTTTTTTTGCCTCAAAATTTCTCCACTGTTATGATTTGTGGGGTCTTGAGTAAGTGATGGTAAACAGATGTGTTCCATCTGCAGTATTTGTCTAGTGTCTTAAGAGATATTCTAAATAGAGGTGGACAAAGGCAGTATGCCCATAGGCTAAGAAGCAAACAATTGATTCTTTAGAAGAAATGCAAATATTTGAGTATTTGTCCCTTTTTAAAAATTTCTGTTCTGGTCTTGACTCAGTTGCTTTTCTTTCTTGAAGTGGGAGAGAAGGTATACAGTCTTATCAAGAGCATGCAAACATGTCCCTTCAGACAGAGCTCCTGGACAACAGGGAGAGTTGTACCACACCCACTGAACTTACGCAGCTAAGGCAACTTAGAAGAACATGGGCTCACAAAGTGTATCCTTCTGCCCGTGGGGCTCCACATACCCATCTTGATGCTTTAAAAAAACTATAAAATACAAAGAAAAATTAGAAGAATCACTTCTTACATTTTGTGCTTTCAAGGACCCCACTGCTGGAAATATAAATTAAGAAATGATTCAAGGGTCACTTTGTCCATATTTAATTTTGTCTTAAAATCTGATTTTAATCCCTAACTCTTGTGTTATAGTTAAGCCAGTGGTAATCATTCTACTCCACTATACAGAATCAATCTATTGCTTGTATTCTTATTCCTGTAGTTGTTTGAATTCTTGTAAATGTTCCTACAGCTGAATTCAAATTCTGGTTATGCCATCGTGAAGATATTATTTAATTTTCCTTAAACTTTGGTTTTCTTGCCTCCAGAGAGGTTAGTTATAGCTTGTTAATAGGTTTGTTTTAACTGTTAATATTAGACAATATTTTAAGCACTATGAAAAATGCTATGTACACAGTATATATTTAAGAGATTAATTTTCTTCTTGGACCCAAAGCTGAAAATTCATTTATTGTTTTTCATGAATCAGGTATCTTATTATTTTTAGGATATTGGTGTAAGCCCTAGAATATTTACTCACATTTATAAAGTACTTATTACCTTACATTGTTCTGTGTTCTTTGTTGATTTATTTAATTCTCAAAAACCCTGGTTACTACAATTTCCACTCCTATTTTATAGGTATGTAAATTGAGCTCCAGAGAGGTTAAATAATTTACCCAGTCTCACATATCCTCAATTTACATATCTACAAAATAGGAGTGGAAATTGTAGCTAACTTACAGAGATTCTTTGAATTCCGATGAAGTACTTACTACCTTACATTGTTACTCTAGGTTCAAATCTTAGCTCTATCTATTGGTCAAAGGATAACATTTTCATTTTTTGTGCAGGAGAAAATAGGTTTTTCTTGTATTTTAACATTCTGGAAAGTTCATATTAGCTCTTTATTTTTAATGAAAAAAAATTATAGAAAAGTTTTCCTGTAAGGAATTAATATGAAATATATACATTGCATTTTGGAGAGATTATAAATTAAGGAACTGTAACTTAAAATTAATTTAGGCAAACAATTTAGTTTTATTTGGAATTCAAAGAATGGTTAACTCACCAAACTGAAAGCCACAAGTGCAGGTCATCTCAGAAACAGCTGGCACCAAGGAATTGAACTGTGAGTTGGCTTTATCATTGTAAACCTGTTTTCTATTCAGGAAAAAAACCAAGGTGATGAGAACCTAAGTTTAATATCTTATGAGTGTGATCAAGATATACAATGATGTTTAAATTTTTAAAAATTACAATAAAATATACATATTACCATTAATTCCCCTCAAAATACACCCCTTCGCTTCTAACACATTTATCCTGCCATTCTTGTCACTTCTTCAGCAGTTCTGGAAGTCCTTTTCCATGAGTGTCTATGTGATCAAAAATACAGTAAATGTTACTGCTGAATGCCATCCAATGGAAATGCAGGCTTGTAAAAATGTTACAATATATCTTTATCCACCTTATCCCCTGGGTCTGGCCTGTGCAACTTTTGGTTCTTCCCCAAAGTCAAAATGACCAGGAAAGGTAAACATTTTGTATCAGTTTAGGACACTGAGGCAGCCTGGACAGCACAACTAATGACACTCATGAAAGATTTTAGAACTGCTTCAGAAAATAACAAGAACAATGAAGTGTGTTTGAAATTAGGAGGAGCATTTTGAAGGGGATTAATGACAACGTGTAATGCGTGTTTCACTGCAAAATATTTTTTAAAAATGTAAACATTCACTGTATTTTTATCACACCTCATATATGATATAAGGCAGGTAAGAAGGCTGACTTTCCTGCTCAGATACTGTCTCTACAATTCCAGGAAAGGACCTGGGTCAGTATCTTATCCTAAACACTTAACTATAGCCTGAGAGTAGAGTAGTTGAAAATAACATGGCCTCTGTAGAAGCAATTTTGTAGATTTGGGATTAGAGAGGGTGGGGGTAGGCAGGTATATTAGGGGTACAATTGGGTAAACTTAACAAAATAGTGTTAACTAATGATGGATAAATTTAGAGGTATGTGTATTATTTACTGTTCTAATAAGAAGAATCTACAATTAGGGTTGGCCATTATTTTAGTGAGAGCGCCCTGTAGCATTATAGTTTTTCACTCGATCTTTTCTATATAGGCTTTTCATATTTTTGCTTGTCATCTCTTCATCACAAGGTGGCTGTCTGAGGTCCAAATTTCACATACATATCTAAGGTTAAAAAAAAAAAGGAACATGTTAGCAAGACAGCCTCTTCCTTCGGTGTCTCTCATTTTTTTTCAGAAGCCTATAGCAGACTTTTCCCTTTAATGACTCTTCAGCCAGAAGGAGGACTCTGAATGTTTTTATCTGTGAAGGAATCTGGGAAAATAAGCAAGGCGCTCATTAGACTTTGCTGTGAGAGGCAACAACTGAATAGAGGTTAGGAAGGGCTATTGTGTTAGCCAATCAACTATATCTGCCACAATGGTCAAAGACCTAGGCAAAATTGTCAGTTGCCAAGGAAATGGAAAGGAATGGTATTAGACAGACAGCCTTATTGACATCTAGTACATTATATGTAAACTTGAATCTAGGCCTCAACAACTCTGATCTGTCTTCGGGAGAGCAGACCAAACCCACTGTGTTCTTCGCCTCTCAAATAGGACATGGACCCTTCTACCTTTATGTTCTGCTCATGTGACTTTTCTCCCAGCTCTTTTGTGGTTTCTTCTCTTCTAGAGCTACTAGAACTTTTAATCTTATTTCAAGGCTCATTCCAATCTGCTAAGCTCATAAAGATATCTTGTTCCTTTGAATTCATTCTACCACTTGATTATTCAACTTATAAGTTAGATAATGTACTGCCTGACAACAACTTACATTTTATTTTGTCCTGTATTTTAGATTTTTGACTTCAAGTTATATGATTACTACAATTAGATCATTGATTTTATTTATTAATTTTTAAATTGATGAAATTGAATACATTTGTGTGAGTTTTAGAATATGGGTACCTTGCAGAATGGCTGAATTGAGCTAATTATTAATATATGCATTACTCACTTAAATTTTTTTGTCATGAAAAAATTGGAAATGATTTTCAAGAATATGACACATTGTTCTTAATTATAGTTATCATGTTGTACAATGGATTTCATGAATTTATTCCACCTACCTAACTGAAGTTTTGTGTCCTTTGGTCAACAAATGCTCAACTCCAAGGCTCTGATAACCACCATTTCACTCTCTATTTCTATGAGTTGGACTTTTTATTTACATTGCACATGTAAGTGAGATCATGCAGAATTTGTCTTTGGCTGACCTTTTTAACTTAGCAAAATTTCCTCCAGATCCATCTATGTTGTCCCAAATGACAAGATTTTCTTCTTTTTTAAGGCTGACTAGTAGTTCATTTTGTCTGTGTACCACATTTTTTAAATCTATTTATCTGTTGATGGACACTTAAGTTGATTCCATTTCTTGGCTATTGTGGATAATGCTGCAGCGAACACTGGAATGCAGGTATCTCTTTGAAATATTGATTTCATTTCCTTTGTCAGTAGAATTGTGGAAAGTGTGAATCATATGATAACTCTGTTCCTAATTTTTGAAAGAAATCTCTAGAATGCTTTCCATAATAGTTGTACTAATTTACAGTCTACCCAACAGTATGCAGTTGTTCCATTCACTTCATATCCTCACCTACACTTGTTATCTTTAGTCTTTTTGATAATTACCATTCTAATTGAATGAGGTTTACATCATTGTGATTTTAATTTTAATTTGTATTTCCCAGATGATTAGTGATCTTGAGCATTTTTTCATGTACTTCATGGCTATTTGTATGCCTTCTTTTGAGACATGCCTATTCAGATCCTTTGCCGATTTAAAAAATGGATTATTCATTTTCTTGACATTAAGTTGTTTTAATTCCTTATGTATTTTTAATATTAATGCTTTTCAAGTATATGATATGCAAATATTTTCTCCCGTTTTGGAGGTTGTTGCTTTATTGTTTTTTCTTTCTTCTGCTGTGCAAAAGCTTTTTTTCTTTAACATAGGTTATTTTCTCTTTGCTTGCCTTTATCAATTATAGATTTCTTAAACAGAACAACCTTTCCTCTATTTCTGTGTAATGACCATGGCAAAAAGCAGGGCATATAATAGGTATCCAGTTTAGCCACATTGGTTAATTTTCTCTGCCCAAGAATGTTTATTTAAAATCTTAATTTATCCATAAAGAATAATTTTAATCTGTGTGATGCTGCTGAAATGCTTTAGCAAAGAGAACTAGGGGAGGCAATTTCTTTAACTCCAAAAGAATTGTACAGTCATCTGACCTAGCTTCAGCTTTGCTTTAGGGCATCTGCTTAAACAATATCTTTCTCTTCAAAATCCCTGACAGTGCATCATCATGAAAGTAATAATCATAATAATCATAATAATCATAATAATCATAATAAATTTTTAAAGATTTATTTTCCTAGTGTAAGATGCTGCTAGATTAGTATTATAAACAAAACAGCTGCAATGCCATTTACTGGGCTATTTTAGCTCTGCCTGTTTTTGAAGTATCTCCAGTAATACCATTGGTTGTCAAATTTTACTTTCTCTATAGTCAAGTGACTATTATGCATGGGCAGAAAAGAAATTTAATGTAAACATTGCAGTTTTTCAAAAGAAGTCAAGTTCTTTAGTGAAAAGCAGTGGACTCTGCTGCCTGTGTGAAAAGGTGAGATGCTAAAACACAGTGGAGCTAGCAATAGGCTCTGTGTTTGCTTCATATTTGATGAATAAAAATTCTGTTTGTACTTGAGGATGATAGAATTTGAAATGGTTGTATTTTAGCTTTATAATGTTCTTGAGAGTGTGACTGCATTTTTTTGCCTTTTTTTTCTTTTCAATTTTGATGTCCAGCTGGTATTTTGAGACAAGAGTGTGATTATGGAATTGGATTTGAAGAGCAGCACTAAATCATTCTCACTTGGTACTTGACCTTCCTCCTAAACAGAATAGATTTCATGGGAAGAATCAGGTTGGGGAAGATATAATTTAATTTTGCTATGAGTCAAGCAGAAAGGTTAAGTTCTTTTAAATTCCTCATTCTATGATGCTTCTTGGTGATTTTTTTTAAAAGCAATTTTTAATATTAGAATATTTTCCTCCTGTCACATATTTTTATTTAATTTTTGAATACATAAGCATATTGAGAGAAAGTTTTTCTTGCCAGTAGTTATCTTTATATCTTTTAGCAAATGGTCAATTGTTTTTTCCTGTGAATTAACTTTAAAGATTCTATGCTTCTGTTTTGACATGCCAGGTGACAAGTAATTAGTACTTCAGAAACACAAGATTGTGGTTTCACTATTTATAAAAGTTATTGGTAATGAAATATATTTATTTCTTTCCTTCTCTGTACCTCAAAACAAGATAATAGGTGAAGATTACTGTAAATTTTTCTTCTTATAATGTTCTTTAGATTTCATATAATACGGTTTTTGATACTTATACCAAAGAAATCTCATTATCTTTACTGTGTAGCATTTATTCTCTGTATTACATCTTCTTCCAGGCACTTCTCTCTGTATGCTGACCTACCATGTCCACAATATGGCATTTCTACCTTTGGGAGCAGACATCTTTTCTTTGGTGAATAGACTTTTAACTGAGGATACTAACCTCCAAAACACTTGCTTTTTTTCCTGCTTAAATTCTTTTATTGGTACATTTTCGGTATACAGTACATTTACATTTATCCTTGGGTGCTTGTACCTATACATGATGTATCTTGGCTCTTATTTTTTACCCATTCCCTGTGATCCCTTCATCCCCTCCACCCTTCTGTATTTACAAAGACTTTGTTTTCATTTTTTCCTTTTCTCATCATTTTTCCTTTCCCTTCTTTCCTTTCCCCTTCCCTTCCCACTTCCCCTACCCCTTTGGACCTTTTCCTACTTCAAAGTATCAATTATTAGTTATTAATCCTTTTAGTCCTTATTTACACTATCAGTTTCTCACACTAGAGAAACTATTCGGTATTTACACATGTGTGTCTTATTTATTTCACTTAAGAGTATGGCCTCAATATGCATCTATTTAGCTATAAATGTCTCTAGTTTCTCATTCGTTATGGCTGAGTAGTACTCCATTTTATAAAAAAAAAACATCTTCTTTATCCAGCTTCTAGTTGATGGCCACTTGGGCTGTATCCAAGCTTTAGCTATTACAAACTGTACTGCTGTAAACATGAGTACACATATATCACTGTGGTATGATTCTTTCTTTTTCTTCTATATCATTTTATTGGTACATTTTAGGTGCACAATATAATGACATTCATCATTGCACATTTACATAATCTCTTGGTTCTTATTTTTCCCCCTTCCCTTGCCCTCCCTTCAACCCCTCCTTCCCTCCCTATTTACAAAGACTTTGTCTCCTTTTTTTCATTTTCTCATATTAATTCCATTACCTTCTTTCCTTTCCACTAACCCTCCTACTTCCCCTTCCCCTTTGCCCCTTTTCTTCCTACTTCACATTATCTATTATACCTTTCAGTCCTTATTTACGCATTCAGTTTCTCACACTAGAGAAACTATTCGGTATTTACACATGTGTCCTGTTTATTTCACTTAAGAGTATCACCTCAGTGTCCGTCCATTTAGCAATAAATGTCTCTAATTTCTCATTTTTGATGGCTGAGTAGTACTCCATTTTATATATTTAAAAAAAACATTTTCTTTATCCAGTCTCCAGTTAATGGGCATTTGGGCTGTTTCTAAGTTTTAGATATTACAAACTGTACTGCTCTGAACATGGGTGCACATATATCACTGTGGTATGATTCTTTTAATTCTTTGGGGAAGATGCCCAACAGGGAAATAGCTGGGTCAAATGGGACTTCCAGTCCTAGTTCTTTGAGGTATCTCCATACTGATTTCCATAGTGGTTGCACCAGTCGACACTCCCACCAGCAGTGGAGCAGGGTTCCTCTTTCCCCACAGCCCCGCCAGCATTTGTTATTGGTTGATTTCATGACAGCAGCCATTCTTTCTGGGGTGAGGTGGAATCTCAGTGTTGTTTTCATTTGCATCTCTCGAATGACCAGTGATGTTGAAGATTTTTTCATATGTTTATTTGCTATTTCTACTTCTTTGTGTGAGATATGTCTGTTTATTTCAGATGCCCATTTTTGGATTGGGTCTTTCAATTTGGGAGGTCTGATTTTTATAAGTTCTTTATAGATTCGAGATAGTAGACCTTTGTCTGAGGGACAGCAGGTGAAAATTTTTTCCCACATTGTGTGCTGTCTCTTCACACTGCTGGTGGTTTCTCTTGCTGTGCAGAAGCTTTTTAATAAGAAGAGATCCCCCTTGTTGATTGTTTGTGCTAGTTCATGGGCAACTGAGGTTTTGTTCATAAAGTCTTTTCCTACACCAATCTCTTCAAGAAATCTACCTAACCTCTGTTCCAGCCAGTTCAGCATTTCCATTTTAATATTTAGATCTTTAATCCATTTAGATTTAGTTTCGTGCATGGTGAGAGATATAGGTCTAGTTTTAGAATAAATGGAATAGACGGTCTCTACCTCAATCTGATAAAAGCCATCTATGAAAAACCAACAGCCAATATCATACTAAATGGTCAAAAACTGACATCCTTCACACTAAAATCAGGAACAAGACAAGGATGTTCACTATCACCACTCCTGTTCAATATAGTTTTGGAAACATTAGCCATGGCAATTAGACAAGAGAAAAAAATAAAAGGAATAAAGGTAGGAAATGAAGAAGTCAAATTGTCATTATTTGCAGATGACATGATACTCTATATCAAAGACCCCAAGAACTCCACCAAAAGTCTTCTTGACTTAATAATGAAATTCAGTAAAGTAGCTGGATACAAGGACAACACACAAAAATCAATAGCTTTCCTCTACACGAACCACAGACTCACTGAGAGAGAAATATGGCAAACAATTCCTTTCACAATAGCATCCAAGAAACTGAAATACCTAGGAATCAACCTAACAAAAGAAATCAAAGACCTCTTCTCTGAAAACTATAGCACTTTGAAAAAAGAGATTGAAGAGGATATCCAAAAATGGAAAGACATCCCTTGCTCCTGGGTAGCAAGGATCAACATAGTGAAAATGGCCGTACTTCCAAAATTTCTATATTGATTCAATGCAACCCCAATTCAAATCCTAGCAGCATACTTCATGGACCTTGAGAAAACAATCCAAAAATTCATTTGGAACAAGAAGAGACCCAGAATAGCAAAAGCTATTCTAGGTAACAGAGACTTGACAGGGGGTATCACAACGCCCAACATGAAACTATACTACAAAGCTGTTGTGATAAAAACAGCATGGTACTAGCAAAGAAACAGACTGGAGGACCAGTGGAACAGATTAGAAGATGCAGAAACAACTCCAGACACACTCAGCCACCTCATGTTCAACAAAGGAGCCGAACACCCTCACTGGAGGAAAGATAGTCTCTTTCATAAATGGTGCTGGAGAAATTGGGTTTCAACTTCCCTAAGATTCTTTTAATTGTTTTGGGAAGATACCCAGGAGGGGAATACCTGGGTCAAATGGGACCTCTAGTCCTAGTTTTTTGCTTTTGATGTTGTCCTTTTTTTAAAGTATTCTCACTATATCTTGCTTTTATATACCCAAACATCTTGGAAAGTACCTATCTTGCAACACAACAGCTTAAATGCATGATCACCTAGGGGAACATGTACATATTATATATTTCATTTAAAATTTTATCTTATTAGTATATATCAATATTACATTAGGATGAGTTTATTTTGAGAATTTGGATATTATCTTTGTAGACTTAGTCCTTTCTCTAAGTTTTTGTTTTTAAAATAAACATGTATTATTTTAACCTTTTCTCCAGCATCATGTCCAACTCTCATCACTTTGACTTCCCATTTTTTGACAGGTTAAAAATGGAGTGCCCAAATTATATACAGTATTCAAACAAGATTAGCCTGTAATGACTTTCTGCCTGTAAGCATCACCTTCCATATGAATGTCAACATGATGCTAACCTGACTCAGGCCTCTCTGACTTGGCACTTGCTCTGCAAATTCAGATTTGACCTGTTAATATCATTTTCGACTCACCCAGCTTTTTGCACAAGAATACTTATTAGTGAACATTCTCTCACCTTTCATCATATTAGTTTGGAATGTTCTAATAACTATTTCCTAAAAATATAACCTGATTTCCTTGATGGGTGGTCTCATTTTGAGGGAGGTAATAACCATGAATATTGTGGTCTTTTCTTATAAACTACAGATTATCCCTTGGTCTACTTGTTTTTGGGCATTGTGAATATAAGGATTTAGACAAATTAGGTGATGCATAATTAAATTAATTTTCGGGATTTCTTGAAGTCACAAAGACCATCAAGGCCTGAGCTAATTCCAGCATATGCTTTCATATAACTAAATAATAATGTATATATGTGTGTGTGTTTATAAATATGAGAAACTTAGAAGCAATAAAAGCACAAGTCAGAATTTGAAGATATGTTTAGATTATGGAAAGACTAGTTTGACTTATTAGATGATTTATCTCTGTAGTCATAAGCTTTTTCTTTAAGGAGACACTTTCAAGACATAGATAAAGGTGAGTTCCCTGTGTGCAGTGTAACCTGTTGAATTTGATAAAGTGTTTTCTATTTGAAGACATTGGCCACATTAGGTATCCAGGACTAGGGAAGGTTTAAGCTACAGAAGTGATTGGGGGTCATCAACTGATAAGTGGTAATTGATGTCTTAATTGTACTCTCTAGGAGAGAATGAGTGTACATGGTGAGATGGGAGATGGCTGATGCAGATTCCCTGTGAGCAGCCAAATATATATAGGAAGAGAGCCACAAAAACACTAAGATGTATATATAGAATGGAACTGAATTGAAGACATTTTTAAGAGTTAACTCTATCAAATGCTGAGTAGGCCATAAGAAATCTACACACCAACCAAATCCATTTGATTTAACAGATATGACAAGTGAGAGGTCCGAGAACTTTTGAAATAAGTGCAGGAAAATGCAAAGGTTGAGACCACAAGAAGAACTGGCCAAGAAAGCAAAGGAGGGAAGGGTTAGAGCCATGCTTAATGCTACTGTAACATTTCCAGTATCTGTGAATAGATTGCTTTTGTTCTTTGCATCATGGTTCAGTGAAATCAGAGAGGTGCTCTCCTGTTGGGGAGTTGTCCTTTGATGTTGCCCATTTCTATGGGAAATCCATTTCCAAGAGGAGACTCTGTTGTGTTCTGTTGAAAATCAGCCAGTAGGAAACTCTTGGGAATTCTGAAGAGAGAGGAAAGCTTCTAGGGAGATGGTTTGAAATCTTTTGAGCTGCATATAATCAGTGCAAACTTTGCATGTATATTGACTGTACATTAAGAGCACTTTAAGCAGCAAAGACCTCAAAGACCCCAGTCCATTATGAGAATAAACAGTAATTTAAAGCAATATTTTTGTAGAGAAAAGAATCAGGAAGAACAAAGATGCCAGTGTTGGTTTTTTTCCTGTTTTCATTTGTGAGAAAATGTGCTTTTGATTGATACCTATCAAAGACTGTGTTCAGCATAGAATATTTTTGTGATTTAATGAATATTCAGAATAGTAATTTGAAACATTTGGGGTGGTGCCTCCAGGAACTTTTTGCAAGGCCTCTTTTATCCTTTCCAATACCAGGAACATGAAGACTGATAATACAAATAATTGCATTCTCTCTCTTTGCTCTCTTCTCCATGAATCTGAGTGCTCATACTCTCTGTATCAGAAATGCTTTCTATTCTCATGAATTCCTCACTTTCACTTTTAGTAATAGGACTAAAACTTTCTTTATGAAACATAAGCATTAACCATGGTGTAGAAGACAAGACCCATGATGAACTCCATGTAACTCTCTTTTCATCTTTTTTATTTGGGATTTTTCAACTGAAGCAATACGTATATAAAATAGCTTTATTGGAAAAACTCAATTTCTAATTCAGATCAATGGACTGAAATGAAAGTATTATTTTTTCCACATTTGCATATGTTTTCTTCATTTTTGTATTTAATTTTTGCAGTCACATTGTACATTGGTGGCATTTGGTGGCAAGATAAGAGGTTACCACACAGATAAGTTACAGAGAACTATCAGACCATGACAACTTAATACTATTTTGGTAATGTGTCCAGCTTATATCCACTCAGATACATACACAGAATAATTTCATATGCTACTTAGAAAAATAAAAACAAGAAATAGCACCACTACACAACAACCCACTCATTTCAGGCTTCATTTATAAATAAGTAATGCCCGTTCTCTTAAATAAGTATTAAAGGGCTTTCTGGTGTCCTTTGCTGTAGTTGAAAAATATTGGTCATATAACAACTCAGTTAATATTTTGTGTTGAACTTGATAGACATTTGATAACAAAATGTGTGATTAAATAAATTTGAATGGAATATTACTTAGCACTAAAAGATATTAACTCTTTTAGATGCCATATCAATATTTCAGATATTGTGAATTTTTGTGGACTAGTTACTAAGCAGCATGACATTTTAAGCATATTATAATTCTTGAATCCTGCGCAACCTTCTCTGTTATGCTGGTTTCTGTTTTACTATCAGGAATCCTGAAGTATAGTGATTATTAATAATAACCTCACAATTTGGGAGTTATACTAGATGCCAGGGAGTATGCTGAGAATTTTGCATGTTACCTATGATCCTCAAAATAGTACTGTTCCCTTTTTATAGATTAGAAAACTGAGGCTCAGACAATTTAAGTAAGTTGCCCAAGAGTACAGAGCTCATCATGATGACAAAGACACTCAAATGCAAGACCATCCGTCTTTCAGTTTATGAGGTATCTCCCAAGACCAGTTATTCATCAGAATCTGTGAGGAAGGGACCCACTTTTCTCTCTTGCCCAGTTAGGCTAGTGAAATCCCTAAAGAATCCTGGCATTCTTATTTGATGTTTACCTTGACTCTGCTCCATGCCCTGCAAGCAAGTCAAACCTTACCTCACACCTCAATTTATGGCTGCGATACTCATGAGTCTCTGCAGGTCCTTGGGAAATTAGCTGTCACAATGACAACTGGAACCTATTGAAGGCTATATGGTCTTAGTTAGTCATCAATACTGCTAGAAACTGTTTGCTTTGGAGTTGTTTAATGGTGATAACGCTAATTTATTTGAAATGTGATGGTAGAATGGTGCTTCACTAGGTAATGCTAATGGAATCTGAGATCACTATCTACGTTTTCATCATTTTCATTAACTGTTGGTTGTAAGGAGAATCTGCTATTTCTAGTTGTTTCAGTGCATATTATTTTAATGCTGTGAAGAAACATTACTATGAGTATTTAATTTGACCTAACAAACAGTTTCCTGAAAGTTTCTCTTACAAATATTTCCCACGGATTTGTTCCCTGTATTTGACTGGCACAGAAGTTTGGAAAGTACATGGTCATAAGCAGGGCTAGAGTTGGTGTCATGGTTAATCATGAAGGTGTTAGAAGAATTACAAGTTAATATTTAGCTCCCTCTGCCTTCCAAAGCAAACCATTCTTTGTTTCTATTAACTGCAGAGTGAATGGCAATTTAAGACAGCAAATAGCCTCACTTGGTTTGATATTCACTATAAAAAACAGTACTCACAAGCTATTTGAATAATCCTCCACCAACTTCGAGTCTTCTCCATAAAGGTGGGTCTTTTTAATAAACCCAGGGATCTGGGAACCTGAAATTAGTGTTCCCTCTTAGTGACAGGGGACAGATAAGAACAGGAAGAGGTTTCACAGAAAGATTGCTAGGCATTTAGCCAATCTTCTCGTTAGCAAAGGAGAAGGCTTGTCCTGGACATTTTATAGTTTTCTTGGTGTCAGAAGTATGGCCACTTGTACATAATTTTAACCTTTATCTTATTCAATTGTGACTGCAACCTATGAAGTGCTTTTGTGATTTTTTTTTAGAGAGTGGGATATGAAGGTACTGTAAAAGGTTTTCTTTAATATATACAGGAAGAAGTAAAGACAAAACAGGTATAATTCCTAAATGAAGGAATTTGAAAATATTTCTTCTCTTTCGAAGCAAGCATGCAGATTGGCCTTTGGCCTTTCTTGCTTAGAATAATGGTTATTACCTTACTTTCCTGTGTTCCCATAGGAAGGAAGAAGCAACGCAAGAATAATGCTAATGGGATTTCATGGGCATCAGAGAATAGTGTCATTTGTAGATGAGCTTTTAGAAGAGATGAGGGAAAAGTCTTAGAAGAGATCAGGGAAAGGTTGGTATAATGGAAAGAGAGATAAACAAATCAGGACAGAGAGAAGCAGAAGCTGGAGGCAGATTTTGAGATTGTTCCTAGGATTGTTCCTAAGACAATTTTCCATGCTTGGAGAATGCTTGCTTTCTCTTTCTAATGTTTGGAGGTTTTTTTTGCAGGCTTAGAAATCTCATGAGACACGTTACTTAAATAAGAAACAAGATTCATACAATTCCTTTAATGCCCCCATGTCTGTTTTTCATTGGCTTTTAAGTTTCCTTTCCATTTGGCCTACTTGATTTCTTTTATATCCTGGGCACATAGAGAATCACATATATTTATAGTGGGCCTGTCCTATCTATATTTGAGTTTGCAGAAGAACATACCATTCAGAAAAGTTGTACTCATTAATAGTGAAGGAAAGAAGCCGACTTTGAGTCTAAAGTAGCCTTGTTGCAATGTCATTTAAAAGATGGATGTTCACAACCATGCATCTATTCAGGCTAACAATCCAGACTATCTTGAGAAGATAAATGGATCAGAGAGGCTGGTTAATGCATTATCTTTGTTTTGCTGCTGGCTAGCAATAGAGAAATGTTATGACAGCCAATAGGTTGTCCTGCTCTGTTTTCATGTTGATGTAAAGTAACCAATATACTGAACATTAAAAATTTCCCATGCCACTTTAATTCCTGAAAAGAAGCCCCAAAATAGAATGGAAAGAATAAATAAAATGTAGCTTAGCATTCTGCAGACTTTTCCACTCATTCCCAAATAAATCAGAAATCTCTTTTTTTTGTGCCCTAAAACATAAAGATTGCTAATATCTTGTTTCCTTCCCTTGGATAGGATTCTCTGAAAGCTGGAAATAGTGTGTCCATGGATTCATTTTTGTAGCTATGTCTCAGAGGCCATCTGAGGTAAGAGTTTAAAGACTTAAAGACAGAAATAATTTGCAAGAGGGAATTCTCTTATGAGGACAGGACTTTGAATTATGATCACTGGTCAGATTAAAAAGGCAGAGGGACTTTAAGCTGGCCTGTCTTTTGCTTTTGGAAGCTGTGGAAGAAATGAATTACTGACAGGTTGGAACAATAGTGATGGTCAAGTCATCATTTTACTACTGTGCTTTCAAAGCAATTTAGAGGAATTTTGGGAAAATATTTTAGAAGTGTATGAATGTGTTAGAATGTGTTTTAAACATTCATTTAATTTCCTTTTCCAAGTCAGGCTATGTGTGGAAATCAAGTTGTGAATATATAAGTTGGGATATAATCTTTTGAAAGTACCAAGAAAATCAACTCAAACTGGCTTATGACTGCAAAGAAAATATTTCAGCTTATGCAATTTTAGAAAGCCAAAGTCAGGGCACACTGACATTAGACACTGTTTGATCAAGAGTCACTAGGACTCTGACTTTATTGCTCCTGCTTCTTCTATCTCTGCCTTCTCTGGTATTTTGCCATCATTTCGAGACTGATTGCCTTCATGGTAGCAAAGGGCTGTAGCAGTTCCTCCCCACACATGGCCCTATCCAGTCAAGGTGACTATGCCCTTATTCTTTCAGTCCTTAAAAGGGCCTGAAATGTTTTCTCATCAGTTCACTGAGCAGGCTTTTGCTATCTCATACACTCACCACTGGAGGATTCTGGATTCAACTTTCTCAGAATCTCAAATGTAAATGTGAAATGTCAGAGACAGCTGAATAGGTAGTTGGTATGCAACCAACAAGTATCCAGGATGATGCCCTGAAACTAAGGTCCTTCTATTCATAGGTCAAAGAAATAGAATTTCCGATTCACTTCTTTCCCGTGAATCTATGTTAGGACATATTTCTGATGATTGTTGACATATCATCGTTATCTGTTCAGTTCTTAAAGATACCCAGGGAAGCCCAATCCCTTTCTTTACACTAGAGCGCAGTATGATATTTCACAGCTAGTGAACTCACCCTTCCCCAACTCTGGGTGCTATTTAATCTTGTATTTTCTTATTTAGTAGTCACTGGAAAGAAAGAACAGCTGGCCTAGCCATTCTGTATGATATCCCTAAATCTGTTTTCAGTATTTTGTTATCACTTTTATGTCTTTGCCTCCTGATGTCACAGCAAGGTAAATATCCTTATTTACTATGGTCTCTACCTCACTGGTTTGAGGAAGGTGTAACTAATTTATCCAAGATCATAGTCTATATTACAACAAAGATATGGTATTAATGGCTATAGCTTTCAAGTTGTAGAAGTTAGTAAACTACAACCATGGCTAAAATGTGACCTATTTTTGTAAATTAAGTTTTATTGGAACAGAGCCACATTCACTCATTTCTATATATCTGTGAATGCTTTCACTATGATAGCAGAGTTAAATAATTGTGGCAGATACTGTATAATCTGAAAGGCCTAAAATATTTACAATATTGCCTTTTACAAGAAAAGTTTACTGACTCATGGATTTTATGAGCCACATTCTTCACTTTAAGAACTATGAAAGATTTTACAGCTGGATATTACAATCTTTTTATACCTTTCAAAGTGATCAAAGACTGGTGGGGGTGAAAACAACCTGAGAAGATCCATCTAGTCTTAGTTTTTCATTCCACAGATCACAGACTGAGGCTCACAGATGACCAGTAATGTACACAAGATTCCATGACATATTAGAAGTGGACCAGAGTATGCTTTATTTGCTGTACCCAGGTTTGTGTATTGGAAGAGTACCTAAGCATACTGCTACCCAGAAAGGTATGAGGTCTAAAAAATATGAGGAAGAGTGTTGGGTGGAGTAGTGAAGCTCTGGGATTTTCCAGTTTGGGCAAGCTATTTAACTTAGTTGCACTCAGTTTCTTTACCTGTAGAATGAAAATGATAATATGATCCACTAGGAGTTATGCTATGAATATGACATCCAATGTAAAGAACATAAGAATATATCCTGGTTAGCTGATGTTGTCATCATTATCATCACGGTTATCAAAATCAGAGGATACTACATTCATACCCATTCTTTCTTCTTTCCTTCCAGTCTCAGAGGAAGGAGGTGTGATGTTTAATCTTGATTGTTAATTTGTTTGGCTTGAGAGATGCCTAGGAGATTAGTAAAGCACTCTCTCCGGTGTGCATAGATGGGCCACCAGGATGTGCCCTTGGAGACTGCTCCCTGGCCTCTTCTTCTCTGGCTCCTCCCTTGGTCTCTGCTTCCCACATGCCCTGAATTGACCATTTTGCCTCTGCCACACCCTTCTGTCATGATGTTTCTGCCTTAGAGAAAGATAACATGGCCAGAAACCTCCGAAACTGTGGTCCAAATCAAAGCACCCTCCTTTAAGTTGAAGGTATCAAGTATTTTGTCCCAGCAACAGGAAAGCTAATACAGTGCACCACCCTCCTCTTTAAGGCTAACTGCTTCAGCTGGGAGATGGAAACACTATTGTCTTTCCTCTCTAAGGACATTATCCTGTCAGTTACCTCATCTTTCCCGTATTTTCTGTTGCTTTTCTTTGCTGTTCTCTCAAATTATCAAGAAAATCCTCAAGTCTTAAATATTAACAAAGACATTGATGAAGACATCACTGTCACCTGTTTTGTCTAAATAGTAACATACTTCTCTCCCTCTCTTTATTGCTCTAATAGTTCACATCACTATTTTTATGTTCTAAAGTAGCATTCTAAATTTAACTCCCCTGAGTCTGCCTTAGCTGGGGTCACAGACAAATCTGTGAGGCTCTATATAGTCTTCACCTATCTCAGTCTCATGTAGCTTTACAATTCTTGACACCACACTTCATGAGAGTCTCTTTTCCTTCTGATTTTGAAACATAGCCCTATTTTACTTCTCTCCTCCTAGGAAGTCTTTCTGTCAAGTGATCCCTCCCTACCTACCTTGTATGTGTTTCCTGAGTTATACCTTGTACTTTGGCACGGCTTTAGTGATTGTCTATTGAGCTGTGAGGAATGTCCCCATCTGAACATAGTGGCAGAGTACATTACCAGCCTAACTGCTCCTAGATTACGCCTCTGTTTGACTCCTCGTACTCTTCTTCTTCATTCACATGATGCTCTCATTCTTAGTGTATCGGAACATTTGTTATCAATCATGATCTGCTTGGAGAGCTTTAAAAGCAAGATAATACTTTAACATATTTTTTTAACTTTTAAAAAAAGCTAAGAAAACTTACAAAGTATGTACTTTCAGATAAGCAGGATTCAAATCATAAAAGAACATTACCCACATTTTAGGAACATTTTTAGTGTTCCTTTTCAGTTAATAATCATCTATCCAATGATAATCATTATCCTCACTTTTAATGACATTTATTAGTTTAGCCTATTTCTGAATGTCATTTAAATGAAGTCACATAGTATACATTATTTTGTGTCTGGCTTATTTTCTCATTACATTTGGAGACTCATCTGTTTTTTTGAGTGCAGTTGTTTGCTCATGTTTACTTATTGCTGTGCAGTGTTCCATTGTATGAATACACACTTTATGGATCCCTTTCTCTGTTGTTGGAAATTTGGGTTATTTTCAGTTTTTGTTATTATAAAATAGGACTATTATGAAATTCTCAAATATGTTATTCAGTACTCATATGTACATGTTTCTATTGGGTATATTCCTAGAAATGAAACTGCTCGGTGATAGCACATGCATACATACATTCAATACTGGTAGATTTTGACAGTTTTTTAAAATGGTATAATCAGTTTATATTCTCACTCCCATGATATGAGCATTCTTTTCATGCCACAAATAATCTAAGTGTGTGTTTGAGCAATTCTATGAGTTACTATTTTATTTTCATTTTATACTTGAATAAAATCTGAGGCTTAGATAAAATAAGTGACCAAAGTCATGTGTTACTAATTTATCCTCTACAGTAGTCTGATCCCAGATCCTATATACTTTTTTTTTTTTTGGTACCAGGGATCGAACTCGGGACCTTGTGCTTTCAAAGCAGGCGGTGGAACCACTGAGCTAAATCCCTGACCTGGAGCCTATGTACTTTTAACCACTAACCTTTCCTCCTCCTCTAGGTTAAGGGTGTCATCATCCACAGATGAACCCCTACTTTATAACTTCTGGAGTTAATTAGGATAAAACTTAAAATTAGCCCAAGGTATGCCAATTCCTGCTGTGGCCAACAAGTTGGTACTAACAGTAGTTTGAGGCTTGTCTTTGGTCTCTTGAAGAAATGAACTCACTTAGAGGTTTCCAGAACTAGTCTTTATATTTTCTGAGCTGATCTGAAAGTTAGAAACCTTGAGATCATTCCTCTTTCTCACTACGCCTGGCTGGGTTCCAAATCCCGTGCGACTCCGCATTCCCTCTATTTGTTTCTTCCTCAGTGCTCCTGTTACTGTCTCATCCTGTCTCTTTTAACACTTGTAATAGATGGCTACTTGTGTACCCACATTTATGTTCTGTGCTCTGAATTCCTCCAGGCACGAACTGAGTCATATGCATTCTTTGTCCCAGCAGTATCTGACACATAGAGAAAAAGAACGGGCTCACACTTTGGGGCTATATTAGTCAACTTTCCCATTGCTGGACCAAATACCTGACACTTGCAACTCAAAGAAGAAAGGTTTATTTGGCTTATGGTTTAGAGACTTCAGTGCATGGTTGTTTGGCTCCAAGGAAGAAAAATCATGGAAGAAGGGCATGTCAGATCAAAGAGTCTTAATTCAAAGTGGCTAGGAAGCAGAACAGAGGAACAATACCAGAGAGGAAGGAGCCAGGGACTAGATGTAGCACCCATGGTCATGCTTCCATGACCCAACCAGACAAACCCAGAAGTGTGCTTTGCTATTCTCCTAGGCATCTTTCAAACCAATCAAGTTGACCATCAAGCTTAACTGTCAGAGAAACTGATTAAAATACTCCTGCTAGGAGCCAAAAGGCACAAAAGGACTGGTTTTTTCCTGTGGTCATATAAGCTCTATAGCATTGGTTTGTGCTGTCTGTTTTGAATGGCCTGATGATGTGCTCTGACCTGTGGGAGAACAAGGTAATTCTTACACAGGCCCTGGCCCATTTCCATAGCTCATTTGGGCATTCAATCTCTCTTGTTTCAAAAGATGAAAGATGGAGATGACCCAGATTCCAAGATCATTTCTTTTACGAAAACTTGGTGTATGCCAGTGGAATTATTGTGGTAGATCAAGGTTCTCATTTACCCTGTTTCAAATTGAATGGCTAATTATGATTAGGAATCAGATTAGGTAAGTCTGCGATCAGGTAATAGAAACACTAAGAACAAATCTGTCCCTTTTATAAGAAATAAAGTGTTAGTTATCATTCTGTTGTAGGGAAACATATCTGACACACACAACTTAAGGAAGAAAATATTTATTTTCTTTCACGATTTTAGAGATTTTAGTCCATGATTGGCTGGCTTCCAGGCAGAAACATGGTAGAAGGGTGAGACAGAGAAAGCTGCTCACATCATAGCAACCAGGAAGGTTGGGAAGACTGAGCACAAACAGAAGAGGTTAGGGACAAGCTTATTCCCTTCTGGGTTACAGCTCAGTAACCTATTTCCTCTAACTATGGCCCACTTCCTAGCAGCACATTCAGCCTTGAGCTCATCAATGGGTTAAATTCATTGCTAAGGTTTGTTAGCCCATGATCTAATCATGTTCCAGAAGCCCTTCCTTCAAGCACATGAACATTTTTCAGAATATTATGGATTCACCCTGTAACATAAGAGAGTCCTGGCTGTGAGTCCATTGGTAGGCTAGACATTTTTTTTTAAGTCTCATAATTTTATACTCTTGGAAGAAGGTAAATAAAAATATTAAGTGCAGTCACATTTAAAAAATTCCTTTCCCTTACGTTTTTTTTTTCCTACTACCTTCCCATAGTTGTAAATTCTCAAGTTTAATATTCTCTCATTCTAATATATCACTGTACTGGGTTGAGAGCCAGACTGATGGGTCCAACTCTTGGCACTGCCACATCCTGTCTATGTGATCTGGAACTAATTATTTAGCCTTTCTGAGTCTCTGCCATTTCTTCTTTGCAAACTGGATTTGCCTTACTGAATTTTAATTGAGATTAATATATATTTATATATATATTTTCACGAGTATATATAAAACTCTTAGAATAGTTCCAGTCCATATTGAGTGTCCTGGCAAATTTGACTTTTTAAAAAAATTGCACCAGACACAGCTATTTTATGATGTTATCTAGAGAAGAGAAAGCATTTCTACAGTAACCACAAACAAATTTATTTATTGTTATGTTTTATGTTGTAATAGCTTTTATTACTAGGGTGAAAAATGGTCAGATGTAAATGAACTTAAATCTAAACTATTTTTTCACCAGTTTATTGTATATTTTCTGTGCTTTCTTTCCATAATAGAAGCCTATATTCTCTACACATGTTATAATAATTCCTTATGTTTGTATTGCATTTTAAAGTTCATAAGCTCCTTTCACGTATAAAATCTCATTTGAATGTCTCAGAAATCCTTGCAAAATGGACAGGGCTTTTAAAATATTTATTTCTGTGTTATTTAAGGGATAAGAAAGCTTGTCTTCCTGTAGTGAAGGGAACTTTGCCAGGTCTCAAGGCAAGTAAATGACAGAGCTAAGATTACCATCCTTCTTGCCCCTGTAATTCACACTATCAAGTTTCTGGTTTCTGTATAAACATGCATATGAGGGAGATTGGTAAGCTACAGTTGAATAGTGTTTATGTCCATTAGTAAAATGTATGCACACAAAATAGCTCCTATCACCACAAAAATTAGGTGTTAAAAACCCTCTAAGTAGGAGAATTCACAGCCAAGGGCATCATTTTAAAATAAAAGTGGGCAATAGAAATCCCAAATGAGCCCATCAAAGCTTTTAAAATTTTAGTCTCACTAAAATAACTGAAAACAGCACTGCCAATGAGAACAATATGAATGAGAGTGTATACTTTAATGCATAGCAAGGCAGTCCCAGGATATCCCTTCAGACTGGTAGTAGCAAGCAGATATATGCTTTTTTGTGTATTTTTGCAGATACTGGCATACCACGAGATTATTTTCTTCCTGGTCTGCTTTACTATCCAAATGTTCGATATCTTTCTGACTTTATGGCTCAGAATTATTGATTTCTGCCTTCCTGGAACCCACTTCCTGACAGCCCCTCTTAGATGCCTCTCAGCTTTCTTCCTTGGGTCAGAAATGGCCAAAATGCAGTACTAAAGCTCCTATTTATCTTCTCTTAGCTCACCCAAGGCTCCCTGCAATACCCCTCTTCCTTTCCTACCATTCCTTCTCTCTCATTTTAATTCCCAAACCCAAGGTCATCTTTATTAATTTATCCTGTAAAAGACTAACTTGGCATATGCTAGAACTCAAACCTTCACTCTTGTAGAATAAAAGTGTGAGCACTAGAATTTTGCACAAGACTTCATTCGCCTCAGCTAAAACATGGAGTTCATATGTAGTCTATCATAGGTCCTCAGGAAAATTCCTTTTGAAGGCCTGGAATTTAGTGATTCATCCAGATTAATTTGGATTCAGTGCCCTTCTCATTGGAAGCCTATGGAAATTGTGGAATGAATAAAGCATAGCTAGTGTTCACTGTTTGTAATTTGGGTGACTTAAACTTTTCTGTCTTTGCACAAGTCCTCACTCAACCTGGCCAAGGCTGTATACCTATAATCCAAAATATTCCTTGATGGAGCTGTGTTTGTGTTTGAAAATGAATAAACAGCATGCCATCTCTGTAGACACTCTCCAGTAAGAATGTTGGGGGAGAGATCTATCTCATTTTATTGCCAGTTGGTTGAAGGAAAGTTGCAATCGATAAGCACCTTAGGTCCATGAGTACTCACAAGGAGAAAGAATCTCCCTGAAATATGATGCTGGGTGTTGAGCTGTAGCTCAGATGGCTGCTGCAGGGCCCAAGGTGCAGCCAAGGTGGACCATCCACAGTTCCCACTCTCATTCTCTCATCTTAATTGTTCACTGCCTTTGGAAATCACTTTGCCTAAGGTCACGGTTCCTCCAAGGAAGGAAGGGGAAGACAAAATCCAATACTTTTTATTTCTATAGATATTTTTATTAGTACAGTACATGCTTCTGATACATAGTGATTACATTCAGTTTAGGGGTTTGATGCATATACTACATATCGCATCTCGACTCTATTTTACTCCCCCTACTCCCCACACTCTCCTCTCTCCTCTTTCACAGAGTGCCTTCCCATCATCTAGAACTCAAATGCCCAGTCCCTTGGTTCAATTCAGGATAACTCTAAAGGGCCTCCAAGTCCCAGAACAGCCATGGGGCAGAAAGCCCTTGTTAGAGTGCAGCATACTTCAGCTCCTCCCTTGGCCTACACCTGTGTCTTCCCTTCCTGGAAGCATTGATCCGGCCTAGTCTTGTTGCTTCCCTTTCCTCCTGTGGTGATCCCCAAAGCACTCCCAATAAAACTCTCACACACAAGTCTCACAATATTGGATCCTGTTTCCCAGGTAACCCACCTCTGACAAAGGCTGATTGTCTATGCAGTGGCTTGGCTGAAAACTGAGGGCAAAATCACTTCCTGTCCACCTCCATTGCCAAGCACACCACGCTGGTCTCAAGCAGTTTTCACTCTTAAAATCCCACATTTGGCAGAGAGCTGAAGCACTTTCCATGATGTCTGGATGTTTATTGCTGTGGAACTTCATAAGGAAAAGTGGCAGTACACAATTCTTTAAATCCTGGTTATCTATTAGTGATATTTCTTAGTAAAAATTTCTTCTTCCTGTGTTCAAAAAGAAGCAAAGAATTGTTTAGCTTTCATGACCCTAAATTCATACTCTTTAATCATTGTCCTTAATGTTGAGGTCAGACATATAGTAGTGAACATGAAAGATACACCTTGGGTTCTCATGGCAGGGAGAGAAAGGTAAAGTGGCAGTCACAGTATGGCTACAGACCCTGTCATTGGGGCAGCTATATTATCCTGTGAGGTTATAGAAAAGCAGCTAAACTAGAGGTAAGGAAGGGGTTTAGAGAAGGCTTTTTTATAAATACTGAGAGTCAGGGATTGTGTCGGTGAGTGAACCTTGGGAAAGCGTAGCGTGAGATCTGAGCAAGGCATGGAGCTTTATGGGAGGCTCGGAAAAGAGATGGGTCCCTGGTGGGCTCAATTGCTGATAGGTATTCATAGTTCTGACTGGCATAGGGTTTGACATGGAATGAGGTGAGCACAGACCCTAGAAATGGCAACAGAGGTGGGACCTGTAACACTTAGCTAAATATGTTAGAGAAATTAACCTGTATCTTCAGAACAGTGGAGAAACATCAATGGATTGGAGCAGGAAAGGTGTTTTTTTTTTTTTTTTACTGTATTTGCTTAAATTGTGAATTTAATATTTGAGTCAAATCATGATCATTTATGCTATATGTCTTAGTCAGCTTTTTCATTGTTGGTATAAAACTACCTGATCCCCACAACTTAAAGGAGAAGAAATTATTTGGCTCATGGTTTCAGACATTTCAGCCCAGGGTCAGCTGGATCCAGTGCAGAACATCATAGCAGAATGGCTTGGTGGAGCAAAGCTGCTCAGTTCATGGCAGCAAGAGGCAGAGCATGGGAACAGTGCCAGAGAGGCAGGGACCAGGGACCAGATATAAACCCAAAGATCACACCCCTGTGACCCACCCAGACATACCAAAAGTGTGCTTTGTTTATCTCCTAGGCAGCTTACAAGCCAATCAAATTGACAATTAGGCTTAACTGCCACACTATAGTGTAGATTAGTATAGTTATGTAAGTGAGAAAATTCTGAAAGTAGAGCCCAAATATAATCAGGACAAGAGCTCATTCTCTTTAGTGTGTCTTGACCCCGAGAGGCTAGTTTTTAAGGACACGGTGGATTTCTAGAATTCCAAGGACAGGAAACCCAGAGGTGGTAGTGAAAGGTGAAGGCCTATACGCTAAGAACAGTGAGGCAGCTTGGGTGTGTATGTGTGAGTGTGCATGCATGCTGCTCTCTGCATGGACACATTTACCTCTCCTTTTCAGTATCTGTCTCTTTTTTTCTACCCATGGGCCTCTATTTCTTAATTTCTCTCTCACTGGGTTCCTTTTTGCCTCTTTAGGCAAAGCAAGCACTACCAAGATGTCTGTTGAAGAGATCCCTCTGCACAAAGTTCCCAGAGCCATGTCTTAGCCACTGTGTCTCATCTGGCTTCTCAGAATGTCTCATTCTACATAGCTGAGTGGATGGGAGCACCCAGTGTTTACAGATAGCAGTTTTCAGCTCAAGACTGCTTAAGGACTGAATAGAAAGCATAATTGTCTTTCTTCCTGTGATTTTATTCATATCTAAGCTTTCTTAATTAAAAACTGATTATATTTCCCCCAAGTAAATATTTGATCTTACACCCAGCAGCTGTGCTGGAATCAGTGCTTCCCAGGAAGTTATCCCCAAACTTGGATCTGCTGCAGGGGCCCCAACCCAGGCCCCACCAGTATGTCACACTTTTCCTGCAGAAACTCATTTCTTTCAGACTGCTAAATTGTGGGGGAGCAACTGAAGGCAGATATTGATCTGTAAGAACAAATAAAAGAGAATGACTAGAATAAATAAACTTTAGGAAGCCAAATTGTACAAATCATTAGGCCCCATCAAAATACCTGCTCTGCTCAAAGATTCTTTACTTTGAAAAAATTAAATTAAAAGAAGACAAAGATTAAAAAAATTGACTGATGTACTTGTTATGATTTGGGGTTTCTTTTTGTATGAAGATGTTATTGGAGCTACTGCTTCTTGATGTTTGTGATGTTTTTTTTTTCTCTGCTCCATTCTATTTGAAGTAAGATGTTTGCTTCACTCCAGCAATTTAGATTTCCTAATTGATGTTTCCAAGGAAGAGGCTTCTCCTGGTTCCTCTCTCACTCTTCTGCGCTCAGAGACATTGCGAATCCCTGTGTTGACCATCTTCATACCAGGCAAGCACATCTTAGACACCACTTTGCTGTGGTGGCTTAGCACGCAAAGTGGTGTTTGCCAGGATATGCAGGGCGTGGAGTTAAGAGCAGCAGCCTGCCTCTCAGTTAAGCTGGATACTCTACACTGTGCTACTGCACAGCCATCCAATGACAGTTATGCACATACATTTTATATAAATGAGACCCTTTCCTGTATAATGACTCTGGAAGAGGTGTGAGAAAGATAAAAAGATAAAAAGAGACAGACAAGCTTTGATTTCAGGTCTGTTGTGGGTGGTGAGGCATTAGGCAGGTCCCTCAACCTCCCTGATCATCTTCTATTCTTTCAGGTCAGATTGGATGATCTTTGATATCCTTCCCACAAACCTAATATTGGGAATGACTATATATGGAATTTAGGAAAAAGAAGTTCTGTCTTGAGGAGTTTAGTTCTCCTAAAAGTAGAAATTTCAGAAGAGACTATGTCCACAAAATTAGTGGCTCTTATTCCTTGAGTGAGGATTAATTGAAATAGTTTCCATTTTGGCTGCAGAGGAATACCACTTAACATTTTCTTCCTTTTTCTTCTCTCCACCAGAATGCAATGTGTGTATGCAAGAAGGGCTGAGGGTAGCCAGAAGGGTGTGTGTGTATGCATGCCTATGTGTGTTTGGGGAAGGGTAGATCTGAAGGACCTGAAAAAGAACAAGCATATCAGCAGAATATGACATTCAGCTTAAGGAACAAGTGGGCAATTTCCCCCTCTCTTTGGCTACTCTGCTTTTTATAGCAGGTTCTGTGCAATAACTGCCGCCTTCTTGAATTTCTGTACCTCCTTATTATTATTTTCTAGGCCTGCCTGGAGGGAATTATTTATAAAGACTTCTTGCTGTTCTTACAGGCCTCTGTTACTCACTCTGCATCCAGCAGCTCTTCAATAAAGACTTGTTGAATAGTATTGAATATAATTATGTTTCAAATCTTAGCTCTTGGATGCAGCCCTCTTTAAGGAAACTGAAGTGCTGAGGTTGTTAGGGGTGACGAAGCCTCAAGAAGGTAAACCAAGTTATTGAAGGCCAGTATTGTCTTTTCTCCTGTAAGACTTGATGGCTTAATTATCATTCTAATGGCTTCAGGAAGCCATTTACTCACCTCTGCCAGGTTTGCAAGGAACACTTACTCATTTTTCATAGATGAATGTTCATAGATGAGTGACTCTCATCTCTCCTACTCCTGTACTCTTCTAAGACATCATAGTTTTATGCCAAAAGTTTGTGCTAATTCCCTACACTGGTAGCTTTTCAGAGTTTGATGTGCATTAGAGCCACTCAGGGGACTTGTTGAGATACAGATTACTGGGCATCAACCCCAGAGTTCCTGATTCAGTAGATCTGGGCTCCCTCCGTCAAATCTGCTTTTCTAACTAGTTCCCCCTTGATGTTGATGCCATTGGTACTTTGGCCTTAGATTGATAATCTCTGCTCTAGTCTCCTTACCTCCTTTCTTGGTCCCCAATATCATTACCTGTGCAGAAGCTAAATGATATGTTAAAAATATAAATCAGAATTCATCACACCCCGCCCATACCTTCCCAGATCCTTACCCTAGTTTGTGAGGACTTGTGTCCTGGCTCACACAGCCACACGGTTTGACAGTGCCTAGCTTCTCAACCTTACCTGCCTCATCTTCTGAACCTGTCTCACCTGCCTCCAGTCTGGACCTGGGCACATCTGCTCTTTCTACTCTTTGCTTTTAAGAGAAACCTTTTCTTCTCCTTTTATTGTATCTAGTAGTATCTGCACATTCTTTCCTTTTTAGCAACACTGTTGCTTTCTTCAGAGATGTCATTTTTATCCACACAAGCAAAGGATATAACCCCACTTACTCACTTTTCTCCTTTGTAGACTTTAGCATAATGTTTCCTGATATTCATTTGTGTTTTGACTTTATGAATAACTGTATATCTTCAGAAATTATAAACTCCCTAAAGAAGGGGGCCATATATATTTTGGTCACTGCTAAATATTTCATGCATAGTAGCGCCTGACACATTTGTTCAGTGAAAGAGCTTGGATAGGTGGATAGACAGTAAAGGAAATCTGTCCCTCTATTCACAATACTTCTGGCACCAAATGTGTGGTTTTCCAGCTATTGTAATTCTCTAGGTTTCTTTGGAACCAACAGGTTGTCCTACAATTAAATTTTGACAGTATCTATCCAAAATTAATGTAGTCTCCACAGATTAAGGGCTCAGCTGTGCAAGACTGCCTCTCACTTCAGGCACCGATCACAAGCAGTGGACCACCAGATTACCCCCATTGTGTTTGACTTGGTTACAGATTGGAGGTTCCCATGATTCCTTGCTTAAATCCAGTTATTTGCTAGAATGGCTCACAGAACTCAGGAAAGCATTTTACTTATGTTTGCTTCTTTATCATGAAGGATATAAATGTACAGCCAAATGAAGAGCTTCGTAGGGTAAGATCTGAAAGGGTCCCAAGTGCAGGGGCTTTTGTTACCATGGAATTTTGGGAAATACTGCTTTCCTGGCATGTGAATATATTCAGCCTTAAAGCTTTTCAGATTCCTTCATTTAGGGTTTTTATGGAGGTCCCATTGTACAAGCATGACTGATTAAATCATTGGTAATTGGAGACCAACTCAACCTCTAGCTCCTTTCCACCCTCCCTGGAGATCAGGGATGGGGCTGAAAGTTCCAATTCTCTAATCTTGTCTTGGAATTTCTGATGAACAATTCTCATCCAGAAGCTATCTAGGGCCCTACCAGTCATCCCGTTAACATGCAGTTATGTACTTATCACAGTGGCGAGTCCTTATTCTAAGGACTAAGCCCAAGTGTGATAATTAAAGATGTTCCTAACATTCTTATTACTCAGAAAGTTATCACAATTTTAGGAGGGCAATGTCAGGAATGGGAGAGGCAGAAAAATATATAAGACAAATATATGGCATGTATTTCCTATGTTACAGACAGATAGGGCTCTAGAAAAAGCTTAAAGAGGAAGAAAAGTATGCTTGCTACCTCGCAGTTGACTCTAGCTATGAGCACTGCTTCATTTGCCAATGAACATATCCAAAATCTGATTTTAAAATTTTAGGGCAACATTCTAGAATTTCCTGGTGCAACCAACATTACCCCTCTTCCAAGACACACAGTACCTTGCTTGGTCAGATCAGTTTAAAACATCGTGTCTTACTTTAAACTCCTTTCTCTGGAAATCTGATTCTGAAGTTAAAACCAAGTCTGTAACTCAAAGAACTGAACTATGTATCTTTGAAATGTAGTGCTTTTTATTCACAATAAGGTCAAGGTTTGGGGAAACATGCTCTTGGTTCAAAATAACAGAATTCTTTGAGAGGTAGTTTGGTAGAATTTCAAATTCTTCCTTTTTGGGGTTTTCCTTTCACATGACCTATTTCCCTGGGGAAAATTTGCTCCCTCTTGTATTCCATAACTTTGTATTTTTTCTGGCTACCTTCTCTCCCTAGATTTCATCCTTGGAACTCATTTCCAAGAACGCAAGCATTCCTCAGAGTTCATAGGCAGGTAGATTTATAACAGTTACAGGTAGGTTCAAAGCAAATTTGAAACCCCTGGCTTCTTTCTACTTATCTACTCTGGCATAGCCCTAACTTCCCTGACTATGAGTTAAATCCAAATTTTTAATTTTCAGTTGTGTAAGCTTGAAGTGAACAAGTAATCATACAGGTGGACAACTGTCAACTGTGCATACCTTATTGCAAGTGGCTGGGAAGTTGATACAGGAATTCATGGTCTTCACTACTCATGGTTAAGGCAAAAAGATGGTCCCAGAATGAATGTTTGTACTTCATAGATTTGGGTTTTTTTTCAAAGAAATGTGTTGCATGGAAGCAAGTTTCCAGGTGGTAACTGTCTGAACTGGGCTTTGACACACTTCACTCTGGTACAAATACAGTGTTAGGGACTTTTAGCAGGCAAAACTAAGTTGGAAAGCCAGAGATTTTATGCACCTGGAATTAGGAAAATACCATAAATCACAGAGGGCAGTTACTTCCTTTTGGCTGTTCAGGGTTTCCTTTCTGGCATCAGAACACAGTTTCCCATGAGGGTGAATCCCCAGCCCTACCATCTCATGGTTCAAGTGTTACTGTTTGAAGACAATGTTTTCTCAGGTACTGAGAATTTGACCCAGGGGCTTCACATTGAACTGCATCCTCAAATCTTTTGAATTTTGTTTCTGAGACAGGGTTTTGTAAAGTTCCTGAGTTGCCGAGGCTGAGCTTTAACTGTGATCCTCACACCTCAGGCCCCCAGAGTACTGAGATCATAGGTAGTTGTGCACCACCATACCCAGCTCATTGAAAAATCATTTTAAGGGGTCCTGTTTCTGTACATCTTGTATCAATTTTTGTTCGGAAAAAACAGCGTTGGGTGGTAGAGATAAGATCTTTCGTCAGTCATGGGTAAGTTTGTTAAAGATAAACTCCTCTTCCAGGGTGAAGGGAAGACAAGTTTGCTAGCAGCCCCCTTCTGGGATCGGAGTGTTTTAAACTCAGAATCCTCAGCTGTGATCCACATCAACCCTGTGTGTGTAGTACCTACCTGGGCCACTCTGCATTTTCCTCAAGGGACTTGAGGAATAAGGGATGCCACTGCACATGGTGCCTGCTTTGGCATGAGTGATCTGGTTCTGCTCTCTCCCACAGAAGTCTGGCCATGTATGATACTGTGGCAGGCTTGCTTAGTACACTTGGGATACTGTAGAATCTCAGACCCCTCACAGCTCACGGCGACTCTCTTAGCTTGGTTCCAGGGAAGGGTGTGTGCACCAGACCTCACTAGTATGGGCAGAGCAGATTTCTGGCCGAGGAGTCATGTTGGTATAGTCACTTGACAAAGGTCAGGCCTGTAGGAAGAATCTTCAAGACTTTTGTTGGAGTTATTGGACCACAGATATTGAATAAAAGTACAGGCATCTTTGTCATTCCATAGAAAGAGCTCCTTAAGAGAGAATCCCACACAGAGCAAAGCAGAAGTGAGGAAAGGAGAAAAGAGAAGGGCAGAAAGAGAGGGAGATTGGTTGGAGTTGAAAATGGGATTGATTTCATATAGCAATGTTGATTGAGAGCTTGGATATTGCCCTACCTTTTCCGTTCCGTACTTACATAAGCCAATACATTCACTTTATTTGAGCAAGTCAGTTTGTGTTGGATTTTTGATATTAGCAAGTGAAAAAGTCCTATCAAAGATAGTTGCAAGAGGGAAGAGTGGGCTAAGCCTCTCAGAGACCCCCTATGTGGGCTTATTGTAATGACAAAAGAATTGACTGTGTTATACTTAAACATTAATTTCTCCCTGCCCCTAACTGAGAAGAAGCCCAATTTATTTTTCAAACATGAGAAAGGAAATAGAGTTTTCTATCCAAACTTTCCCTGTGTGTCAACTTTGTACCCTACTCTAAAATACATCTAAGTAATGACTGTTTATTAGGGTATGAAGCTTGATACTTTTTCCCAGGTGGCTCCCCAATCAGTTGTCTGGTTTTTGATGCTCTAGTTATATATATCTATACATCTTATTTCCAAGTATGATGGGAGAATTGTGAATCAAAGCAAATGAGGCAAGATGAGTGCAGGAAGAAAGGCAAAAAGCATGAAAGGAAGTAATGCTTTGGATCTCCTTGAGCTAAACCCAGATTAAGAAGTTAGAAATTTAGGATGGTAGATTTTTTTTTTAATCTAAATCCATCACTCCAAGGTGGTTCTGTGGTTCTGCAGAAAAATGATTAATTTGATGCTAGATTGTCAATGGAATAGTGTTATTGCTGTAACAATAATGCATTAGCAAAGTGCTGGAAATTTAGGGTTACATAGTGAAATCCTGTGACATGAAAAGACTGGCTGATTCTTTCAGGCCAGCTTTGTTTTCAAAGGGAAGAAATTATTTCTGTAGCTTTTAATTTTTGTGTTGTACATGTGTGTGCACACATGTATGTATACTCATGTATATCCATGCACACACATGTATCTGTGTGACAGGCATATATGCATGAACATATGAGCACATGCATGTCTACGTATGCTTTTATATGTGCTTGCATCTAGATATTTATCTTTCTATTTTGGGAGCAGAATCATAATAATCTTCCCAACATTTCACACATAATTGGTGGTATTTTTATTACTAAATGTACTTTTACCTTTCCAGTAATAGTTTCACATGGTTATTAAGAGAAGGAGGATAAAGAGGGAATAAAATTTATCCATCACAGTTGTGGCAGGAAATACTTATAAAAAAAAAAAATCAGAAGCAAAAACCAAGTAATTGATTGAGCAAAGAACCAAGGTAAATATTGAGACTTTTATGAAATGGACTTGTGATCCTAGATCCAATTCTTTCTGCAGACTTGTTTCTGACTTATCATCGTACAAACCATGTGTCAGTTTCCTAAAAGGTGTGTCACTCTTCTGAGGTGATTTGCTTGTTACCTGGCCAGGCCTCCGTTTATGATTTAAATATGATGGAGGGCTGGATATTCAATGTAGCAATATTCAAAAGTGGGGCCTAGGGAGGTAAGAGGTAACTGGATCGTGAGGGACCAATCAGTGGAGATGACCATTAGCCCCGTGATGAGTTTGTAGTTGAATAGGCTATTAGGAGGTGGGGCCCAGTTGGAGGAAGTAGGTCCCTGGGATGTGCCTTTGAAGAATATATCTTGTCCCTGGCCCTTTCCCCCCTGTCTAGCTCTTTGTCTTCTACTCTGCTTCTTGGTTGTCCTGAGGTGAGCAGCTTTCCTCCACCATTCCCTTCTATGAAGTTTCTGTCTTGGAGCCAGACAACTATGGACCAAAACCTCTGAAACTCTGAGCTAAAACAAGCTTTTCTTCAAATTGTGTATGCCAGATATTTTGTCCCAGTAATGAAAAAGTAACGTATGTCCTTTTAGCCTTCTGAGTTCCTACCTTTTCACTTGCATTCATGCTTTGCCTGGAATATTGCGTCCTTTCTTTGTGAGCCCTCCATGTCTGTCTCACTGTGACCAGATCTGTCCAGGGCCGAGTTCGTATTTATGGCCTAATGCTCAAAACTACCTCACCCTTTCAGTTAGATATCATGTCTTGCTTTTTCTTTGGCATAAAGGGAGAAAACATATTAAATGATGCTTCTTGTTTTTACTCATACACACATGTACACACACACACACACACACTACCCTAAGTTACTTTCAAGATCAATTCTGGGAAACATCAGAAGTGAGATAAAGATGTATGAGAACTGCACAGAAGTTGGAGTGCTTTTTTATTTTTTAAAGAGAAATTTTCACTTGAGAGCAAAATTTTAATTGGATGTCTAAACTTTCCAGATAAGCTTTTGTTCACCATTTGTCATGAATTTACAGGGGGAAGGAGAAAAAAAATCAATATTCTACAGTACTTCTTTCATCCCAAGGAAGTTGAAAGACTTAAGCTGCAAAGTGAGGAGATCAGAAGAGAAGCAGATTTATTTAAAAGAAAAACCCATCTTACCAATGTCATTTGGAAGAACAGACCCTTTCTGAAGCAATTTCTGATCTCCTTTCTAAAGGCTATCACTATTAATGGGTGACCATGAAGATGAGAGGCAAGAAGAAGATGGTACAGAGAAAAATGCACACTACAATTTTCTCTTCTCCACAGTTTTTGAGAATGAGATACCAGCTGTAAATGTAGACAATTTGCAAGCATTTAAGCCAGACTTGCTGCCAAATTTCAATGTCTTTGCTAATCAGGACTCAAAGCATCACTCTCTGCTACAATTCCAAACAGCTGGGAAGTGGGAAATAGGGCAGAACTTCCCAAGCCTGGCTTTCACAGACCCTTCCTCGGCATACTTCAGTTTTCTTTGTAGTACAGTGATGTCATTTCATGACTCTTTAAAAAAAACATAATTACATTTTGATGAATATGTTTGAGAATTTCCTGGTTTCTTGTTTGGATACTGTGGTATTACAAGGGAAAAATGTAGCATTTTTTTCCTTAGACATTGCAAGGCACCTGAAAAATACCCCTATAATAGGCAGATTAATGAGAGCAAAGCATAACACATTTTTAAACCACGGTTTTGTGTGATAAGGAAACTTCAGAGATGGAGACTCAAGAGACAGGGAAAGCTACATATTTTTTTTTCATTTAGTTTGGTGAAGAAAGGACAGCTGTGAAGAAATAGGATTGGACCTGATGATAATAAACTGGGAAGAACCTAGCAAGCCTTGCTTATTAAGATATGCTTAGCCTTTGTATAACACCCCTTCCCTATGGATAAAGGGCAGGATTTCTACCACATGAGGGTCTTCAGAAGAGAAGTTCAGAGACACCTTTTCTTCAGCTGAAATAGTATGCCAAACAGGTAGTTTTGGCGCAGCATTTTCTGCATACTACTAGTATTGGATATGAAGTGGTTTTGTTTTGTTCATTAATGGCTACCGCTTTAGTCTAGCAAACCTCATTTTATTCCTTATTAAATCTCACTTCAGGTTTTTAAGTCTGTTATCAAGTTAAAAAGTTCAGCATATATAATTGATATTAATTCATTTTAGTCATCCTCCCTCTTTTTCAGCTTACTGCCCTTCCCAACATCTTGTAGTTGATCATTAGCTGGAGACATCCAATAGCTTTTCTTGGCAAGACTGTGAAAGAGTAACTTCTGCTCTTTGCAGTGTTTTCATCTTTGTGGTTTACTGGCATGTTCAACTCTAACTTACGTATCTTGGCATGATTAATGCTGATGGTACTGACCTTTCAACAATTTCTGTGGAGTGGTGGCTAGTTCTTTGACATTAGAATGTGGACTATTTAATGCATCTGCTCTCAATTTCAAGGAAATCAGGACTTTGCACCTAATATCATCCTTTTATGCTGCCAAAGACTTTTATTGGAAAAGGGAAAAGGGAAAGAATTTGAGAGAAGTAATAAATATTTTCCTCATAATGGCCCACAAAATGGTGACAGGAAGATCACGGATGTGGAATAATTAGATGTTTAATGAGTTTACTTTTTAATCTCAAAACAGTACTGTGGCTGGTACAGACTTTCTAGGTAATAGTTCAAAGAAAGTTCTAAATTGCCGAGCTATTAGAAGGCAATAGTGTGATTTTTCTTATAGAAAAGACTAAATTAGAGAAGACTCTCCTTATCTTGACTTATGCAGTATACAATGTGTGGAAGCATCACATGGTAGCCCATAAATGTGTATAGTTTTTATATGTCAATTAATATAACTATAGAAAAAAATGTAAAGAAAAAGTCTAAAATTGCACAAGCAACCATTGTAGAAACATACACTCAGTTTGTCTCTTGTAGCTCTTGCGGTGCTCTTGTTTCCCTTGCCCTGCCTACATAAAAGTGTAGAATAGGAAAATTGGAATTGTCTTTGAAGTGACCATGAATAGTGGTGGTTGTCAGTATTAAATAGCTATGTTTAAACCTTGAATTTAGGTTGATCTGGAAAAGTGAGTGGCATTAAATCCCTCACTTCTGGAGCACATTGGGCTGAGTAATAGGCACCTAGATATGGTGGGTCACAGCTACACAGAGTAAGCAAATGAATGCTGAGCAACACCACCTGTAGAATTGAATTAATAGGCCTTCTGCCATGGGACTCATACTGTGGGAGACTTTACATTCACCAAGACACATACACATTCTCTGTCTATGCACACACACGCACACACACACACACACACAGGTGTGTGCGTGCCTGCATATCTCATAAACGATACTTGATGCCTCTCTTACTCAAGATGCAGCACTCAGCACTGGCAGCTAAACATCCACACTCATGACTACTAATACTTTTTGGGCCCACATTTTGCCTGATATTCTCAAACAAAAGATGACTACATTTGAATGTCATGAAGATTTGTGGGTTATGCTGTCTGAAAAAAGGACTGCTTTCAAATGTGGGGAGGATTTGAGCATCAAAAGCACTCAGGTAAGACAAAAGACTACATCCTAAAGCCTTGTTCTCGGCATGAGAGTAGTCGTTTATGCCATAAAAGACATGTTAGTGTTCAGTAGGACCAAGGGCCCGTTTCTTGCTTCTCTCCATGGTTCTGAAGTTCCTCACGAATTTAGGGTGCTGTTGGCAAGAGCTGCACACGTTGACTGAAGAACATTTTGAAATATTAACAGTTACTCATTCCCAAGTCACAGATCCATTAACTGAACACCCAGATGTGTGCAATAACAATTAAATTAAGTCATCTTTGATATTTTGCTGACTTTCAGTTACATAAAACCCGTAACTATATGCATTAAAAAGTATAGTTATGAAATGTTTATTAAAGGTAGAGTATAACATATTAACTGTTTGTAGATTTATGTATAAGTTAAAAATACTAAAAATATGATATTTAGGCTTTTATTTGTATTCTTGTCTAAGGGCCTTACAAATATTTCAGTGAGGGGTAATAAAGTATCAGATTATGGTAGTTGCTTCATAAAATTTAACTTCCTCCCCCCTCTTTAAACTATTTGTCTTTCACAGTGCACAATTAGCTAACTATATCTCTGAACTTGTTCATCATTTTATAGAAGTAGAACTATAGGATGATGGCTAAGACTTTTCTAATCTTACATATTCTGTTTCTTTCCCATGGAGCTCAAGACAAATTAGGCAGAACAAAGTGGAATGTGATTCCATCAGTGTTCTGTTTTTAGTTCAACTGGAGCTTTATGAGACTCAATAGCAAACAGGACAGATTTGATACCTTCTACTTTGTATTTAAATATATTTTTCTTTTTTCAGGATGGCTGCAAACTTACTTGGTTAGCAAAATTTGCATTTTTTCCACCACTTGAAGAACATTTCTGTCTTTAACCACAGCAACAGTAACAACAATATTAATCTGACTATAGAGAAATACTTTGCAATTTTATATACTTATGTTTATTTCACCACCTTTTAATAAGTTAGAAAAAAAACTGTAGCTTCTGACATTTTGATTGGTATAGTTGCAAAGGCAATAACAATGTGGAAGGATTTTCAGATCTATTTATTCTTATATTTTATTAACAAACTGAGGCCAGACAGTAATTTTAACCTGGGTTATACATCTCAGAATATCTTATATATTTTTCTTTTTATGGAAATCAAAATATAACTAACTATAGATTTAAGAGAATATTTACTTCATGATAGTTTATTTTTCATTCTGATAAATTAATAGCTAGCTCTCTGGGAAAAGGTAACTTGATGATTAGAGTGTCTAACCTTTAATTTTTCAAAAGTTTTGGGAGCATTGTATTTGTTGTTCATGACAGTAAGTTTGAGATCTGTATCCTTTTACACAAAGAGGGACAATAGGAATACAAGCATTAGGCCAGGAGTTGAGACATCTAGATTCTAGGTTCTACTTTATATAATCATCCTGAGCCTTATCTCATTTGTTTAATAACGTTAATAATATGTATGCCCCGTCTTGTATTTCATGGCTTTGGTGAAGAATAGACTAGATGACAGATGTGAAAGTGCTTTAAAAATCAATTACTACCAAAAGTAAAAGGAATCAGGGCCAAATTTAGTCTGCCACCTTTTTTGTAAATAAAGTTTTATTGGAACACAACAACATCCACAAGGTTATGTATTATCTTTGTTTGAGTAATAGTGACAGAAGCCACATGGTCTACAAAGGTGGAAGTATATGTTATTGTATTCATTTAAGAAAAAGCCTGCTGACTCTTGTTAAAAACCAATTTTTGGTTGGAATTCTCAAATATGAGAAGAAATAAGTATCTATTATACATTTTCAGAGGAACCTTCAGCTGATAAGAGAGCACTTTTCTTTAATGAAGAACAACAGCTAATGAATAAAGAAGTAATAATAGAAAATCTCCACTTTTATAGTCCTATGGAATAATTGGTGCAGGAAAGGATTAGATGTCATTAGACGTTAAAACCTTTCCATAAAGTACTGCTGAGTGCTGAGGGCTGACCAGACCCTTGGATACCTGAAGCGTGAAGTGATAGGGAATAAAGAAAGATGGACAATATTCAAGAGGGAGGAACATGCTTCTGGTGGACAGGCTCAGCAATCTCCGTGGTTGAACCACTTTTATCATTAAGCAAGAAGCACAAGGGTAGGATAGTGTACTTTTCATGGAACAGCAAGGTCAGTAAATGTGTAACTAGTGAATGGAGAACAGGTCCTTCTCTATGCCTGGATGCGCTCATTCTTTGTATTGTCTTCTGGAGATGTCATCTTGTCCCGTGAGTCCTATGTTTGTGTGTTTTCTACACATAGCCAGGAAGCCTATGGTTTTCCATTAACTTCTCTGTTCCTAAAGCAAGTTACATTGGCCTTGGACCCTACAGGACCCAAGTCATGTAGCCTGGTCACCAACAGCTAAGCAGTAATATGCTTCCACTATGTGAAAGCATAATACCACAAATCACTTGCTTATTGTCAAAGGGAAAACATAATCTTTATATGGGAGCAATGGAGTAGTCACTACCTTATCTATGTCGTCAAATTCATCCTCACTAAAAGTGAGACAGTAGATGTGATATGCCTCCGAACATGATGCAAAGTTTTAAGAAATAGTAATTTATGAAATGCTCTTGTCAAAGATTTGGAAGGTGAATTTAATCAAGGTATAGATATAATTTCCAAATAATAAAAGTACTGAGAATACAGGAATCAGAGGAATCAGTTAAATCACACACACACACACACACACACACACACACACACACACAAATCTAAAACCAAATAGCATGGAGGGCTGTTCTGTTACATCAGGAATGTAATAACCAAATGTAATATCTTCACTGAGTTCAGAATAAAAAAGAAGAGAGCTATAAAAGATATTATAGGCCAGGTAGGGAATTTGAATATTACCTGGATATTGGATATTATTAGAGAAATATTGTGAATTGATAATTAAAATAATGATAATGATCTTGTGGTTATATAAGGTAAAGTTTACTGAGTTAATTTTAGATGCTTGAGACAGACACATAAAATCCCACATGTAAATCATAGTGAAATGTTAGTAGTTGAATTATAGGTACAGATGTTAGAGAGTTCACTGGACTAGTCTTTTAACTTTACTACATTCGATATTTCCAAAATGAAATATGGGGAAACAAATCTAACAAGCGATTTTCTCAGGTGAAGTAAAGAAGTCAAAGTAATTGACATTTAGTAGAAGGAAGACACAAGCTTCTTCGACATTTGACTAATGGTGCTGTACACTATTGGTCTGTCCGGTATGTATAGCTTCTCAGGTACAAGAATAAGACACAAAACATTCTTTTTTCATGGTTTTTTCCCACAGATGTTCATTCCTAATGGTGATTCATCTTCTAGCCAGGGAAGCCACCCAAACAATACTTTTATCTTATTAAATTTCATCTCACTAGTTGCCACCCATCATTCCAGCCTATCAAAATCTTTAGAATTTTGATTGGTTCATTCAATCTGGCAGTTATCTTTTCTGGTCTGTGACACCTGAATGGTTGATGAGCTCATTTTCTATGTCTCCATCCAAGTAGGTAATAAAGATTTTGGATAGCAATCCCTCCCTGTTGCCTACCAGTTGAAGGCAAGCCTCAAAGCTGCCTAGCACCTGCTCCTTTCCAGGCTGCCACAGGCATACTCACCAGTCCTGTTTGGGACCCATGCTTCAGCGAGCTACAAACACAGTCTGTCAGCTTTGCCCCAGAACCCCTTGTGTACCAGCCACTTTGGATCCTGTCTGCTTTAGCACTTCTTCCAGCTGCTGCTGCTGTAACCTGCCCAGCATGGGTGCTTCTGGACTCCACCAGGTGCAGCCTGGACACCCCCTGCCCCCTGTCTGTGAGGGGTCTCTTGCCTTCTGTTCAGAGATACTGTTGTTGACACAGAGGCATGCAACACTGCAGGACCACAATCTTACCAAGGCATGTTCAGCTTGGAAATGTCAGTAATTTCTGCCCTCTGGAGTAAGTCTTTGAAGCCTAAGATGCATACTTTGTCCTTTCCTCACCTAGGCAGATCATCTGAGTTGTATCTGATATGGAGTGAGTTGGCAGCACTCAGTAGCTCTGTGTTGGTTTTACTTTACTATACTACCTGTTTTCTCAGTCCTATTTTCCTCTGACTCAGGTTCTGCCTTCTGGAAACTCATACAAAGACAGACTCCCTCTGTTGTGTCTGCATATCTCTAGTGTGTCATCAAGGATCCAGTGAAGAGCTGCCAAATCCCTTCTCATGCCAAGACCCCTTGTGAAAGCATTCTCCTGGGTTGTTGATCCACGAGTGCTTCTGTGGATGCCTGTGAATATCATGAGCATATGTGACATAATTGGATCAACTGTTCTAATTTTAAATTGGTTTTGCTGTATGCAAATTATTCATTCAAATTATTTTTAGGAACAATATGTTGTGAGGATATCTTTTCCATTCTGAAGAGCAAAAGACAAATATTTCTTTTAAGTTAGTGGTTCATGATTTAAGTTTACCTGTGTAAAAGTTCTATTTCAAGTTTTTCTTGCTTCTGCTATTGATTTATTTATTTTTATATCCTTTTGTTCTTTCATTTTAAAATTTCCAGAAGTCTAAGAAATGTGACTAATGGACTTATTTATTGTTTGTTATAGATTACTTTGAGAATCATGTATATACAGTCTCATATATCACTTCAATGTAGAAGAAAAGACAAATGTAAAGGCTATGAAGTATGAAATAGTTCAGCAGATTCAAGCTAATATGCATATATACAAATACAGGATATATATTATCTATACGTATACACATATATTTATATGTATATCTAAACCATTCATATTTAATATGTAGAATCATGACCCAGTAATGATTCACTGGGAGGCAATACAGGATAATGGTTGTGAGTGTATATTATAAAGTAATATAAGTATATATATATATATATATATATATATATATATATTTTTTTTTTTTTTTTTTTTTTTTGGTACCAGGGATCGAACTTGGGACCTTGCGCTTGCGAGGCAGGCACCGGAACCACTGAGCTAAATCCCTGGCCCTAAAATAATATTTTTGGAAGAACATATCCATTCTCTGCCATTAACTTTCTCAGTTTGTTAATTAACTGTATTTAATCCCTCTATGCCTGTTTCCTCATCAGTATGAGAATGGTATTACTAGTACTTTGAGATTATTGTGAAAGCTGAGTGAGTTAAATATATAAAAAGTAATTACGAAAGTACCTGGCAATTAGTAAGGGCTCTGTAAATATGAGCTGATATTATTGTGATGAATAATTCTTACTAAAATGATTACTACGACCATTACGATGACTTCTTTTCTGGAGGTCATTTTCTTTTTAGCATACACTGTAGGTTTGTGCCTGTAACTACAACATAAGCAAAAATAGTCTCTAGGCAGCTAAAATAGATAAAAAATTATAGTGCTAAATACAAGCTCATGTCTTAGATCTTTATTCAGATCATATTTATTCTTATGTTGCATTCAGTATTAAGTTTTCAGGTTAATTTTCTGAATCATAGTTATTGGAAGCATCTTATTAGAAAGCAGAGGGGTAGTTGTTGCTAGGGTATAGTGAGCCAAAGCTTTGTAGTAGCAGGTGACAACCACAAAATAGGAGACAATACATGAAAAAAATCACAAGATCCCCGGTGCATGATGAATATGAATATCAACTCATCAAACAAACATTTATTAAGCACTTACTTCATTCTAGGCACTACTCTAGTTCCAGAAAATTCAAAAGTGAATGTGACTGACAAGACCCCCTTCCTCAGGAGATTGTATTCCACAATAGAGAATTCCATGATAGAAAATGGGCATGAAGGGGAAGTAAATGCATCTAAGGAATGAAATGCTTAGCGTTATGTGGTTGAGTACAATTAAGGTGGCAGAAGGGGTAATTAGAGAAAGACTGGGTGAAACCTGCAAGATGTATTGAAAACAGCCTGATCAACGACTAGGGAACAAGTGTTCACATATAGAGGCAAAAGTGAGTGTGAAGGTCACAGAATACGAGGGTTCAGGAGACTCAGGTTAATGGATGAAGGGCAGAGAAGCTGGAATATGACTAGCCCAGAGTACAGATGGGGATGGGAGGGTGGGTGCTGGATGATCTGAGCTGATTTTGAAGATTAAGGAAGAGGAAGCCACATAAGATCTTCAGTTAATGGTAAGAATATGGAATTTTATTATAAGAGCAATAGAATCCACTGAGAAGTTATAAGCAGAATGAAATAATCAAATATGTATATACTGTATATGATGATTGTCTTTGCTAAATGTACAATGAATCAGAAGGGACAAGATGGAAAACAGGAGTTCTGTTATGAGACTATTGCATCAGTTTAGGTGAAAGATGGGAGTAGTTTTAATTAACATGCTGACAACAGAAATAAAGAGACATGCTTATGCTTGTGATGTATACTGGAGACTGACTTGACCAGATTTTTAAAGAATTTGAAGGGTCCAGGGGGAGAGGGATAAGCAAAAGGCAAAGTTCAAAATCAATGCTGACTGCTGTTCCTTTGCTTGAACAAATGGGCAACAGTGGTACCATTTATTCTTATGAAGAAAATGAAGAAAGGACTGAGAAGGATGTTGCCAACCATCTCTCTGTCTGTTCATTCTGGCCCCTGTGGAACATGCTGGGTTGCCTTTGGGGCCACAATTGGTTTGTGAGGCCATTTATTAGATGCTCCAGGAGCCTGGCAAATGCTCAACTGTGTAGTTCTTTGGAAAGAAATTGAAGAACAGGTATCTTCCATGTCTCAAAAAGCTCTGAGGATTGATGTATGAAAGAGCATAGAACATTTAATGAGGCTATAAGAATTGTTATATAAAACATTGGTGAAGGCCGGGGATTTAGCTCAGTGGTTCCAGCACCTGCCTCACAAGCACAAGGTCCCGAGTTCGATCCCTGGTACCAAAATAAAATAAAATAAAATAAAATAAAATATTGGTGAAGGTTGACATTGGTGTGCAAAGTTTGAAAATATCAATTACTAAGCAACAGTTTACCTTAATATTTATAATTGTCATTTATAGATGTCCCTAAGTGAGATAGGGTGTTTTTATTAAGAAGGAAAAGTTTAGGTTTTTTTATACAGTCATTATGGCTCTCTTTAGCTTTCTGCTTATTTCCTAACATTGTCTTTCCATGACTCCATGGGTAAGGCCTTTCCCACTTGTGCTTCCCTGTTTTCTTTGGTGAAGAACAGAGGCAAATGAACTCAATGCTCTCTGCAGATACTAGATACTAAATTTTTCTTTGTAGAATGCTGGGTCTCAGGGCCCTATTTAGTTAAAAAAGTTACTCTTAAGAGTGGGTCAGAATGACAGGAATATTTAGATAATGGCAAAGCTCTGAGATGTATTATGTGTACTTACCACTGTGGATAGAGGTTGGTGTGTCTGGTCATGTGGCCCCTGGCCAGGGAGACTGAGTGTCACAAAGGGGTGTGGAGTGTGGAAATACTTCTCTGGGCCCAGCAATGCAGCAGGGACTTTCACAGCTATGTTAACTAGTAAAACTGCTTCAGAATCTTTCCTCAGTCTGTAAATCTTTGATTCAGAAAAGGGCTTTGTCTTTCTTTTTCTTTTCAAAATAGAAATTGTGTACAATGTTAGCTTCTTAACAAGCAAACCCTACCTCCTCCCCACCCTAACCACCCTTAAAGGACTACCCACTGATTTATGTTGCTGGGGAGAGCAGTGATTTGATTTCCTTTCACTGTGTGTGGGATGGCTCCATGGCAGTTTTGTTCAAACCCCTTGGAGGGAGACCTTGCTGAAATTTGTAAAGGTGTCATTATTTACTCTTTTAATATTCTCACATGGTGGCGGTTATGTTGCTTGCTTAAAATAAAGACATTGAATTTAAGACTAAGAGAGCTTTCTGTAGGATATCTGCAGCAGGAAGCATTTGCTGTTCTCAGCTTCAATTTCTTCTTGACCACTTGAGTTGCATATTAAACTCTTGCCAGATATTGACTGTTCCTGTCAGATGGGGCATGCTGCCTTTTGTCGAAAACTAGAAGTGATCATGTCATAGTGAAGAGAATAATGGAGTTTGCATGATTAAAATAAATTGCAAGGTCTTGGGTTAAGTCCCTGAAGGCCAGGGAAGGGAAGATGAGTTGAAGTTCTTCAGCCCCAGCCAGAGATGACAAATGTCTTTTTGCAACTAGAATATTGAGGTGAGAATTTGTAGTCATGTTTAAAAAGGAAAGCAAAGACTCAGGGTGAAGTTGATTTGGAGAAGACCGTAGACTATTTCCCTTACTGTTTCTGAGGAAAGTTTGGACAGTTTGCAGGTTGCTTGGTCCACATTTTCTGAATCCTATTCACTGTAGTTTTTATATTTGCTATGCACCCTCAACCAAAACTGCCTCGATTATTGGATTATTGTTGTATAAAATAAATGTTTAATCATCTAATTTTACTGTCCCCACCATTATATGTATTTTAGATGGAGAGAGACAGTGGTTTTATACTGCCTTTACTACTATGTGTAAGTGTAGACCTCTCTGAGTTACAGATTTCTCACAAATTTGTATTGATCTCTTCCTCAACATGAGAATTAAATATAAGTAGGAGGCATTAAGCACTGTGCATGGGTTTTTTAAAGTTGGTTTGTAGTCTGATTTTTGCATCTTCTTGACTGTGTGATTCTAGGCAAGTTATTTTTCTTCCCTGGGCCTATTTTCTCATGTGTATAAATGAGATAACATCTGCACTGTGGGGTAGTTGTAAATAACATATAGAAAATACTTATCACATGGATGGTCCACAAATCAGGCACAATAGGTAGTAGCTGCTGTCACTACAATCTTTTTTATATACCCTAAGACTCTAAACATCTTAAGATATTTCAAAATTCAATAAAAATTGACATTGAGGTTGTCTATGCAAGGTATATAATAAGCTTCTTATTGTGTCCTGGTCTTGTAATGAAATTTTGTAGCATTGACCTCAAGAACAATTGCAACAGTCCCAAGAATATGATGTTATAAAGTTTGCCTCTTATGCAGAACTTGTCAAGCACCAGCCACCTTTCATAAAGGGGCCTATTGCTGAATTTCAGTGTCCTGTGGTTGCCATTTCTCAGGGGTTGATCTTGATCCAACAACGTTCCAGTGTAAGGACTTTGAAGACTAATGCCAATTGGGTATCTTTTATGGTTTGAATGTATCTCCAAAAGTTCATTGTGTTGAATTGTAATTCCCAATGCAGTAGCGTTGAGAGGTGGGACCTTTAAAACGTGATGGGATTAGGAGGGCATAGTGAGTGAGGTTCAAGTTAATGTCATTATAATGGGAGTTGGTCCACTGTTTCAAGAGTAGATTTGTTATAAAAGAGACTTCAACCTCCTCGCATGTGCACCTGTTCTCTCTCCCTCCCATGCCCCTCCTATGCACAGGTGCTTCTTTGCTCTTCACTTTCTGCCATGAAGACCTTGATCTTACATGTTCCAGTCTCCAGAACTCTGAGTAATAAGTTTCTATTCATTATAAATTACCCAGTCTGAGGTGATTTAATGTTACAGCACATCATGTAGTGAGGGAACACCAACATCAGGTATTATGTTGAGATATCTTTCATATGTGAAAGAGTAGTTACAGATGGTCCATAGTATGGCCATTCAGGTCTTGGAGTTGTCTTATTATGAAAGCAAGAAATATGGGTGCTGTCATGGCTTGTGTTTAGATGTTCCCCAAAGCCTCATGTGAATGAGGCGCAACTATTTCAAAGGTGGCTGAATCTAGAGTGATTCAAGGTGCAATGCTAGGCCTAAGGGCACTAAGGAGCAAGGGTGTGCGTGCTACCTTCCTGAAGTAGTCTGAATAAGATAAAAGAGGCAGAAAGACTTTGGTAAGGTCTCTTGTTGCTTTTGTTGTCTTCTGCCACCATGAACTGTTGCTTCTCTGCCATGTGCCACTCTGCCTTGGAGCCAGCTGATTATGGACTGAAATGTCTACAAACTGGAGCTAAATAAACCCTTTCCCCTTTAACTCTGGGTGTTGGGTGTTTTGTCTCAGCAACAAGAGAAAGTAACTAACATTAATTAAGCACTAATTGGCCCCTGGATTATGCCTGGTTTTCCAGTAGAGAAGCATTTGTTCAAATGGACCGAGGGAGAAAGATGTTGATTGTTGTTGCATAAAATGAAGGTTGAAAGAGAAATTTGGGGAATTAAAGTAATGTATTTAGGGATATTTAGGAATACAGATACAAACATGATTATTATTTACAGGTATCCTATCCACTTGCCCTTTCTGGTGTGATAAAAATAGCACATTTTATCAAATTCTCAGGTGCCAGGCCCTATGACTGGCACTTTATGTTTATTATCTTTAATCTTCCCCAAACCCTTCAGAGTCCCTCAGTCTACCTCAGTGCTTCAGATGAAAGAAAAATCAGAACCTCAAGGTACATGGTTACAAAACTAGTGGCTAATCTATGCCTCAAACCTAAGTCATTCTGTTGCCAAAGCCTGTGTTTCTTGTACTCCTGTGGTATTGTGTGTTACATTCTTGGAGGGAGGGGGTCACTGCCCAAAATGATACTTGGAAAACCATACCTCCACTGGGCTGTTTTGGGAATAGAGAGAGAAGTTAACTGTCTTCATGATCCATTTATTTATAAACCATAAAAAAAGCCAGATGATGAGCATAATGTTTAGTATCCAGTAAATGGCAAACATGGAGACCAGTTAAAGACCCTCAGCTTAAACCTGAAGCATGTCTTGGAGGCCACTTGATATGGTTGATGTCAGCGTGTTAGATATGGAATGATGAGGAAATGCAGAAAACTGAAAGAGAGACAAAAGAGTGTGGCACATCTGGAGTATCTGGGTCCGCTAACATTTTCCAACTGGTTCCGAGTTTGGTTTTCTCTTTTTTTGTTTCTGAGTATTTTGATGTGTAAGTTGCCATTATAGTTGCCTACCAGCTGAACGCCAGCTTCCTCAGATGGTGCAAAGCTGAGTTGAGGTTTGGCAATGCTTCCTAACTTGCCAGGTGATGAGTTGCACACATGTCTTTATTACTGTAAAGCCTGGTTTGTGTTTTAGTGGAAGGAGCAAGAAAGCAAGTGGTTCTACATAGAGGGTCTTCTGTCTTCCTTAGCTGTTTTCATGTCTTAAAGCCAATTTCAATGGAAGCAGTCCTTGGTTATGTTAGTCTTGTTTACTTCCTAGTATCGATATAGTGTTATCTATCATGTCCTACCCTGGAGCATGGTTTTATAAAGGATGAGGAAGTTTAGCTCCTTCAGCCTTTGCTAAATTTTAAACATGAGAAAAATCCTCTGTTCTCTCTCTTCCTCCCTCCCCTCCCTCCCTTCCCCCCCCCTCCAGTGATTGAGATTAAAGCCAAAAACTTCTCAGCTCCCATTAATTGTCTTCCCCATGAGTGATTATTGTTCCAGATTCATGGCCTTATGGGAAAAGTTCTGCAAAACACATTGATTTTTATTTAAATTTAACAATGCCCTAGTGTCCCGTGTGCTTTGTTGATATTAACAATGTAAGTCTTGGTTAATTTAAAATGCAGAAGGTGCTGGACCTGTTTGATTTGGCTCCCAGAGTCCACTTTGATTCTAGATCCATGTCTCACTGAAGAGAGGCTTCAAGGGCCTGATGATGCATTACAGTGCTTTCCCTCCTCCTCACTTCTGAGTGTGCTCCTGTGGAAGGGATTGCTGAAGGGTTGGAGACTTTCTGGGGACCAGTTGTGGCGGTGTAAAGAAGATGCAGTGGTCTATTTTTCCATCTCATCTCTGTGTAGTTTTCACTGGTAAGTTCGATGACATTTATAAAAAGAATAGTAAAGTATTTTTCAGGAATGCTTGCCTTTCTCATTTCATAAAAGGTACATTTTATGGCTGCTATTCCCAAATTTTCAGTCAATGATCAAACCAGAACATGGCCATTAATCTGAAAGAAGATGCTGTATGAATCTTGGCTTCTGAAAATTATTTTCTCATCCAAGACTTTCCCTGACCCCTAACTTCTGGATTTTCTGGTCTCCCATTCCATTTAATCCAATAGGAATTTGGTAATTTCCTCTGGAACACTGAGGTTCTGAAAAGTGACCCTGGCCTGATCCTCAGTGATCCTGCCAGCAGTTACTGGGAGACGAGCCTGACTCTCATTCTGATACATACTTCAACCAAACCAGATCCTCTGAGGACCCTGGGCTGAGCTAGGCATGAGCCAGGCTACATGCTGAGGCTACAGGGTGACATCAGACAGTCAGACATCTGGTAGGCCATTCAGTTTCAGTAGATGCCTGATTTTCTGTTGGCATTAAATCAGAGGCAGCCGGGCCCAGAAGTGTTTCTCAATACTTCATGACTTCGTATTCAAAACTGAACCTCAGAATCTGGCTGCTCCATCATGTCCAGACTCCAAAAAAATGGGGCACAGTATCTTGTGCTTGCAAAGGCACTTATGCTTATTTGCCAACATTATTGAAAATAGTTTCTTGCCATAAATGTACAAGTACAGAGATCTTACTGAATACCATTTATGAACCAGATAAAGCTGTTCGTTACTTGAAAAATATATTGGCATGAGTAAGGACATGCATATATTTAACATTACCTTTATCTAAAGGTGGAAAAACTTGGTGTAAAGGATGATAGAATAGGAAATAAGAAACTTAGACCTTTGCAGTGCTGACAAGAACTAAGTGAGTCATTGGACATCTTTGTGCCACGTCTCATGGAAAATGTCATGGGAGTCATTCTTTAGTTGAGAGAGGTTGAATGAGAATTTGAGTAATAGCTGAGATGTCTGTGCCTTAAGGTGGTGATTGTAAAGTCTAGGGGAAGTGATAAAATTCTGAAGAGCAATAAAATGCTGATGGAAGGTGAATATCAACATAGAGCAGGAGCAGGATCCAGCAGTACTTTGAGAATTTTTCTCTGGGTGATAGTCCTGGGTTTCATTATTGATTAGATGTGTTTCAGTCATAGAGTAGAATAAGAGGAGATAATATTTAAAACTTAAAAAGTAAGTAACGAACATCTGAGAAGAAAGGCAAATGCCAAATTAAGAAAAAGAAAATAGTAAAGTTCTTTTGAAAGGATGCTGTCTCCATTCTTTTTGCTCAAGTATTAGGAAGAGGAAGCAGAGCCCAGAGGAGAGGGTCCCCCAAACAGAAACTCTGTGGTATGGAACCTAGAACAATTCAAAGAACTACTGGGGAGGAGATTCAGTGAGCAGTTCAGATGGGGTTCAAAAGAGTTGAGTGCTGCCTATAAGAAGGACCTTGTAAGAATTGGTAACAGTTCTGCAGGTGATTTGTAAAGAAGCTTTTTTGACAGGAGGCCATGATTTGGATTCCCGAGGTGCGGTCAGTTGGGATAGAACAATGACAGACTTGTTTTGGAAGGAGGCATTTGAAAGAAAAAAAAAAATGAGAACTACAGTTTAATCTAATAGGTGGAATGTCTAGGCTATTTTCTCTCTCAGCTACACTAGCATTGGGTTTCCATGGCACATTCGTCTTTTATGTAACATACTTCCTCTTGCCATTTTCTCTTCCCCTTCATTCCTTTTTCTTGGCTTTCACTGCTCCAGAATCCCCACCAATTACCTTTTCTAGGTTTCACTACTCTTCACTTTTAGATTTTACTGCAATCTCCTGGCCACCTCTGAATTCACATTGACCTAGTCCTAAGTCATTCTATAATAATACAGTCATCTTTAGTATCCATGGGGGATTGACTCTTTCCAATATAAAAAGTCCATGAATGCTCAAGTTCTTTGTGCAAAATGGCATAGTACTTGCACATAATTTTGGCAATCCTCTTACATATTTTAAATCATCTCTAAATTACTTCTGATACCTAAGGCAATGCCAATGCTGTGTAAAGTTATAATGTATTAAAGAATAGTGACAAGAAAAAATGTCTGTATATATTCAGTAGAGATAAAATTTCTCTTTTTGGTTTTTTGATACAGCATCTCACTCTGTAGTTCAGCCTGGCCTTGAACTCACTATGCAGCCCAAACTGGCCTCCAACCAACAGCAATCCTCCTGCCTCGCCCTCCCAGTGCTGAGATTACAGGCATGTGCCACCAGTTATTTAATCTTCACTTCATAATTCCTCCCCAATTCTAAGTTCTTCGGGATACTAGACTGTCTTACATCTCTGAGATTTCAAATCACAAACTTTAGAGCTATTTTGCTTCATTTTTCTCTTTAATAGAAAATGTAATAGAAAACTCAACTCCAATACTCCTTATCCCAGTAGTTTAATACAGTCAAAAAGACTGTGACACCATGACTGGAATCAAGTGAAGGAATTTAAATTCTAGACTAATCTTTACTAGCTATGTGACTTTGGTATATGTTGAATTTGTAGCTCAGAGCCTTATTTAAGGTTGCTTTCCAGTAAATGGTGGCTACAATGATTATTGTTCATTGTTTCTTGTATACAGCATATGCTTGAAATTATCCATAGATAAGAAATGTAATTGAGATTCAGTGACTAACATTTCCCATCTCAAAGATAGTCCTCTTTTGAGTTTCAGTTCATTGTTCATTTTCATTTCGTTCAAACCTCTTGTCCTTTCTTGACTTTGGCTTGGTAGCTTTTCTAATCTTTTAAATCTTGGTTGTTGCAGACATATGTGAAATTTTGGATTTCTTTCTGAGTGCCTGCCAGTTAATCCTTGATCTAAACACTATAGCAACTACCTGGGTTCAGCTCCTGGCTTTGACACTTACCTTAGCATGTCACTTAACTTTACTGAGCCTCAACCATCTTTCAAATTGTCATTGCAACAGTGATTTGATTAGCTGATTTTGAGACCTACACGAGATAAAGTATGAAAGAGCACTTAACGGTACCATGCAAATTGTGTTCTGTCTTCCATTGGTTTCCTTAGAAACAGACTCTGAGGCAGAGATTTACAAGGAGGAGAGGAGTCTCTGGAAGAACATCTGTAAGAAAGTGAGGGTGGCAGGATGAGCAGAGAGGGGAGTTGGACTGCAATGCAGTTGCAGCTGAAAGTTTAGCTGAACCCAAGGGAAGACTGTCAGTGGATTCCTATCAATCATCACAAAGGGCCCAATATTTGTTCCTGCTTTACCCTGTCATTGGATGGGGCCTAACCAGGGGAGATGCTGCAACCTTGTGTGTATGGCTCCCTTTGACTAAGGGCAGTTCTGGAGAAGGATGCTACTGTGTAATGTCTGCTTGCAGCTCTTCTAATAGGTGGGGAATTGAGTGCCTCAGTCCAAAGAAGGTTTGGTTACACACCACAGTATCTGTGATCTTGAGTTACCTCTGATCTACTCTGATTACTGTTTCTCTTCTCCTTATACCTCTAAGTCTCAATGGTTAGCAATAGATTTTTTCATCTAGAATCTACTCATTCTAATGCTGTTCCTTTGAGTTGATATAGGTTCTATGTCATTTTAGAATTTTTCAACTTTATTGTTTAGAAGACAATAGAGTAAAGATCCAGGAAACAAGGCATTTATCTCTCACTGTCCAATGAAGAAAGACCTAAACTAGAGGTGGTATATTACCTTTTTAAATTTTAGGGCCAATTCTGATCATTTATTGGTTTTGAATCTACACAGAGTGCTTTGAAGAACAGAACTGTACAGTTGTGTCTATGCTTAACAGAAAGAAGGCTGTGATCTGTTAGGGATATATAAGGAAATAAGTCTACAGTACTGTCACAACACAGAGCACTTTAGTAATCCCACAGAGTGGTAGTTTTCCCCTATATACCAGAGAAGCAATTATGCAGTAGATTTTCCAGTGGATACCAGCTGAGAGTCCTCTGATTCATTTCAGGAAGTATCTACTTGGATGTAATACCGAATCACACAGATTAAGAATTCAGTCCCACCAGAGTGTCTACCACATCATATGTCAGGTGCAATTATAGTAGTAAATCATTATCTATATATTCCATTCAGCTATAAATGTCTCTAATTTCTCATTTTTTTATGGCTGAGTAGTACTTCATTTTATTAAAAAAACACATTTTCTTTATCCAGTCTCTAGTTGATGGGCATTTGGGCTGCTTCCAAGTTTTAGCTATTACAAATTGGGCTGCTATGAACATGGGTGCACATATATCTCTGTGGTATGATTCTTTTAATTCTTTGGAGAAGATCCCCAGCAGGGGAATAGCTGGGTCAAATGGGACTTCCAGTCCTAGTTCTTTGAGGTATCTCCCACACTGATTTCCACAGTGGTTGCACCAGTCTACACTCCCACCAGCAGTGGAGCAGGGTTCCTCTTTCCCCACAGCCCCACCAGCATTTGTTATTGGTTGATTTCATGATAGTAGCCATTCTTTCTGGGCTGAGGTGAAATCTCAGCATTGTTTTCATTTGCATCTCTCGAATGACCAGTGATGTTGAACATGTTTTCATTTTTATTTGCTGCTTTTACTTCTTTGTCTGAGAAGTGTCTGTTCATTTCAGATGCCTATTTTTGGATTGGGTCTTTAAATTTGGGAGGTCTGATTTCATGGACCTTGAGAAAACAATCCAAAAATTCATTTGGAACAAGAAGAGACCTAGAATAGCAAAAGCAATTCTAGGCAACAGAGATATGGCAGGGGTTATCACAACCCCCAACTTGATACTATACTACAAAGCTACTGTAATAAAAACAGCATGGTCCTGGCAAAGAAACAGACCTGAGGACCAGTGGAACAGATTAGAAGATACAGAAACAACTCCAGACACACTCAGCTACCTCATCGTTGACAAAGGAGCCATACACCCTCACTGGAGGAAAGAGCCTCTTTAATAAATGGTGTTGGAAAAATTGGGTTTCAACTTGCCAAAGACTAAAACTAGACCTATATATCTCACCATGCACTAAACTAAAATGGAAATGGATTAAAGATCTAAATATTAAAACAGAAACGCTGAACCGGCTGGAACAGAGGTTAGGTAGAACCCTTGAAGACATTGGTGTAGGAAAAGATTTTATGACCAAAACCTCAGTTGCCCATGAACTAGTACAAACAATTAACAAGTGAGATCTCGTCTTATTAAAAAGCTTCTGCACAGCAAGAGAAACCACCAACAGTGTAAAGAGACAACCCAAAATGTGGGAAAAAATTTTCACCTGCTTTTCCTCAGACAAAGGTCTACTATCTCGAATCTATAAAGAACTTTAAAAAATCAGACCTCCTAGTGCCTATATTTCTGAGCAACCAACTATAAACTGGGGCTCCTACAATCCTGTCTTTGGGTTTGATTAATTTCTAGAGTGGCTCACAGAACTCAAGGGAGCAGTTTACTTCTATTTACTCATTTATTGTAAAACATAAACCATAGAACATGCCTGTAAACTCAGATACTTAGAAGGCTGAGGTAGGAGGAACAGAAGTTCAAGGCAATCCTTGGCCACTTAGCAGAATCCTGTGTAAAATAAAATTAAAAAAGGACTGAAGACATGGCTCAGTGGTATAGCACTTGCCTAGAATGTATGAAGCCCTGGATACAATACCCAGTAGTGCACCAAAAAACCCCCACAAAAAACCCTCAAAAAACCAAAACAAAACCCCCTGCATATTACAAAGAATGCAGATAAGCAGTCAGATGGAAGAGATCTATAGGGCAAATCATAAAAATAGGGGCACAGAGCTTCCATGTCCTCTCTGGGCATGCTGTCCTTTAGCCCTTCCAGATGTGCAGATCCCCAAAAGCTCTTGGAACCTTGCTTTGCAAAAAAATTTTGTTGTGCATGCACGCATGGTATGGAACTAGGGATTGGACCCAGGTCCTTCATGCTGAACTACATTCCCAGGTCTTTTTTTTTTTTTTTTTTTCTTTTGAGACAAGGTATCACTAATGACAAGTTGCCCCAGTTAGGCTCTTTTGAGGTTTTTTGGAGGCTTCATTATTTAGACATGATTGATTAAATCATTTGCCATTGATGACCACTTTATCCTTCAGCTCCTTTCCCCATGCCTGGGTTAGGGAGTGGTATTTAGAGTCCCAACTCTTTAGTAATACCTTGGTCTTTCCAATGACCAGCCTCCAACTTGAGGCTGAATTGGCACAGCTAGCAGCCTTCTCGTGAAATAAGAAAAGATACTCCTATCACTCTGGATTTTAGGAGCTGTGTGGAGACTAAATACACACACAAACACACACAATTATAAATCATAATATCACATGATGTCTGCCATGGGAGTGGACTGGGAACTGGGGTGTTCAAGCCCTGTTTTTGCCATCCTAAATATAGAACTTAATTTTCCCTTTGAAGTTTGGATTCTAGAATGCATTTGGCTTTTCCTAAGTGTCTTTGGTAAATTTCTGTCTCAATGCTTACACCTAATTTGCCCCTTTAAGTGTAATTAAGCCATATGCCTAGAATTGTTTCATGGGTCACCTTAATCACTTCATTCACAACTTAATCTCCAGAAAACCTTCCAAAAATAGTTACAAGACTTTGTCAAAAGGGTTAAGTTATTTTCATGAATGCTTATTTATTTGCTTTCCCACTAAATTTAGCTTTACCTTTTGTGAATACATTACATCAATGTTTATTTGTTTTATGGATTTTTTTAGTGTTTCCCTAGGGAGCCTTTCTTCTCTGCCATCCATGCCTGTCTTGGATTGTGTAAGCTCCCAGAAGGCAAATTCTATGTCATTTTAAATTGCATTGTACAGTGCTATGCACAAATGAACAATTTATTCTCAAAACACTATCAGTGGGAGAAGAAACAAAGGAACTGATGATATCTTAAATGATTTAAATGATGTCTTTAATGTACTAGTTATCTCCAATTTTTCTCCTATAAAAACTGTCAGAAAAAAAAAGATAACGTTCAAAGTATATTGAGTTTCTCTGAACTAAAGTCCTGGTAAAATTGAAATTATTATTAAAATATCACTCTGTAGTATTTCCGTTTATATCCACAAATTATTATTATTGGATACTTCTAATAGGCTTTTAAAAATGGTCCTCCTGAGGTTCAAGGCTGAGGATTAATAATGGTGGTAATGGAGGAAGCAAAGGACAAGCAGTTGATCTAGGTCAGGGGTTGACAAACTTTTTTTTTTTTTGGTAGCAGGGATTAAACTCAGGACCTTGCACTTGCGAGGCAGGTGCAGTGCCACTGAGCCAAATCCCTGGCCCTCAAACTTTTTTTATAAAAGATCAAATAGCAAAAATATTTTCACTCCTGTAGGGATTGTCATCCACTCTCCTGCTATATAGTGTGTAAGCTGTTGTAGCCCATAGGTAAACAAATCATAGTGGTGTGCTAATAAAACCTTTTTTTACCAAAATGGCTCCATAGATTTTGTCTGTAGGTTGTAGTTTACCAACACCTGATTCAAGTGAATAGACTAAATTTTCCTGACTTTTCATAAAATGATTCTTAAATATATTACTAAAATTAACCAATGAAAAGAGATAGAAGTTCAAAGTCAAGAGTGTTCAAATAGTTTTGATGACTTAATATTTACATCATTTAGTCCCTGCTTTGGTTATTCCTAGTCATGGTACATAAGAATTCTCAATCAGTGGTAGGTTCCAGAGGGAAAATTCCTATTTCCCTGTGTCTTAGGCACTTTCTTTTCTTAAAAGCCTGACTGTCAATTGGTCTCAATATGGGCTTCTTCATTTACCAACTGCCAGATTTGATGATCTTCTGTGTCTCTCTTCATCCAACATTAAATATCTTTCTGGTATAAAACAGATCATGATTATGATTACCTTCCCTGCTGACTTATTAGAGTTGTTGTAATAGCCAAGTTAAGTACTGCTCAGTAGCTCACTTTGTCATTAAAAACATTAAGGAGTATTAAATTTGCTTCACCTACTGTTTCTGTCAAGCTTGAGCAAGATACTTAGCTGATCACTTCCCAGGCGTGTGTGTGTGTGTGTGTGTGTGTGTGTGTGTGAGAGAGAGAGAGAGAGAGAGAGAGAGAGAGAGAGAGAGAACACTTGTGAGTTGGATAATTGAATTGTTTCATGGCTGATTTACACTACAGTGCTGTCAAAAACTCTAATACTTGGGCTGAGGATTTAGCTCAGTGGTTTGACTGCTTGCCTCGCAAGCGCAAGGACCCAAGTTCGATCCCTGGTACCAAAAAAAAAAAAAATCTAATACTTTTCGAAAACCCAAGATTAAATATAAACCTTTGGGAAGAGACCTAGGCATTAATATCTATTTTAAACTCTCAGGTACATTGTTTTCTATTGCTCCTGAGCCAAATTATCACAATTTCATAGTTCAGAACAGCAAAAATTTATTATCATACAGTGTTGTTAGTTAGGAGTTGGATGCAGGTCTCCTGGACTACAACCAAGGTGCCTACAAGGCTGTCTTCCTTGCTGAGGAAGAACGTTTTCACCTGCTTTTCCCATTCTGTAGCATTTACCCACGTTCCTTAGTTCATGGCTTTCTTTCTTCTTTCTGAAATCCAGCAACAGAAGGTCAAATCTTCCTATATGTCATTATCATGATTTTCTACAGTTTCTTCTCCTTTTGATTCAACTCTTTTGCCTCCCTCTTACCTCTTTAAGAATCATTACAGTGGGCCCATCCAGATAATCAAGGATGATCTCCTTATTTTAAGATTAACTGATGGCAACCCTAATTGCATCTGCCATGAAGCATAATATGCTCACAGCTTCTGGGGATTATTATGTGGACAGTTTTAGAAACCTGTTACTCTGCCTTCCATATCAGGCAATTCAGTTCTGAATGGCAGGGGGTATGAAACTTAACTAGCACAAGCAAATCCTTCCCACATGTGTTCATTGATGGGTGATGTATAAGCATTCATTCTTAAAATAAGTAGTGAGTTCTTGTGTTCTAGGCATTGTTGTGTCATGTATAATGGCAAACACAACATCCAGGAAATGGAAAAGATATTTAAATGGAGAAAATTCAGGTGCCTGGAATATTCATTGGGTGCTTTCCCAAATTTTGAGACCAGATTAGGGTTTCTGAAGAAAGTTATATAAGAATTAGGGAAGTATAGAATGCTTAGTAGTAATAGTCTGAGTAGCTTTTCAAGGCATTTAATGCATTATTTTTAGTGATTATCATATATTTACATGGTGTCTACTAAAACTGGTATTTTGCAGGTATAGAAACTGACTCTTATAAAGATTAAACAAAAATATCAGCCCTTGTTTTGTTCTATGAAGAAATGTGCGTGATTCTACACTAAGGCATTAGAATCGCCACCCTTCCTTCAAACACTAAGCATATTTATTTCTATCTTCCAAATTCAATTGACTTTCTGAAAAAAACCCCCAAAACCCACAGAGATCTGATCCAGCTTCTATGGTTATGACCTGCACAGCCCTGTAAGTGTGCAGGCTTGGAGTTTGTTTTCTGAGCCACCAAAGCACCATGTTCTCTGTGGAGGTGAAAGTCAGTATTAATTTTATGGGGGATATTAGGACTTAGAGCATGTAGTCACCATGTTGCCATTGGCAACACCAAAGATCATCCAGGTATGAAAGTAAATTGGTTGAGAGATTCTGGTGCCTTCTGGATCTCAGCAGTGGAGGACAATTTGGAGGTTTCAGAGCCTGCTGATCTTTGGAAGGGTAACAGATCCAGAAAAGTGCTCTTAAGCTCATATATTTCCTTTCCACTTTAGACTTGGCAGATTCACTTGGGGTGCTTTCACCACAAATCTGTTTTTAGTGAGTTGTTTGACTTTCACCGCCAACCAGATTTAGTGTCTCTCTGTGTCAAAAATATAGACGATGCTTCCTATGTTAGTAATTTCTTACCTATCATATGGGTAACCAGCATCCGCAAGCATTGAAGGAACAACCTACAATGTATAGGACATTGGGACATATCGATAATTTCTATAAGAGCCTTTCAAGCATTTTTAGAGGATTAGTATGCTCTAGATATTGATACTCAGAAAACAATGGTAAGCACCAGGACCAAGGTTTAGTGAAAATATCCAAAAAATTAAATAAAGGCAGTACAGATGCCTTAGAATATCTAGAAAGGAGACCTAGTCCACATTTAAGACCAGATAATGATTTATGGAGGAAGTTATGCTCAAAGGTGATGAAAATGTTTAGAAAGTAGATAATGTTGGGTAATAATAGCCTGAGTGCCTATTCTAGACCATTAATATATTACCTTTAATTCTTATTTAAATTATATAATATTATCACCATTTTAGAGGTGCAGCTTCTACAGATTAAATTTCACAGGAGAATGACAAAACTGGAATTTTGTTTGGAAAAGACTCTAAGGCTGCAATGGTTAATATAGTGGCCATTAATCACATATACCTCTTTAAATCTTAACTGACTAAATTAAAAGAAAGAGGTCCTCAGTCACACTAACCATATTTCAAGTGCTAGACACCCCACATAGGTAATGGCTACCATATTAGATAGTGCAGATTAAATGACAATTCCTTCATTGCAGAAAGTTCTATTAAAGAGCACTGCTCTAGATTTTCTATATAAAACATTCTAGATCTTTGCCTCATTAACAACAAATTAGAACCTTATGGTTATCTAGATTATCAAAACCATAAACAAACACAATTTCTATGCCAATAGTTCTAGCCTACTTGTAAAAATTACAAGGTAAACAATGAAAGATTCAGAGAGAGGATTTCACTCAGTCTGTTTTGTTGTGTGGAAAATGGGGAAAGAATTCTAGGAGCCATAGGATAGTATTTTTGGAAGAACACATATCCCTTTGTGAGAGTTCTATCTAGAAGAGGTGATCTTGGCATGGGGATAGCATGGGTTATTTTAGGAAAAGGAAGCATAATTCTCATCTCTATTGATGGATAAATATTTGTATTGAAAGTATGAAAAATTAGACGGTTAAATGTGTCTGCTTTAGAATAATTTCTAAGTGAAAGCTAAACATATTTTTATGGGTAAACTAATAATATGCTACCAAGGAATCACTCATTTATTTTATGAAAAGATAAAACAAAATTTCATAACAAAATAATAAGAATATAACGATAATTAATATACTGTGTATCATTATCTTCAAAGTAGAGTACAAGACAAAGACAAAACATTCTTACAAGACAAAATAGATAACAGTGCAAAACTTTCTTTTCAATGAACTAAGAGAAACTAGTAGTATAAATGAAACAAATTAGCATGTATATTAAAATATTTTTGAAACAACAGAATAGGTAATTTGAGGAATTATTTTAACTTCTCCCTATATTCTATTTATATATCATGTTTTTTGCTTGCTCTCTCTCTCTACAAAATATATATAAATATATATAAATAATATATAAATATATATAAAATATGAGTTTTTAATGTAAGAGAAACCATGTGATATTTAAACTTGTGTATCTGACTTTTTTCACTTAACATTATGTTCTCAAGTTGATTTTATTTACCTATGAATGCCTCAAGTTTATCTTTATGTCAGAGTAGTACTCCATTGTGTATATATACATTTTCGTCATACACTCATCTTAAATGACATATATACTCTTTTGCAAATCTAGCTATTATAAATTGTGCTGCTATAAATCTGTGTGCTAGTTTCAGTTCATTGAAAAGAAAGTTTTGTGTTAATATCTGTTTATTTCTTCTTTGTAAAAGAGAATCTTTTTTGTTGATGTCTTGTACTCTGAGAAACTACTTAGAAGATAACAGTATACAGTGTATTAACTATTGCTATTCTTATTATTTTGTTATGGAATTTTTATAAGATAAAAAAGAGAAAAAAACCCAGAAAAAATAAACAAAGGAATGCATGTATTACTGTGATAATGTCTTTAACTCTTTCAGAAAGATACTTCAAAGGGGAATAGCTGGGTCAAGTGGAATTTCTAGTTTCAATTTTTTGAGGAATCTCCACACTGATTTCCATAGTGGTTGTACTCATTTACAAACCCCAACAGTGTAGAAGAGTTTGTTTTTCCCTGAAGCCTATCCAGCGTTTGTCATTATTTGATTTATTGATGATAGTCGTTCTTTCTGGGGTAAGATGGGATCTCAGTGTTGTTCTAATTTGCATTTTTCTAATGGCCAGTGATGTTGAACATTCCTCCATGTGTTTATTGGCCATTTGTACTTCTTCTGTGATGTGTATATTCTTTTCAGTTGCCCATTTTTTTATTTTATTTTTTTAATTTTGAGGGGTGTATTAGTCAGTGCTCACTAGAAAAACAGATCTAATATAAGATATATCAACATTAAGGATTTACAAGGTAGGCTTACAATGGCCACCTGCAGAGTCAGGTATGGAAGAGTGCAAAAGGGCTGTCTGCATGCTGGAGACCAAAGGTTGAAGGCCTGGAGCTGATGGTAGAGTCCTATGTGAGTCCATAGCAGGAGGCTGATGGTTCTGTACTGCAAGGCTGAAGAGTCTGTGCTGGAACCTGAGAGATGGAGATTCAAGGTGAAAGCGAAGACTGGTGCTCCTATGAAGATGCAGAAGGCAGCCTTCCTTATTTCTCTTTTATTTCATTCAAACTATAAGCCTATTGGTTGGGGCCACTCACACCTAGCCTGGGTCTTTCATCTTTAGTAAATCCATTCAGTTACACCCAGAACTATGCTAAGCCAATCAGTTGGGGGCATTTCTTATGAACTGACAAACCCTAAGAACCACTCATGGACTGCCTGCCTTTAACTAGATAGAGCAAAGAGGTCTGCGATTTTAGTGAAGACCTTTAAGGCACCTAGTTATTGACCTATAGTATTTCAGACCACTAATTTCTGTTAGATGTAGGCAGCAGGAACAGCTGAAGCATACCATTGCACTACATCCCATCTCCTTCAAGCCCTTCCCCTTTAAAGATTATACCTACCAAACGTGTCCTCCCACCACAGAATATAGACCCTGTGATTCCCATGGTGTGAACCTGAGCCTCCCAGGAAATCACGAGATTCCTGTTTAGCTGTCCCCCTCTCCAAGACTCTCCCAAGGTTGTCTCTCACCTAGTCTGATAGTTAACACTTCAGTCCTGCAGTGAAACTTTCCTCCTGGAAATCAAGTGAGCCTTTTGGTTGTCACCACTGCTGACTTTTGCTGTGGAGGACCCAGGAGCAGAGCTAGTTAGGGTCTGGTAGCTTGGTGTCTCTCCTCCAGCTCCTATATGGATTGATCAAGGCCTGAACTGGTGGTGGGCCAGGGGGGCAGGGTGCATGAGCCTTCTCTCTTCCTCCTTCCTATGTGGGTCACATGAGGCCTCGGGCCAGCATTGGCCAGTGTGGGACCCTGGGGTCCACTGTACTTCTCCTGCCCAAGGAGCCTGGGGCTGGTTGCTAGAGTCTGCAGGGCCGGGGGCGGGTCGGCATTCTTATGTATTCATTAATTAAGATCTTTAATGAACTCCAATTTAGTAGAAGTTTACTTTTGCATTGTGCACTATACTTTGCTGAAGTAGTTTTTATGTTTTATATTTTATAATTTCAAAGTCATCCTATAAGGAAGGTTGTCCAGGTATTGTGATCTACAATGAGCAAGTGAAGGAAGTTAGTTAGTAGAAGTTTATGTCCAAAGCATTTTAATCCAGTTTTGAGCCCACATCTGTTGTTTCCTAATCTCAAGGTATTTCTAACAGACCATAACAGAAAGGCGACCCCACATATATAGGGAAACTAGTCTGTAATTACTATTATTTCCCTTTGGTTAAAAAGTTTACCTGCTAAACACTTCATATTAATGAGATTTTTATTGCTGTCAAAAGATGTTGATTTATGAATGATTCAAGAGAATTCATTAGCTTGTGAACTCATTTAGTACATCAAGGTAAGTTTTGTTTCAATATTGAAACCACAGGAGACAACAAACGGTTTCTAGGAGGAACTAAGCCCTAGCCAATAGGGACTAAACCCTAGCCTAATAGGGACTAAACACCTAAAATAGATCTTAGTTTGTGTGTTACTGGGAAACACTTAACATTTTTAATCATTGTTTCAGGGTATTGAAGTGAAATGGTTTAGTTATTGATGGTCCTTGTAGCAATTCCAATGTGATAGATGTCAACAAATACACATGGAATGAACTGTCTTGCTCTAGTCTTCAAATAGAGATCAATGACTATTTCATTTGCTCAACCCAGCCTACAGTCCGTGGCTGCAGCCACCATCATGAGGGAGCTGGAATGATTAATGATCTGTTAGAGGTATTAGTGCCTCTTGTTTCGGTACTCTAATTATAGAAGCAGATTGGCGCCCAGCTTCTAGAGTGGGTTTGAGATTGAAAGGTATTTAAAAAGCAGGTGATTGGTACTATACTTCCACTTCTTTCAATGTAACCATAAATCAATTGTGAATGATTTTTCCACTGTAATTTTTCATAGGGTTTGAACTTGGGTAATGAGCATCCCTGTCCCAGAGTGAAACTGTGATTTTCCTAGATGTTGTTGAAAAGAAGATGAAGATTTATGACGGAGCTTAGAGTCGAATATATTGCATTTCTTCTTCTCCTCTGCTTGGCCTTTTCGCCTCCATTTCTGTACTTCAATCCTGATAAGTTTCAGCTGGGATGCATAGGATATAGTATTTGGGAAATGGGAAAGCTCCAGTGTGTCTTGACCTACTTTCCAGTGACTGTACAATTGCACACAAGAAGTCGATACTATGTAAAGTAGCACCATATTCCACACTCAAGAGAACATATGGAGAAGCAAGGAGCACATTTGCCTAAGCAGCACCAATTCTTTCACTTGGTGGGGTCTGTTGACTTCAGATTTTTTTTTATAAAATATGGGGCAGCTCAAGGTGTTTCTACCACCCAAGAAGCTGCCATTAGGGCTGTGAAAAAAAACTCTGAGGAGCCCTGAGTGAAAGAATAGGCTTAAATTGGAATCGTTTGGACAAATTTTCTTTCCCTAACTAGAATTGCAGCTTATGCCACTGTGGGTAATGTGATACATCTGTGCTTGATGAAACCTGGCTTGCAAGCTGTGGAAAAGCTCAGGTCTTTTTTATATTTGTATAATTTTTAAAGCATTTTATTGTCTGGGAAATAGACTGGCAGCAAAGGGCTTGTTAAAATAAATTCTTTACAGACACTCAAATGTAGCAAATGCGCATATTTACCCTCATGCCATAGCACATGGAGATATCCCCCAGATCTTTTGAGATACTCAATTTTTTGATAGCTCTAAGACTCTTTGAAGCCCCATACATTTGAGCAATTTATTACACTTATTTAAAATGATTGTGAAATATTAACAGTTTTATATTTTAAGTCGATGGATATTTGGAAAGAATGACCCCTGGGCTGTGGATTTAGTTCATCGGTTCCGCTGCTTGCCTGGCAAATACAAGGTCCCAAGTTTGATCCTTGGTACCAAAAAAAAAAAAAGAACGACTCCCTTCTGTATTAGTCAGATTTCTCCAGAGATATAGAACCAATAGAATATAGATATATAGAAAGATTTATTATGAGTGACTATGATTATATAGTCCAAAAAATCCCACAGTCTTCTATCTGTGGAGACCCAGAAAAGCTGGTGCTCTAGATCCAATCCAAGCTTCAAAGCCTAAGGACCAGGGGAGATAGAGGTGTAGGTCCCAGTCCAAGTTTGGGGGCCTGAGAAGCTAGAGTTCTGGTGTCTAAAGCCAGGAGAGGATGGCTGCACCAGCTCAACCAGAGAGCACATTGACCTTTCCTCTGCCTTGGTGTTGCATCCAAACTCTCAATGAATTGGTTGGTGCCATCCACATTGGTAGGGGTGATCTTCACTCGGTTTACCTCTGCTAATCTCTCCTGGAAATGCCTTCACAAATAACACCCCAAAATAAAGCTTTACCAGCTTTCTGGGCCCCCCTTAGCCCAAATTGGCACATAAAATTAAACATCACACCCCCTTTCTTCCCTTTCTGCTTCCTGTCTACTTTTCTTTTTAAAATAAGTTAGCTTTGGGTGGGTAGGATAGTGGGAAGGGAAGAGAAGTTTTGAAAATAAAATTGATTTTTGCCTTCAAAGACCTTACCCTTTATTGGGGGATAGCATATGTTTTATTTTTGTTGCAGGCAAAAGAGTCCATTTTGAGTACACTTCTTCATCCCAAAAAAGTTTGAAGCCATTAGGTAGCTCACAAATTCTTTAGAAGGCTCAGGTCACAGGTTCAAAGGCCACATGCCTAAGTATAACAGCAGTGAGACAAATGCTCAGATACTGGCTTGCTTTTCGAAAAGCCCTACTGTGGCTGCTTTCCAAAATGTGTCACAGTATCAGTCAGAATTGCCATAACAGAAGAAATGCCTTTCAAACACGCTTATAAGAAGAGCCAGTCTCCCACAGTGTACCTATGACCTCACATTGCCCTTTTTTTTTGTTATTTTAAACCTCTCACAGTACACCTACTTAGGAAAACATAGGCCATAACCTTTATCTTAACTGCAAAGAAATCTGGGATATGTTCTTAGCCCTTCAGTCTCTGCCACATAGGAAGTTACATCAGAAGATCTGGAACCTATTTGGTGGAAATGGATCCATCATACCCACCACAGAACTGTAGATCAGCAGATAACCACAAGAAATTGTGTAAATGCTATGCCAGAGAGAATAACAGTGCTGTGGGAACACGCAGTGAAGCTGCCTGTCTGAGCATGGTGAAAGGGTGTTCAGAGAAGCTGTGGGTGGAACTGGTATAAATTTTTGAGGCTTGGTATAAAATGAAACTATTGGTCCTCTTCTCCAAAAATTGTTAAGATGGAGACAGCAGTGGGTTAAACCAAGCAGTCTTTATGAGTACGGGATCTTCTATGATTGCATAGATCACATGCCCACGAATCTTCCCCTTTATGTGTGCGTGTGTATGGGGGGGGGCAGTCAGCAGGAGGTCCTCTTGGAAGTTCTCCTCTCTTTAATAACACTGGAATGCAAGCAACCTCAATCTGCCACTGCCGTCTCAATGCAGACTTGTCCACATTTTCAAAAACTGAGCAAGAGAGAGAATGAGATGTTACATGTGGGTTTTTCACTCCACCAGCCCAAAAGTGATGCTCCTTCTTCTCACAGTTCCAAAGCTAGAGCTGATCACATGGTGCTGACTATGAGGTAGCAAGGAAGTTAGGAGTTTCCTGTATGCCCAAGCAGCAGGAGAAGAGAAGATCAGGGTGCATCAGCAATAGCTATGTACTATGTCAAAGAATGGGAGGTGAGAGAAATAATACCTTTCCTGTTGATAAAATATTATTGTTAATGTACTTTAAAAGTTCACAAAATATGTTTGCCTTTTGCCAATCCACACATTGTTATTAGAACAATCTCAAAATTAAAAAAATGTTTTGCTAAATCTGAGTGCTATTGGAATAATTCATGGTAATAAAAAAACTTTGAGGGACTTTGCATAAAATCATTTGGATCAATAAAATTGTTCCTGTGTATATATATCCTAAGATACAAGTTTTACTTATTATGAACATTTGTATTTGAAAGCCAACTGAATAAATATATTCTCTTGAACTTTTAAACACTCTTACCAATGAATATTCTCAAATACTGAGGTATCACTGGAAAGATTCAAAAGATTACTACTGGGTTCTTTCAGGTGTTCTGAATTATCTTTACCTGTTGTGGGCTCAGGTGTATTGACATATGAAGTGGACTTCTAAATGCGGGAAATAAATGTTCAAAAAACTCACCCCTTATGTTACTGGAACTGTACCTTGTGTCTGGTACTCAGACAATTTTAATTATGAATAAAAATGAAATAGCCAATTCAATGATGGAGTTCAGACAATAAAAGGACCCTAGAAAAGGGATAAATACAGTTCATGGCAAATAGGACTATCTATTGACAGTTGAATTTCTTCTTGTTCTAATGAACTCCTATATTGGTCTTACACATTTAGTTTGCACTACTTTAATTTTACCTCTTTCAGTTTACTTGTGCTCATTTTTTCCATTGCTTGTATTCTGGTATAGAAATCCTATTAGAATTATTTATTTTCGATATTGTATCTGTGCACTGTGCTCTATTGGAAAGCTGAGAACAAATCCTCAGAGTCCTAGCCCAAACACTTACTGTTATGGTTTAGATAAAAAATGACTCTCATGTGCTCAGAGACAGGGTTTGGAAGGTTATTGGATTATGGGGGTGCTATAGCTGAATGTTAAGAAGCGGGGCCTGGTCAAAATAGATAGATCACCGGGGGTACGACCTGGAAAGATATATCTTCCTCCCTGTTCCTCCCTTCGTTCTCTGCTTCCTGGATGTCATGATGTAAGCAGCTTCCTACCAAGACAGGCTCTTCCACCATGCCATTTCCACATTTTAGCCTGCCAACCATGGACTGAATCTTCTGAAACTGAGTCAAAACAAACCTCTCCTCCTTTAAGTTGTAGGTGTCAAGTATTGTGTCCCAGTGATGAATAAGTGACCAGAACACCAAGTATGCAATTTACTTTTTTGCCTTTGCTCATCTATAAAATGAGAGTGGTAATTATGAAGACCATAATGGTAAACATGATAGAAAGATGATGAATGACTAATTGAAATTTTTCCAACTCCATGGAAATCAGGGATTTATACTCCTGAGTCTGAATGAGGAATCAGCAAACTATGGCCCATAGACAAATCTGCCCGTCTGTTTTTGGTTTTGTAGCTAAACTTTTATTAGAAGCCAACCATACCTATTCACTTATGTATCATTTATAACTACTTTCCTCTTGCAGTTGCAAAGTTGAGTAATTATAACAGGGATCATGTTTCCTGCAAAGGCTAAAGTACTTACTATATGGTCCTTTACAGAAAAAGTTTTCTAATCTGGTCTAGATCATGACCAAATATTTGTTTCGATTTGAGAATATTTAGGAATTGTGCCTTAAAAGATATGAAGCTGCTTTTAAAGAAAATTGCTACTGTATACTACACCCAGAAAAATCCCCAAAGACAGCCTATCCTCAGCTTTCAGCTGCTGGAAAAGAGGGTGGCATTCATCTTTTCACTCTGAAGTACCACCCTACAGGGCTACTGCTGGCAGAGGTCATTATGCAAATGCAGGCTCATCTCTTCATGATGCCACACGCGAAGTATTTGCACAAATACAAATTGTATGAAGGCCTGAAGGTAATGTATATACTTCAGTCACTTTATGAAATTGTTCAGTCATCTAGACATTTTTCACTCTGTTTACCAGGAAATGTGAAATAGAGAATTGAGCAATTTTCTTGTCAATTTGATCAATGTAGACTGGCAACCTGGATGTCTTTAGTTTTAAAAAAATGTGACATTTTCCCCCTCAATTGCTGGAATTTATTTATTTATTTTACTAAACTACCCAGTTAATTACTCCAATTTTCCAATCTATTTTACCAGTGAAGGTTCAGGCTGTTTGACTTTTTTTTCATGTGGTTGGCACAGTTGAGGTCTGTTTTGTAAAGTATATGGTTTTCCAGTGTAGGTTTCATGTTTGTTTATCCATGTATTTGCTTGATCTTTTTGATTTATAACTTAAACTGTTCAAATTTCACCATTGTATCAATTAGGTACCATTATCGAAATACAAAAGGAAAAGAGAAGAGAGATTGGAATGAGAAACTAAGAGCTTGGTGATTTGGAAAAAAATAGTGCCCTGTTGGTGAAAGGAAGGTGTAAAGGGCCTTTGAGGAGACAATCATGAGACAGAAGACCAGGGATGGATGCTCTGGGAATAGTTATGAAGGGTTGAGGGAGAGCAGAGGAGGGAGAGAGTAATGACTGGGCTAACAAAGATGGATGAGTGAAAGGCAATGCTTTAAGGGGCTAATAAACTTATATTCAAGAGTAACCAATCCAAGAAAATAAAACTAGATGTGAATTCCAGCACTGGATTGAGAGGGATGAGGTCTCATCCGGTCCTACCTTGGTCAAACGGGGGAGTTTCCTCTTTAGGTTGCCACTTCCTCCTCCAGGTGTTCAAGAACTCTCCTATCCTGAGGGATTGATGAGCATTCTCATAATTAGACAAAGGGTTCTCTATGTGTAGTGAGGCAGATAGGGTCAGAGCAAAGACAATATGCAGCTAGCTGTATTCCTTGAGTAGACATCAATAGACACCATATTGACCACTATGGGTTGAAGGTCCTCAGTGGAATCAAAGAAATGTGTACAAATGGTATCAAGAGCTCAGAAACCCTGTTTCTGCCATGGATGATACTTGTTTTAGGTCAGGATACTGGTTTCTCAGTTTCACACCTTCCTGTTTATATAGTTCTTCTTCCTATTTTCCTGCTCATTTGTGCAAATGATATGTACGTTTTTGTAGAGTGGCTTTTGAATTTAAGAGTGAAGCATTTTTGAAGTCTTTGTTTCTTGTTTTCTTTAAGGTTGACTCATGCATTCTAGAAAAGAGCCATTGGGGTTCTGAGGAAGGAATTTTATGGGATGATAAATATTTTAAAATGCTGTAAGCTGCTCAAAGTGCTTATTAGCTTTGGTGATTCAAGGTTTTTAGTGAGTTCTGACATTGAAAAGTAAAGAAGCCATGTCAGAAATCCTTCAGAAGATATTCATATCAGTTGACTGGCTGGTGAGTTGTTTTGAGATATGAAGTTAGAAGTGATTAAAGATAGACACTAGAGCCTGAGATGAGGAAAAGCTACATAGATCCCTGATTCTGAGCATTCAAAAGGCATCTGTAACCAAGTCAAGAACCTATGACTAGCAGCAAGCAGGGTACTAGTCTGTGTCCCGTGAGCTAGGCCCATGGGGAGAGGTTATTGGCAGTCATTAGTTATGGTGGAGAAATAAAGTCTTAAGAAAAAGTTTTGCAAATGACTGATATCTTCCAAAAGCTCAGACTTCTATGAGTGAACTTGCTTCAGTCATGAGAGGCTTTCAAAAATTTGATCAGTGAATGCCTGAGGAAATAGTACTTGACTTATGTCTTGAAGAAAATAATAGGTTAGCATGGCAGCTCAGAGGGAGTATGAGGTCACTCTAATTAAGATTATTTACCTGAAGAAGGGTAGACTTACAAATCTGGTGTATCCTGAAGACACTTAGCAAAGTGGTATATTAAAATCAATACATTCCAGGAGTTAGTATGAGTTCTAAGAGTCTCAATGCAGTTTTTATTGTTTTTTCTGCTTTCTTTCTAGTTTAAGGGTATAAACTATTTACAAAGTTAGGTTGTAAACTTTCAGGATCAACCTACATTTTTTTGTCTCAAAATTGGGACCACATTGGTGGAATTATAGCCCTTTGGGTGTAATTTTAACTCTTTGTTTTCTCTCCCTTATCTAACTTTGTGCAAGTTTTAATATACACACAAATTACTTGAGCATTTGAAAATGCAGATTCTGATTCAGTGGTCTGCTGAACATTTCTCACAAGTCCCCAGGTAATGTTGATCGTTCTGGGAACCCACTTGCAGTGGAAATGGCCAAATTAAGGGAAGTAGGTAGCAAGAAGTCCTTGAGTTTTACAATCAGAAAGGTTTGAACTCTGGCTTCAAAACTTAGGAACTACATGACTTGGACAAGTCATTTAAGCTCATTAAACCTTGTTTCCTAATCTAAAGAATAATGGTACTACTTTCTCGGGTATCATTCTGTGAAATAAAAGGCCAAATTTTGACGCACATCTCAAACTTTTGAAGCAACAACATACAAAACAGGTATCTTCTTTGTGATCCATCAGCAAAATAACAATTATACTTTAGAAAATAGATGTTTGATGAATAGATGATAGAATAGTTTCATAGTGATGTTACACAGAAATGGATAAGAATAAATTAGAGCAGTCACTTCTCAGTTGATCATCTAAATATTTGTATATTTCTCATCTGCTGCTAGAATGCTAGGAAGGAAACAATTATAAGAAAACATGAAGCTTTTTTATAAGTCTTTCAATTCACAAGAGACTAGAATCAGATATTATACAGCTGATCTGGAGAACAGAAATTTGACAGATCTGACTCACTTACCTGTAGAACCTATACTTCCCAAAATGTCAAAATTTGAGTTTCACAAGCTTGGTCCTTTCAAAGTGCAATAACCTGAGAATGCAAAGAAAAAAAATCAGTATGGTTTGGTAAATATCCTTAACTGAGTTATCTGATTATACTGAGTATTCCCTATATATGTGTGGCAGGAACCAAAGTAGATACTAAAAAGATGGGGAAGAAAGGCAGAACCAGTCTTTGCTGTCATGAGCCTTCCTTTTGAGTTGAGCTGTGAGAGAAAAAACAGAAAAAGAGACAGGGAGGTGTAGTGTTTGATTGGCTCTCAGAAGTATACTCATTGAGATGAGTTTCTGTTTATGGACTAAATGGGCTGAAGACCACTTCTGATGGTTACTAATAATTATGACTATATACATCCATAATTCTTAAAAGCATAGCAAATTTTTAAAAATTTTCATTTTTAACCCTCTGATGACAAATATTTTTGCTATTCTGTTCATTGATCTATCCTCAGCACTTGTGAGTGCTTATGCATGGTAAATTCTCAGTACATGTTCGTTGAATGATGACAAAAATGTACTCTTGGTGATTTCACGTTGATAAGGCCTAAGGACCGATGGTTCTGTGTATGTAAAACAAACGTATTTTCACTTCTTTCTTACAGGTAACCATGTGTATGGTCTAACCATCATTAATTCATTAAGATTAAAAGAAGGAACATGTCCAAATTATGAAACAATTTTTTTCCTAAAGCATTTAAACAGGTTCTTTAAAAAATCAGCTGACAATAGCTCTATTGGCAATTGTCCCTACTGACAATTCTATCCTTGACTTAGTGGTTTTAATTATTGTCGTAGCTGCTACTGCTATTAGTGGAATTATCATTTTTTAAGTATTTATAGCAGTTGACAGTGACATTAACAAGACTTTGGAAACAAAAACAGTAATTGTAAATCATCAAATCGTAGTATATATAGGTTACTAAGCAAGTACAGTGAGTTTTTCAGTTAATTGGAAACTGGTGCAGATGTTCCACAAAAGCCCCATGCACTCACAGGCAGGGTTTCTCAAAGGTGAATGATTTCTGGTGCCAGTATAGCTGACTTGCTGTTAGGAAGTGGGCTCTGGTCGGAAGAGAGGGAATATCTCCCTTTCCAGCTCTGTGCTTCTCTGTTTTCTGGCCACCGAGATGTGAACAGCTTTTCCTCCACCATGCCTCTCTTCCATGCTGTTTATTCTTTGGAGCTGGCCATCCTTGGACTGAAATGTGAGCCAAAATAGCCCTCTCCTCCTTTTAAGTTTTGGGTTTTGGGTATTTGTCCCAGTGATCAGGAAGGGCTAAATCAGAAACATAAAATAGAAAAATTCTTTTCCTTTTCATCATAAATGCTTCCTTTCTAGAGAAACAATAAAAGGTAAAAAAAACTTGACTTGTTAAATCCAGAGATCAACCCAGGATTTAAATCCAGAGATCAACCCAGGATCATTGGTTTTCAGCCATTTTTAACCAAACCTACTACTCCCTAGAAAGACCACTTTCTAGGACCTCTAAAACCCAATAGATTATGTTCTCATTTTATTTCCAAAGCTGATTATTATTAAGTGTATTTTTTAGCATCTGTTGCTATTCACTGAATTTCTTGGGGCCATCACCACTCATTTTCTGTAGGACATGTAGGATTGTCAACAGCATTACCACCAATTAATTTTGGTTCATCTTTATACCACAGGACATTGTTGCCCAAAGCAAGAATTACCTTTATGTCAATAGCAAATGCATCTACTCTAAAAAAAAAATCCACACTAATATGAATCCTAGCAGGTAAGCAGTTAAGTAAGCCATATGATTAGCAAATCTGTGACTGTGATTATGATTATTCTAATATGAAGGTATGGAATGCCTCATCACATGTGTAGGGTTATCCTTTGGGGTTGCATATGGCTGATGTTGTGAGATCAGTATTCATATCAGCAGATCAGTCTCATTAAAGCTTATGCAAGAATCCACGGGCCATTTCTGAAATAATAATTATAAGTATACCCATGAAGTGGTTGGGTGATTAGGTAATAAGATGGCCCATTGATACCCAAAATAGCCAATCACAGTAAAATTGAGGTTACTTAGAAATATGAATGGCAGCAATTAAAATACTGTTACTTTGTAATATAAAAAAATCTGTGAGATATTTAAAAGTGATAGGGGAGAGGGGAGGAAAAGAGGTATAAAAACAAAAGAAACTGAAAAACACTGTCAAAACAAGTTTTGTTTTATCCTAGAGTAATAGTCATCTAATGATATTGTCCTAGGGTACCAGTCTTTTTGGCTTCAAGAAAGTGAAGGTGAGAAATACCCTTACTATTTAATAGTTGAAGTGAGTGACAGAAGAAAGACTGCTCAGAATTGTGAGAAATCAATTTGTGGTCATGAGAGATGGGCTTTATATTTGGGAGGCCCCATGTGTAAACTGAAGGGGCCAAGGAGAGAAAAACTATTTTGAAATGGAGAATGTGAGCTTGAGCATAGGTACAAAATACAGAAAAGGAAAGAAATAATAAGCATGAAAGTAGTATGGTAGAAGACATGACACAGAGCTCTAGGAAAATGGATACCCTTCCTGGTAATGTAGAGTTGAAATGTGAGAAATATAAAGGAAGAGGTGGAGGTAAAGGTTGTGTGTGTGTCTGTCACTGGGCAAGATACAGATCTTCCCTAAGTTCACAGTCCTTTTCTATTAAGTGAGGTAGACAGATCATAATAAGTGGTTTTCATACTGTTCTCTGGATTTCAGAGGTGTTGAAAGGGGTCTTCCTAAGGAGTAGGTTTGGTTCACAAGTTGCTGTGAACCAGTGTTTCTAAAATGATTCCTGGATTGAACAAATTAGGATCTTCTGAATTTTATCCTATCTCTCAAAGAATTTATGCTGAAAAGCAAAAGCAACACTTTTATTTTATGCTTCAAATTAACTAAAAAGCTTATAATACTTGCTTAGTAATCTGTATTGCTGTCATTTGATGACTTGCAATTAATACAGTTTTTTTCAATGTCTTGTTAATGTCATAGATGTGTGGTTTAGAATAGAAGTCCCTAAATTCATTTTGACTCACTGAGCCACTAACTTTCTTTAATCAGGTCCAGAAGAAAATATGTATTGGATTAAGGTCCTAGAAAGAATTGCTAAACATGTCTTGTCCCCAGTGGGTGAACTATTATGTAAATTATCTTAATTTGGAGAAGTATGAGCACTGTGAGGGTATTAGAGTTTATTTGATTGGGTAACATGATGACTTGTTTTCCAATCTCCAGCAATGTAAAGATAGATTAATAGGTCAGCAGCTATAAAGGAGTGCCAACATGTTATATAAGGTTATGGATAAAATGAAATAAATTCCTTGAGCACTTATGTGGAAGGGGAAGTTGGTAAAGAAGAAGATAGGAAGGAATGTAAGAGAAGAGTAGAAAATGATGACTGCCTGAATTGGGAAGAAATTTAGAGATGGAGGAGTCTATGTGGCTGACAAAAGTAAATTATGAAAATGAAATTCTTGTGTACATGTTTATAATATGCCATAATTAGGATCACAGGCTTTCTGGATCATGGCTTGGTTTTCTACATAAAAGTGAGCGCGTATTATGATGAAAAGTGCCTTCACAGAAAATGTTTGAGACAATGAAGTCAGAATATGACCAGAATAATCTAATTATTTTATCTCTTCCAATGTTATTTTAATAGGAAACTTTTTTCCCACATCACTTATTATGCACTTATTAGTGCATATTAGTTATACACGTTAATGGGTTTCATTTTGGCAGGTTTGTACATACATGTAACATAGTTTAATCATTTCCCTCCCACTCCCTCTGCTCCTCACTAATTTCTTTTTTTTAAATTAATTTTATTGGCACACTTTAGGTATACAATATAATGATATTCATCATTAGAAATTGGCACCTTTACATAATCTCTCTTGGTTCTTATTTTTTCCCTATTCCCCTGCCCTCCCTTCAACCCCTCCATCCCTCCTTATTTACAAAGACTTTGTTTTCATTTTCTCATATTAATTCCACTCCTTTATTTCCTTTCCCCTACCCTTCCCACTTCCCCTTCCCCTCTGTCCCTTTTCTTCCTATTTCACATTATCTATTATACCTTTCAGTCCTTATTTACACTTTCAGTTTCTCACACTAGAGAAACTATTCGGTATTTATACATGTATGTCCTACTTATTTTACTTACGAGCATCAGCTCAACATGCATCCATTTAGCTATAAATGTCTCCAATTTCTCATTTTTTATGGTTGAGTAGTACTCCATTTTATAAAAAAAACACACACATTTTCTTTATCCAGTCTCCAATTGATGGGCAATTGGGCTGTTGCCAAGTTTTAGTTATCACAAACTGTGCTGCTATGAACATGGGTGCACATATATCACTGTGGTATGATTCTTTTAATTCTTTGGGGAAGATCCCTAGCAGTGGAATAGCGGGGTCAAATGGGACTTCCAGTCCTAGTTCTTTGAGGTATCTCCATACTGATTTCCACAGTGGTTGCACCAGTCTACACTCCCACCAGCAGTGGAGCAGGGTTCCTCTTTCCCCACAGCCCTGCCAGCATTTGTTATTGGTTGATTTCATGATAGCAGCCATGGGCTGGGGATTTAGCTCAGTGGTTCTGCCATCTGCCTCCCATTAATTTCATGTGGCTTTTTTTGAGGGGGGTATTCAATGTATATAAAGTTTTTATCCTACTCTGGAACATTTTTTTTTTGGCTGAATATTTTTGTGATAAGCACAGGCACTATGAGAGATTTTCCTTTTTCAATACCTGATGATTTTGGAGAAATGATTAAAACAGCAACTGACAAATACAGTGACTTTACAAGTGTGTTCCAATAAATAGCTAATACCATTCAGAAAGACTTACTATAAAGGCTTCCTCTTTCCCCTAGCCTTTAGCACCTTGAATTTGTAATAGCTACATCTCATTATTTTATCCAGGTTATTTTAAAGGTAGGCCTGTACTAATAGTACTTTGACAGAGACCAATAATTATTTCAAATAATATTGTGTTACATCCTCCACATCAAAAATAAAAAGATGCTGAAAGCAATATTGAATTGTTTTTGTCTGGCAGGTAACGGAGATTGGTTTTTGACCTGTTGTTATCCCATAAATAGCTAATCCCATTACCAAAAAGAAAATGAGGCTATTAGCCTTATTTTTAGAAGGATATTTTAAAAGAAGGAACAGTTGGGGCTAGAGAACACATTCTCAGGCTTTTAAATGCAATTAGGAGATTCCCAACTAAGAAATCCAGACTGGAAATTTTCTAAATGTAAGTTGAGCACATTATTTTGCGCACATTATCTGTACAGGAACGATTATGAGATCAGTTATTTTGAAGCCAAAGGGTTTTATATAATCATATGCATTTTCTAATGCACTAATCTAAGCATTCTGAGATCCCAAAATCTTATTCTAGAATAATTTTTCAGCTTTATATTGAAAACATAATATGTATCCTGTCATAATTATCACCCAGGGTAATAGCTTTAGGGCCTAAGGAAATAAACAGGTACAGATGCAATTTTCATGTTTACCTCTTTATTCTGATTTTTTTCTCCTGCTATTTTAAACCATTATCAATAAACAGAGTTATCCTTGTGTGGCTTCCTAGTCTTCTTACTGTTTAAGAGACTATTAAAATCATTTTTTGGCATTTTAAGACTTGGTACATGACTAATGACCTCTTCCATAAGGCAGGAATTGTTTTGCTGCTTGAGAGCTCTAATATACTTAAAATTGATGGAAAGAACTAATCTGTTTGGGGTGACAAGTCAGAGTGTACACAGAATTAGTTGTATGCTTAAATGTTCTCTTCAAAACAAGAAACATTTTATTTTTCAATACAGAATGGAGAATTTATGGTTGGGACTCCTAGGTAATTACAGACCCCTTGTCCCTGATGTGCATGTATAATATTTTATGTTAGGATGCATTTCACAGAGTACCTGTTTTTCTTTTAGCATTAATGAGAATTAGGAAATCAGCTTTTGAAACTATGAATTGTGTGAATTAGAAATTTCCAGGGCCAGGGATTTAGCTCAGTGGTGCCGCACCTGCCTCGCAAGCACAAGGTCCTGCGTTTAATCCCAGATACTGCAAAAAAAAAAAAGAAAGAAATTTCCATTGAAAAATGTAAACAATGAAACATTGATATTTACCTCATTTTCCCACACCTCCTAGGTATTTAATTTGCTATATGGTCACCATACATGTGTCTGACCTTGTTTTAGATGTATGTTCTATTAACTGAACTATAGTATTTATTTCACTACTTTACCTGTTTTACTTGAATCACTAGAAAATTGTGTAGTTTTTTTGTTGTGGTTTCCCACTAACTTTAATCTAGAATTCTGCCTTCTGGTTTCCTGAATGCAGTACACCTTTCATTCTCATTTTTTCTGAAGCTTTTGTTACCATCTTAGAGATCACAGTATCATCCACTGATGTGAAAAATTCAATATTGTCAATGTTTCTGTGTGTTCATATCTCCCCATAGACTAGATTCCAAGATTCTTAAGGGCAAATTCATTACTGTAATTCTGTATCATCCCTCTTCATCCAGTATGTATGGTTGTATATAGTTGAAGCAGTTAAACAAATTGAAAATTAATAATCCAAGTCTGTCATTTTAATTTTATATTAATTGAATAGTCCTAACTGGAAGATTGTAAGCTTGCTGAGGAAAAGCGTAATGAAGTACTAAGCTTTCAGTTCACCACTGTCAGTTAAATTTAACTAAATATTCTTCAATAACTGAATAAACTATGCCTGTTTAAAAAATGTTCAGAAAAAAAATGTTCAATCTTTTTTGTGTGTAATTTAACTCACCCTAGTTGAGATTGGCATTGAGATGGCTCCTGTTTTTTTTTTTTTTTTTTTGGTACCAGGGATCGAACTCGGGTCCTTACACATGCGCAGCAGGCGGAGAAACCACTGAGCTAAATCCCTGGCCCACCTGTTTTGACTTTAGTAAAAACTTGATATATTGATGACTTGACATACTACCACCTCTAGTGAAAGTTTTGTTGTTCAAGTATATAAGTCCTGGTTTAATTTTAAATATTTAAAAAGCAAATATTTTACTTATATAAAAATATTTTACCCTAAGATACTTTAAATTATAAATGGAACATATTCACTGAGAACTATGAGCATTGAAAATGTTAAATGGAGATGTGTTATATAGCAACATTTACAAACTTATCATTCCAAATCTCAGTTTTATTTATAGAATGCTAGTCTCGCTGCCTGAGAAGTGAAGTCATTTTCCTCCAACCAATGAGCCTGGCAGCATTTGCTCTGTATTGAATGTTTGACGCACAGCCTAAGCAAGTCCCTCTGGTGGCCATTTTCAACATCTACCATCCCAAACTTTTTTGGCATATTATATGATTGGTGGCCTGTGAAGAAACTCTCTAGACATGCCACTAAAATTCCTAAAATGCCATCTTCATTTGTCCTGCTATCAGCAGGAACATTCCAACCATAAATCCACCAAGAAGAATAATGCTGGAATTGCTAGGTGGCTAGATGCTAATTTCCATTGTGTGTGAAATATAAATGGATATACATATAAGTATAGATATAGATACTAAGATAAAATGTACTGGTATTAGAACTTCCTCAAAAGGCTAGAGGCTGGGAAGACTAGAAAACACATAATGCCTTACTGATGTTGAGCAGGAACCCCTGGAGTTTCTGTCCTAAAGCACTGAAAGACCCTTCCCCTGTACCTTAGACCCAGACACAGTATATAGCTGGATTTTACACTGAAGTAAATATGCTCTGCGTGTTCCCCAAAAGACCAATATTTATAAATCAAGCTTATGAAGTTAAATTTACTTTCTCACATTAAGCCTACATGATGAATGGCTTTATCTTGGCTATTATAGCCTGTTAAACCATAAATCCCCAGGCAGGAGAATGAGAGGAAAAATAACATGAATGAAGAAAGCCACCGGGGGACAAACCATTACTATTTAAGTTGGTTATATTGCATCACATTTACTAACAATAATAAGTAAAATACCCTAGAAAACCCATTTACTCTTATTTTCTTTCCATTTTAATATCTGTTCACAAAAAAGAAGGTTGACATAGGAGTATCTGACTAATCTATTATTTCCATTTTCCTATTTTATTATCTACATAATATAGTGCTGCTTGAACCAGTTTTACTTATATTCTTATTGTTAGGTGAATAAATGAATTAATGAATAAACATGAGTATGAAAGTACTTCCATATTCTAGTTGGAATGCTCGTCCTACTTATTGAAATTATAACCTATTCTGAGTTTTATAGAAATTTCCATTTTTCCAAAAAGGCTTTCTCTTGTCTTTGTTTGGCATTTTTATTTTTTCCATTATACTTCCATAGAACTTTGAGGATTTTTTTAGGTAACTATATTAAAATGCTTTGTACTAAAAGTAATTAAGTAATGTTAATGATCAAGTATCTTGTTTAATTGAAAATTACTCAGTGCTTTTCATGGTTCTTTCTTCATATTAGGCATATTGTACAATGCATAGCATTTAGAAAGTAGGGTAGTATCAGCTTGACCATGTAATTTATCCTTCAATCTGGGCACTTTGGAGATTAAATCAGTATTAGAAATTATTCTAGGACAACAGTAACAAGCCAGGAGCTTTCTGGGCAACCCAGATGTAAGAGATCCCTATTAGAAGCTGCACAAACTCCCAATCACCTAACTAATTAATTAGCAGAATTTTAAAAAAGACACAATAAGATCTTAATGGATAAATGGGGGGCCCAGGATGGTCAAAGCTCTTATCTGGCTAAGACACCATCTCCTGGAGCTTGGCACTATTTATTGAACATGCACCTTACAGAAAAGGTAAAGGGCAGTGCAAGAACAGTGAAGTGGAGAGCACTGATGCAAGCAGGTTCCTAGCAACAAGGGAATGAAACATTCTAGCAAGAACAGCTCATAGATTAATGGGAAATTTGATTCTTCCCATAGATTAATTTTTACCTCTATGGAAGTTTTATATACGAGTTGTGCTGCCCTTAGCTGCACTATTGTCTTGCCATCCAAGATGTCACGGCGTCATTGATCATTGCAACCTCTGCTGTAACCAGTGGTGTGAGGAGTTGTTCCTTTGCCACATGCCTACTGCTGGCTCTTCAGGCAGCCTCTGTGGCCTAATAGGCAGACTCAGACTTTTAATATGAAAAGCCAATTGAAGAATTTGTAGCTCACTCAGGGTGGTCTCCATCAGATCCCTAGGAAACATAAATGACAATTCTGGTTTAAATGACAATTTCTGGTTGAAACATGAATGACAGTTGTCAGAGAACACCTTCTTCGAGTCTGCTTTCAGGATACCTTAGAGTAAAGTACCTTTTAGTGGGATCTTGTGAATACATAGTAGTTCTTAGTAGTGCTGCTGAGATAAAACATTTAAGAACGAAAAAATAAGTATATACAGCAAATTATTTGGTGGTGCAGTCTCTCCTTCTTGCAAGGAGAATGAAAACGAGATTGGTGTTTTCTATAGCTATGTTCTGAAACTGGTGGTTTTCATGAAATAACTTTTTAAACGTAGCTTCATGGTTGTGTATGTATCTGTCTCTATCACTAGATTATGGGCTGTGTATCAAAGAAGAAAATGTATCTCATTTATATTTTTTAAACTTCTTATGTGAGCATAAATGCTATATACTATGAAATCATGTGACATGTTGGAAGAGTTCTGCTAGTTCAGATTTACTTTCTGGAGTATCTTATGTAACATTCTTGACAAGTAGAGCTTTGCTTATGAGATATTCACTCTTTTCAAAAGAATATATCCTGTTTTTAAATTGCCATTAACTTAAGTGGAAATCCCTTTAACATAAATGGAAACATGTTTTGCAACTTTGAACTGATGTAATTCTTGATCACCACAATGTGTGGAGCATTACAGGTCTACCTGTTAGTTCTCACTTAAACTTCTATTTCTAGTCATAGCAAATCTAAATCCTCTCCTTTCAGGTAGTTGAAGTGAGCTATCATGGTCTCCTGAGTTTTTTCCTTATCAAACCTGGGCTTTACTGAGTTTTAAAATCCTTTCTCATATGACTTACTTCAGACTAATTGCTATTCTGTTCATCTTTGAAAGCATCCCACCTTGAAAATCTCTCTTAATAAAAATACCTAGTTCAGAAATAAATCTTCCAGTTGAGTTCTGAGCAATGCAAAGTACAGGGGTTTGTTACCAAGGCTGCAGTACAGATCTGCAGAGTGTCTACTGTATGTGTGCTTGGAAAAGAAAACCCAGGGAGGCTAACTTGCAGCCTGCACTCCAACCCACCAAGCCTCAAACTGTGGCTTAGAGCTGTGTCTTTGAAGAGGAAGACCCTTTATGTGTTTATGAACACAAAAACATCAAAAGGGTTTTCCAGTATCAAACCTATTATTAGCCTCTTCTTGCAATACCCTTCTCTTGGACTTTCTACATCTTTATTATACAGCCTACAATTTCCTTTACTGTTTTAATAATCATAATATTTTGACCTTTTAGCTAACTAAAGTCCCTGGGTCTTATTATTTCACCTCCTATTAAGCGAGATTCCTGTTATTCCACCTGACATCGATATATTTCATTTAAAAGGATAAAAACTTTCCATAATTATATAGATTTTCTTCCACATTAACATGAAATTATTAATCAACACTCTTTGAAAATATTTTTTTTCAACCATTTCTTAGTCCATCTCACTACTAACCATTTCTCTATCTTTACAGTTTAGCTTGAAACAGTAAAATCTCCTTTTGAGCTTGTTATTTTGTATCTATACTACTTCTCTGGAGTAATCGTGTTTGGTAAACCCGTCTAAGCAATCCAGTGTCAATTGTGGCGATCACGTCTTCTGAAGCAATCACAATTTATTTAATTATTCATACTAGACTTTGAGGCTTCATATTAAACTCACTAATTTCTGAAGTCTTTTTTCTTCCCTCATTGCTTATTCCCCATTTCTTTTGAAAACCAGGATGTTCATTTCTCCTGGGCACCTCTATTTCTCTTCTCTGTGGTGAAGGTGGCTGCCCAGTCACTTGCTTCATCTACCTGTCCCTCTTATCTCTTTTCTGTAGAATCACAGAAGCCAAATTGAGAAGAGACTAGAGGAACCTGAGGGTATATTTGTAGTTCCACATTCACTGGAGATTTTAAGAAAGAAAGCAGGTTGAGAGCTTCCTTCTTCAAGGCACTGGGCAAAGATTAAGGGAGGAGCAACACAAAAGTCTTGGTTCACCTTAAATGTTGGGGCAGGTCAAGATGATGACTTACACTCTCTTCTGTGGCTTTTGCCCTTTGGAGGTTTGCAGGTTTTGCTGACTGAACTTCAACATGATGTTTTACTATATGGGTGTGTCCAAAGCTTTTGGCTCTTGGCATGTAAAGGAGCCATTCATCCTATAAGAAACCTGAGATTAGAAAGAACACATTCTCACAAGCTGGGAGAAGGACCTAGGTGTTCACAGTTGACATTACAGTACAAGAAATATTCAATCTATTTACTTATGATTTTCAACTGCATGAAAACAGTTGAATAGCTTAATCTCTGCAAGTTACTGAAGGAGCACTCAACAGTGACTAGGAAAGCTAAAATGTTATCCGAGGAATGGAGATGAAGCAGACTGTATGAGGATATACTAAACTTCGGTGCAATTACAAATGCCCTCTAAAACTAAGTAGCTTAAAATAAGATTAATTCCCACCCAGACTCCAAGGCTTAGCTGGAGAACTCATTTCAGTGGCCTCATTCTTACTGTGAGGCACAGGGTGCTAGAAAAGCTACTAATGGAATAATGATGGCTACTGGGACAGAGGGAAAGGAAGCATGCATTGGTGCTAAAAGTTATGTGCAAATTTTTTTTGCATATTTTAATGGCAAAAGCAAGTCACACTCAACTTCACTTGGGCATGAAGTAGAATATCACTATGTACCTGAAAAAAGAGAGAATTGAAATAGGGATAAATAGCCAAGTGAAGCAGTTGAAAACATTTCTCTGTTGATGTAGAAGCAATGGAACTGACACATGAAAATTTCTTTAAAAGAAATTTTTTAAAGAAGATGCAATTTGAATCCCCACATTGTAGAGTTAACTTTAAAATGCTTTACAAATTGAAAAATTCAAACTACTTTAATGGCTAATAATCTCTTCTGAAGACCAAATTAGATTCTTAGAAGATCAATGTAAGGATTATTTCACAATATTTAAAAATACAAAGAAATAAAAATACTGAGTGAAAAAAATAGTTTTAGGACACATAATGTGGAGATAAAGTTTCCAGGAGAAAAAAAGGAACAGATGAAGGAGCAACAATGATTAAAAACAAGAAAAACAATGAAAACAAAAATTGAAGTTCTTTAAGATAAAGACTTGAAATTTCTGTTTGAAAAATGTAATTCAGGTCCAAGTGGGTTTGCTGAAGAAAAAAATACAATGTATATTATATACATATATATATATACACATATTTATATGCATGTGTGCACATGATACACATACATACATCTATTGACACATATATGCATGAACATGTTACTACACATATACATATATGTAGATATATGGAGAGATATGTCTGCCTATAGATTGGTGTGTTGATGTGTATGTACTATGCTAATGCGTAGCAGAGGTGTGCATCTGTGTGCATGTGTGTGTGCGTGTGTGCATAGACATAGACATGGGGTGTCTATGTATACTATGAATACACTATGCACAGGAGTATGCATATGTGAAATCTACATTTTCTGGTGAAATTCCATAAGGACAAAGAGAAATTTTAAAAGCTTCCAGGGAGAAAGATTTTATTTCTCAATAGAAAAAGAGCACTAGCCTGGTACCACTGAAACTGAAACAATCGGGTGTCCAGGGGCTGTTACAGGGCCAGTAACAGCCAGGAATCCTGCCTGTCTGAGGTTTCGTCCACAACCAGACAAGACAGAGATATTCTGATATGCTAAATGTCACAATGTGAGTCAGTCATATACCATACCTGTAGAGATATTTGTTAAATTACCATAACCAAATAACTGAATTGGAATAGAGATTTCAATATAGTAGAGACAGTAAAATTTCCAGTGATGAACAGTGAACTTCACAATATATATTAAATATTTACCATCCTAATAGCCCTAATGTTTAAATTGAATGCTACTTTCCAGCCCAGGTTATAGATGAGAAAACAGAGAATTAGAGAAGACTACATTTGGAGGGGTAGAGCTAGGGTGCAAACTGCCAATGCTCTAACTCCTTCATAGAAATTTCCTTGTAACTTCTGTAGTGGGAGGAGGAGCATAAGGCAGGAAAATTGTAAACCACAAGGAAAAGATAGGCACATTGTTTACAATGTTTGGCAAGACATTCAAGGTACAAAGTCTGAAGATCAAAAATATACTAGGAAAAAACATAACACACAACAAATCAAAAGTTAATATCAGTGTAACCTCTGTGATCAGACTAAATGATCCAAAAATAACTAAATAAAAAAAAAAAGAATAAGGTACGTGAACAAGAAACTCAAAGAAGTGGAATCCAACACCTCGTTTGAGCTCTGTGTAGCATAAATTAAAGTAATAATGGGACATGATTTTCTACACTATGTGTTGGCTAAAATGAAAAGCATACAACATTCATCACATGACTGATGAGAAATCAGTTATATTACTTCACATGCTTATATTAGCAGTATAAATTTTTGCATTATGGAAAAAAAACCTGGTGGCATTGATAAAAATAAAAAAAATACATACCCAGAACCTGGAAAACACAATTCTACAGAAGTGACAGCATATTACATTGAGAAGTTGATGTACTGGTAAACTACTGCCTCTACAGAGAGAGGTGAGAGAAGAAATTGGGGAGGGAGAGTGGGAGAAGGAGGAAGGAAAGAAGGAAGAAAATCTCTTGTAGTGTTTGCCATTTTCCACATTGTAAATAACACCCACCATGGGCAAGTGCCAGTTACTAATGTGCTATTACTGAATGCAGAGTTGGAAAGCAGGTGGACAGAGTTGATTGTACTAAGACTTTTACAGCAGGCTTCAGCCTACCTTGCATTACAACATGTACAAAGGCCTCCATGGCAATATTACTGTGATCCCTTAACTTTGTTTTCCGTATTCTTTCTGTATTGTTAGTTGGGAAAAGAATGTATATTACTTACACAGTTAAAAATTCTTAAAAATTTCAGAGAGTGAAATTCACCATGTGCTCTATAGTTACCCCATAAAGTCTTTCAGTGTTTTAGAAGCTGATTACTTTGGTTCTGGAATCTCAAACTTAATCCATCAAGTTCTTTATTCTACTTCCTCATCATCTTTTCGACATTGTAAAGAATGTGACAGCTCCATTAATAAAACGAATCTTCAGCCTTTCGAGGTTGGCAAAGGAGTGATAGATAACTCCTTTGCTAACCTTGGAGGATCTATGTGTGATTGTTTTAAAGGAGCTGTCAGGTTTCCTTTCAGATTTAATTTCACAAGAATTCAAGTTCTATTAGGGCAAAGGTCATGTTTGCCTTATGCACCACTGTTTTTCCAGTGGCTAACATAATTCTTGGCACTTGCGAGTTATTTCTTTAACAAATTATTAAAGTAGTCATGTAGTAAATTAGTAAATATTCTGTTTACTACGTTTGGCCTTTTTTGTTTGAAAACTACTTCCATAGAGAAAATTACAGCAAAAGAATTCTGTATCTTTTCTGCTGTCAACATTACCTGTACTACAATAAGCTATCAATTATCTCTACCTTTGTTTTGTTTTGTTTTTTTCTTTTTGGATTGAGCTTTTAAAAAAAAGGAATTGTAGAAGAAAAGAGCACATATTTCTTCATGCTTTTCTTAAAAACCTGGTTCTTTCTCTGCTTTAGCCTTCCTAATACAGTGTGTGCCCTTCATATTTTTCTGTATTTGAACACAGACTGAAAATATAAGCTCTCAGAGAGCTGCCTATATGACCACTTAATATAATATGTTAAAAATCTGTTCATGTTATGTTCTTTGGGGCCTTTGTGATAATATTTTCAGAATTTCTTTGTTTAAAAATCTCTTGCTGCATTTGTCTACTTCCCTTTTTAATTTCTTGAGCCAAGATGTCTTGTTTTACTCAGTCATGTAGTACTGGGATTGTAGGCATGTACCATCATCTTTGGCTTATATCTATCTTTGTTTTTCACCTTGGATTGTCATATATGAGACAGACATTTCACTGCCCTTCACAGTTTAATGTTTTAAGTAGAGTTTGCTGAATCCTTACCACATGTCTGAGTCCACATCGCCTACTATGAGCTCCTAGGACAAAACAACATTAAATATCTAATATGGTGTAGTTCCTTGGGCACTTACATACTGTCTCGGGTACCTATGCATAAGAAAAAATATATTTATATGTTTACAGGAAGAAAATCTGAAATAGATCGATAATTTGACTAATTCCAAATCCCTTTAAAACGGTGTAATATTTCTAAACTGTGTGTGACTGAACTAATCAGGGCAATAGCTGTGGAAGTTTGTAGAATAAACCTCAGGGTGAAGCACAGAGTGACTCTTTAATATTATTGTAGAAGTATGTACTTTCCAACTTAGAAATTAATCATCAGAGATTTCACAAAATGTCATATCTCTAAGCTGCCTGATTTTCTTTTTCCTCTCAGCAAAGTACATGAAGAAAAGAGGAATCAAGAAATTAGAAAGGGAAAGAGAGATAGTCTGTGCTGAATATGCAGACAGGAGAGTTGCATTTTTCTGTTACTGTAAATGTTATGGAAAGTAAAAATTTAAATATGAAGAAAGGTCATGTGGAATTTAGACATTCATAATAATTAATAGATGGTTTGGAACAAAGAATCCCACTCAACACACACACACACACACACACACACACACACACACACAGATGTACACATATACACCAAGAAACTTAGGAGAGCATCAGGCCTACTCAAGTTTGTGTTTATGATGATGCTTAGATTGAGTAGTGATGGATAACTGTGATGGCTAACAGTGTAAGTTTAGTGAATATGGCACCAAATTATACCTAAGTACAGTGTTACTTTAGTTCATGAATGCTTTTGTTTGCAAACAATTTGGTTTGCAAACAGAAATGTTTGGAAAAATTTTGTTTTAGTTTAGAAACATTGCATTGGGTGACAAACCCAACTGGGTCCATCTTTGCCGCACAAACACAAATATGGGCATCTTTTCCAAAATCATAGAACAAATTAAGGTTGTGAACTGAGGTACCAGTGCATTTGATTTTCTTTTGATATTGCTCTCTAAATTGTTTGACTAAATGTAAAGAAAGTTAATTTAATAAACAGTTCTATTTTATGAAAAACACATTCCTAGGTGGAATTATTATGTTACTTATAATAATTTAGCTTGTCCTCAGTTCACAACTAAATATTTAAATTATAAGCATAGTATTTAGGAAGAAATAAATAGCTTCATTCTATAAAGCCATGCCTATAAAATGACAGTAAACTTCATTGTAATTAGCTCTTCTACCCTGATTAGGGATGTATAAACCTGCCAAACAATCTTTATCCTGAAATCTGTGGCCTGAAGAGTCCATTTTCTGAGCTTAAGGTCCAGAACACTAATTTCCACTCTGTGGAACTCCTCATGAAATCACTGTGTATTTCACAGGCAAAAATGGACATACTCATTGCCCCTTGCCACCTTCCCAGAATGGAGTGATGAAGAATGAAGTCTTGAAGTTCTACAGACCATATATAAATAATCATTTTAATTGAACACTCTCTTTGGGCAGATGAATAGCCCCTCTGATTTGACAGGTTTCTTTTCATCTCCGTTACCTATGATGGAAATGCATAAATCCCACTTTAACCACCTCATATGTTAACATCTTCAATAAGATCCTTGATAGATCTGCCAACTTAGATGAATGTGATTTCCAACCAGCTTCATATTCCAGTTGTATAACAAACTAGAAGGGCAAGGAAAATCCAATTTGGGCTTTTCGTTTTGCCAGGCATGTTAATGAATTCATTTCTACTTTCTCCCATGAGAGCACTAAGAAGAATTTTAAGAGGTTGAACTGTTTTAAAACAGTGACCAGTCCTAAATTTGAACCATAATTGAATTTAATGAGTTATTAATAGAACACCTACTAAGTACAAGCCATTCTCGTAGGTATTTGGAAGGGGAAATGTTTCTAAATGCTGATAATCAGTATATCTGATACATATATATATATATTTATATATATATATATCTGTTATATATAAACATATGTATCTGTAAGAAACAAACTGATCAGCCAGAAAGATTAACTCATTTAGAGTATGTAGAAGAGATGACTGAAAATAAGCCTTGGAGAATTTTTATATTTAGTACTGTTTTTGTTACTGCAGTTTTGATTTGTACTAAGTACCTACCTAGATGGAGGTAAAAATGACTACCTGAAATTGTCACTCATTGAATGAATGGGCCTGAGTGGCTTTGGTCAGGTTGTTCAATTAAATCTTTAAACAGATGAAAACTTAGGAAACATAAGAAGCAGAATGAGGAAACTGTCTGAAGAACTCTCCAAGGGTCTTCCAAGAGCCTGCCCTGGCCTATGAAATGGTGTCTCTGTGGTGTGTGAGAAATTGGCTGATCTCACCATGGTAGAAACATGAAAGATAATAAACAATGAAAAATTTTAATGAGTAGAACTCTACTTTCAGTTCTACATTTAGAAAGATCTACACCTTTGGGGAACTTTCTGTTTTATTTATTTTAAAAAATAATGTTCCTTACCTTGGATTCTAAAACATTTTACGCAGTTTTGCTTTCATAGAAGATACTGTTGGATTCCTGAGTGTTTTATGTTGACACTACTGATATATACCCTATTTACCTACCAGTGGCTTGGGATAGCTTTATCTACCTTAATAGAGTAAATGTTTCTTTTCTGCAGACTTCAAGACTTCAAACACAATACCTATGATTATGAGGCATGTTGGTTTCAGAACTGTTATAGGAAAGAAAACAAAATTCTAATTTTATGCAATGAATCAGAATGAAGGTCATTTCATGAAGTAGGTCTTAAAAAGAAAAATTAGTAATCTTTGGTTTTATTGAATAGTATAAAGTATTCTTTAGATTTTATGTAACAGAAAAAAATCTATCGAGTTTTTCTTCTCTCACTGTATCAATCAATTAAAACACTGTCATATCAACTTCATTAGTCATTAATAGCAGGAGAACTAACACTAGCCTATTTGTTAATTCTGAATAAAATGAAGAGTCCCATACAGAGTAAGAACATTTTGTGAGTCAAGAGTTTAATAGAAACTAGAACTTCATGGAAAATTTTCTACTCGAGTGAGAAGAACTATTTCTTGATTTTCATTTGTATACCCTAGCAGAGCCTTGAATAAACTGTCCTTTTCTCTGCAACTCTGTGTCAATGCTTCTATAATTTTTGCCTTAAAAAATTTGTTTCTTGGTTACAAATAACAACAAAGACTTCTTGTGGACTACTCTGTCAAGCAATGTCCTAAACACTTGGGTTTTATTATCCCATTTAATTCAGACAAGAGTTCCTTTAAGGTAAAGTCATTATCCCAGATTTCAGTGAGGGTATGGAGACAGCAAGTGAACCAGGGTATAATATAGGCAGTGCATGGAGTACTTTCCATGTATCTTTGCCCACTTTGATGTGATCTGGAAACTGTCTTGAGATTTGCCTTGGATTTAGATAGGATGAAGCAGAAACTCCAAGAAGCCTGGCTAATTAACAGATCCAGAACAAATACATAATTTTCCTGACTCTCAGGCTAATACACTCCTTTTGTACCCTCCTTACATAAAAATCATTAAAACCTGATGTTTTCCACATCTATTATTTTATTTATAGAAGAAACCTAGGAATTTGGCAATTTACAAGCTAAATGTGGCCTATGGATGTGTCTTGTTTCCTTGCATAGTAATTAAAAAATTTTGTAGTTGGCAACATTTTAGTGTCAGCAAGCCACCCATACATAATCTAGGGATTTTTTTGTTTTGTTTTGTTTTGTTTGCTTCTTTTGAAAAATAGAAGGGTCTGGCATGCCTGGACCCTTATAGACTGATGGCAAGTAACCACTGAAATAAGAGATTCCTGAAGTTCTACATGATACCCACACAGTCCTCTTCTATTATCTAGATAACTTCTGGGGCTTTTGTGTTCAGATGATTTCTAGATTAAATTAAAGATCTCTACTTCTCAAAACTTAAGGAATTACAAGACTTTCAGCCTAGCAAAGGAAGTAGTTTGTACTCACTGGCTTCTTCCTCATGACATCTAGGGGAATGAAAGTCACAGTGATCTGGCTGCTCTCTCACAGGGCTTTTGCAGACAGCATTTCCCCGACACAAGTGACATTTCATATTCAGGAAGGCAAGCTGAGTCATAATTGGCCCTGTCGCTATTTGGTTTTGATGCTGGCATCTTGTGTGTTTGCCCTGGTTGAGTAATCTGTTTGCATCTGGGCAGGCCACACACAGGCAAATATGAACTCTGTTTATATTCGTTTTATGCCTGGGAACTTGGTTCCTCTGGGTCACAGCTTTGGAACGACTGATAGATTGGAAATTTACTGGTGTAGACTTGGATGAAAAACCTCAGTTGAGCCCATTTTGGTAGTTGACCTCTGTAACCTTCTTTGAGCTGCAGTGTAGGAGACCTTCTGATTGATCCTCCAGTGGGTGACAGCAATGGGATGAGTATCTTGTCTGAAGGTCATCAAGACACTTAATTCTGTTTTATAAATGAATCAATGAAAACTTGAAATGGTCTAAAATTAACTAGATAGGTACCCATTGTTTATCACAGACACTGGTCAGTAATGAACAGACCTCTCCATTATTTCTTGGGTACTTCTGGGACCACCACTAGCTTTACTCCTAGCATTCCACAGCAACAAGAAGGTGACTGCCCCTGAACCCTGTATTTTCTGTGAATATCAGTATGAAAAGGACCAAGAGGGATAGGATCAAGTCTAAGGTATCTAAAACTCACAGGTCTGTCCTGCAATTTCCCCAATTGACAAACACAGAGGCTTCCAAAAGCCTCATTCCACATTATGATGATTTGGCAAAATCTTGCAATATTGGCATCAATAAGCTACATATTAAATAATTGCATATGAAATGATATTTTCAAATTTAAGACCGTGTTCAGAGTATTCATTCTTAGACTATGGAAATAGGAAAGAGATAGTAATGTTAGAACTCATTTTGGTAAAATTTTCTTACAAATTTTCCCCTCTCTCCTCCCTTCACCAGTCACAAAAAAAAAAGTGGGAGAGGGATAAATTTAAAAAATAAAAATTGGAAGACCTCCAAGTAACTCATTGGTACCAACTTGATCAAGAACCCTTGTCTGGAATCCCTGGAAGCCTGGGGATGCATAATTCCAGTGTGATGGTATTACAAAGTATCTCCTATTACAGGGAGCACCAGATTTATTATTCAGAAAATAAAATCTCCTTAACTTAGTCCCCAGCACCCTGATAGGCATTGAAAAGCTTACAAAAGGAGATGCATCAAGAATTGTCTCTGCTTTCAGGGAGTTTATACTGTAGTTGCCAAAGTCGGGGATATATACAAAAATATTTATATAGGAGCATTAGTTTTTTCGAAGCAGCATCAGCATTGTAAAAACACTCAGTATATGAAGTACTCCTTTATTCATTCTGTATTAGATATCCAGAGATTGTCAAGGACAAAATAAATCTTGGAGGTTAAGAAAAAGAACTGCTATAAAACTAAAGAGGAGAACAGTTAGCCTGCCTTATGAGTAGACCCTGGACAGATTTAAAATTGACCTCAAATAAGGTACTTTTTAATATTCAGTACTTTAGATATTAATGAGACAAAGGGCAATCATTAATATTACAACTTGTTACAAGTCAAACAGCCAATGATAGATTCAATGCAAACTTGAGCACAATTTGAGATAATGTGGAATATCTGTAGCATGACTATTATTAAATATCTGTAGCATGACTATTATTAGTCTTCCTTATGTATAAGGGAAATTTTTGGCAAGATATCTTTCCATGCTATAGGACAATCATGCATACAAAGAACCCAGAGAGTGAGTAGCCTAGTGGGATGTGTTTCCTTTTCTCCTTAGGCCATAGTTCCCTTTGAATGTACATGGCTTTGAAGGTGAGGATAAATAAATGTTTCACTGGTAATGTATTTCTCACATGCATGGGGAAAAAATTGCCTTAAATTTCTCTGCTAAAGAAATGTGCAAAACTCTCTGTTTTTTTTTTTTTGGTACTGGGGATCGAACTTGGGTCCCTGCGCTTTCGAGGCAGGCGCCGGAACCACTGAGCTAAATCCCCAGCCCTAAAACTCTTTGGAATTGGCTGGATCACACAGTACTTGACTCTGAAACTTTGTTGGATTTATATAATGGATAAATGAAGCTTTTCTTTGGAGAGTTGGTGGAAGATAGAGGAGGATCAAGAAAGTATGTCACAGGTGCCTTCAGGTTTGGTGCTTGGAGTTCAGTCTGTCATAGTTGTTTTTCTTCTCTTCTATGCCTTTCTTAATTCTGGCTTGTAGTGTGGCAGCTGTTTGTAATTCTGTTTGCAATTCATTTCTGGATGAACTATGTATTTCTTTGTCTGCTTTTCATTGTTGTGGCCTCTTCAAGTTTCCAAGTGATGGAGGGACAACAGTCTGGTTCTGCAAAGGACTGGACTTTCTATTCAAATTAGAATTATTCTTAGAAAGCTTCTATAGAATCTGAAGCTTCCTCAATCAGCAGGATTCATATAAAGCCATATGGTGGTGTCTTTCTTCAGACAAAGCCTTAGAAATGTTCTTTTAGAATTCCATAGCTTGTGATGGCTACATTCTGTCTGCAGGCCTGCCCAGGGCTCCTGGAACCATGCAAGACAAGGTGTCTGCAGGATGCTGAGTATGTTATGTCTTTGGTTGCCAGAGAGGCACTAGATTCAAGCAGGAAGGGCTGAAACTATATTACTGTGAACTCTGTTAGCAGCTAAGTTAAGGATGCAGCATAATCTGTTTAATCAATATCTTATCTGGATTGTCAGTTGTAAAAGGCTTAGAAATAATGCAACAAAATACTCAGCTCTGAGTGTCATTTCACCTTTGTTTGATTCAGAATGTCCTTTAGAATCTTTGGTCCTGGGGGAGCTAGTTAATAAAGATTCTAGGTCTAGAATGTCTGATAAGCCAGGCTCTTTTTCTAGTTAGGAAAAGAATTAGGCAAGCAGAAAGGCCATAAAGGAAGTCCTCTTGGTCCAGGAGACATATGAGAGCCCTAAGCAAAGAGAGAGTGTTTGCAGTCAGTGGTATTAATATTCATTATTGTCTGACACTATTAAATGTCCCTTAAACTTTTTACTTGTAGAGTATAAAATGAATTAATATAAGACCTTCTCTTTACCTCTTTTGGACCTTAACTATTAGTACCATTTCTATGATGCACTTTGATAGGGCTTAATAAATTAGATGGCTTGTAATTTCCAGCAGAGGTTTAGAATTCTCAGAAAGGATCTCATAGAGATTGTCCTTGGATTGGCGTATCTTATAAGGCCATTTGCCTCCGACTGGACTGTCACTCCAAAACAGGCTACAGGAACATATTTGATTACATAGCGTCACATGTTGTGTGATCTACAAAGTTTAGCACATCCCACATGACTCAGTGCCCTCATTTAATGTCAGTTTCATTCTGAGCTTGCAGGCTCCTTCTCCAAAGGGTTGAAAACAGCTCACAATTTCTTCCTTTTAAGAGCTTTCTCACCCTTGACAAGACTGTGGGACAAACAGACCTGACTTCTATGCCTCTTGCCTGTCGGCACTGATTGAATGAATATGCAGGTCTGTAGAGTGTCATGCTGGGTATTGTGGAAAATTATAGAATGATTTGAGTGTCTTATCAACTTACAGGACAGACCCCACCAGCACACACCAAATACTTGAAAACTCAAGTATCAACTGGACATATATAATTATTTGTAAATACAATTAATATAGCCTGGAAATAATACATATTTATGCACATAAAATTTTTTGAAGTGACTGAAGCAAAGAGAGTTAGAAAATGGTAGTTTTCTACTGTCTTAGTTTTAGTCCCCTAGAAGTGACCCTGAGGCAAGGATTTGAGAGCAAGTAGTTTATTTGGAAAGTATAGGAAACACCATTAAGGGGAGAGGGAAAGGAGGATTGGAAAGAAAGGCAGCCAGCAAGAGTATGCTACTTAGGATGGACACCTACAACTTGAAACTATGGGAAAATTCCAGAAAATGGTTTAGCACATTTGACTCACAATTATGCTCTGGGCACCTATCAGTTCCCAGTTAAGAACTCCTCTCAGGACAAGTTGCTATTCAGATATTCCTGGACTGCCATGCCTAAACGTGGTGTCTGGAGAGAACCCTCTTTCAAAGAGATGCAATTATTGGGAGTTGGACTTGGTAAGACCTTAAGGATTTGGGTGAGGGACTGAGCATCTGCTACATTTATAGGATTAACAGAAACCCTGGTTTGTAAAGAAATGGGGCTGCTAAACTTTGAGGAAACCACTATCTATGAAGACTGAGAGCAGCAATGGATGACATTCAAGGCAGAACTAGTAGACTTCCTTGATAAGTTCCTCAAAGGAGTTGGTTCAGGTGAGATAGGGATGGAGGTCTAGGCTACCAGCAGAACCAGACTGAAGATGGGGGACATTATGACATATGAGGATTCAGGCTGTGATGCCTTCTCTGAGTTAGAATGCCCATTTGTCTACTAGAAATGTCTCAGCTGCAAATCACATTGAGAATTGAAGTAGGTGTAAAAATCACTTTGGCATAAAGAAAAATCTGTGGCGTGAAGTCCTATAGCAGGAGTCATTTCAGAAGAGTGAGGTCTGAATGCGATCAGAGATGCCTGGGTCAACATGTCCTTCTTTCATCCCAAGTAGGTTGAAAAGGAAGGCAGTGATCAATAAGCACTGAAGGTTTGGTCCTATATCTTCTACTATTTAAAAAAGATAAGACCAACAGTGTTGAGCAAATAGAAATGGGAGTATTCATGATCAGAATCTCTAAAGTGGATCTGATATAATATAATCTCTTCTTGCTTTGTGTTGTATGTATGTGTCTTCTCTAGAGAGCTGGCAGATGGGTAAGTTAAAGCTGTCAAAGGCTGACATATTGCAGAAGGCTCTTGTTCATCTGATGTAGGTTAGTTGCTGATACATTGCTACAGAAGGTCTGTACGTAAGGCTTTGGTGAATGCCTTCCACCCAGGCATGCACAAAGAATTATGTGTGTTGGTTTTCCTTAATGGAAAATTTCTCTGCTTTACTTGACTTTTTGCTGACCTGGAATGAGCTCCCTGAGAAGGTAGCTCAGGGGTTGATTACTTTTTAACATATCAAATTGCATGTTCTGATGTATTCTGTTCTTTTTCTTTTTCCTGTCCTGTATTTAGGTGCAGACAGAGAAGTTTTGAAACAAAAATGTCAGGATATCTTGATAATTTTTATCTGGTGAAAACTGTAGGGCAACACTGTGACACTCACTTATACTTTCATGTACTCGGTAACATGACTGTGTGTATGGAAAGACAGGAAAAGGTGTGTTAGGGTTGATCCAGTCAAGAGACAAAATGCTGCACCAATTATTTTAACAGGAAGAGTTAATATAAAGTATTGTGAGCTGCACATCAGACAATCCAAGGGATACAAATGAATACTGTGGGTCACAAAGGTAGTAAACTGCAGAAAGCATCTGTATGTCCTACTAGGGTTGGGAAAGGGACGAGCAAAGGAAAAAAGTTTAAATAATAGGTATGATCAAAATATAGTATACACATTGGAATTCCCCAAAAGAGTGAAACTGGGGGAAGGATGGGCCAAGGAAGTAATGGATGGATAAATGATCAAATTATGTTATGTGCTTCTATGAATCTGCCAACATGAAATCCATTAATTTGCATAACAAATGCACACTAATAAAAAAAGATATGGAAAAAATTTTCCGTACTTTCTCCAAACAGAAAAAAATTTAAAATCTAGAGGCTAAGCCCTGCAGAGGAGGAATGAAGAACTCGTAAGCTGAGGCCACTGGATAGCTGCTTATCCTGGTGTCTTTGAAGAGGTACAATGATAGTGAGAATCTAGAGAAACTGCTAAGTGGGATCAGCTGCTCTTACTGGAACTAATTGCTGCTGCCAGAGGAAAGTAGTAGTACCAGGATGGAGCTAATAGGAAGCAAATCAGGATCCAGTGCAGAGGTCTCTGATAAGCCAGTATCTCACCAGCCCCCTGACATCCACAGTCACGCCCTGGCACCCCGTACCAACAGAGCCTGACAAGGAGCCAGAAGGCCCGGGGGGGGAGGTGATGTGCAGAGTCCCAGCCCCAACATCAAAAAGCAGGTTGGGTTTGCAGCTCAGGGGCATTTATGTTTAAATAAACAAAAAAAGGCACAGAGCATGTGTGTACAGGGGAAAGGAAGGAGGAGAAGAAAGAGGAGGAGGAAGAAGGTGTGTATATGAGAGCACTAGGAAGAACACAAATATATACAAGAGCTGAGATAAGCAGGATGGCTACTCAGTTATAAAAGTAACCATAGCAGTAGCCTGTATATAGACAGCATTGGGTTCTGCAGGAATAACACTAAGAACCCTTATTTGGCCGGGGGAAAAGGGTGTTAGGTTCCTAAAGTCAGGACATTAGAATAAAATCACATATAAATACTAGAATCATACACTAAGACTGTGAAAGCCCACTAGGTCGAGAGAACAGATTTTTGTTCTTCATCTCATGCTCACTCTGTGACGTGTATGCACAGAGTTGAATGCAGATGGAAAAGCATTTCTCAACCATTTATATTATTAGTCTCTTTTCCTCTCTTCTACTGCATGGAGAGAAGAATTCATATAAAGTATGTGTTTGTGTGATACAACTTCACTCTAAATTGTATTGAGCATGTACCAAGCACTTTGTCTCATACACTGCATTACTTAATGATTGCTTTGACTCTAGAAATATTTCTATGTCTCCTTAACAAAAAAGAGATCAGATGTGCAGGAAGGTTAACTAATGTGATGTGAGCACAGCCAGTGAAAACTAGGACTGAATTTCAAGCTCAAGTGTGTCTTACTTTAAAACCTGTGCTCTTGTGCTTGATTATTAACAGCACCCTGCTTCCCACTCTGAATATGCTGCTGTGACCTCATGTCTAAGGTGAATCCTATCATCTCCACTAGCCAAGCTCAAGGCCTGTGTGAAGTGCTTTCTCTGATAAGCTTGCACCATCCAAGGTAGTAGCCACTATTCACATGTGGTTATTTAAGTTAAAATTAATTAAAAGTAAATCAAACTCCAAATTCAGTTCCTTGGTCACAGTAGATTTCTTCTGTTAAGGCTCCACAGCTATAGGTGACTAGTGGCCACCATATTAGGCAGCATAGGACATTTCCATGATCATGGAAAATTCCGACGTAAGTACCTCCAGAGTGAGTAAAAGCATGACTCAGTAACCTAGTTTCTGAACCTAGCTCTACAGCTTACTAGTTGTGCATCCATGCAGGTTATTTAATGTCTTTGTGCTTTAGTTGCTGCATTTATAAATAGGGAGAGTTGAGGTAGCTCTTTATGGGATTAGAGGTGTAATGAGGCACTGTCTGCAGTTATTAGCCTGGAATTTAGACAGTGATAATTTGTATTTGGAGTGCTTTGAAGAGGTAAGGAGTTTATGTTAGCTCATAAAATTATTATTTAGAATGCATTTTTACAAAACATCCTCTATGCTAGATTCTTGTCTAAGCCCTTACATATATGTGACATCATCAAAATCCTCCTCCTCCTGCTTCAAAATCCTTCCTGGCTTTCCCATGACAGAGATGGAGAATATTAATGTTAGAACTCAGAGACCCTTTCCTCCCTGAGGTGACATGTGTTTACAACTCACGGTTCACATATTTAAATGTAAAGTATAAATGAACAATCTGGATAAATTGCCCTAGGGGTTAAGAAGAGGAAGGGATTACTCTTAGCCGAGAGGATCATGAGAAACTTCCTTGATGAGGGAATATTTGAAATGGTGCTTGAAGGTGAGTGGGATATGGGCCTATAGGACAGGCGAAAAGGCTCCAGGAAGCAGTGGGGACAGCAGGAGGAAAGGCTCTCACAGGATTAGGGTGCCATGAGTGCTCACAGTGAAGACTAAGCAGGGAGAGAGTTGCCTATGTGTCAAGCAGTGTTTTGTCATCAACATTGTTTAAACTTGCCAGTGCATAGTCATATCTAAGAGATAGGTTCTTAGTTTTATTAACGCCTTTAATACTCTACCTATAAGGCCTCTGCTTTATTGTGTGTATCTAAGACAGAGCATACCATGAGGTTTTGGTATGCCACTGGTAACTGGGTTTGGATAAGTATCTTTGAAGGCCCTTCTGTTTTTTTTGTCTAGGTAGTTCTTCAAGTTCTATGAATCCCAACCCGAGTTCTTCACTGTATGTCACCTACCCTGTGCTCTGAGGAGAAGGGTTCTATGAAGGACCAAGAGGGCAATGCTGGGCTTTCCATAACTTGGGGGAAAAGAGAATACCAGGTGGAGCCAGTGTCCCTCACTTTCCGGGTCTGGAGTTCTTCTGTCCCAGGCAGAGAGCCTAACAGAGATGGGAACTTTTCCTAGGAGCTAAATGATGTCTTAGAGTCAACAGGCAATGCTAGATTGAACCATGGACCTGGACCATGGGACTGAAAGAATCTGCTTAGAGCTTTTGTCACTTGGTGGAAAGCAGAGAATAGGATCACTTGAACATTGAAACCAATAATGAGAAGACCATGTGGTTGATATCTGCCCTACCCCAGTCCTCTGGCCTCTCCCTGACCACCACCCCAGGGGAAAGGCACAGGAAGCCCTCCTTCTAATTTTCATCTGCATTTTACTCTCTGTTATGTAGTATTTCAGTGACAGGACCTGCTCAGGAGAGTTGGGGCAAGGCTGGCTGAGGTTCTCAAGGAGCTGAGCTTTGAGTTCAGGTACCCACATGGCAGTGGAATGATGCCTCCTGACCTTTCAGACCTTTGGGATCTCAGGAGGTCTTAGAAATCATCTCAAGCCTCCAGTCCAGGATACGACTGCCTAGGGATATCCCAGGGAAAGGTGGCAGGTAGAGTATCCTTTCTGAATTTTACTCTCTTGTCCTCCTTTCACTCTTTTCTGTATGTCTGTGTTGTTCTGTGGTGTCTTCTCCTAGAGATTCTGTAGATGATGATGTCAGGTTATTTATTTTCTGTTCTTGTCAACAGAGATAGTGTGGACTGCAAGGTGATGGATGCCACCATGAGCTCACTGCGTGACCTCCAAGATTCTACATCACTGACTGTTCCAAGGCTTATGCTACCCTTCCAGAGAGGTACTAAAAAGGAAGCTTGAGCAGGTGTGGACCCATCCACTCTTCCCTCTTCCCCTGACTCCATCATCCTTTAGTTATCAGATTGTTTCAGCCCATGTCTGATGGGCTTTCTCCTGTGTGTTCTTTTACAGGGCTCATTCCTTGGCTAGAGAGAGAATGGTTCTGGGGAGCTCCTGAAACACACTGAGGAAAGTGCTGCCATTGCATAGGACAGACACACAGCTGCTTGAGCCAAGAACCACATACAGTGGAACTCAAGCCCCTCATCCTTGCAGACTGAAGCTCTCACCATGACAGCTCTGAATTGGACTGCTTTTCCTTTGTTGTCACCTGCATAACACACAGTTCTCTGTGATTTTGAGTGATTGGCTTTCTTTTTTCCTGTCTTTTTCTTTTCTTGGGCCTGGGAATTATAAAAAGGAATTTCTTTAAATGGTAAAATTCTGTGATGAAATTAGCCTTGTTTATGTTCTTAGGGAATTTCTGATTTGCAATTCTGTTAATAGGTAAATAGGGCTATGTAGTTTGATTTGTATCTTGCCCATTTATAGATTTAAAAATATATTTCCTTTTTTCAAAGTTTGGATTCAAATAATGACCTGAGTCACATTTGCTTAGCTCCTGAAAAGATCTCAGTGTGGTAGTGGTTGGAGTTGAAATATAATCAAACTACATTGTACTTGGGGCTCTTACACACTATTTGATATAAATGTTATACTACAAAGGAGCATAAACCTTACAAGTTGAAATTTAATTCCTCTCTGATCCTGAAGCTAGAGTGGCAAAAAATTATGAATATCAAAAGTAGCTTTAAATGCCCCCAATGTGAGCTAATCAACATTAGAACTCACAAAGCTTCCAAAAAATCATTGTGTAAGACAAAGCAGGAATTAGAGAGCGGTCAGTCTCATCCACAGTTGCTCAGGTGTCTCTGTGGCTTTGCCTGCTTTAAGGGAGGTAAAGAACAAGGCACATTTCCGTGATTAGGTTTATAGAAACTGTAGTATTTCTGACTGTCCTGTAACTGCCTACCTTCCAATAAAATGTTTTCAGTTGACCCAACAACAATGTCTCTGTTATTTTCCTACAAAACTGTGTCCTTAGTGGTTTTGTAAGAAAGTCCAGTACAGACCTACAAGTGGTTCACCTGCCAAAGATCTCAGCTAGGTCTAGAGTTATTGCTCTTCTTGAAGTTGCATCAGACCTATGTGTTTTCTATACATAGAGTTGGAGTTGTGTGGCCACCTTCTGTACTCTTCATGCCATAGTCAACTCTAGTCAGGGCATAATCTCTAACGATGGTCACTATTTGCCATGATTCTCTAATTCTGGGGTTCCTGTTTATTTTGTGAGACTCTCAGACAAGCCACAAACTCTGTGAACCTCAATTTCCTCATATACAAAATGAGAATAACAACACTTCCCATGGTTACGGTGATAAGTGCCTGTAAAGGATATCACATGAATGGTACTTTACACATTGTAAACAGGTTGAGTTGTGACAACACTCAAAATGGTGCTTATTTTATTGTTAATGAAGAATTCGCTTTTAAGTAACTTACAGTAGGCCTTTAAGAACACTGAGTAACCTCTGAGTAGCTCCTTAGGCCTCCTTGCTTAAAACCATTGGAAAGAAATATGAAGACTCACAGGTCAAAGTCAGGAGACAAGAATATGCTGTTTCCTACCTGGGCCACAAAGCCAAATACCTCAGTTCTGTAATTCTTCCTTCTGTGATACAGAGCAGATGTCTTTTGTGCCTCACAGAGATGACGCCATCTTTTTCATAGAAAGTGATTAACTATGCATGTGGATACCTGGGACACTACCTGTCTGTTACTTTCTTGTCACTGGGAAAAAAATACCCAACACCCACAAGTTAGAGGACAAAAGGTTTATTTCAGCTCACAGTTTGTAGAGGTTTCAGTCAATAGTTGGCTGGTTCCAAGATGGGGAAGCATGGCAGAGGGGCATCGAAGAGGTGAAACAGTGCATGGCATGGCAGGGAGGAACCAACCTTCCTTCTTTCCCTCTTCATTTCATTCAGGCTGCAAGCATATTGGTTAGTGCCATCCACTCCCAGGTTGTCCATCACCCACACCCCGAACTATAGTAAACCAATCAGTGGAATAATCCAGTGTCACCAATCCATGATCCAGTTACTCCCCAAAGCCCCACCTATGAGCACATGAGGGTTTGGGGGACATCTAGATATAACCCATAACACTACCTTTCCCACCTGTCTGCAACATCAGTGCTCTGCTATCACAGAGCTGGTGAGTGTCCCCTTCAGTACTGACAAGCTCTCATTCACTGTGAGGAAGACTTCAACACACTAAAGACCTCATCAGACTGCATCTAGCACTTTAGCAGAAAGCACTTTTGAGAAAACCCATCACTCACCACACTACACCTGAGATTTTGTGATAACCATAATGTGAGGCAAAGACAAGAGCTAAGATCATCCACTTCATGCAGGGCGGCAAGTACCAACAGTTTTTCTCTGATTCCCATAGTATGAAGGATAGTCCCACAGATATTATTTCTCGACTCTGAGACATGCAGATTAAAAGGGGGATTTTCTACTTTCTACCTTGAAGTGATTAAAATGGTGGTAATAATTGCAGCAGTAAGTTAATTAAGGTATAACCACTATGTACTAGGCACCAGGAAAGCATTTACAAGCATTGGCTCACTTAGTCATTAGAGTAGTCTCATGAAGCCAATATTCTCACAACCCTATTATCTATGGGAGAAACTGAGGCATGCAGTGGATAAGTAACTGGGGCCAGGCCACTTGGTTTGCAAGAGACAGAGCTGGAAAAGATCAAGTCTCCTCCAAAGCTTGAGTTTTTCACCATCTTGCTCAGCTGCATCCTCACCGGCCCTCCTGTCCTGTCTTCATTCTTTGCTGCCTGGTAACTCTCAACCTCGCCTTTGGAATGTCATTGTCTTTATTTGTAATTTGGGGTTAGTAATTGTAGTTCTGTCTTGCATGTTTCTCACAATTATTGTCTAAGCTCTCAGAAAATGTATACTAAGTGTAAATCAATATGAAAAGTAAATATCTTATTTGTTAAAATAGACCTTTTTTTGGTACCAGGGATCGAACTCAGGACCTCACATTTGCCAGGCAGATGGTGTGCTGCTGAGCTAAATCCCCAGCCTGAAAATAGCACTTTTTAAAATCATAAAAACCTCTTCTGGATGAGGTTCAGATTGAGCCTACTCTGTGCTGAATTCTGTTTTCTGTTTAACAGCCCAAGGCTCCAGTGCATCACTTGCAGGAGAAGTCCTAAAGGATGTGAATGTTGAGCCTAAAAGCTATGTAATGAGTCAGTGAGAGAGTACCAAACTAAAGGAGCAATAGTAGATTCTTGAGTAAAATGATGCCAACTCTAACCCTAGGTCCTGACTTCTCTATGTAGGACATTACTCATGGCGGACCGTAATAACTCTTCCCAGTTCCCTCTCTCTCTCAGCTCATCTAGAGAGTGGTGGCAGAGGACTACTGGAATTTAAAACATTTATGCATGTGCAAGTGGGAGTAGCAGCTGTAGTTGGTACCTTGTCCATATTTCTGAGGAGTTTCTCTGGTAAATTTTCCCAAAGTTTACACATCACACACATTTTTGCACATCTTGACACTTTATACAGTACAGGCTTTAAGTGGTGGGGCATAATTCCCATCACCTCCTGTAATTAGCCCTCAACCCAAGACTGTAGAGGGTTGAGATAAAAATACCCCTTTGAATAGACCAAATAAAACATGTTCCCTAGTGGCTCTGAGGTCCCCAGAGAGGGGACACTCGGTTGTGCATGGTAGTAACTAGTTTGAGAATCCAATTTGTTTTCTGCTTTCCTTCCCTTTCCTGTGTCATGGTCTCACTTCTCAACCAATGTTTCCTAGGATCACCTCTCCAACATGTAATTAGTTTGCAATAAATTCGCATCTTAGTGTGTGCTTCTTGGGGGAGCCTAAGCTAGTTCAAAGTTCTGATGATGGTCAGCTATAGAAATAATAACCAGAGAAAATACAGTAGTATCATTCAAGACTAAATAAATAGCTTCTCTTTTTGTCCTTCTCCTCATTTGCTGCTATGTTAGGAGCAGGAAAGGGGATCTTATAAACCTGAGAACCAGCTGCCTGAGAATCATTTCCTTCTTCTGGGAACAGGCATCTCCACAAGCTGTGAGATATTTTTCTTTTAAATGAAAGACTCAAATAGCATGTGAGATCAGGGAAAAGTCACCTGATGGCAAATCAAATTACAATGCACCAGCTAGAACAAGTAATTAAATAGAAGGGGATAATGGGAAAAGGAGAAAGTCACAGTCTCCAAGCCCCCTCTCACCTCTCAAGGATCTCAAGGACTCCTATTTGCCTTTGAATTCCTTCTGCTTCAATTAACATTGATTGAGCCTGCCTAAAGTGCCTGGCTCTTGTCAAATCCCATTATGGGAGAGTCCAAGATAATATCTGCCTGCAAGTCTTTGTTGTATGGGACATTTTTGTGTGAATATTGAATATTCAGAGGAGTAGCTAACACATTGATCATAGCTGTTATATAAAAGCTTTGCTTTTTCTGCCATGGCAGTTTTGTAAGTGGGCTTTCCTTTTTGTCATTATCACTATCAACTCAAACCAACTCTCTAAGTTCAAGTTACTATGCTCTAAAAAAATGTGTCACACCGACCCACTATTGCTTTTAAAGATAAACATGGAATCTAGAAAGTAAGGAAATGTGACTGCATCTTTGTTATAGCCATTGCACACCAAATTTACTCTTTTTTTGTTGGGAAGACACACACAAACATGTTTTATTTTCCCCTGTGTAACTCCTAGTGTTTATTTTATTTTGTGTTTATTTTATTGGAGCAATATTACTGCATACATGAGACTGCTTTCTCTCTTTGTACTCTTTGTTGAGGTCGTAGGTTGGGCTATATTCTATGGATCTTTGTTTTCAGTACATGGCTGATCACAGATCCTTCTGAGTATCCAGTTCACCTTTACTCAAAATAATTGAAGTTGATGGTGGAAAATATTTATTTTATAGCTTTTGTCTTGAATTTTAGTTTAAGTCAACAGGAGTATGCATCCTGCCTTGTGTTTACCTGGGTCATGGGAAAATTAAAGCTGTGTTCCTATCTTTGGATGTCTGCTTAGATGGTGAGGGGGAAAAAAATTGTGAATAACTGTCTCCTTAGACTTTTTTTGTTTTTGTTTTTGTACCAGGGATGGAACTCAGGACCTTATGCTTGCAAGGCAGGTGGTGGAACCACTGAGCTAAATCTCTGGACCTCTCCTTAGACTTTTTAATAACCAAATACTTTGTTTATGTAGAGAAAACCCTACTACTGGTGCCTTTCCAATATTCAGATTTTAACCTTGTTAATTTTTAAGTTTTCTTGAGCATTGAAATGCTAAGTTTACCATTCATAAAGTATACTTTATAAATAAAAGCATCTTATTTAAATGCAGATTATAATTATGCAAATTCTCCTAAATAGTTCACTAAAATCTCTACTAATTTTATTTAGAAGCTGCCCAAACTTTAAAAAGCAGAAGATGTGTGTATGCATGTCTACACACACATCCAGATAATTTCAGTGGGATTTTTATATCTACCCTTAACCATTAAAGAATGTGTATACTATGGGGTAGATTAAAGTCTTTGGTGTTTTTAAACTTGTGTACACTTTCATTGCTATATATACTTCTACTGTTTATATTATCCTAGGGTTATACTTACCATTTAATACTCAGAATAAAGTGAATTCTTGTCATACTCTAAAGAAAAGTGAGTGCAGTCTCAGACTAGCTGATTTGCAGAATCTGAGTTATCAGCCATTCAATTTTTGTTTAGCACATAGGGTCTTGCTGGATCCCTTCAGAGCTGGCTTAGTCCTGAGCCTTTTTTTCTGGCCAGGATTTTTCTGGGAGTCAAGGTTCAGTTGCTCTGTCAATTTTTCAATTCGCTCTAACAATTTTTTTGTTTACTGAGAAAATTATATATGTATAAATATATATCAAATAGAAACTGAAATCTATATTTGTCAATTCTCTAACCTACTTGTTAAAAGTATTTTTAAAAAATAAATATCCTCCCTTTTTCAGTGGCCTTTTTATATATTTTCTACTTTGCCATTGTTTATTACAATTATGGACTTAATGCTTTTCATAGACATATGGTATTCAAATGAACTGTAATTACTCTTTTTGCTTAAATTATTGCAATGTGAATACCTCATTAAGCTATTACATTGTCTTTTCAGCATTCTCTTCAGACATTTTTGAAAGTCTCTTGCTTAAAAGGCAAGAAGATATTCTATACACATATTAAGCTTATTATTAGCTAAGAGTTTGTCTTTGAGACTTTAATTTCTATCAGCAGAGAATAGCAGTAGCAATGCCAATCAGTTTTATCCACATAAATATTGTGGTAGACAAAATACTTTTGGACACTGCAAAGAAAGTGTTGGAAGAAAAATTTTAAGATCTTAAGTTTTCATTAACATTTTCTAGTTTGAATGTTAGTATTATTGCCTATTCTAATTTTTTTGATGGGGGACAGAGTCTCACTATGTAGCTCAGGGTGGCCTAGAACTCAAGGTGATCCTCCTACCTCTGCCTCCTGAGTACTGGGATTACAGGCATGCACCGCCATACCCAACTCTAAATTTTTTATCTAATGTTAATTTTTAAAATTTCTTACACTGTGTTTCTGGATTATTAGTTTAAACTTTAGTCATACTCTTTTTTCATTTGCTAGCCTTATGTGTTTTATTGATCACCATTTTGTAGTCTTTTTATTGACAAACAAAAACCAAAATCCAAGTTGAAATAATCACAGAAGGATCAGTTTTCTCAGCTGTAAGAGGTGTGAACTGATAAGTAGGTTTTGGATTGATTTTTCTTTTCCTTATGTGCCAGGGCACACTGTGGGGAATTTTTACTATAGGCAGTGGTTTACAAGGCAGAATCAATAGGAGAGGTTGTTAAAAACTCAGATTGTTGGATACCAATTCCAGAGTTTCTTATCACTAAATCTGGGGTAGGTCTGAAAGTTTTGCATGGCTAGCAAGTTCCAGTTGAGCTCATACGGCTGTCTGAGACCCTATCCTGAAGAGCTCGGATCTAAGGAACATAAAGGTCATAGGCTAAGTAGGGTTAGCTTTTAATCTCTTTAATTTTGAAGACGCAAATTAAGGTGAAGATTAAGTAAGAAAAAGTAGAAGTAGCAACTTCTAAAGGACAAGTCCTTGGGCTATAAAGTTGGGAAATTATTTTGAATCTTACATGTTCAACCATGTCAACATTTTACTCTTATGTTCAATTCTCATTTAGCAAATATGATTGCTTATTATCTGTACATCTCATACAGAGACAGAGGTGTAGCAAGTTATAAAACTGAAATAAAACTCAACAAAATTCCATAGTTCATGTAAGAAAATTCTTTTAACTGTAATTAAATACTGATGAAACTTCTTCCAGAAAGTTATTTGGAGAGAGGGAAAAGAACACAAAAAAAACTTTGTATCTTTAAACTCAGCTTCTAAATCTCAAAGTGTACACACTTTGTCTCTCCCTTTACCTGACATCCATTTCTGCAGGAAATCTATCTTCCTAAGTGTTTAAGCAAGTGCTTGGAAGGCTGTCACTTCAAGATGAATGATAAACAGCCATAATAAATGGATGTTGTGGGTGACGTTAATAAGACATTTGTGATCCTGCAAAGAGAATCGTGCTGGGAGATAAACAGATGCATTTATTTATACTATTGTTAAGAACTTGAACTTCTGACACAAAGAGCAGGTGTTCAGTCTATTTTGGAACCATCTGACAAAACTGCTTTGTTGTCTTGTTCTTCTGCCTGACCTCAAAGGATAGGTGTTCCTCAGGATTCTGCTTTCTCTCTGTGTTCCTTGATCTTTCTGGTTTTCTGTCAGTGAGCTCTTCTACACCATTCAAATGATTATCTTTAAAAGAATTGAGCAAATGGCCCAACCTTCCCCCAAAACTGAAACATTCATTTCCAGTTCCATGTAGGGGCATCTCTAACTGGTTGAGCCTCTGGCTACTCAAATGGCCTGTCTGCCTGTAGCGAGACTCACAGGACTCCTTCTCAGCCAGCTTCTCTTTTTTAATTTTCCTTCTCCTTGAATATCAGTGACATTATTTGCTTTACTAAAATATCCCTTTTTATTGCCTCCTATATCCACATGGTTCTGCCTCCAGTATGTTTCTTTGACATTGATATCTTCATTTTGTCTTCCAGTGGGGGGAGAAAATATGTATCTTAGGCTCTCTAATGCTGCCATTTAGATTATTGAAGCATTTAACAGACAGTCTCATTTTCAGCCTCTCTCCACAGCAACTTATTTTAAATATCAGTGCAACACAAATTTTCCCCAAAAGTCACTGATCATCTATTGCCCTGGTCTAGAATCTTTCACGATTCCACACATACATAATAATGTATGTTCCAATTTTTCATTCTGCCAACACAAATTTTCCAATATACAGTCAAAACTTTCTCATTGTGCCATCTCATTATTCACTTAGGAACCCACTCCCTCTATTGGTATAAGACCAGCCTTTAAATATGCTTTTAAATTTAATCCTTTGTGTTATTCTTCTTTTAATGTCATCATCTTTTTTCTACTATTGGAATCCAGCATGGCTTGTAAAGATGCATATACCTGTAGAGTGTTGCTTGATTCACAACAAATATAAGCTTTCTCCCTCTTTTCTCTTACATTGCTCTATGAGTTTTCACATTCTATCTTGGATCTTATTTCTGGTAGTTGTGATGCTGTGGAACATGATTTGTTGGATCCTGAACTCACACATCTTGTAATACAAATATATGGGGAATATTGAAATGGAAATTCATACCAAAATAAGACTGTTTATAATACACTAAATAGCTGAAACACCTGTCTTGACACAGGCACTGTGGCAGGCTCTGGAGCCACACTAGATCTCAACTCAAAGTGATGTTAAAGAGAGTTGTAGGTACAAGTTTATGTATTTAGGGAGGGTTTCTCTTAAAAAGGTGACATTCAAACTGAGACCTGAAGAAAAAAGACAACCAGGTAGAGGCCTGGGGAAATTGTTCTGAACTGAGGAGCAATACATACAAACCCATGATAGGAATGAACTTTGTATATTTAAAGAAGAGATGAAAATTCCAATGGGGAAGAGTGTATCCATAAGTAAAAGTTCTGAGATGATATTGAAGAAGATAGATCAACTTAGGTTTATAGAGTCTAAAAAGACTTGATTTTTATTTTAATCATTGCCTCAGTCTCTCTCTGCTGATGTAACAAAATACCTCAATTTATGTACAGGAGAAATTTATTTCTCCCAGTTCTGGAGGTTAAGAAGTCTAAGATAAAGCTATTGACAAGTTTAGTGCCTGAGGAGAGCTTGGTCTCCACTTCCAAGATGGTGCTGCTTCTTTCTCTGGAGGGGAAGAACATTGTGTCCTAACATGACAGAAGGGACAGAAGGGCAAGAGGGTGCTTCCTTCATCTCTAGTCCTTTTATGAGGATGCTGATCTTATTAATGGGGCAGAGCCCTCATAACTTAATCAGCTTTCAATGCCACACTCCTAATACTGTTGCATTGAGGATTATAATAAAACATGAATTTTGGAGGAGACATTGTCATTTGCACCATGGCAGCATGATGGGAAACCACGAAAGGAGTTTAAAGTGAAAATGCTCTGGGAAATAGAGTTATGGTGACACAAGAGCCAAGGTAGGCAGTCTGTTTGTTATCCCCTTTAAGGAGTTAACTTGAAATTCATTTGTATGCTTTAAATTGGGTGAGCTGGCTGGTCTGTAGTCTGGCCTCAAAAATGCTTTTTGCTCTGTGGCCTAGATTAAATGCAAGTCAGCAAGTTGTGTCACCTTTTTGGTTTCTTTCCCCATTGGTCATAAATTACTTTGTAAATACTTTGACAAGAAAAGGAGGAAAGAATAAACTCAAAGATCTCAAGAACCATTTTACTTTACCAGTGGAATGAGAAAACATTCAGAAGAGGGACATTTCAAAAAGATGGGAAATCTAAAGACTCTAAGATACCCTACAGTTTTAAATTTCTTCATTCATACCACTGTAGCTTCTATGACTACAGTGAGGCTCCCTACTTTAGCAACAAGATCAAACAGTGTCATTAGCCTATGAGCCATGCCAGTATACCCATTCAGGGATGGCCACATGAAGGTGTTGAGATCTTCATGGAAACATTCACTATCCTATTTCCTTAGAAATGGCAAGTATGTAATAAGGACACAATATAAATTTTCTAAATTGAGCTTATCCTATAATTTGGTCTTCTCTGATCCTTTTAGAGTTTACTTCTATATGCCTTTCTAGATTTTACTTGTTCTGAGTCTTATGACTCCTGGATCTTTCTATGTGACTAAATAATCAGATAAAGTATTGTTTTGTTTATGAATGGCAATTAACTTATATTTCCTAGAATAAAAAAATTCCAGCCATTATGGTCATAAAATATGGAATAGTTTAATGAATCATTTAATTTGCATAGTAAATTTTTAATTTTTCTTCAACCATATCCTGATGCTTGTGCTTAAGTCAAAAATGAATGGAAAGTAGTCAGTGATTTTAAAAGACCATGATCTCAGCTCCCTAAAGTTTCAGAAGAGGTGTCTCATAGATTAGGATCCAGTGATGTAGAGTTGCTTCCAAGTAGAGATCCAGCTTTCCTTGGAAATTCTCGGTGTCAGTGTACTCATGATTGTTCATGGAAAAATCAAGGCCATCTCTGGGAAGTTCATCCTTACAGCTGGGTGAAAATCTGTGTCTCTGTGTGTTTATCCACGGGTCTGGGTTCCAATTTAGGAAATTCACAAGCCTATAGAAATTTGGAGGATAATGTATGAGTTAAGTCATCCAAATATTGAAATCAGAGTGTCCAAATATTGTAACAGATTACATCTGACATGACCTACAGCCATGTAGGTAGATGGTAGGCACTCTAGTAAACTGAAGAATATGTTTTGTAAGCTGCACAGATATGAAGAAAAATTCATACTCTTTTTCACTTGACAGAGCATCAAGCTTTTGAAGCTAGCCTTCAGAATTGCTGACCACCAAAATCTTATTCATAACTTCTTCATTTTAAGCAATAGTTTAGCCAAATTGATAGGATATGCTTAACCTAATTAACAGACTCCTGCTATCAAATGACTGTGACTGGATGACATCCACACAAGAGTCTGAAAAAAAATCTCAAGGATAACATTTGAAGAACTCGTGTCAAACTGTGTTTCCCAACTGTATAAGAATTATTCTTCCAAAAAGACTACCAGAATCTAATATAAATCAAAATCTTATTGGATGGTGAAATATTTAGGTTCATGGAGAAATTATTTGAGAAAAGTTTTCCTCAAGTCACCTTTCCATTCTATCTACATATAAATTTTTTCCCTTAAATTCTTTTGTTGGTACATTTTAGGTATACAATACATTTACATTTGTCATTGGGTACTTGTACCTGTACATGATGTATCTTAATTCTTATTTTTCCCCCATTTCCTGACAACCCTTCACCCTCTCTACCCTTCCCTATTTATAAAGACTTTGTTTCCTTTTTTTTCATTTCTCATAATTTTTCCTTCCCCTTCTTTCCTTTCCCCTACCCCTCCCACTTCCCCTACCCATTTGGACCTTTTCTTCCTGTTTTGCATTATCAATTATTCATTTTAATCATTGGTACATTTTAGGTATACAATATAATGACATTCATCATTGGAGATATGCACTTTTACACAATCTCTCTTGGTTCTTATTTTTCCTCCTTCCCCTGCCCTCCCTTCAACCCCTCCATTCCTCCCTATTTACAAAGACTTTGTTTCCATTTTTCCATTTTCTCATTTTAATTCCATTCCCTTCTTTACTTTCTCCTACCCCTCCCACTTCCCCTTCCCCTTTACCCCTTTTCTTCCTGTTTCACATGATCTATTATACCTTTTGGTCCTTATTTACGCTTCCAGTTTCTCACACTAGAGAAACTATTCGGTATTTACACGTGTGTCCTATTTATTTCACTTAAGAGTACTACCTCAATGTGCATCCATTTAGCTATAAATGTCTCTAATTTCTCATTTTTTATAGCTGAGTAGTACTCCATTTTATAAAAAAAACCACAACATCTTTATCCAGTCTCCAACTGATGGGCATTTGGGCTGTTTCCAAGTTTTCGCTATTACAAATTGTGCTGCTATGAACATGGGTGCACATATATCACTGTGGTATGATTCTTTTAATTCTTTTGGGAAGATACCCAGCAGTGGAATAGTGGGGTCAAATGGGACTTCCAGTCCTAGTTCTTTGAGGTATCTCCATACTGATTTCCACAGTGGTTGCACCAGTCTACACTCCCACCGGCAGTGGAGCAGGGTTCCTCTTTCCCCACAGCCCTGCCAGCATTTGTTATTGGTTGAGTTCATGATAGCAGCCATTCTTTCTGGAGTGAGGTGGAATCTCAGCATTGTTTTCATTTACATCTCTTGAGTGACCAGTGATGTTGAACACTTTTTCATATGTTTATTTGCTATTTCTACTTGTTTGTCTGAGAAATGTGTGTTCATTTCAGGTGCCCATTTTTGGATTGGGTTTTTAAATTTGGGAGGTCTGATTTTTTTTAAGTTCTTTATAGATTCAAGATTGTAGACCTTTTTCTGAGGGACTGCTGGTGAAAATTTTTTCCCACATTGTGGGTTGTCTCTTCACACTGCTGGTGGTTTCTCTTGCTGTGCAGAAGCTTTTTAATAAGAAGAGATCCCACTTGTTGATTGTTTGTGCTAGTTCACGGGGAACTGAGGTTTTGTTCATAAAATATTATCCTACACCAGTGTCTTCAAGAATTCTACCTAACCTCTGTTCCAGCCAATTCAGTGTTTCTATTTTAATATTTAGATCTTTAATCCATTTCAATTTTAGTGTAGTGCATGGTGAGAGATATAGGTCTAGTTTTAATCTTTGGCAAATTGAAACCCAATTTTTCCAGCACCATTTATTCAAGAGGCTATCTTTCCTTCAGTGAGGGTGTTTGGCTCCTTTATCGAAGATGAGATGGCTGAGTGTGTCTGGCGTTGTTTTTGCATCTTCTAATCTGTTCCACTGATCCTCCGGTCTGTTTCTTTGCAGTACCATGCTGTTTTTATCACAGTAGCTTTGTAGTATAGATTCAAGTTGGGGATTGTGATATCCCCTGCCATGTCTCTGTTGCTTAGAATTGCTTTTGCTATTCTGGGTCTCTTCTTGTTCCAAATGAATTTTTGGATTGTTTTCTCAAGGTCCATGAAGTATGCTGCTGGGATTGGAATTGCATTGAATCTATATAGCAGTTTGGGAAGTATGGCCATTTTCACTGTATTGATCCTTCCTACCCAGGAGCAAGGGATGTCTTTCCATTTTCTGATATCATCTTCAATCTCCCTTTTCAGAGTGCTACAGTTTTAAGGGAAAAGCTCTTTGATTTCTTTTGTTAGATTGATTCCTAGGTATTTCAGTTTCTTGGATGCTATTGTGAAAGGAATTGTTTGCCCTATTTCTCTCTCAGTGAGTCTGTTGTTCATGTAGAGGAAAGTTATTGATTTTTGTGTGTTGACCTTCTATCCAGGTACTTTACTGATTTTGGTTATTAAGTCCAGAAGACTTTTGGTGGAGTTCTTGGGGTCTTTGATATAGAGTATCATGTCATCTGCAAATATTGCTGGGGATTTAGCTCAGTGGTTCCACCAACCTACCTGGAAAGTATAAATTTTAATTAGATAAAATCCCTAGTCCATTGTTTTCTTCTAATAGTAAGTGTTCAATAAAGGTTTGTTCCTGTGCTGACTATTCTCCATTTACCTCTACACCTAAAAATATGTTCACTCTTTTTGCCCTGATATGTTCATGGAAGCCTGGACTACAACACAAAGGCTTCCTTTCCAGATGACTTGCAGTAGTGTTTGTTCAATAGAAGGCACCAGAAAGATATCAGAGAACAAAAGAGGAAGAGGCCAAATTATTTCTTTCATATTCCCTTCATGCTTTGAACACACAACTCTGATAGTACATATCTATGTCCTTATGTGACATCAGATTCCACAAAAAACCACTCTATCATGGCTTTCTAGTGGAATGTGAGACCATGTAGGGATACAGAGACACAGCTTTTACCAAACTCTCCTAATGCTTATTTTATCCTATTACCTCTTCAACTCTAATAGCTTTCCAGTGCCCTAACATTCCCTTCCCCCCCCTCAATCTTGTCAACAGGTACCTTTGACTCTTGAATTCAGGATGAATTCCTTATTGTGTAGCCCCCTACAGGTACATTCTCTTTTCTCCTTATCTTTTATAATTCCATCTCTCCATTCTTTTTTGCATGCAGTGGTAAGAACTTGTTTTTAAGAAAGGCATTTTTAAGTCTGTGGTCAAGACTATTCAATCCTTTTTTCCTTCACTGTATTGGTTATTATTGGGATCTTCTTTAACAAGTCACTCTCCACAGAGCCATGTTTTAAGTTACCAAGAACCATCTATTGACCCATGGAGTGCTAGATCATATTAATGAATATATGAGGTAAGCTGGGCATTTCTAGCACATACATGTAAAGCCTCTCAACTTCTGGAAGCATTAGTTCTTCCTAATGTTTAAACCATACCTGGTTTCTTGGAGTGTGTCAGAAGCTTTATTCTTGTCAGGGGGATAGGGTTGAATTTAGACTTACTTTTCTGATTGATGTTTTTGGTAAGCTTGAAGAGATGCCCTCCAATTCTATCCTTTACTATAATTTGTGTATATTATGGTATTCTGTCTAGAGATCTTTTTGAAGCCACACAAACTTCCTAGAACCATAGCACTGTCAATCCATCTGATCTCTTGTATAGAAAGCTAGGTGGTTTTTAAATTCAAGTTTCTTGGGACATTGAAATTTGGTTCTCTTGCCACCTACCATCTTAGGCCTTATGACTGAGACAACAACTAATCTTATCTTTTTTTCATGTTTTCTTGTGGACCTAGGACCTAGCATGGCTTTGGAAAGAATCTTACGTAGTTATGACATTGTACTATAACAGGTCACCTTCTGAAAACAAAATTTTATGAGTAATAAATGCTAGTAGAATCCAGTAAACATAATGGTCTAGCCAGTCCTATATTTGTAAGATATAGTAACATGAAATTAGGGAGAGAAGAGTTAGAGGTTTTATGTGTAGAAATTCAGAACTTTGTTTTTAGCACAGTCCATTTTCCCAGACAATATGGGTTGCAGAATATTCATTAATAATTTTAATGCATCTTATGTTTAAAGTACTTTCTAAGTATTTATTCTTCCAGCATGCTTCTGAAGTGTGTATCACTACCCAAAGTGCATGCTGGTTAAACAAAGTAGTATAAAATAAATAAGCATTCTGTCTTTAACTTAATATTTAAGTGGAATACTTTGGTTATTTAAAACTAAGGAATTAAAGAGATTAGTATTTTCATGTTGCATTAGGATAGATTATATGTAGACATTTTATAAGGCTACAGTGTCTGTTTTTTTATGTTGTATATTACCATGGAATTATACCCTAGAGCAGAGATTCTCAACCTGCCCAGTTTTGTCCCCTGTGGAATATTTGGAAATGTCTAGAGATTGTCATAACTAGGGAAAAATGTTTGTGTGTATTATGGTTTCTAATAAGTAGAGCCAGGTATGCTGCTAAATATTTCACAATGCACAAGATGGATCCCAGCCACTCCCAGTAACAAAGATTGATACATTACTGCTGAGGATGAGAAACCCTGCCCTAGAGAGAACAAAGTTCTCATTTGCCAATTCTCCAGCCTGTCTGCTCTTGGCCCTCTCTAACTCCAGACTAGGGCTAACATCTTAATAACCTCAGACCATTGCAACTCATGGAGATTTTTGCTTAGAATTTCTTCAATCTCACAGAGTAGGCCCCATGAATATGATGGTGTCTCCATAGTAAATGGAGAACTGAGATGCTTTTCAGGATCTCTCAACCAATATGTATGTATGATTAGAAGAGAAAATTCTTATTTAAAATTAAAACAGATTGTGGCTATTTTCATGCTAAGGGAAAGAGGGAAGGAGGAGGGTAGAGGCAGCATATTCTTATCATTCTTATACTGCTTTGTTCAATTCACAATGGAATATTTTGGAGGGGAGACTTTTAAAGACTTCGTCAACTGTTTTGTGTTGCTGAAGGTGAGGATCTGAGCATATGATCCTTTTGTTTAACTGAGAACAACAGTGAGGATTTGGATTTGCAAAGAGGCCTTATGGGGTTAACTTGCTCAGAACAACAGAGTGAGACACTGGCTTTTTAGGTGGGGGAGACCTTGGCTGAGGGATTAGGAAAGAAAGAAAGGTAGGAAAGCCATAGAAGATCTAGGGAAAGGAAAAAAGCACCAGGCCATATAGCAGAGGAGGAGGGGAAGCTGGAAAAGGTGATTAGTAGGACATTTCTGCCAGAAGTGGGAACCCTAAGTGGCTTCAGGAAAGGCATATCTAGCAGCCAGTTAAGGTCATTTTTTTCTTATAATATAAAGCCTCTATATAACTTCAAACTGCAGGTAAGTCAGCTTTATGCACAGACACACACCTACCTTGTGAGTGGTTTCTGACAATGTCAAAAAAAAAGAAGCTGAATTCTATGACTGAATCAGTGTAGCAAAAAGCAAGATGGGTCTTCCTGGGACAATCAAGCTTCAGCAGACATAAAGTAGGGACCTAGAGATAAAAGCAATAAGGATCCTATAAATCCCTGCCATCTTGCAGAAATCTTGGGAAAGGCAAGTGAATTACTATAAAATATATAGAGAGAGAATGCAAATAAATTGTAGTGAGATATCAAAAGGTAAGATTACTTCAATCAGATCTGGGTAATTACAAAATGCTTGATTTCAAACAACAGAAATCTAAGTTGAATCAAGAGAGGATTTACTGGCCTAGATAACTGGGAAACCAAAAGGCTTGTATCTACAGAAAACAACATGTTGAACAGGGTTCAGACTGTACCTGCCTTGTGACTTTATGCTGTGACAACTTCATTTTTGAGATAATTCTTTTCATGTGATGATCAGAGATGATTTCTGCTTTTTACAGACTTCCAAGCTTATTAGTGATTGCTATCTTAAAAGGAAAAGGGAATTTTCCCACATAAATCCTCCCAAAAGCATGCTAATTAATTATTTTTGGGCCATGTTATTAATGTTTGATTGATTCCTATGTCTGGAGGGTGAGATGTTCCAGTAGGTCTTTGGGACTGTGTGCTTGCCTGGGAAGTCAGGGGTTATGTTATTAGTAGGCCCACCGGGTATAGACAGGCCTATTCCTGAAAGACAAAATTACTAATGATGATTTTGATGCTATGATTACTTTAGATAGAGCAATTCTGTTTTTTAATATGCTGTATGTTGTACAGCCAAATTAACTGCACTAAAACATAGATTCTACTTCTGGCAGAACCCCAAGATGAGAAAAGCTTTTCTCCTTTTAAACGTTTTGATGATTCTTTACCTTCACTGTGCATCAAAATCATTCGTGAAGATTTTTAAAGATATATATTGCACTCTATTCCAAAATATTCTGATTCAGTTAATCTAGCATGGAGCCTAAGAATTGGAATTATTTGATATTTCCCTTAATACATTGGGTTAAGCAGTAGTGTCCAAGGACTCTAATGTTGAAGTGCAAACGGTTCCAAAAATTATAAAGTTATTCTGTCACTAACACTGTTTGAATTTTACGGTTTTCCACTGGAACCAGTATATCAGTAGGGTGGTGTCCAAATGAGAATAGAAGACAGGTAAATGTTGAAGGGGTAGAATGTACAGCCATAGGTCTGACTTAAAACCTGGGTTCTGCTAAGGATGGCAGAAGTGGGAGTGATAGCATGTGCAGGTGAAAGGCCCTTAGGCTAATGAGGTCAACTGTAATGAGTACTTATGCCTCAGGGTTCTGATCAGTATCTCATGTCACATCATAGACAAGATTCTTGGGATGTTCTGCACTGGACTCAGCTTTTGTACTGTATTCTCTTTCTTCAAGTGCTGCGGCTCGAGGAGTATTACCTTGGATAAGACAACTCTTTGCAGTGAACATAGATACTAACTGAACTGACAGCTCCTTGCTGCTTGGCAGTAATTCTTTCCCCAGTGAAGGTTATGGGCATACATTGTTGAATATGACTTGCTAATATTTGTTGAACATTTTTGCCTATGAGTTGATAAGAGATATTAGTTATCTCCTTCTTCCTATTCCACCTTCCTCCTCATCCTCCTTCTTTTCTTCCTTTCTCTTTGTCTGGTTTCAGAATCAAGGTAACACTAACCACATAAAATCAGCTGAAAAGTGTACTTCCCTCTTGTATTTTCTGGATGAAATTATGAAAAAATGCTGTAAAGACTTTAAATATTTGGTAGAATTCTCAAATAAAAACATTGGCTCCATAGTTTTCTTATTCAAGAACTTTTAAATCACAAACTCAAATTCTTTGATAGTTACAGAATAAGGCAGTAGAAAGATAGATTTGTTGATTTGTTAATGGACTTTTAAGCTGATTCCATCTTACTATTATAAATAGTGCTGTAATAAATGTAGCCATGTAAGTGTATCTTTGGTATACTGATTTCATTTTCTTCAGATATGTACCTAGAAATGGAAACCTGAATCATATATTTCTTATATTTTTGCTTGTTTGAGGCCCATCCATACCATTCTTCATAAAGTAATGGCTGTACTTATAGTCCCACTAACACTGCATAAGAACTACTTTTTCTTTACATCTTTACCATCATTTGAGTTTTGTTTTACATTTTTATAATAGTAATTCCAACTGAGGTGAAAAATCAAAACTCACTGTACTTTTGATTTGTATTACTGTCGTGGCTGATAGTGTGTGTTTTTCTCATATATTTGTTGGAAATTTATATTTCTTCTTTTGAGAAGTGTCCATTCAGATCATGGGATCTGCAAATAGAATTACTATTTTTAAATTTTCTGAGTTCTTTAAGTATTGTGGGTATTAACACTCTGCCAGATCAATATTTGCCAAATATTTTCTCCTACTTTCTAAGTATTCCTTTCACTATGTTGTTTCCTTTGCTGTGTAGAAGCTTTTAGTTTGTTATAATATCATTAGTCAATCTTTGCTCTTGCTTTCTATCCAGAAAAATCATTTTTTGCCAAAATGTCTTGAAATGCTTCTCTTGCATTTTCTTCCAACAGTTTCAGAATTTCAGGTCTTACATCTAGGTGCTTGGTCCATTTTGAGATGGATTTTGTACAGAGTGAGAGTTAAGAGACAAGTTTAAGTCTTATGCATATGGATATTTGGTTTGACTAGCACCATTTGTTGAAGAGGCTGTTCTTTTTCAATACATATTTTTGGCTCCTTTGTTGAGAATTAAGTCAGTTGTTTGTAGATATATGGGCTTATTCCTTGGATCTCTATTTTATTCCATTGAATATATATCCTTTTTTTGTTTTTTTAAATCAATACTGTGTTGATTTGGTTACTGTGACTCTGTGATATGTCTTGAAATCATGTATTGTGATGTCTCTTTTGTTGTTTTGGGCCAAGATTGATTTGGCTATTCCGTGTCTTTTGTGCTACCATATGAATTTAGGATCTTTTTTCTTTTTCTGTGAAGATGTCATTGGTAATTTGATGTGGATTGTACTGAATCTGTAGATTGCTTTGGTCAGTATAGATATTTTAATAATATTAATTCTTCTATTCCAAGAATGTGGGAGGTCTTCCCTCTGTACGTGTGTGTGTTCTTTAATTTTTCAATAATGTTTTATAATTTTCATTGTAGAGGACTTTTATTTCTTTGGTTAAGTTTATTCCTAGATATTCAAATTTTTGGTAGCTTTTTTTATTCATTAAATTTATTGGTACATTTTAGGTATACAATGTGATCACATTCATCATTGGGAATTTGTAGCTGTACATGATATATCTTGGTTCTTATTTTTCCCACATTCCCCTTCCCTTCCTTCAACCCCTCCACTCCTTCCTATTTACAAAAGTTATGCTTCTGGTTTTTCCTTCTTTTCTCATTTTTTTCTTTCTCTTCTTTCTTTTCCTCCACCACCCCACCTCAGTTCCCCTTCCCCTTTGAACATTTTCTTTCTATTTTACAATATATATTATACATTTTGGTCCTCATTTACACTTTCAATTTCTCACACCAGAGAAATAATTCCATATTTACATATGTGTGTCCTATTTATTTCACTTAAGGGTACGGTCTCAAGGTGTGACCATTTAGCTATAAATGTCTCCAGTTTGTTTTTCTTTATGGCTGAGGGGTACTCAATTTTATTAAAAAAATCATATCTTTATCCAATCACCAGTTGATGGGCATTTGGACTATTTCCAAGATTTAGCTGTGCTGTTATAAACATGAGTGTGCATATATCGCTGTGGTATGATGCATTTAATTCTTTTGGGAACATACCCAGAAGGGAAATAGCTGAGTCAAATGGGACCTCTCATCCTGTTTTTTTGAGAAATCTCCACACTGTTTTCCACAGTGGTCGCACCAGTCTACACTCCCATCAATAGTGGAGCAGGGTTCCTTTTTCCCCACAGTTCTGCCAGCATTTGTTATTGGTTGATTTCTTGACACAACCATTCTTTCTGGAGTGAGATGGAATCTCAGCATTGTTTTCGTTTGTGTCTCTCAAATAACCAGTGATGTTGAACATTTTTTTGTATGCTTATTTTCTTCTTCTACTTCATCTGAGAAATGTCTATTCATTTCAGATGCCCATTTTTGAATTGGGTCATTAGATTTGGGAGTCTGATTTTTTAAAGTTCTTTATATATTCTAGATATTTCTTTGTCTGGGGAACAGCTGGTAAAAATTTTTCCCCACATTGTGAGTTGTCTCTTCACTCTGTTGGTGGTTTCTCTTGCTGTGCAAAAGCATTTTGATAAGATGAGATCCCAGTTGTTGATTCTTTGTGCTAGTTCCTGTGAGACTGAGGTTTTATTCATAAAGTCTTTTCTTACACCAATGTCTTCAAGAGTTCTACCTAACGTCTAACCTATCTTCCCCAGGTTTAGTGTTTCTGTTTTAATATTTAGATCTTTGATCCATTTTGATTTTAGTTTAGTGCATGGTGAGAGATATAGGTCTAGTTTTAGTCTTTGGCAAGTTAGTAGCTTTTTAAAATGGGATTTCTTCCATGATTTCTTTCTCAGAAAACTAATTATTGGTGATAAAAAAGTTACCAATTTTAGTATGTTGATATTCTATCTTCCTACTTTACTGAATGCATTCATCAGTGCTAATAATCGTCTGGTAGAGTCTATTGGTTTTTCTATGTATAGAATCATCAACTACAAGTAGATAATTTGACTTCCTCACTACATAATTTGTGAGTCTTCTATTTCTTTTCTTGCTTAATTCCTCCAGTTAAAACTGCTAGCATGATACTGAATGAGAGCAATGAGAGTGGGTTCTCCAGTTTTTCTCTTAATTTTCGAGAAAATGCCTTCAACCTTTTTCCATTCAGTGTGATGTATATTAACATATATAACTTTTATTATATTTTGGTATGATCCTTCCATACATAATTTGTTCAGAGCTTTTATCATGAAAGGATGTTGACTTTCATCAAATGCTTCTTCAGCATCTACTGAGATGATCGTATGATACTTATCCTTGTTCTGTTGATGGGATGTATTACATTTATTGAATCACATATGTTGAACCATCTTTGCATCCCTGTAATCAAACCAACTTTGTCTGGTAGACCAGTTCATCAAATGGTGAGGAGATAAAGATGTGCCCAATATCAGTTAGATATTATTGCATAACAAATTCCTCCAAAATTTAAGGACTCAATATTTATTCCTGCTGACAGGTTCATCTGAATGGTTCTTTTTTTTTTCCCTCATTAAGTTTATTGGTACATTTTAGATATAAAATACAGTTACATTCATCATTGGGATCTTGTACCATTACATGAGTATCTTGGTTCTTATTTTTTTCCCCTTCCCTTGCCCTCCCTTCACCCACTCCACTCTTCCCTACTTGCAAAGACTTTGTTTCCATTTTATTCCTTTTCTCATATTTTTTCTTTTCCCTTTTTTCCTTTTCCCTACCCCTCCCACTTCCCCTGATCCTTTAGACCTTTTCTTCCTGTTACACAATATCAATTATACATTTTTAAAATTACAATATCAAGATCTAGGAGACATTACCACAGATTTTACAGAATTTAAAAGGATATAGAAAGCATATTTCAAAAATCTGTTTTGAAATAAATTTGACAACTTCTAAGAAGTAACTTGGAAGACAAATTAATGAAACTAACTCTGGAGGAAATATAAAATTTGAATAGCACCTATTAAAGAAAGTATATTCCTAGGTTGAAAACCTACCTATATGACAACAGCAGGCTCATATACATTTTAACTGATAAATTATATCAAACATTTAAAGCAGAAAAAAGAAGGAACACTTCTCCCCTCATTTTAGGAACTCAACATTGTGCTAATCCTAAAACTGGATAAAGATAATAGAAGAAAAATGTATGAACATAGATAGAAATTTGTTTAACAAAACAAACTATTACAAGTCAGATCTGGCAGGATGTAGAAAGTGGTTTTGTTATAGGGATGGCAGTGTTGGTTCAGCATTGGAAGATCCACCCCCAAAAGTCATCATTTTAACAGAGGAAAGGAAAAAGCCATATGATCCTGTCACTGGTTGGAGAAAGAGTATTGAACTAAATTCTACAGCTGTTCATGGTAAAAGCTATCAGGAGACTAGAAGTAGAACAGAACCTTCTCAACAGATCAAAGACATGTACTCCATACTTCCAGCGAGAACGCCTTATATGAATGGAGAAGATACAATGCTTTCTCCTTAAGGTGGGGAACAAGGGCAGCTATGCTTACTCCTTATCTGTCCATTAAACTTTGAAACCTAGGCCCCTCCAAAATAGTCTGGCAATAAAATGACACAATTAGGATAGGATTGGCAAGGTAGAAGCAAAATCTTTATATGTAGATGAAATGATCATCTACAGAGAAAATACTAAGAAATCTCTAGGAGCCCCTAGAACTTGTATTTGAATTTAGCAGGATTAGAAAACACAAGGTTTATATAAAAATTCAGGTCTATGTATACTTGCTATAAATGAAGAATTGGATATTGAAATTGAAAAGTTATGTAGGACTACAAAGGACCTAGAAAAGTTAAAAAAAAAACAAAAACAGTGTTGGAAGACGTTTAGTACCTAATTTTAAGACTTCTTCTAAAGCTACAATAATCAAGGCAGTGTTGGTGTAAGGAAAGACATATAGATCATTGGAATAAAACAGAGAATCTAGAAATAGAACCACACATATATGGTCCACTGAGTTTTGAAAGGTTATTTAACATTAGCATTTTATAGACTATAAACAATTCAAGAGCCAAGGAAGAGATAGTGTTTTCAGCAAATGGCACTAGAACACCTGGTATCTGTATATAAAAAATTAAACTCAACCCTTTATTTCCATACATGAAAATAACTTGAAGGGATCTATGAACCTAAATATGAAAGCCTAAAAGTATAAAACTTTAAGAAGAAATTATAAGGGAAAATGTTTATGAATTTAAGGTAGGCAAGAACTACCTAGGATACAAAAGACATGATGTATAAAAGAAAAACATTGATAAATGAGATTCCATCAAAATTTAGAACTTTAAATGACATCATTAAAATGAAAAGTAGTCCTTAAATAGACCATATTTACAATGCATATAACCTATGACTAGAATATATAAAGAATTCTTAGAGCTCATTAATAGACAACCCAATTAAAAAGTAGACATAAGAAGATGATAAATAGCCAGTACAACACAAGGAAAGGTGTGTAACTCTAGAATCAAAAAAATACAAATCAGTACAATAATAAGATTGAATTATACACTCATTAGGGAGATGAAGTTAAAAGTTTTAAAAGCCTTGTCATGACTTTTTCTTTTTGTTGGATTCTCCCCCTTTGCGTTTAATTTGTCACGCCCAATGGATTCATTCTGTTGGGTTTCCTGGGGTTGTGATCCTCATTGTCTTTTCCTAGGGTATTGTCTAAAACTTTTTAGAGTACTGGTTTAATATTCATGAAGTTCCTGAGGTGCTCTTTATCATGAAAGTATCTTATTTCTTCATCAATTTTGAAAGATAGTTTTGCAGGGTACATCAATCTGGGTTGGAGGCTGTCTTCCTTTAGGGCTTGAAATACATCACTGCAAGCTCTTCTTGCCTTGAGGGTTTGCATTGAGAAGTCTGCTGTGATTCGGATGGGCTTTCCTTTGTATGTGATTTGTTTCTTTTCTCTCATTGCTTGTAGAATTTTGTTCTTCTGTTGGATTTCTGGAATCCTAACTATTGTATGCCTATGTGTAGATTTTTTTTGATCAAGGCTAGCTGGAGTCCTATATGCCTCACTTATCTGTATGTCAAGTTCTTTTCCCCTCCTTGGGAAGTTTTCTGCCATCACTTCTGTGTAGAGTTTTTTAATGTCATCTGCACTCTGTCCTCTTTCTTCATTGACTCCAATCAGTCTTATGTTATTCTTCTTTGCATCATCTAACAGCTGCTGGATTGATTTCTCACGTTCCTTTACAGTTTTAAACCAATTTTTCTTTTCCTGGTCACTAATTGCAATCTTTTCTTCTATATCTGAAATTCTATCCTCACATTGGTTCATTCTGCTACACAGACTTTCATTGGAGTTTTTGATCTCCTGGAAATCTGTTTGTATCTGTTTTATGGATTCCATTTGTTTCCTATGTTGGGATTCCATCATGTTCCTTGGATCCTCTGTTTTTTTATCTTTGTCCTCTCTAGATTTATTAATCATGTGTTGCACCATGAGCACAATCTTTGCTGTTATCTGAGTAATTATTTCTGATTTCATTTTTCCCAGATCCTCTTTTGTTGCCAGTTCAGAGAGTCCAGGTGGTTGAGAATCAGATTGTTCCATCTCATTTCCCTTTGGGGTTGCTGTAGGTGATCCAGAAGTCTGTTTTTGAGGCTTGTTTACATGTCTTCTCATTTCCACGGTGGGGTGGGGGGGTGCTTCTGGTGCCCACAGGGCTCACCTTCTCTGCCCTAGGAGCTTGGGATGGCGGTGGGGAAGCTTACTTCCAGGTGCTGGGACCAGCTCAGCTTCTCTGCCCTAGGAGCTTCATCTGAATGGTTCTTTTGATCTCAGCCAAATTAACTCATGCCTGAAGTAAGCTGTGTGTTTGGTAGGAAGCTCCACTGATATTGGTTGGATTCTCTCACATATTTGAGAATAGGCTAGTCATTCACTTGTCATTGATTTTGTCCTCAAATAGGACAATGTGAGAGGCCACATGGATTCTCGCCTTCTAATGAGCTTACTGTCTTTTGTCACTTTCTCATCACTAGGACAAAATACCCAGGGTCTATTAATTAAAATAGGAAGGGTTTATTTTGGCTCATAGTTATACAAATTTCAATCCATCCTCAGCTGGCTCCAAGGCAGGATGGCATGGTAGAGGGCATGGCAGAGGAGAGTTGCTCATAACATTATAGTCAGGAAGCAGAGGGAGAACAAGGGAGGAAGAAGAGAGATAGACCCTTACAGGCCACACCTGCAGTGACCCACCTCCTGGGACCAGACTTCACTTCCCAACATCACAAATCAGTGGATTAATCCACTGGTGAGTACCATGGCCCCATGATGCAGTCACCTGCTAAAACTCCCACCTATGAGCTCATGAGGCTTTGGGGGACACTTAGATATTAAACATAACAGTTCCTATAAACCATAACAGTTCCTATGTGACAGTGCTGGGGATCCTGAGATAAATAATGTTGACATAAAAAGCTCTTGAGACTTAGACGTGACATTATCACTTCTGCCATATTCCTTCAGGCAGAAACATCTCCTGATTAAACGAATGAGGAAATAGATTGCCTTCTTGATAGGCAGAGCTGCCAAGTCACATTGCAGTGTGAGATGATACAGTATGGCCATTAATTGGGCCACTAATGTGATCAATCTTCCACAAGGACCTTCTGCAGTCACTCTTGCCCAGATTTCTTAAGCTAGTATATTTGGAAGTAATTTGCTTTTCAATTACTTAAGCCTCCTTAAAAAGCTTTCTGCTACTTAAAATGATAAAGGACACTGTGATGTTTTGTTTTGTGTCTTAAGTAAATTGGATGCTATTTTCTTTACTATAGGTAATTTTTTGTCATCATACATTAATAGGAAAAAGACAAAGGAAGGATGAGAGATAGGAAGAACCAGAAATATTGGAGAGAATGAAAGATGAAGAAAAAGAGAGAGCAGCTTTGTATTATAAATTTCAGATGCTTCATATGGATTTTTAGGGCACTTGTAATAGTTGTTTATTCTGTTAGGCAGAAATGGTACCCACTTGTTATTTCAAGATAATCCTGTCAAATGCAGTGGATCTGTTGGAAGGCATTTGAAGTATTATTATTTAGCATTACAATAACCCTTTATGTTTTCAAAGTGCTTTGTAATCTCCTTTATTTTTATTTTTCTATGAATTCTTTGGCATTTTTACTAGTGTTTTATGGTAGAATAATGGAGGTTAAACTTTCTGTCTATTGCTATCTCCTTTTAATATTGTCGTAGAGTTTAAGTAGGCTTTGATAAGTCGTGATATAAGGAAAACTTGGAGGTACTTCATTTGGTCTTCAAGATGAGAAGGTTTTAGAGACTCTGCAATATTCTTTAGGATGTCTGTTTTAATATTTTTTTGCTGTGGTCTGTAAATTCTTCTTCATGTACAGCCCAAATTTCCTGCTTTTCTTGCTCAGTCTGATAAGGACATGTGTCACCACCCTTCTAAGAACGCCATTAACAAAAAGATATTATCATTGCATTCTGATTGGAAGTTTCTAGTGACAGTTCCTTAATGCAAAATCAATGTGAGAGGCAACCAAAACATATAGGCCAGATAAATCAGGCAAAAATATTAATATGTATTCATTTAATTATTCAGCCCATGAAATACTTTCCATGTGCCTTGCATTGTTCAAGATCTTTAGGTAACAAAGGAAACACATTCCTTTCCCTCAAGAGATTACGTTTCAGTCCAGGAGAGACAGATTTCTAAATGGGTATATTACTTTGCCACAGGTGACAGTGAGTTACTATACATTCTGTTGTGCAGAAGTAGTTTTAGGTAGTCTGACCTATTCAGATTTTCCATTAGCTGTGGTAAGGTAGCTTGAGTCTTCCTTGTACAGATTTATAATCTGTTAAATATTAATTCCTGTAGTTCAGGACCTAATACTGGATGTGGAAGGTTTAACCAAACCAGTACATAAACTATTCACAGTGTCTAAAATATATTTCAAACTATATTAAGAACATCAGAAGAGCATACCTTTGAGGAATGACCTGCCAGAAGTTTGAGAATTAATAAATCAGGTTTCCATTGATAAAAGAAAGTAGACAACTTGGTAATGGTATCCTGAGCCAATTGAGCAGTTGGCAGGGTGCGTGGTGGGCTGGAGTGGGGTGTACCCAACTTATTTGGGTAATCAAGCCTCTAGTAAACTTTTAGATGGTGAAGTTTGAGTAAAGGACTCACTGCTCCCTTGAAGTTTTCATGATATGTTTCCTGATCACAAAAAGCCTGCCATGAAGCATACTTCACATAGTAAGGTGAATATGTGAGCAGAAATCAGGTGAAATCATTCATCAACTTCCCTAACTGCACTTTATACATAAAAGTATAGAGCAAAGCTTGTTAAATTAATTGAAGTGAGGAGAAAAAAACCCCACTCAAACACAAACACATGTACTTCATCACTGATCAAAGAAATATACTATTTAGGATGCATTTTGAAAATTTGTCACTAACTTCTGCAACTAACTTACTGTGCTGAAAAATGCTAGTTTCCAAATCATACTGTCTACACCATGTAGAAGGAGCATGCTTAGTATGCAGGACTAAAGTTTATATCAGTGGAGTCATTAATTTAGAGATTTCTCAGACCCTATTTACAGTACAGCAAAGAGGCATAGGGTATACATAAAAAGGAGTATCTGAGACTTATGTGTTTGTAGTTATGAGTTTGATTACTTAAGATGGTAGACATTATCATACCCCAGATGCAATGTGGGACTCTCATTGGTGACTTATTTTGAAGAGACAGGTCTGATTTCCAGTGAAATCACAACATTTTAATCTTAAGGATTTCACACAGAAATGTTATCTCTTTGTGCTAGGTAAGCAGGTACAGTGGCTTTTCTGTGGGAATCATTCCAATTCTGTAATGATAGTTAATATTAAAAAATAAAATTTAGCAGAATTGCAAAAATATGTTTTTATTCTGGTCTCATCTTTGGCAATCTCAGCACTAAGATACAGGAAGGTACTTTTGGCTCCCCTCCAAAATAGAAGGCACGTTTCCTTGGCAAACTTTTCCATTCCTATATTTTAGCTGATTGAGGTTGGAAAATAGAAAACTGTTTTATTTATTGCATCTACTGATAATTAAGGAAGATCTACAGCTTTTCTTTTAAAATGTTAAAAATAAAATTATGGGATATTGAAATACATAAATGCTAAATATGTGACCATAAAAAAATGCTTCAAGTGGTACTCATCAGCTCAGGAAAAGTTCAGTGTGAATTGTAGGGCTTTTAAAGTCACTTAATAATATTTAGAAATCCTGAATATTTTAGCTGTATTGTAGTGTAGTGGCTAATTTGGCCCGGTGTAGCTGATGCAAACCATGTGGTTAGCTTGATTGTGTCAGCTGAAACAAATGAAGCTTGTTTGTGTACCAACTTGAAGACCTCAGTTCCCACCCTCACAATCCTTGTGAGCTCCCTGGAGTGAGATGGAGTTCATGCAGGGTTTCTCAACCTCAGCACTATTTTAGGTGATAGAAATGTTTTGTTGTGTGTGGGGGGGGCTGTTGCATGTTGTGTAGAATGTTTACCAGCATTCCCTAGGCTTTACCCATTAGATACCATTAGTATTCCCATTCTCAGCCCTAACGTGACAACCAAAATTGTCCTCAGATATTGCAAGAGTTCCCTGAATGGAAACCCATTCTTGCCCCTCCCTTTCCAAGTTCAAGAACAAGAGGTAGATTTCCAACTGAGTTAACCAATTGATTTTTTTTTATGAGATTCTCATTGATTGAGAAGTAGAATTTTTAATTATAAACATAACAGGAAAATTCTTTTTAAAATACATTAAATCTCCCAATTCTATGTAGTAATCATTTGTAGTGAAGGCCATAAAATTCATAAAATGTCACAACTTAGAGAATTTGAGAAGTCCTTTATTATAATGTCCTTTGATGATGAGGAAACTGAGGCTCGGGGAGGGATTTACCCAGATAGAACACTCCCATTGACACTGACAACACAAGATAAATTGTTCATCCTTTATAATGCATTTTGAAAGTTTGTTTAGGCATAATCATTTCTTCTGCTATATAATTTTATGCTGATACAGTTTCCACAGGAACAGCCATAGTGCATTGGAGTAATTTCTTACCGCTCTTAAACAGGCTCAGGAAAAGAAAAAAAAATAGGGGAAACCAAGGTGCTTTTCATCAGAGGTCTATTCTTGTGACAACTGTATCTGAATCCAGTGAGTGTGTGGTTCAGTTGGGGCTATAGGTCCCTCCTTCTGGGGTTTTGAATTCATCTTCCCCATGCAGTTTTTTCTAAGTAAATCACGATGTAGTGTGGATTATTAATGCTAGTTTATATGATGTGTTTAACAGAACTATATTATTATGCATTTGTTATGCTCTCTAATGCTGTGAGTTAGAGTATTATAATATTCACCTGAGGGAAAAATGGAGCCCAAGACCCAACAGGAGGAGAAAAACCAAGAAGATGACACTTCAGGAAAAATAAATCTAGCATTTTAAGGATAAATATATGTGAGGTATATCCACATTAAGTATAATAACATAGAATCATAGAATTAGGGAATGGAGGGGACCTATGATAGTATTTGAATCACCACTTCCCCATTCCCATGCCATACCAGGCATTATTAATCAATGCTGACACCCTAGATAGACATGGGCTTTTATCTTCTCTAGATGGCACTTTTAAAAGGCACTACTAACCCACTGCCCCTGACAAGAAAGTCTTGTCACATGATGTGGACACACTTTTTCCTTATAGATAATCTGAGGATCAATCTTTTTTTTGAAGATAATTACCCCAAATCATGCAACTAGTCCTTTAACGTATTAGGAACTGTAATATATATTTTTTACTTCTTGATTGTTATTTTCCCTTTTCACTGGGGGATAAAGACTGTGCTTGCCTATGGAACTTGATAGTCCAGAGAGATTCTGCAACTAATTTATTTTGCTGAACACTGCTAGTTTCCAAATACTGTGCATGACTGCATTAGCCGTCAGCAGATAGGGCAGATTATTGAACAACATTCCAGTCTCTTCACCTATGGAGCCTTTCCATTGAAAGGGCTATTTTCTATTAGTCAGTGTTCTTCAGAGACACAAAGCCAATATAAATGTATGTATATATTCAGCATTACATATGTGAAGAAATTTACTATAAGGAATTAGATCATTGAATTATGGAGGCTAAGAAATCCCATGATATGCTGAGCTGGAGCCACTGAAAAGTCAGAAATTTAGCCCATGCCCTGAGAACTGGAGAGCCAGTGGTGTGGACTCCAGTTCATATCTGATGTCCTGCAAACCAGGAAAGTTGAAGGCACAAGATTGATCTCCCATTCCAAACAGATGAAAAGGGAATGGGATGAAGTCCTCCTTTCTCTGTTTGTATTCTATTCAAGCCCTCAACAGATTGAATGATGCCCATCTATGTTGAGGAGGGCAGTCTATCAATTCAAATGCTAATCTCCTCCAGAAACACCTTCAGATGCACACCCAGAGTAATGCTTAATCAGTCATGCTGGCACATAAAATGAAACATTGGAGGCACCATGTTTAATAGGTCAGGGAGTATTACAAGGGTGTCCAGAGGAACCCAAATACCAAGATACCTAGAAAAGGAAGTGGAACATCTGGTTCTCTGGCAATGCTAATGGCTTATCAGAAGGTTTTGAGGTCCCTCAACTTGAATACCTATTGCATGGTTGCTTTTGTCTGTTTGATCCACTGCTCCATCCTTTTTATTCTGAAAAATATTTGTTAGCTACATTGTTTTTACTGATGGTTTCCATTCCCTTATAAAGCTAGGGTCCCATAATCCTTCAGAGCTCTCATTCATTCATCCTCTCCCTGTGTTTCTTTTCATTTTCCTCCTTCAATTGTTAAGTACCCTATGCTTTTAGAATTTCCTGGGTCAAGTTGTCTTAGCTGTTTTGAGGCTTAGATATCCTCAAGGTTTGGTCCCCTGACCTAAATCAGTGTCTCTCCAGGAACTCATTAGAAATGCAAGTTATCAGGCCCATCACAAACTTAATTAGATCTTAAATTCTGGGGTGTGGTTCAGCAATCTGTTTTAATTAAGTACACATTTAAGTTAGAGTACCACAAATCCCAGGTCTGTGTCTTTGTTTTTTTTGTTTTGTTTTGTTTTGTACTAGGAATTGAAAACAGGGATTTTTGCACTGAGCTATATCCCATCCCTTTTTTATTTTCAGATAAGATCTTGGTTAGGGTGGGTTTGAACTTGCAATTCTCCTGCCTCAACCTCCAAGTGTGGTGGAATTATAGGCATACAGCACCATGCTCAGCATGCTTTGGCAGCTCTTGTGGTCAGGTCTCCAGCTCTGGTCCAGAGAGCTGTAAAGGTGCACTGGGGATTGGGTAGGGAAAAAATAAAAGTAGAGAATGATGTCCTATAAAACATGATCACTGAAAACTGTCTCTAATTTTGTGAATGAAGCTGTGAATGAAGCAGGGACAGATTTAGATTAAAAATAATAGTTTTAATTTTATTTGCTCTCTGCTACTTGGAAGCTTTCTGATCATATTTCTCATGTAGCCACACTTATACATAGGGCAAAGATAGTAATGCTCATACTTGGGAATTTTAAGGATCAAATTATAATGTTACCTTATATTTAAAGAGACTACAGTTTACAGTAAACTTCTTCACATATTTCTCAATTGGTTCCTTAGGTAAACATTTGTAATAGGATTTTTGAACTATAGCATTCTAGAGAATTTGGCTATTATGGTTGCTTTTTCCCAAGAAAGCATAAGGAAAATGTTTTCTATGGCCCAGATTGGCCAACCAGGCAGTAACCATGGATTTGTGTAATGCTATAAATCTTGTGCTGCAGGATCTGGTCTTGTTAAGAGAACATCCTAAAGCATTTCTTTCTCATTCTAGAGTAGGCCTGAATAAGTATAATCCCCCACGTTTGCATTGATTTGGAACCTGTATCCTCTTTTACAAAAAGTAGATTAACCACAGATAGTTTTGAGAGATCACCATGTCCCTAAAAGTCACAACTTGGGAATTTATCAAAATATTATCAGCTATATTTTGTCAATTCATAAATGAGTGCCTTTGTAGCCTGACTTTCCACAGCATTTATAGTTAACTTTTCTCATAGGTCACTGATTCTACAGATGTAGTCCTTAGACTTGCAGCTTGAGTAGCAACAAGAAACTTGTTACCAATGCACGTTCCCAGAATTTATGTCAGACATACTGAATTAGACAGTGGGTGGAGCCCAGCAAGCTGTGATTTAACAAATCTTCCTGTGATCCCAATGATGTGTAAGATTCACTGATAAAGATCTTGGTTATGCTAAGTATTTTTGACAGTAGAGGTTATGCCCTTATTTTTTTTTCTATTATCTTCTACATAACATCCTATACATATAAAGTACTCAGTATCCATTGACAGATTCTTACAGTGGTGGAGCAAGATGTGAACTGGGACAAATTGGGGGTCACAAGATTTCAAGCCAAGACTTGTATTTGCTACTTAACCCTGAACCCAAGATATCTTGGACAGTTAGGGTATGAATATGTCAAAGTGGGATATTTAGAACAGTCTTGTTCCAAAGAAGCTTCTTGTTTTGGGGATTCTTGATTAGTGAATAAAAGCTACCCCCCCCCCCCAAATCCAGCCTTTTAGTCCTTTCTTAATCTCTTGGGCCTGTGTTCTCACTGTGAACACTTGCCATTCACACTTGCCACTGAGCCATCTCTCCACCTCTTCTTGTGTAATGGACCCCTGACTTTGCCCAAGGCCACTCTCTGCCCCAGAGTTTTCTATGGAAGCTGCTTTATCTTTCCTGGGTCATCACTGCTATCTTTGTGTCTTTTCACACTGAGATAAACATTAAAGACTACTTTGAAGCTCATCCTAGCTGCCAGCAGCCATTCTCTAACACACTCATAATCTTCTGTAAGGAGTCCCCTAATATGGGACTTGGTTACAATCCACTCCCTCACCTAAAATCCTGGACTCTTCTTGGGAGTTTGCATTAAATACCTTCTTCCCTTTCTTATCTTCTTTCTATTTTGACAGCCTCAATCCCAACACAGTCTTTGTCCACGGAAGAAATGCTCAGTAATTTCTTGAGTAATACTGAATGAAAGCACATCATTAAGAGACTTTAGAATGTAAGCATTTTCTAACATATCTGTGGTATCACCTAAATTCCAAAACAATACCTCAGCCTATTGATTTGGGGTTAAGTGTGGGTCATTTTCTGTCCTGAGGATGCTGTCCTAGGTTTACATATTAGCCCTGTTCACTTTTCTCAGAGGAATTTTTCATATAGACCCTGAAACATGATTTTTTTTCTTTATGTAAAACTCAGACATGGACATCATAAAAAGTTAAAAAAATACATAAAATGTCCCAAATAGTTGGAATGTTTCTATAATTCATTTATGATGTTGATGCTTATATTAGTCATCTTTCCATTGCTGGGGCAAAATTCTTGTCATATACAACTTAAAGGAGAAAAGGTTTATTTGAACTCAGTTTCAGAGGTTCCTGTCCATGGTCAGCTGGTTCCAAGGCAGAAACCAGGGGCGAAGGGTGTGGAGAGGAAAACTTCCCATCTCTTTGTGGCCAGGAAGTAGTAAGAGGAAAGACCTCCATGACCCACTGAGATACAACCCTAAAACGTCCTTTATCCTTGGTGGCTCTCAAGACAATCAAGTTGACAGTCGAGATTTATCATTACACTGTTGTTTTTATATACTTATTGTTTATCCTTTATGAAATTCTATTATTTATGAATTTTTTTATTTTTAATTTTTTTTTCTTTTTACCAAATGTCTTTTGGCATTCAATAAGATGGTTATATAATTCCTCTCCCTTAGTCTAATAATGTAATGCATTTTGTTAATAGGTTTTCAAATATTAAACCTCCATTATATCTCTGGGATAAACTGTATTTGGTCATAAAGGATTAAAAATTTATTAGACTATTGATTCCATTTTACTATCATTTCTGCTCAGGGATTTGTATCTTAAAGTTAAAGAGATTCCATTTTCAACTCTACTCTCTCCTGGAGAATCATCTTCTCAACCTTGAAAATTTTTTTTTTTAATTCATGCTCATGATTTAAAAATGCAAGTAATATAGCAGGAACAAAAGGAAAATTAAAACTTCTCCCACTTGAAACATGCCCTACCTTTACCACTGCCATCCTGAAAACAACTCTTTTAATGAATCTTTCTAGATATTTTATACATAGGAGGGTATATTAAATTATGTATAATCTATTTAATGAGGTCATTCATTTTATATGTATTGCTCATTAATGAACATATCTTGAAAATCTTTCCAAATTTCAAAAGAGTACTAGGAGATGCATGTACAGATTTCATTGTTTGATATAATGTCATTTATTTAATTGGCCTCTCACTGATGACCACTTAGATTGTCCAGATTTTTAATATTATAAATAAAGGTATAAATATCTTCATGCATACACCTTTGTATACCTTTGTATCTTATTATCTCAGGTATTTCACTTGGAATTGCCAAATGTTAACACCATGACACATATACCCAAGTTGCTTTTCAGAGAAACTGCACCCATTTGTTCATTGTTGACATAGGAAGGAAGTCAGAGTTTTGTGTTTGGTCAATAGTATCACTTAAGATGGGAACCTCAGGTCTAATCTTCAACCAGCTCCCTGGCTGACCCCAGGAAGGACTGTTACTAAAATCTTCTTGGCTCCTTTTCCTGAATGCTCTCTACCTTTTCTCACCAGGGTCATAATGGAAAAATTAGTGGGCCCTTATTTCTACTGATCTTATAGAAGAACTCTATCTATGAGAGCTTTTAGTATCAGAATTTTTCTCCATGGCCTCAAACAAATTTTAAGCTCTTTAGCTGTCAGAGGGAAAAGCATTTCTCGAAAACATTAAGGAAGAACTGTTAGCAAAAATTCACATCCTGTCTCCATGCAGTTTTGCTTTTAATAAAATCTAAGGAAGTAACCCCAAGCTGTCCTGAATTGCAGCCTCTTTTTGAGCTCCTTGGAGGACAGTGTCACCCGGCCTCCTTTACCCTGCTAACGCCTGCCTGTTTTCCTTACTCTGTTAACAATTAGGATGTTTCTGTTCTCTCTCACTTCGCCTCACTGTGCCCTCACTGCTCTGCTGACATGCATTTTGTCTCCTCTTTTATCCTTGCCTTTCCCTGTGGCTTTCTTTTATGAGTGAGGCGCAGCCAGCTTCTTCTCCTCCTGTTGGAATTTACCCAGGTCATGTGTCTGGTCATTCTACCATGGGTACAAGAGGTAAGGCCAGGGCATTTTTTAAAGCAACTGAAGCTTCTATCTGTTTTTAACCTTATACTGCTGAGTTTTCCCATTTTAGCCCTATGGTGCTGCATTTCACTTGTTCATTTTTGTTTTTTGTGTTGATTGTCAGGTTGGCCAGGCTTCTGAGGCTCCCCAAGAAGCACATTTGCAACACCCCAAGAACTGCATCCATCCTCTGCTCTGGTGGGAGGGGCATCATCAGGCTCTGATCCAGATAGTCTTGCATTGAATCTGGGCTCTTCTGTTAGTCATAGGAATAAACCCCTTCTGAGCCTCAGTTTCCCAATTACCACAATGGAAATGACAGTGGTGTATCTGTCTCATAGTTTTATTGGAAACATTACTTGAAAAATATATTGCAAACTGCTAAGTAGTATGGGCACGTACAGCTCAGGAGGTTGCAATACAGGCTGATACTGTTATTGTTGTTGATGTTATTTATTAGGTTTTTTTGCTGTCTGTTTTAGAGCCTCACAAAGTGTGTGCGGTTGAGAGAACGGACTGTGAGAGATTAAAATGACTGCCCAAATCCCTATTTAACATTCTCTTTTACACACTATCTTTCATTCCTTCTTTCAGCTTTGTGGATTTGCTGTTGAGGTTGACTTTTACAAATAATCTTTAGTCTATTATATATATATAATATATATTATATATAACGTATATTTAGTATATAAACCAATTCCCCAAAGGGGAATAAATCACTCTAGATGACTTTATAAAAGTCCTATTCCACACTGAAATTCCAAGAAAGTAATTGTAAATAACCTATGCATATTGGCACAGAAATACTATGCCATTTCCTTGTAAGTTGTTCTTACCATGAACTAGGTTGCCCCTTTTTCCATGATTGGTAAAGCTATTCCTTCTCCATCATGAGTTTCCTCTATCATTGTCCTCATGGACTTCTCCTTAGTTAATGCTTTCAAAATTCTATTACTGTCTTATAAATTTAATTCAAAACAAGGTCAAAATGAAAGGTTATAAATTTTAGTCCCTTTTGACTTAAACTAGGTCTAGATTGGTCTATATTATTAAAGAGTATTTGCATGTGATTTACACTGAATAGTCCATCTGTCTTCAATAGTTTTCATGGTAAAAACTAATTAGAATACTGCCCCTTTACTTTTTGTTTTGGTTTTCCCCTTATATTGATTATTCTCATTCTTAGAACTCCTAGCAAAATGAATAACGAAAGATGCCACGAACCAAAATAAAGTATACTCTTAAAATCTAGCTACTGTGTATTGAGATCTTCCCCTATGCCAAAAAGTACAGCAGATTTTCTTTACATTGTAATGGATCAACTAATGGGCAAATTGTATCACCCAGCTGAACTGAGTCAGCATGGTTCTGAGCTTGGAAGACCCACCTGAGGAATGTTGCCAATGGCATAAAAGGATAACTGGAGGGAAAGTTCTATGCTGTTGATTTTCCTGGAGAAGCTTGCTGTGCTATCCTGATAGGAACTCAGCTGTTCTCATCCTTGGAGGAGCTCAGGTCCTCGCTGTCACTGGGGATGGCTGCTGTTTTCTTCAGAGGAGCTCTGGTCTTCACCTTGAGCATTGCTTCCTGGCTCCAGTGTAGATCCCTCAGCCTGGTGGCACAGAACCTTCACCTGGCCAGTGCAGACGTTCTAGCTTCCACCACTGGCCCTTGGGCCTTCTCGGTGCAGATCCTCCATATGGACTTTCATGAGACATTGCCAAGGGTTCTAGGCATCTGGCTGGACTCATGGGGGACATTGCTGTGAATCCAGGCTCTCAGATGCTTCGGGCCTCTAGCACGTGGACAGATCTCTTGCACTCCCCTACATTTGACTTTTTGGGTGAATATCATAAAATAATCCTATAAATTATGTGTCCTGTATCAAATCTATTCTTTTACAAACCCTGACTACAACAACTTCCCACACCAACACCACAGTACATATATTCTTATGCCCTTTTTTCATGAAACTATGGGAAAGTAATATTTGGGGTGATGATATACCTATACCTATAGGTGCAGGTCCATCAACTTTATCTAAAACATAAACCTGCCCATTGTTGAGCAGAAGTGAGCTTAAGCCTAACTTCTAAATCATGAAGGATGTCACCAATTTCAAAGCCAGACTTGGGCACCTTTTTCTGTTTTTTTCCCTCTACTCTCAGCCTTAAGTAAAGCCCCTTTTGCTTTCCCCTTAATCATACTGCTCTCTTCCCAGAAATTTTCTGACCAACGTGCTACCTTATGATTGAAGTGCCTCAAAACGCATGAGAACATGGTGATGTGGAAATAAAAAGGATAATACCAACTGGAAATAGGATTGGGCCAAGGTTCCAGAATAGGAAAGATATGACCAGGGTACAAATCTAGCCCTTAAGGGTAAAGTGATACTGAGAAAATTCTGCCTAGTAAGTTAATGTAGCAAGAATCTCTAAGCAGGGTTAGTGTGAGATTCATAGCTACACTCAAGGAAAAGAAGAGAAAAAAGCATGAGGATACTTGGTTGGCCAGGATGAATTAGCACAGAATATCAGGAGATTTTAAAGTTTGGGAGTCTTGTCACTGCAGTCTGCCTCTGTTAGCCTTTGATTCTACTGGTAGTGAAAGGTGTGCTGTATCCAGGAAGGGGAGGCAGTCTTCTCCTTTGTCAAGTGCTTTACTTAGTCTTTGTGGAGACATGAATAATCACTGAGCTCTAGCCTTTGCTTGCATTATGCACCATAAAGGGTATCATCAGGAACTCTCACAGAATCAGTTTCCCACTATATCACTTGCTTGCAATGTGACTCGGAAACATTTGATTATGTATTTTTATCTTATTTTTGTTTTCATCCAAATGAGGATAATATCTAGCCTAAGTCTTGTGAAAGTTAGAGATAATATTCTACATCCCTGTGATATTGATGGATTTCAAATATAGTTTTATATAAACTGAGAGATCAGATACACTGAAAAAACTGAATAAACAGAAAAGTTTACTTGAGGAAAGGACACTAGGAAGTCAGAACAAGATACGAAAAATAAATAAATGTAGAGAGTTGTATATTTTCTGGCTTACTTCCAGCATGGACTCAGTATCAGGCATGTGATTTGAGGGTAACATTAAGTGAGGAGGGGCTACATACTTCTTCCTGCCCTCCACCCAGCCTGTGTAACTAAGTCACTGGTGCCATACCTCCTGACTGAGAGTCATGCAGTGTTTACCACAGCTTGGAAGAGGAGATCAGAACAGTTCCTTAGATATGAACACAGCCTTCATCTATGGGCTTCAGTTTCTCCAGGCCTAATTCAGATACTTTCATTAACCAGAGCTGCCAAACTAGGATAAAGTCAGTAACTCAGTTGTGTGTGGCAGTACGACTGTAATCTCAGCACTCTGAGAGGCTGTGGCAGAATGATTGCAAGTTCTAGCCCAGTCTGGGCAACTTTGTGAGACCCTGTCTGAAAATATGAAACAAAGCTGTTGATGTAGTTCAGTCCTCAGTTCGACACCACACACAAGCGCGCGCACACACACACGCATTTGTGCACAAGAGCATGCACGTGAACAAATTTAAAAGCCAATAACTCATGTGCATCTGATGTCATGTCTGCAGGCCCTTCGGCTCCCATCGGGAGCTATGAATATGAAGCACTTGTTACTGAGTAGGAATATAACCACAGTGGATATTATTGTCATCAGCAGCCATCATCTCATTATTTATTTCTCTCTTTTCTCATGCTACCAATGGCCTCTTAGTTTACTCATTCATGAAAACATTTGTTAAGTATTTACTATAAGCTGGGAATCAAGTTAGGCACTGGTAAACAAAGTTAAATTGGATAAGTATAATGTCTGCCTCCATGGACATAAAAATGATATTTTGGTGAAATGTGATAACTGTCATAATGGAGGAATTACAGGGTGCTTTGAGAAGTCATAAAAGAAGCACCTTACCCAAATTTGGAGAAAGTTTGTAAAGGAAGAAGAACAAAATTTGAAAAGTAGAGGTGTCCTTTATTCATTTACTCAGCTGTTCACCTTTCCTCATTCAACAAATGTTTATTAGCCAGAGCTTTCAAACAGTAATATAATGTAAGCCATATATATAATCTTAAATTTTTTATATAAGTTCTAATGTGAAATTGGCCAGCATTAATTGAAAAGAAATGGAATGGAAAGTTTTAGGGGAGAGAAAGGGGGTTGGGGGGGGAGGGGGAGAGAGAGAGAGAGAGAGAGAGAGAGAGAGAGAGAGAGAGGCAAAATGTAAAAGAAGACCTAGAAGTAACTGAAGGTCAAGTAATAATGCTTCTTTAAATATGAGACAAGGAAAAAACAGAAACAAAGTCTTTGTAAATAGAGAGGGTTGGAGGGGTTGAAGGGAGGGCAGGGGAATGGGAGAAAAATAAGAACCAAGATATATGATGTAAAGGTACAAATTCCCAAAGATGAATGTCATCATACTGTATACCTAAAATGTACCAATAAAATTAATGACAAAAAAACTCATTACAGGGTTTTTAAAAAAAACTAGGCTTGATCTTGAAGCCAGTAGAGAGCATTGGAGGTTTTAAGTAGAAGAATGACTTCAACATATTTACATTTATGAAGGATAAACCTAATTGCTTCTTGGCCTTTTGGCTAAGATCAAGTGTATGAAGGATGATCCTATCTGTGTTTTGCAGATGGATCAGGGTGGATCAAGATGAAAGGCAGGATTATTATTTAAGAGGCTGTCACAGTAAACTTAGTAAGATACTATTGGCCTGCATCATGTACAGGTACAAGCACCCAATGATAAAAGTAAATGTATTGTATACCTAAAATACACCAATAAAAATTTTTTTAAAAAAAGATACTATTGGCTTGGACCAGTATTGAAGAGAAGTGAGGGATATGAGAAATTTTTACAGCACATAGGATATAATGATTTATCAAATTCTCTGTCCACTGTCGTGAGTGGGAGGGGAAGGAGTCTCTAGGTTGTCCTAGCTCCAGAGATTCCTGGAGAACAGATGGTAGATCTATTCACTGTGGCAGGTCATACAGGGGAAGGCCCAGGAGGAGGATGCTGAGGAAGAGCAGATGAATTGATGAACCTAGTTTTGGACACAATGGTTTTAAATACTGAATTTGTAGACAAGGAAATCAGCCATGGATAGTGACCACTATCCATAGGTGTAAGATCACAGAGCAGTGGTGGTGAACCTAAGACACACATGCCACAGTGAGCTGTTTGTATCATTGAATGCTCTAAAAAGTTCACAATTGGGCCAGGGATTTAGCTCAGTGGTTTCACCACCTGCCTCACAAGCGCAAGGTCTCGAGTTTGATCCCTGGTACCAAAAAAAAAAAAAAAAAAAAAAAGGTTCACAATCGCTGTCAGAGAAATGATGACTTTCAGAAGTTAATGTAGCAATAAGAAAGACCTACCCCACAGGAGATGTGACCTTGGGCTTGCCTAAACATAGACTGGCAGGAAGGAAACTGAGAGTATAAATACCTCAACCTCTCTTCTCTCCTCCTCTGAGCTCTTGCCAGTGAAAGCCCACCTGGAATTTAGAAGGCTAGGGAATTAGGTTAAAGTTCAAAGCTACTCATGGGCTAAGAACAGAGAAAAGAAGAGTGAAGAATGTGTCTAGGTGTACTAATGAAAACTAAACATCACAAAAGCCCCCAGGATATCCAAGTGGAAATATACTACATAGGTGCCTATGTGGGTTTGGAATTCAGAGGACAGATTGGGCTAAAGGAGTCAGCATCTGAAGTAAATGTTCAGTCCATGAAAATACATGCGATATCCTAGAAAGAAGAGACAAAATTAGGACAGAGCTCGGAGGACCACCGGTCTGCACTAGAAATGCCTTCCTGAATGAAAAAGATTTTTTTCCTTCATCACCCCTTGAGGGACTGACTAGGGAGTAGCACAGCACTTTGGTGTGTTCATTTTTTAAAAAGTCATATAATGAATCAAACTGCTTACAAGCCATTGACTTCACAAAGTTGGCAAGTCAGTGATTATTTTTAATGCTTTTTGCTGTATAATTTTTGGGCTTTCCATCCTTTTTATTTCGTTAAATGACTAATCACCCCTCCTGAGACCAACTTGCTTCCTGCTAATGATATGTACTTGCTGAACTGTGTTTCTTTCCTTTTAAAAAAAATTCTCTTTTTTCCTTTCCTTTCTTTTTTATTTTTTAAGATTTTGTCATCTAGTTTTCCACTTCAGAGTGGTAGGGCATGGATCTTCAGCTGCTAGAACTCACCAAGAAAAAAATGGAGCTTGAAAACACAATTTGGGAAAACTAAAATATTTTAGAAATGCATCTTTAATACAAGAGAGGATAAAAACAGAGAAGGAATGAAAAGAAATGAATACTGTGAGCAACTCTTTTGCCAACTCAACAGACAGATAAAAGCTCAGTGAAAAGTACTGGGGTCAAAAAATTTAGAGAAAAGAAATCGTCTTTATAGTTGAGATTGAAGGAGTTTATCATACAAATAACTGAACCAGAGCCCTTAGCTGTATTTTGATGGTGGTGGGTGACTCTAGTGTTAGTGTAGTGTTTGAACTGTATGTCAAGAAGTAATATTGAAAACAGGGTCTAGTCACTCAGGTATGGAAAGATGACAATACATACGTACAAGAAAAGGTGAGGGCCCTTGGCAGACAGCAGGTTAGTGAGCATACTGGAATAAAACAGTGGAGACTAGAGAGCAAGGCTGCTACCTGGTGTTCCACAATGGACACACTGGGGTACGTTTCCATTGCATCCCTGAATGGTGGCAGGCACAGTCTGGTGGTAAATCAGAAGCTCTTCTCAGTCACAAGTGGAAACCATCTGTTGTTTGAATAATATTAAGTCTAAAAGAGTTACTAATACTTTAATGAAGACAAGGAGAAGGCTACCGGAGCATAAAGGGTAGTTAACAACTAGTCATGTGGAAACTTCACAGAGGAGGAGGATTTAGTTTGGCACAGAGGAGAAAGGTTCCACGTGGAAGGGACAGTGTTCAGAAAAGCATAATAGTGTTTGGATCATGAGGAAAATTCATCTTCATAATAAAATGAACTTCGCATTGCTTATTCTAGAAGTTAAAAAAAATGTAAAACCCAATCAATCCTTAATGTGGTTCTGAAATTACATAGTAATCAAACACCACAACCTTTCTCAGATACGTTATGAGCGTCTCTCTCAGCTAACTCATGACTGTACCGTGAGGCCTACACTAATGGAAATGTACAGGGATCTACAAGAAGATCATAGGAGGGGTGTGGAATCCATTCAGCCTTGAGGAGTCAAAGGAGGTTTATGAAAGTGGTGGAGAGGAAGTAGGAGAGAGTTTTCTGGGCCATAAGGTAGATGGGAAGCATTGCTTCAGCTCTTTACCGCTCTCTCTGAATGAACCACACTCATTTACGTGTAACTTTGCAGAGTCTCTTTACCCCAACATTAGGCTCATTCATTTGACTTGCTTTGGGTAATGAGATCTTTTTATTGAACTATTGTGCTCCGGTGGTTTCCAAAGTTGTTGTTCTTCAGCTTCCAATTTCTTTCTCTGCACAGACTATAAAAGGCTTCATTCAAATAATTTATTTGCTTCCTTAAAATACTAAGGATGAAACTGGGTGCAGTGGCTGCAAAAGTTACATGAAGACATGATGCAAGCATGGACTTGAGTGAGCAATTTTGTATTTTCCAATGCCTTCTTGCACTCTGCTATCATCACAAGAACAAGCCTGGGTGAAAATGCGAGGGGATGAAAGATAAGGAGCAGAGCCTAGTTATTCCAGTCATTCAGCTGATGCCATTCTAGATCAGCAATAGCCAGCCAATCCTTAAATGTAACTGACTCTATGCTAGTGCAGTAGTGCTCCCTAGCCATTTGCTTCCTTGGATGTGTGAGCAGTGAACATTTATTGTTGCATGCTGTTAAGGCTTTGTGATTGCTTAATAATGTGGTATTATTGTAGCCATAGGCAACTGATACCAAGGACTTTGGGGTCAGTGAATGATTGGAGTACTTAAGTCACTGAAAGGAATTAAAAAAGTGATCATTCCCATTGGCAATTTTAATATATTGTCTCTGGACTCCTGTGAAACAGTTCTTATTGTATAATCAGTATTGTCAGAATTATTGGAAAGTCTTGAGGCAAATTCTGATGTGTGTCCTATTGACCTTAGTCAAGGAAATTGAAGCTAGCTTAGCAGAGTCTCACAGCTAAAGAACTGGAGGTAGTGTTGGAGGACAAGTTTCATGGATTAGTCATTTGGCAGTGAGTAAAGATTTGTAAACAATCAATGGTATTCTCATTTTGTTTCTCCAAAATTAGAGCACCACATGATATTTCTCGGGCTATCAAACATGCCATTTAAAACTGAAAATCCATCAAGTGACTGTAGCCCATGAAAAATCAGCCAATTAATAATAACCTGTTTCTGTATTAATACTTTTTTCCCACAACCCAAAAGGTGAGCATAATACTCCACTATAATGATTCTCACACCCTGGTGTGTATCAGAAGTACCTCAGGGGCTTGCTAAAACAAAATTTCTAGGTCCTACCCTCAGGGCCTCTGATTCAGGGGTTCTGGAGACTTGCAAAGTTTTGCATTTCTAACAAGATCCCAGTAATACTGACAATGCTGGTTGGAGATTACACTTTGAGAACCACTTCCACACTGACTATCATGGCTAATTCCATGTCAATCTGTGTAGGCTATGGTGCCCAGTTGTTTGGTCTAATGCCAGTCTAGATGTTTCCGTGAAGGTATTTTTTAGGTGTAATTTATATTTTAATCAGTAGATTTTGAGTAAAGCAGATGGCCCTCCATGCTGTAGGTGGACTTCATCCAATTACATGAAGTTAAAGACTGAGGCTTCCAGAAAAGAAAGAATTCTGCCTCAGGGCTGCAACTTTGAAATCCTACCTGAGTTTTCAACTGTTGCCCTGCAGTTCAGACACAGGAAGGCAACATTAACTTTTACTTGAATTTCCAGCCTGCCAGCCTACAAATTTTGGACTTGCCAACCCCACAATCACATAAGTCAATAGCTCAAATTTCTTAAAATCTGTCTCTCTCTCTCTCCTGTAATATGAGAGATTAGCTTTTTAGTATCCTTAAATAAAGATTTATAAAAACTCAATGGTACTGTCTGTCATTTCTCCAAAATTACAGTACCTCTTGATATTTCTGGAAATATCAGTTGAGGGGGGTGGTTTCCTATTGGTTAAATTTCTCAGGAGGACCTCAATAGAATGACACTGTAACAATTTCCTATTAAAAAAAAAATGGAAAAGGGAAGAACTTTGCACATGCTGTGCTCTTTATCCAGAGTCCTTTTCTCTATTTTACGATATTCTGACACCTCATCAGCTGAAAGACCCATCTCAACTATTCCCTTATAAGATGAAACTTGCCTGGCTGCCTCTCGAGTCCCTTTCCTGACCTGTTGGCTGCTTTATGGGAGCGCTGTAGACTAAAGGTTGGGTGTTACTTTTGTTGCAGGATAAAAGTGACAGGAGAGACCACTGGGGAATACAGGAAGACTTTATTGGTGCACCTTGACCCAGCTGGACTTTCTGTCCAAAAACATGAGTGCCAGACAATGAGATTTTTTTTTGGTTTTTATACATTTTCTAAAAAGGGGGTAGTCTTTTTAGGTCTTTTAAGACATGAAGCTGGGAGGGAGTGAGCTAGCAAGTATATAGAAGCAAACAAAAAGCAGGTTAGTCACATCTCACATGATGACAACTTTATTCCTTGTGAATCTTGTGAGAACAGGGCAACATGAACTTTGTTTACAGGATATAGTTGTCAGTCTCATCTGTATCTTTGAGGGTATATAGTTCCTTAAAGACTACAAAGACTTTATTTACAGGAATGTAGCTGTTTGTTCTATTAGTATAGGGGGTCAGCTTTGAAGGAAGGCAGATTTCTGCCAGAATCTGCTTGTTTACCTTTCCTGTAGCAGAGCAGAGGTTAACAGCTATGGGGCAGGGGGTGCTGCAAGGAGCTAGGAGACTGCTTTCTGAAAGGAAAACTGATTTTCTAAGCTCTGCTTTACTTTAACCTTGTCAGCATCATAAATTTGTTCATGTGTCCTGGTCCATAGTTGTCATTTATTTTTAATTTAAAAATTCTTTGGTTTTGTTTTAGTTTTTGAAAAAAGGTCTTGCTATGTAGTTCAGGCTAGCCTTGAACTGACTATATAGACCTGGCTGGCCTTGAACTTGTGATGATCATCCTGTCTCAACTTTCCATGCACTCATGATTGTCATTTAATAAATATGTTGAATGAAAAAAATGTGTGAACTAAAGGCTTTGGTTCTTATTGAAATTTATTAATGTATCAGAGGAAAAGGAAAATAAAGAAGTACCATAAATACCTAAGAAATAGTAAAAACTGAAAGCATATATTTTTTACTTTACCAGGCTTTACATTATGACAATAACTAACATAAATAAACATACCCTTATAGTAAAAACTGAACAGCTTTCTGGTTTGTGCTTGGGGATTGATCATACAGTAGACTCATAAAGCCATTCAACAAGCTTTCATTGAGTGCCTACTATGTGCTCCGCTCTGGGTCAGGTGATGAATATATATATTACTTCTTATGACAATTTTATTTAGGGTTATTAAGAAATTTTAGCAAGCAATATTAAGACAATAATTTCACACATCTAGAAAATTAGACATGTTTTTCTTATATATTAGAAATTAAAGGAAAATTAAGCAAATGGCACTAGAATTAGAAAGAATGAGCAATTCATTAGGCAATGAGGATATTAACTAGAAATTGGGATCTCTTTCCTATTTTAATATGCACTTAAGCTTAATTGGCTAAGTTTTGAATATGAGGTGATGAGTTGAGTTGCTAATACAAATCACACACCTTTTATATGCTTAATACGATCCAAGAGTCTGCAATACACTTGTGTTGCAATTTGTCTGGAGGAGTCACTGAATTGAGTAATAGAAAGGGATAATAGGAAATCAGTGGCTGAGAAACCTGTAAAGTAAATTAGTGTGTGCCTTACTTTATTAATTTATAACAATAATGTAATGGATATATCAATGAGCAGTGCTTTGCAAGAAGTGGATGGAGGAAAAATGTCTCCCTTTTGCAATTTGTTAGAATCATTTCCTCTGTGGAGGAAATGCTTGTCAGAGTACAGACATGTCTTGACACAGAGGGGAAGGGTGTAACGTTGCAGAATCCATGGTGGTCTCCTCAGATCCCTTGGGCCTCAGGCTTTCAAAGAGCTACTGCTGACTTCAGGTACTGGTGTTTACATCTTCTCTGAGGACTGCTTTCACAAATCCTCAACTCCAGGAGAATGGCTGTGCATATAAAATCAGTCATTCACTGGTTCTCAGCCGACCTCAACCAATAATTGGCAAAAGTTGGTGTTTGAGTGCCCCAGCTCCATTGTTCCTTGGGTAGTGAAACTCTTGGGCATTATTTTACAGTTTTCTAGAGTCTCCACTCTGGATTATGCTCCATTTATCCACAGGAAAGTGGCTTGATAATCTGCTTTGTCTTCTTTGTGTCATCTCCATACTTTCTCATTAACTTTGACTCTATCTCCCACATAAATCTTTGTGCTTGAGTCCTTGCTTAGGATTCTGGGAAGACCCAAAGTAAGACATGGAGGAAGACTGTTCACTGCTGCTGTTGTACTTCGTTGGCCTTGGTAAGGGGTCTGATTACTTTTGGGTTAACCTTTTGCTTGAAAATACTGGTTATAGAATCTCATAAGCTGGTGTCTTTGGCTTCAGAGTTTTAAGGAATTGGTGTTGCCAGGAATCTGCTTACAAAGGCCCATTCTGGACAGAAGATCTGGTAAGACCGGTGTCCTTTCCCTATCCCTGTGTCCCTTGGCCTTGACATCTGCACACACGCGCAGAAGACAGGCGAATGCTACTTAGACCGAGGTTTGTTCACTTTCTCTTGCCAGCCTTGATTTGAGAGGGTAAACATTTGTCTCTGTAATGTTAAAAGCAAGCATTTTTCTCCTTTTACTTCTTGCATTGCCAAGCTTAATTAGCAATTTGCTTCACAGTGTCTTTTGGAGATACTCCATCTCTGTTCTCTTTAGGGAAGAAATGTTCCCTTTCAAAACTTTGTGGGTTTCTGTGCAAAGGGAGCTTCTCCAATATGAATTTTTCCCTCAGCCATCACCTCCCACCTTAACTACTATAAATAGTCTCTTTACTTCAATCGCCTGCTTCCTCTGTTAGACCTCTGCAGTGGATTCTCCAAATCACAGCCGGAATGGTCAGTTAAAACACAAACTCATGCATGGCCTTCCTCTGTAAAATCCCCCAAAGTTTTTCTTTTGCACTTGTTCATACTCTTCCCTCATATTACAAAATCTCATTCCCTTATCTCCTTTTGGTCTTGACTTAAATGTCACCTTTTCAGGGTGACCTCTCTGGACCACTTTTTGAATTTGTGAGTCCATCATTAGCACTTCCTGTCTTCCTTCCCTGCTTTGTTATTTTTATACCACTTATCACTATGTGATTCACTGCATGCCTTCAGCATAGAGACAAAGATAGAAAAGTGTTTTTTTTTTTAAATTATACATACAATTCTTATTTAATGCCCAATTTTTAAAACATTGACCCCGTATAAAGACTCAGGAGCCCTGTGTACTTTTTGTTCCTTGCATGCAGAAGCAGAATTGATCTCAATCTTTTATCTTTTTATCCAATAGGCTTGTTGAATTCACTTGTTAATCCTAATGCTTTATCTGTAAATTTGAAAAAAATTGTGAATAGAGTTTTGTTCTCATTTTTTAAATCCTTTTAATATTTTTTCTCTTTCTAAATTTTATTTCTCTTTCAATATGATTTTGAATAAAAGTGTTGAAAGAGGACATTCCTGTCTCACTCTTATTGTCAAGGGGTGAGGACTTCATTAATTCACTGTTAAGTGTGATGTTTGTAGTAAAGTAATTATTGCCAGTATAATTATTATCTAGAAACTTTTCATATGTTAAGAAAATTTCTATTTAATTGTCTTTTAAAATAAGTGAGTATTTACATTTATCAATTTTTTCCCAAATCTATTGAGAGTGCCATGTAGATATTCTTTTATATTGTTAATGTAATAAATTATATTGATATTAATACTAACCCTATACTAACCAAATATTAAACCAATTCACATCCTTGGGTTAAAACCAACATGGTGAGGATGTATTATCCTTTTTAGACATTGCTGGATTGGATAGTGAATATTTTATTAATGGCTTTCATTCATGCTTATGAGAGGTTTGTCTTTGATTTGTCTTTCTTTTAATATCTTTATTAAGTTTTGGTACCAATGTCACCCTAATTTCATAAATAAATTGGAAAGATATCTTTTATTTTGCATTTCATAAAGTTTTTACCAATAATAGTGTGATTCTCACTTGTATATTTGGAAGAATTTGTATAAACTTAGTGAAATTTATCTGGGCCAGTAATGTTCTTGTCAGAATATTTTTAGTTATGGATTGATTTACTTTCACAGACAGAAGTATTCTCTGGTATTCTATTTCTTTTAAAATTGAAACAAGTTTCTAGTAAGTATGGGAGGTTGTATTTTCCCCAAAATATAAATTTCATCTACATTTTAACATTTACTGGTATAAATTTGTTCAGAGTAGCCAGGCATGGTGGCACATGCCTGTGATCCTAGCACTGGAGAGGCTGAGGCAGGAGGATTGCTGTGATTTTGAGGCCAACCTAGGTTATATAATGAGTTCAAGACCAGCCTGGACTGCACAGTGAGACCCTATCTCAAAAAAAAAATTGTTCAGATGACTATCTTCTTTCTTTACATACTCATAAAATTTCCACATTTGTTCTTTCTTTCTCTTTTTATCTTGATTTGTCTATTCAAAAAATCTACTTTGGCATAGTTTGGGGGGTTTTTTGCTTGTTTTGTTTTTTACTTTTAAGTAGTTTTTGTTGTTATTTAATATTGTAGGTTTGTTTTATTAATTTATGCCCTTTAACATGTTTTCCTTTCACTTCTCTTTGTTTTTGTTGTTGTATATGCACTATAGGCAGTAATTTTAAGTGTACACTCTGATTCATTTTTGCATATTTATGTACCCACATATTCATCAGCCAGATGAAGACAATAGACAGAACATTCCCACATGGTTCCTTCCAGTCATAACTAGTCCCCTCATGGTTGCCTCTATTCTTACTTCTATTATTACCAGTTAGTTGATTATCATACAAAGATGACTGTTCTAGAATTTTATACCAATGATATCAGACTTTTCCATCTGACTTCCTTTGCACAACACAGTGTCTATGAGATTTGTTCATTTTGATGAACTATCAGTTGTTTGTTCTATTTCATTTCTCTGTAATATTCCATCATGTGACTGTATCATAATTCATTCATATGTCCTTTTTTATGAGAATTTATGGGTTCTTTCCTACTTTGGGGCCATTATGAATAAGCCTGCTATGGACATTCTTATATTCTCTTAAAGGGGTCAAAGGGAATAATTTCCCTTAGGTATATTCCAGAAATAAAAGTAATGAACATAGTTTAAGATTGTGTGTGGCTTTATTTGATACTGCCAGACATTTTTGAAAATAGCAATCAATTTATGCTTCTAGCAATGGAAGTAAAGTTACCTCACATCCTAGCCAAATGACAGTATCATGAAGATGTTTTTCTATGCATTTATTCTAGGATTTTTATCATTATTTCACTTTTCCTTTTAGATGTACAATCTATCCTGAATAATTTATGGTATTAGATATCAAGATCTTTTTTCTACCCAAGTGAAAATCCTTTTGCTACAGCACAGTTTGTTGAGATGTCTAAGGCTTCCTCTACTGGATTCCTATGGTACTTTTCTTGAAACTCAGTAAGGGTAATCTATTTCTAGACCTTTACTCTGTTACACAGGTTTCATATGCCTATCCTTGCACCCATCCCACATTGTCTTACTAGATATGGCAGTGAAATTATTACAATGAAACTTACTCATAAAATTTGCTAGTATACTTTCTAGTAAAATTTACTGAAGTTCTCCACGTTTTCTTTAACCTCCTAAGATTGTTTTGACTATTTCTAGGTCTTTTTGCCTTTTAATATTTATTTCAATGAAGGGCTGTTGTAACAAACTCTTCAGTTATTGTCTATTATAAAATGTTATTTTATTTTCAAGATATTTTCATCTGACATAGAATTTTTCTTGACATACATGTTCTTTCAGTAGTTTTAAAATGTGACTTCATTGTTACCTTGTCATTATTGCTTTGGTTGAGAAATCAGCTGCGTTATTCCTTTGATACCTTACTCCTTTGATACCTTACTCATTTGATAGTAAGGTATTTCTTATATTATGGTTATTTTTAAGACTTTTGTTTCATTAGTTTTGTCATGATGTGCCCAAGTGCAGTCTTCACTGTATTAATCTGTCTTGAATCCATAGAACTTCTTTTTGTCTGTAGTTAATGTTTTGCATTGGTCTTGAAAAATGATCTCCTCGAAATATTTTGCCTCATTTTCTCCCATGACTGGGAGTCCAATTACATGTTCAAGGGTGATGACTTTCTTGAGTACTTTTATGAGGTATGATAAAAAAATATGGAGAATGCTGTTGCTGGGCACGATCCAGTGGAAAGGTAGGCTGGTAAAAACATTATGATGTGTCCTCGTCCACCTTATGCACCAGATGTGTTACCACACAACTTCTGGTTCTTCCCTAAAGTAAAAATGACCATGAAATTTTAAAGTTTTAAATTGATTCAAGACATAGAGGCAGCCATGACATTACAACCAAAGATACTCATGAAAGAGGACTTCCAAAACTGTTTCAGAAAGTGGCAAGAATGACAAGATATGTGCATTCAAAGTGAGGAATATTTTGAGGGAGATTAATGGCAATGTGTCTTTTATTATAGTGATATTTTTAAACTTAGATATTCACCAGATTTTTCAGCCACACCTCATATGTTGTATATTTCCACTCTTCCCTATTTGTCTTTTATATGTTTTTTCTGTATCTAATTTTTATGTTCTTTGTATTTCATTCCAGGCATTATGTACTGATTTAACTTTATTTATTTTTTAAATATTATTTTATTGGTACATTTCAAATATACAGTATAATGGCATTCTTCATTGGAAATTTGCACCTTTACATAATCTCTCTTGGTTCTTATTTTTTCCCCTTCCCCTGCCCTCCCTTCAACTCCCCCATCCCTCCCTATTTACAAAGACTTTGTTTTCATTTTTTCATTTTCTCATATTAATTCTATTCCCTTCTTTCCTTTCTCCTACCCCTCCCACTTCCCCTTCCCCTTTGAGTCTTTTCTTCCCATTTCACATTTTCTGTTATACCTTTTATTCCTTATTTACACTTTCAGTTTCTCACACCAGAGAACTATTTGGTATTTACACATGTATGTCCTACTTATTTCACTTAAGAGTATCAGCTCAGTGTGCATCCATTTAGCTATAAATGTCTCTAATTTCTCATTTTTTATGGTTGAGTAGTACTCCATTTTATAAAAAACCCCACATTTTCTTTATGCATTCTCCAATTGATGGGCAATTGGGCTGTTTCCAAGTTTTATCTCTTACAAATTGGGCTGCTATGAACATAGATACATACATATCATTGTGGTATGATTCTTTTAATTCTTTGGGAAAGATACCCAGCAGGGGAATAGCTGGGTCAGATGGAAATTCTAGTCCTAGTTCTTTGAGATATCTCCATACTGATTTCCACAGTGCTTGCACCAGTCTACACTCCCACCAGCAGTGGAGCAGGGTTCCTCTTTCCCCACAGCCCCGCCAGCATTTGTTATTGGTTGATTTCATGATAGCAGCCATTCCTTCTGGAGTGAGGTGGAATCTCAGCATTGTTTTCATTTGCATCTCTTGAATGATCAGTGATGTTGAGCATTTTTTCATATGTTTATTTGCTATTTCTACTTGTTTGTCTGAGAAATGTCTGTTCATTTCAGATGCCCATTTTTGGATTGGGTTTTTAAATTTGAGAGGTCTGATTTTTTTAAGTTCTGTATAGATTCGAGATAGTAGACCTCTGTCTGAGGAACAGCAGGTGAAGATTTTTTCCCACATTGTGGGTTGTCTCTTCACACTGTTGGTTTTTTTCTCTTGCTGTGCAGAAGCTTTTTCATAAGAAGAGATCCCACTTGTTAATTGTTTGTGCTAGTTCCTGGGCAACTGAAGTTTTGTTCATAAAATGTTTTCCTACACTAATGTCTTCAAGGGTTCTACCTAACCTCTCTTCCACTGATTCAGTGTTTATATTTCAATATTTAGATCTTTAATTCATTTCAATTTTAATTTAGTGGATGCTGAAAGATATAGGTCTAATTTTAATCTTTGACAAGTTGAAACCCAATTTTTCCAGCACCATTTATTCTAGAGGCTATCTTTCCTCCAATGAGGGTGTTTGGTTCCTTTATCAAAGATGAGATGGCTGAGTGTGTCTGGAGTTGTTTAGGCATCTTCTAATCTGTTCCACTGATACTCAGGTCTGCTTCTTTGCAAGTACCATGCTGTTTTTATCACAGTAGCTTTGTAGTATACTTTCAAGTTGGAGATTGTGATATCCCCTGCCATGTCTCTGTTACCTAGAATTGCTTTTGCTATTCTGGGTCTCTTCTTGTTCCAAATGAAGTTTTGGATTGCTTTCTCAATGTCTGTGAAGTATGCTGCTGGGATTTCAATTGGGACTTCATTGAATCCATATAGCAGTTTTGGAAGTATGGCCATTTTCACTATATTGATCCTTCCTACCCAGGAGCAAGGAATGTCTTTCCATTTTCTGATATCATTTTCAATCTGTCTTTTCAGAGTGCAATAGTTTTCAGAGAAGAAGTCTTTGATTTCTTTTGTTAGGTTGATTCCTAGGTATTTCAATTTTTTGGATGCTATTGTGAAAGGAATTGTTTGACCTATTTCTCTCTCAGCGAGTCTGTTGTTCGTGTAGAGGAAAGTTATTGATTTTTGTGTGTTGACCTTGTATCCAGCTACTCTACTGAATTTGGTTACTAAGTCTAGAAGACTTTTGGTGGCATTCTTGGGGTCTTCTATATAGAGCATCCTATCATCTGAAAATAATGACAATTTAACTTCTTCATTTCCTATCTTTATTCCTTTTATTTCTTTCTCTTGTCTAATTCACATGGCTAATGTTTCCAAAACTATATTGAACAAGAGTGGTGGTAGTGGACATCCTTGTCTTATTCCTGATTTTAGTATGAAGGATTTCAGTTTTTGACCATTTATTGTGATATTGGCTTTTGGTTTTTCATAGATGGCTTTTATCAGATTGAGGTAGAGAACATCTATTCCAATTTTTCGTAGGGTTTTTATCATAAATGCATGTTGGATTTTGTCAAATGCTTTTTCAGCATCTATAGAGATAATCATATGGTTTATGTCCTTGGCTCTATTGATATAGTGTATTATATTGATTGATTTGCATTTGTTGAACCATCCCTGCATCCCTGAGATGAATCCCACTTGGTCAGGGTATATGAGCTTTTTAATGATCTTCTGCATTCTATTTGCCAGTATCTTATTAAGAATTTTTGCACCTACGTTCATTAGTGAGATTGGCCTATAGTTCTCTTTTTTTTTGGTTGGGTCTTTTTCTGCTTTGGGGTTCAAGGTGATGCTTCCAGGAATGAATTTGGGAGTATTGCTTCCCTTTCAATTTCATTGAAGAGTTTAAACAGTAGTGGCAGTAGTTCATCTCTAAATGTCTTGTAGAATTCAGCAGTGAAGCCATGAGGACCTGGGCTTTTCTTACTTGGTATATTTTTAATTATGTTTTCATTTCATTGATTGATATTGGATCGTTTAGAATTTTTAGGTCTTCATTCAACTTTGATAATTCATATGTATCTAGGAATCTGTCCATTTCTCCTGTGTTTTCCATCTTTTTGGCATATAGGTTCTGGAAGTAGGTATTGATGATCCTCTGGATTTCTGCTGGGTCTGTTGTAATTTCATCCTTTTCATTCCTAATTGCATCAATTGGGGCCTGTTCTTTCCTTTTCCTGATAAAGGTGGCTAAGGGTTTGTTAATTTTGTTGATTCTTTCGAAGAACCAACTCTTGGCTTCATTGATTTTTTGTATTGTTCTTAGTCTCCATTGCATTCATTTCTTGTCTGATCTTTATAATTTCCTTCCTTGCATGAGCTTTGGGTTTGTCCTGCTCTTCTTTTTGTAGAAGCTTGAGGTGCAGCATCAGGTTGTTTAATTGGGCTTGCTCTGTTTTCCTAATATGTGTATTAATTTCTATGAATTTCCCTCGTAAGACTGCTTTCATTGTTTTCCATACATTCTGATATGTTGTATTGTCATTGTCATTTAATTGAAGGAACTGTCTGATTTCTTCTTTAATTTCCTCTGTGACCTATTGGTTATTCAGAAGTGTGTTGTTCAATTTCCACGTGTTTATGAAATTTTTTGAGTTTCTTTTGCTATGGATCTCCAATTTCATCGCACTATGGTCTGATAGTATACAAGCGATAACTTCAATTCCTTTGCACTTACTTAAACATGTTCTATGAACAAGTATGTGGTCTATTTTGAGAACAACTCGTGTGCAGCTGAAAAGAATGTGTATTCTGATTTTGTGGGGTAGAACACTCTGTAAACATCTGTTAAGTTCATTTGTTCAAGAGTTTGATTGAGTTCTAGTATTTCATTACTTATTTTTTGTCTAGTTGATCTATTTGTGACAGTGGGGTATTGAGGTTCCCCATTAATATTGTATTGGTGCATATATGACTTTTCATGTCCATTAGTATTTGTTTTATATAATTGGGTGCACTAGTGTTTGGTGTATATATATTTATGATTGTCATCTCTTCCTGTTGGATTGTTCCCTTTACAAGGATGTAGTGTCCTTCTGTGTCTCTCTTAATCAGTGTTGGTTTGAAATTCACTTGATCTCCCAAGAGGATAGCTACTCCTGCTTTTTTATGGGCTCCCATAGCATGGAGTATTGCTTTTCACCCTTTAATGTTTTCAATCTATGAGTTTCTTTTTGAATTAAGTGTGTTTCTTGTATGCAGCATATTGTTGCATCTTGTTTCTTGACCTTGTTGTGAACCTCATTGTCTTTTCCTAGGATATTGTCTAAAATTTTTTGGAGTGCTGATTTGGTATTCATGAAGTTCCTAAGGTGCTCTTTGTTGTGAAAGTATCTTATTTCTCTATCACTTTTGAAAGATAGTTTTGCAGTGTACATCAGTCTGGGTTGGAGGCTGTTTTCCTTTAGGGCTTGAAATATGTCACTCCAAGCTCTTCTTGCCTTGATGGTTTGTGTTGAGAAGTCTTCTGTGATTCTGATGGGCTTTCCTATGTATGTGATTTTTTTCTTTTCTCTAACTGCTTCTAGAACTTTGTTCTTCTGTTGTGTTTCTGGAATCTTAACAATTATATGCCTATGTGTAGATTTTTTTTTGATCAAGGCTAGTTGGAGTCCTATATGCCTCACTTATCTGTATGTCAAGTTCTTTTCCCCTGCTTGGGAAGCTTTCATCCATTACTTCTGCGAACAATTTTTTTGTGTCATTTGCACTCTCTCCTGTTTCTTCTTTGACTCCAATCAGTCTTACATTATTCTTCTTTTCATCATTTAGGAGCTGCTGTATTGATTTCTCGTGGTCCCTTACAATTCTGAAGCAATTTTTCTTTTCCTGGTCACTAATTGCAATTTTATCTTCTGTATCTGAAATTCTGTCCTCACATTGGCTCATTCTGCTGTTTAGACATTCAATGGAGTTTTTAATCTCCTGGAAATCTGTTTGTATCTGTTTTATGGATTCCATTTGTTTCCTATGTTGGGATTCCGTCATGTTCCTCAGCTTCTGCATTTTTTTAATCTGTCTCTTCTCTAGATTCATTATTCAAGTCTTGCACTATGGGCACAAACTCTGCTGTTATCTGAGAAATTATTTGATTTCATTTTTCCCAGATCCTCTTTTGTTGCCAGTTCAGGGAGTCAAGGTGGTTGAGCATCAGAGTGTTCCATCTCATTTCCCTTTGGGATTGCTGCAGGTGATCTGGAAGTCTGTTTTTGAGACTTGTTTATATGTCTTTTCATTTAGATTGGGGTTTGGGAGGATGCTATTGGCACCCATGCAGCTCACCTCCTCTGGGCTGGGAGCAGTGGAACAGCAGCCCAGAAGCCCCTACCTCGGGTCCAGGAGCAGTGGAATGGTGGTCCAGAAGCCCCTTCCTTCTGGCTGGGAGCAGTGGAAAGGGGGCCCAGAGGCCCCTTCCTCAGGGCTGGGAGCAGTGGAATGGCAGCTCAGTAGTGATTTAACTTTAATATTACTAATCCTTACTTTAACTGTTCCTATTCTATTGTAAAATTATCTCTTATAGTCTTAGTTTCAAAAATTTAAAAAGTTCTAGAATCTCACTTAATTTTTCAGACATTCAAGTCTTCTTGTGAAATTGTTTTGTATCTATTTTCTTGAACATATTATCCAAGTTAAGTTTATAATTCATAGCTCTGGATCACCTTTTGGTCTATTTTTATTAACTGCTTTTTCTCTTCTATCTCTTGAGATGCCTGGCAGTTCTAAATGGAATACCAGAAATGTTTAGTAAATGTTACATATTATGAATGCTGTTATCTTTCTCTAGAGAGGGTTTTGTTTAGCTTCTGGAAAAATACTTAGAGTGAATTTGAAGCCATATTTCAATTCTTTTGAGATCTGTTCCATTTCTGTATTGTTTTAACTATTGTTTGTGATACTATGAAGATTTTGCATTTAGTTAGGAGTTGAACTTCTGATATTTCTCCCTCCACTGTGATGTAAGGTTAGTAGGTCTAATTAACTTCTTGGGATTTTAGCTTTTCCTTTCTTCTTTATTCTCTAAATTTTGTTTTTCATGTATATTGATAGGTGGAAAATTTAATAAAAACAATGTAGAATCCATGTTCATCTTAATGATTATTTCTTATCTGTAGCATCATGACTCCTTAGTTCCATTTGCCTTGTTAACTCTTCAGTGCCTTTAAACATCTCTGATGCCTTTAAATAGATATTTTTATTTTGTATTTTGATTTTGGATTTCAACTAATTTTCTGGTTATTCAATAAGATAATTATTATGATAGAAACTGGTACATTAGAGCCAGAAGTGGAGGCTTCAGGATCCAGATCTAGAAATGATATATGTTCCATTCTCCAGATTCCATTGGATGGAAAAGATCTCACAATTCCTTCTAAAAATGTTGGACCATAAAATAGTCTTCATATATGCTCAGGAAGAAAGTGAATTAATTTAGGAGAAATATACCACTGATTTTCTGTTATAGGCAATCACTTCTGGATTTACTATATATTTTCAGTGGGATCATTATGCATCTTTAGGAAAATTTTAAGCTAATTATTAAAAGACAGTAAAAGGTTCATAGAACAGTGTGTGTGTGTGTGTGTGTGTGTGTGTGTGTATGTGTATGTGTTTTAAAAACTCAATATTTATTAAATTTTTTGGTGTTTTCTGTCCTGCACACTATGCTGGACACATTTACAGCTGTTCTATTTTTGAATCCTCACATTAATCCTGTAAAATAAGTGTTATTATTTCTCATATTTTTTCATATGGTAAGTATGAGACTGAGGTGGTTGTTTAATTTTTGCTTTCTAATGTGGACTAAAGCCTATGAATTCATTCCACAAAAGTTTTACTGTTCTAAGTTCCACTCATATAGATGCCATTCAAGTCAGTACTTGAGACCAAGAGCTCTGGAAATAAGCTGCTAGGTTACAGTCTTATCTCTGTCACTTCCTGATGACTTAAATAGTAGACATTTTATTTTATTTCTCTGTGCCTCAATTTCCTCCTCTGTAGAATAGAGAAAATAATAAATTGTTGTATTAAATGACAATCTCAGAAAAGAACCTATTAACAAGCCTTGCTTATAATAGACACAATAGTTATTAACTATTAACATTATGTAAAAGCAGATGATTCCAAAACTATTGCTATAATATGTATGCGCAATGCTTTGTAGTTTCACAACTCCTGTGCTAGAACATAAAGTTCCATGCATTACAGTATTTGACACTAGCTAAGAGTGCAGGCTACTGAATTTTAAATCATAAATGAGAAAAGTTTGACTGGCTTTTATTTCACCTTTGTCACTTGCAACCAATAATATCTACCGTATATTTTCTCATCTTTTTTTATTTGCCCTATTATTTTTGCAAACAAAAATCTTTTTTTCAGGGCCAAAGTCCTAAGTTGCTTTAAACAAATCAGTTACCACTTTACCTCTCTTCAATTGGAGATAGGTGTACAGCATGGTAAAATGTTGGTAGAGACACATAGTTTAGATGAGGTGGTACATATTTATTTTCTAACTTAATGAAAAATTTATGCTTTTACACTGTCAGAAAACAACTTGCACTGTGACTTGTGCTTCACAATTCATGCACTTAATATTATGTACTTTTGACAGCTCTTTAAATCTGACAGGTTTTTTTTTTCCATTTTCAGAAGTGAGGGAGGCATGCATTTCTGTATTTATATGCACTTTGTTCTGCTTGTGGTAGTATCTCCATCTTTATCACACAAAATATAACTTTCTGTCAATCAATATTTAGTAAGCAATTACTGGAACCCTATGTGCATATCAGTACATTAGGTTCCAACACTTGGAAAAAGAGTATGCAAAGAAAAAGAAGAGGATCATACCTTAAATTTTTAAAAAAATAATTGACATATGCAAAAGTACTCTGAAAAATAAGTGGTTTTGTATTATTACTTGGTATATTATTTCCTATGGCTGCTGGAAGAAATTCCCATAAATTAAGTGGCTTCAAACAACAAAAATGTATTTTCTCTCAACTCTAGAGGCCAGAAATCTAAAATCAAAATGTCAGTGGGACGAGTTTCTCTAAAGTTTCTGAGGGGAAGTCCATTCCATACTCTCCCTCCTAGCTTCTGCTGGCTGCCACCATCATTGATGTTGCTCAGCTCGTGGACACATCACTCCGGTCCCCACCTCTGTCTTTACCTTTTCCTCTGTTTATCTTCTGTTTGCATCTTCTCCTATGAGGACCCTTGCCATTATACTTAGGGCCCACTGGGTGAACCAGGATGATCTCTTCTCAGATCCTTACCTTAATTTTATCTGTAAAGACCCTTCTTCTAGATAAGATTACATTCATAGCCCCTGAGTGGACATCTCTTTTTGGGAGGGAACTGCTGTTCAACCTTATACATTGTATAAATGCTTTGTTATTTTTCCTTGAATATTATCATTTTTTCTGGTTTATAGAACTTCTCCTTTAAGAAGAAGGAACATGTCTTATATCTTTCATGCTCCCCAGATGCTGAGAAAGTATTCTCACCAAAAAAGAAAAAAAAACACTTTTAATGAAGATGTATTAAAAAGGATGGATGGCACTCATGCAAATGCAGAGGAACAAAGATAAGTTCATAAAATATAATGGCACAGTTGGAATCTAGTGATGATACAAACAGAAAAGCATGGCATGGGGTGAGAGTGGTAAGTATTATCACGTGACCACGTACATTTAGAAATTCATCAGACTCTAAGTCAGGGAGAGTTGGAAAGCCTTTCTGAGAAAGAGGACAGAACAAGTGACTTTTGAAAGACTGAATAGGGAGTTACGTGAAGAAGACATTAAGGAAGAGCATTCCATGCACAGAGACCATGTGTTGGCATGCAGAGATGTTCAGAGTGAGACAGCAAGTACTTGTATGGCTGAAAGATATGGTGTATGAGGTGGAAATATGACTGGGGAGGTAGGAATGTGAAGGGTAAACTGCCAGAGATAACACTGAGATTGTGCCAGGGCTAGATCATGAAGAGCCTTGTATGTTCTGCTGCCTTCGCCCATTTGTGCTAGTAAAACAAAATACCACGGGCCAGGTGACTTATAAGCCAAAGAAATTTATTTCTTATGGTTCTGGAGGCTAGGCAGTCCAGGATCAATACCAGCAGATTTGGTGTCTGGTGAATGCCCATTTCCTAGTTCGTCGGAGGCACCTTTTCTCAGTGCTCTCACATAGTGAAAGGGGTGAATGAACTACTTGGAGATTCTTTAATAAAGGCAATGTCTTAGTCTGTTTAAGTGGCTGTAACAAAACACCAGAAAATACATGACCTATAAATTATAGTAATTTATTTTTCAGAGTATCTGAGGCTGAAAAGTCCAACATTGTGCCATTGGTAAATTTTGTGTACCTTATCAAGATATCTATTAGTTGTATCTTCAAGTGGTAGAAGGGGGCTGCCATATTCCTTGGGGTCTCTTTTTATAAGGGTACTAATTCCATTGATGATGTCTCTTCCTCTCAAGGACCCCATCTCCTAATACTGTCACCTTGGAGTTAGAATTTCATCCTAAGAATCTTGGTGGGGGAGGGTATACGTAAATAGTCCCTTGAAACTACCAAGGAATATGTATTATTTATTCATAATAATAATGAGAATCTTTTAAGTGGCACCAAAAATATCAAGACTACTAACAAAAGACCTACCAAGAGTAGAGAAATAGATTAAATGTCAGTGAGAAAGGAGGCAGGTCATTGGAGGACTGCAGGTGAAAAATAATGGACTAGGGGCTGGGGATTTAGCTCAGTGGTTCCATCATCTGCTTTGCAAGTGCAAGGTCCCAAGTTTGATCCCTGGTACCAAAAAGAAAAAAAATGAACTGATGAATCCCTCAGCTAAAACAATCTGCACAGTGGGTGGAGGAATTGCATTTGAGATTTGTGAAAATGATTGTAGGACTGTGTGGAAATGGTGGATGAATGGAGCTGGGCCATATAAAAAAAGAAAAGATCAAGGATGATTTTCAAATGCCTTTCTAGTTTGGCTCTAATAGCTAATGTGATCATTCATGAGAGCTGATGTCAGGAAAAGAAAAGCACGTTAATTTTCTGTGCCTCATTTCCCTCACTCATAAAATGACAAATAATCCCCGCCTTTCTCATCTTGCAGCATTATGATTAGAACCAAATAAGGTAAATGCTTTTAAAATATTTTGTTCTTTAGGATCCATTGATTAATCACATTTTATAATTTAAACAAAACAGAAATTATAAAGAAGTATTTAACTGTGTATTGGGGAAAATCATTTTAAAAACTAAAACTAATTTTTGGGGATGGCAAAAAAAATCTATCTGTAGTCCAGGCTCTCCTTTCTCTTTACTTTTCCATCTTGCTCCTTGACTCCTTGACATGCAATATGTCTGAGGGAAGGTGAACAATCATTCTGTAATGCCTGTTATTTCAAGCTCAGACCTCTTTGCCTTGTCTATTTCTCTGCACTTTGCCATTGGAAGTGACTTTCCCACCTTTATGCCTGACACAGGTGGGATCCTCATCTCCCGAGAGGTGCACACTCCTAAAGGGAGTGAGCACAGTAATGCTTTTCTGGATCTTGTGCACCAAGTCATTTTCCTCATGGGTATAATTGTATTTATTTTATAGGAATAATGATTATATGAAATTAATCACATACATGACACATGTGAAAATGGCTATATAAACTCTACCTGACAAACTGTAAGGACTCAATAGGACTTTTATTATTATTTTCTAACTTTATGTGTCTGCAGGCAGATACATCTTGTTCCTAGAAATATTCCTTTCTTGCTCTCCAGTTTTACAGAATAGTCCAGTTGTTGATGGAGCCTGATCTCTGCATGGGCGCTTTCTTATTTCTCCAGAACACCTGGTTTTCCCTCTATCCCATCCCTATCTTTCTGAATTTCTATAACATTGAAGGTTTGCCTCATATCATTTAAAATGGTATTATTCAACCACCTGGTTGTCACTTTGCTTCTCTATAGGAGACACTGAATCATAAACCTAGCCCAGTACAGGGCAACAATGACACAACAGACAGGCTGACTTGGTCATCTTGTTTACCCTCACAATATTCTACAACTCTTCTCTGGGAATCTTAAAGCTCTTACTTCCCAGTCCTTTCTTTGTATGTGAAAATCAGTTTTCATGTTTTAAAGGAAGAAAGATAAGTGAAAAGCTGAGGTTGAAGATATTACATGTTTCAGTTTTAGCTTCAACACTGGGTAAAAGATTGCTTTTAGAATATTCTGCTCTTCTTGGGTTTCTTTCATTCTCTGTCAGCTGAAAAATTACAATAATAATTGTATTGTTCCCTAAATGAACAAAAGCCAAGATTGTGTCATAGAACTATTAGGAAAAAGTTGCAGGAAGAAGCCCATAAAACGTCTTTGCTTTCTTGATAAGCATGCAGATCATCTCTCAGCTGAAGGAAAGTCAGCTGCAGGCAGTGGAAGTCTTGGCCAGATGGCTATAAATGGTTTCAGCAAAATGCCTGGAGCAACATCCAGCAGTGAGCAGTGAGGGATGCTTGAGATGGAAGTGTAAGTATGTGGCAACTCTTTAATTTCATTTTATAATACTATTCTTGGAAACTAAAGATTATATAATTTAGGGAAAAGACTCAAGAAAGATACTCCACTTGATTATAAACTCTGATAATTTTAATAAGGGAAAATTTATTTCCATCAAACTCCATTTCTTCTCTTCAATGAGGATGAAAATATTTCCTTCCAAATAAAACATCTGACACCTTTCCATGTAGATATTTGGAGAGGAATAGTAATAAAACAACAGTCTATACCTAGTTCTTTGAGCAATTGTAAGTTACTTATAAGTGATTTGGCAACTCTTTCAACTTTATACTAAAGTACAATTTTAAAAATATTTTAAACATACCTTTTATGTTAAAGATGTACTTAACTCATTAATGAGGGAACCAGCAGGATGTTAAGGCTGGTTCAAAGAGAATTTGCAAAACTGAGTATATATAGGTTATGAAAGAGTGAGTGGTGCAGTAAGATCGCTAAATTTAGTTAAAAAATTTGTTCACTTTCTAACAACAATACATTACTGTTTAGATACAATTTTGCTTTTCTATCAGACAAGTTATTATACTATTTCAGAGTTTATAAATTCTACACAGTGGTAAGTAATCAAACAAAGGTATAATCTCCAACATTCTTATGATATTGAAAGGACATGTAGTCATTGTTTTCTCTTATTCCCAAGTTTTGAATTTATATTTTAATATTGCCTTCTAGTTTTCAGAATTTCCTTCTCTGGTTAATACCTTCCGTTCTTCTTCTCCCCCTGCCTTTATCTCTAGAAATATAGTGGGCCCTTTCTCTCTTTTCCATCAGCCACTTAATGCCCAATCACATCGTCTGGACTTTTTCTTTTTTCCTTCTACTTCAAACCAATATTGGAGTTTCTCTTAGCTCTTATGCTAAAAAACCCCCTCGATTTGAACTAATTTAACAATGTACTCCAATAGCCTCCTTTTAGTGTTAAAGATAGGTAAGATTTTCTCTTTCCCTCTCAGTATCTCTGTGTGAAAGCAATTCTCAAGCAGAATTCTTCCATAATTCTGAGATCTAAAGCAAACAAACACAAAGTTTTTGAAACTGATCGAAGTGCTGGATCTTTCCTTTTCTCTACTGTAAAATCACATTGTAAGAAAGTTTCACTTAAGGCAAATGTTCACTAACCTGTGGCTTGAATTTTCTAACCAAATTTTCTTTACAGTATCAAATGATTAAGAATCTTCTAAACCAGAATCTCAGGACTAATGAGAAATCAAATTTAAGGAGCCATTACTAAGGCAAAAGTGTGTTTTGTTCTCTATTCATGGTGTATTCCAACGTGTCCTTCACCATCATCATTTTCCCCAAAGAATGTCCATATCTAATATCCATCAAGCTTGTTAACAAGCTGCTGAATTCATCAGCGGAACTCAATTTGTAAGATCCATCTTGCTGATTGACAACCTTCTAGTGTTAATCGGAGATGATTAATCTCTGTCTTGGAGATGATGTCTCTGATATATGATCTTCTAAATAAATGTCAACTCACCACCCCTGGAGCACATCCCCAATGAGGGAAACTTCTCTATTGGAAGTGTCACATTCATTTATGTTACACAGTCTAGGCTGCAAGGATTTTAAAAGTAAATTACAATCTACATTGGACTTGTCCTAGAAGTCTTTCTTTTTGGTACCGGGGATCGAACTCGGGTCCTTGCGCTTGCGCAGCAGGCAGCAAAACCACTGAGCTAAATCCCTGACCCTGTCCTAGAAGTCTTAATGAAATTACCACAATGTCTGCTGTCTTTGGAAGTCAGAGGAGACACATGGTACTTGCTGGGGTGGAAGTTTCCTGTCTCTAAGCCCAGGATGGTGAGCCAATGACAAAACTTCTTTGGGAATGCAGACCCCAGTCACTCTGGCCATGGGGAATAGAGTGAAGATGGTGCTGGAGAGTCTGGACCTCTCCCTGAAGGGCTAGGATATCCCCAAGGATGAGGCCTCATTGCCTAACAACCAGCATGGCCACAGTAACTAGGAAAATGGGAGGACATAAAGTGAAGGCTCCTGACTTGTTATAAAGAAAGAAAATATACTTTTACATTGCTAATTTCTTTTGGGCACTATTGCCTGTCAGAGCTTCTAGGAAAAACAAAGACCAGAGCAACTCTAGTTTAAATTCAATTGTATTTATGTCAGCTTTTATATTATGATAAAAATTTAGCCTCTGTATATGGAGGTCAAATCCCTAGTTGACTCAAAGCGAGCAAGATGAGACAAAAACATGGCCCTTTATTTTTCTCCTTTGAATTAAAGTTCTTGCTATATAATCCCTCCCTCTCCCCTCTGCCATGGGAAGTTTTCTCTCAGACAGAAGTGCAGAGAGTTGCTCTTGGTGCTTGGGGAGTAGAAAGATTCATAGCTTCTTCCAACAAAAGACTGGATTATTTGGGGTTGAGGAAACTGTCTGGAGTGGTTTGTTGGGCAGTATGCGTGTTGTATCCTGGCTGGAGCTTTTCTCTATTTATAACAATATAATTTCATTTGCTTTTAGAAATAGGAATTTATGTTGTCAGTCAGTCTAGCTCAGAAATACATATAACAGGCAGGGTATTTGCAATCACTTCTGGTGATATACACTGCACATAGTTGAGTAGCAGAAGATAGAATTCGCAGTTCATTTTGATTCTTTCTCCAGAATTTAAGGGGATGGATTAGTTGCTGAAACTCTCAAATTTGTGGCAATAAAATTCTAAATCCAAGTAATAACATGATCCACATGCAAGAACTTACCTCCTAGAAAAGTAGTTAAATAAGTGTTCCAGGTTAAGAATCTTAGAATTGTTTTTTCTTTATTTTTAGCATTTTTAAAAACTTTTATTAGTACATGTTTGCTGTACATATATATTCACTGTAGGGGATTGGAACTTGTACATAACACATTTCAATTCCCTTCTTCCTCTCCCTCTCTTCCACCCCCTTTTTGTTTTTCCAGCATCAGATTCATTTATTTATAAGACTTTATAAAGATAATTATCATATATGCAGCTTGAAAACCAGAATAATAGGCCAAAGAACGTATAAAATATGTAAGACAATTGTACTAAGTCAAGGTACATTTTTAGATACCTTGTCCACACTGAATTACAATACGTCTTTGCCTATTATCTATAAGCTATTTCCTATTATCTATTATTATCTATTATCTATTAGATGGTAGGATATAGTGTCTATTGTGTGTTTTTACCTTATTCCAGGTTTCATATTACTTTATTCCACCTTTTTATTTTTATCCCCTAAGTTGTTTTCTATTTTTAATTTAGTTTTTTATAGATTTTACATATACAAATAATTTTAATGCAAACATCATGAGTCCTCATGGGTTTCTCCTCTAGTTTTATAGAATCATAATATTTTTGCCAAACTTACTGATTCTATTTCTTTCCTTTTCTTTTGAGAGATAACCAATGAATCATGAATATTATGTTTTATTTTCATGCATGTCTTATACGTTAAAACATACTTTACATCATGAATGCTAATTATTTTGTTGCAGGTTTTAAAATTTTATAATTATTATATTTGGTTTTTTTGTATACTTTTGCCATGCTTTACTTCTTCGTTCTTGTAGGATGCTTATAGTTCTCCACTTGACAAACAATTCTGTAAAGAACATTCTTATCCATGGTTTCATGTATAAAGGTTTTCTAGAGGATTGCACCAAAATGCAATTGCTAAGTTTCTGTATATGAATATCTTTACTAGATGTTGTCAAACTACCCTCTCAAGAGAAATGTTGGAATTCTTTATACAGTCTAGATACTAAAATATTATCAGTTATATGCACAGCAAATACATGTTTTCCAGTCTTTGGCTTGGCTATTCCTTTTGTTCATAGTGGGTTTTATCATATAATTTTAATATATTCAAAGTTATTAAAATTTCCATTATGTTTTATGTCTTTCATATCTTCTTCTGAAAATCCTTTTATTTCACATTCTTTTATCTTCTGGTTCTTTTGTATGATCACGAATTGCTCTCTGTTCTGTAGGTACTACCTGGTTTTATTTATTTATTTAATAGAATGCTTCACAAATTTGCATATTATCCTTGTACAGGTGCCACACTATTCTTCCCTGTGTCATTCCAAATGCAGTACATGTGCTGCTGAACTAAGCACTTTCCTGGTTTATTCCATGTGAAACTGAATGCAAGATTTAGCAGTACCTTCCTGCACAAATTCATTAGTGACCAAAGGAGGTTTCATGGAAGGTTGTGCAGCTATGGTAAAGGAGTTCACATCTTCTACTCCACGTTAGATAAATTAACTTCTCTTATTAGTTAATTGTCTTCTACCTTTGCAAAATCTTAACCTGACCCGTACTTTCTCCACCAGAATTAGTTCTGCTTCTCTTTTCCTTTGAGGAGCAAATAAGTCCCTTCTTTGCCTCATGAAAAACTTTTCCACCTGTTTTATAAAGCAGGGGGAACAGTTGACTTATAAATTGACAATTAATAAGCATATAAAAGTGTCATCTCAATCACAGTGGCTCTTTCACTAAATTATCATAATCATTCCTTTGTTTTTTCAAGTAGCATTTACTGAATAACAGCTAAGTGTCAAACATACAAGTCATTAAGTAAACAAATCATATGCCAGATGGAAAAGATAACGAATAGGGGTCCTAGGAAAGAGCTTGTAGGCAGAACTAAAATCATGCTAATTATGAATAAAAGGAAATAGAAAAGGAGGTAAACGATAGAGAATGTAGGTATAGGGCAGAGAGGTAAGATTATTTAATGCTTTTTAAGGCTTGGTAAGTAAGGCTGATGATTTGATTTTGGTTTTAAAACATAGCACTGGCTGAATATGGTAGACAGATTTGCCACACACAAGTCTTAAAAGAAACTAATTAAGAAGCTATTGCTGATGTCCGGGTGAAATGTAGAATGCTGATGATTGGTTTTGTGATGGTAGAGTTAGTAAGAAATATATCTTATATCAATAGGTGATAGGATTTGTGGAAGAGATACCGAGAGCAAAGGAAAAAATAGGAGCAAAGATGATGCTCATTATTGTGATATGTTAAAGAGGTAGACTACAATTTAACCTGGTGAAGACTACCCAGTAATGGGTAAAGGGTAGGGCACAGCTGATGGCAGTCAAAGCATACTGTAGGAAAATTGTTTTAAGATGCCTGTGAGGTACAAAAGCAGAGATTCAGAGTGTTTCATTGTGCCTAGAGCTCAGAGAAGGGGTGAATTTAAGAATATCAGCTTGCTGGAAGGCAATTTTTTCTCATTTTACAGACAGATATGCAGATAGAAAAAGACATGAAAGGACATGTTTTAGTTATAGCCTACAATTTAGATTTCAGTGACTACCAACTATGAAACATCCATGCATGAATAGGAATCTTGAGGGGCTGGAGATTTAGCTCAGTGGTTTCACTGCCTGCTGCGCAAGCGCAAGGACCCAAGTTCAATCCCCAGTACCACCACCAAAAAAAAAAAAAAAAAGGAATCTTGAATAGATCATATCTCATGAAACTCAGGAAAAGGTAAAAGGTACCTATTCACAAATCTTACTGTATCTCTTGGGGTGTGTTGTTTCTCAGAATTTTCTGAATTAAGAGTTAGAAAGCATTGATATACTCTGAAATGAATGAGGTTGACTAAACACTTTAAAGGAAAAATTGGATTATGTCATGAGACGTTTGTTGAGAAATTTGTACCACAATGTGTTTGTTGATGGGCAGCAAAATGTGACCATGTTTGAGCAACATCAACAGTCCTAGAACTTTTACTTGAATTTTACTGGTATTCCTATGGTAGATTTTTTTGCTATTTCTGTGCAGTTGGTAATGAATTTGGCTTGACAGTAGATTGTGCTTACTTTTTCTTATTGCAGGTAGAATGAATGCTTGATCATCTTGAATTTTTAAAAATTAACATTTCCAGACTTTACTGAGGTATATCCAAGGCTCTCTGGCTCAATTTTCTGAGCCTTGCATGGATGAATCTACAACTTGTACTTTATGCTTATTCTCAATTTTTAGTCCACTTACATTTACCTTTGGCTGTAACGTGCAGATAATCTTAGGTTCAGTCATCCAATCTTATTGATGATGAACATAGCTATTATTCTAGCAATATTGGATGCTTACTTGAAACCAGCTGCTCTAGTACCTATAAGAATTGCCAGACAGAGAAGAGGTCTTTGGTTTCTTTCGTTAGGTTGATTCCTAGGTATTTCAGTTTTTTGGATGCTATTGTGAAAGGCATTATTTGCCCTATTTCTCTCTCAGTGAGTCTGTCATTCGTGTAGAGGAAAGCTATTGATTTTTGTGTGATGACCTTGTAACCAGCTACTTGACTGAATTTGGTTATTAAGTCTAGAAGACTTTTGGTGGAGTTCTTGGGGTCTTCTATATAGAGTATCATATCATCTGCAAATAATGACAATTTGACTTCTTCATTTCCTATCTTTATTTCTTTTATTTCTTTCTCTTGTCTGATTGCCATGGCTAATGTTTCCAGAACTATATTGAACAAGAGTGGTGATAGTGTACATCCTTGTCTTGTTCCTGATTTTAATGTAAAGGATTTCAGTTTTTGACCATTTAGTATGATATTGGCTGTTGGTTTTTCATAGATGGCTTCTATCAGTTTGAGGTAGAGACCATCTATTGTAATTTTTTTGTAGGGTTTTTATCATAAATGCATGTTGGATTTTGTCAAATGCTTTTTCTGCGTCTGTGGAGATAATCATATGGTTTTTGTCCTTGGCTCTACTCGTTTCTGAATGCAAGAAGTTTATAGTCTGAAAAAAATGCATTGGTCATTACCTACATATACTGTAAGAGAAAATGGAAAAATTGTTGTAATAGATTAAAAACAACACCACACTGCATCACTTCCAGATAATGACCATGTGACATTGCTTTACAATATCTCTGTAATGAAATGAATGAAAACTAATACAAACTAATAAATAAACAAGTAGATCACTAGGAGAAAAAAATGAGAGAGAAAAAATTGAATGGTTTAAACTTCCCAAAGTGGTAGTCTAGAAAAGAACCAAAACATGGTAGCATTGGTATGGTATGTCTCTGAAGCACAGGTCCAAAATTCAAGAGGCAATATTGGTGAGTATATTATTTATGGAATTCCCTAAAAATGCTCATTCATCATCTCCAATCTGGAAAGAAGTGAAACAGTGGATTTTCTTCCCCTTTCTCTATCTTGACTAAGGGTATGAAATAGCCAAATGAGAAATAAACAAGGAGGGATGAAGAAGTCCTAGGTCTCCACTGCAAAGAGGAGAACAACAAAGTATCACCCATGGGGATAGAATACACCATTACATAGGGGGCATGAATGTTGGCTTAAAACAGCCCTCTATCAAAAATCAGGAGACAGTAAGAGAGGTGGATCTCCTAATAATGACTAAGCCTAGCTCACCTCTTCCTTCTCTTCCAGCCCCCTCCACTCAAGCTTACCATATTCACTAAAACAAAACAAAACACAACAATTAGCTCGGAAGGGAAAATAAGGGTAACTCATTCACACTTTCTAAAAGATCAAATACACCTTTTGGGTGATTGATCATGATAACTCTGAGATGAAGAAAAAAATTCCAGATAGCAGCTATTATAACACACTACAGAATGGGAATAAAAATACAGGAGGAAAAGACAACCAATCTAGAAGAAAACTGTAACCTGGGAAATGAAAGAAAATTCCATGCACATGCTTTGTTTTAGAAGAATATAATAGGATTGAGGATTCAGTTAAACAAGAAAGAATTCAAAAATGAAGTCATGAGGAATGAAGGAATATCTAAGAGTGAGAGCTCCTGAGTGATGACAGTCCCGTAGGCACAGAGCAGAGCAGATGAAGAGCAGACCTCAGGAGCAGCCAGACCATAATCATCACACTAACCCATGAATAGACAAAACTGATTCCAGAAAATCTGAGCATTTCCTAAGACTGAAGCACAGAAATAAGGCCTGGTTGCTATTAGGAAGCAAAATAAAGAGCTGGGAACAGAACTCTCATCAACCTCCGTGGTTGTAAAACTTCCCAGTCTGTCACTGCAGATTCTTCACAGGTTACTCAATCACAAGGAAGCACATGTTTCCAACCAGCAACAAACAGACTTCGATAGAAGCTGGACGTTAATCACAACTCCAGATTCTCAGGAAAACAAAATCTGCTCGCCCAGCTTTTGTTATGTTCAGTCACCTGGGTTCAGTCAGCTATGAGAGGAGAATACAGTTGCAAAGTACAACTCTTTCACAGTTACTGGGTGTGAACTGGCTGTCAGCCACTGAGTTAAGTGCTTTACATGAGTTAGTCAAGCAATCTTCACTTGAGAGAGAAAGTGTTGTCATGTTTTAAATGCACGATTAAACTGAAGCTCAGAGGATGTAAGTTACGTGGTCAGTGTAGCACAGGTATGGCTTCAAATCCAGGTGACTGGCTCCAAACTCTGTCCTCAACCTTTGCGCTATATGACCAGGATCCCCCATCTGAGCCACTTACCGTACCAAAAAGCAGAGGACAATGTATTATGGATTGTACAGATCCCCAGAAAACAAGTGCCATATTCCCAAAATGTCTTCAGGATAGATTCTTAAAGGTATACATGGGTCAGTAGGTATCTTGCCCAGTTGTTTTCCTGAAAAGTTACTCTCATCTCTGTCCTGTAAGAAGTGTATGGAAGTACTTCGTTCAGCACATTATTGCCAACATTGACTACTTAACATTCATTTCATCTTCCCAACTGTGTGGGAAGGTAGATTATGAAGAATTTATTTGGAGTGAGGTTTGAGGAAACCTTCACAGAGAAGAAGGCTTGGATGTCTGTGAATGAGGACACAGTGAAGGCAGAGCAGAAAGCCTTGGAAGGCCATGGGTTATTTGAAGAATGGCAGTGAGGGATGTCTTGAAAATAGTGTAGAGAGCTGTATTCATAAATGATTCTAGTGAACTATGAAAACTAGGATGGAATATAATGATCTTGTATGAACAGTTTAGAGATGAGAGGTGATGTACTCTTAAACAAATAGCCCCCAATAAATCTGTGTGAGATATGTCTATGACAGACACATAATTTATGCATACACATTGATACTGTCTTTCATCACTAACTCTCCCATTCAGTTATTTTCAAACAACTAACCATTTTGTTTTAAAATGATGATGGGGTTCACACAGGATTGCTTGTGTTAGGGTAAAATAAATTCCCTAATGGGATGACAGGTGTGAGAGTTTTTCAGCTTTGAAATGTATCCACTAGCAACATTTGCATTCTATGAGAAATCTATGCTAATATAACATTCACACTCAGAGGAGAAGTTTAAATTGCAAATTCTGAAAAGCTTGAAGTCAGTAAATGATATTTTTGGAAGATGGTGGTGGTGCCAAAACATATCAGTGTGGAAGGTAAGTGGAAAGGATGCGCTTGCCAGGTGTGAACTCTCTTGGAGCTAAAATCACCTGCAAAGGTTGGGACTGGCAATTTGCTCCTCTCTGACAAAGGATTGAAAATATCGGACTGCATTACAGTCACCTGGGAAACTTTTTTTTTTGGTACCGGGGATCAAACTCAGGTCCTTGCGTATAGAGAGGCAGGCACCGGTACCACTGAGCTAAATCCACGGCCCACCTGGGAAACTTTTAAAGTTGGTTGATCAGAGAGCTTCTAGCTCAAGAGGGTTGGGGTCAGACCCAAGAGTTTGCATACTTGAAAATTTCTGAGGTACGATATATATATATAATATATATATATATATTATACTCTAAGCACCATTGCTCTAAGAAAATCCTAATCATACACTTGTTTGACAAAGATGGTGGCAGAGAATAACTAAATCAAAACTAAAGATTCTGACAGATGAAGCGAAGTCTGGCTAATGTTTCTCCATATCTTTTTTTTTTTTTTTTTTTGGTACCGGGGATCAAACTCAAGTACTTGCGCTTATGCAGCAGGTGGTGAAACCACTGAGCTAAATCCCTGGCCCTTGTTTCTCCATGTCTTTGAAAGGTTGCCTATTTCTTGGAAGGATGTGATGGAAGAAAGGGACAAGGGCAAGAGGTAGGTGCTGATATTTCCCTCACCCTCCTAGGGATCAGCTGTGGTCCCTGGATCCTTGCTTTTATGAGCTATCAGTTTGGAAGGAGAAAAACACAAATCTCTCGGGCTGCTGCAGCCACTGCTGAGAGCAGCATCTTAAAGCCAGTTTTCCCTAGTGGTTTCTGAGCCACCCAGCTGCTCCCACTCTGTGATGATGTCAGCACTCTCTGCTCCATCACACCTGGCTGAAGGAATCAGATAAGCTCCATGGGAAGAGGCCTGAGAAATGAGGAATGAGCACAGCCTTGACAGGTGAACCAGAGACTTTTGTTTTGTGGGCTGGGGCTGGCTGCCAGGTTGTGGATTTCTGTCAGTCAGCTGGCTGCAACACTTCTCTGCTTCCCTATTATTTTTTTGAAAAAGAAACCATTAGTGATTTGCAAAGCTGTTTCAGAGCGTATGAGGTTTTAATATGACACCAAGATTGTGTTAGGATGGGGTCACCATCCCCCTGCTTTGGCAGGAAGCCACCAGCAAGAGTAGGACATATTAATGATGGCAGAGTAGGGGATGGTGCCGGTAGATAGGTGCACCCTATGGAAGTGAGAGAGTCTTGACTTGGATCTTTTGGTCAAATCCTGGGTAGTGCTCTTCCAGGTGCAGTACAGGCCAAAAGAGTCACTGAGAATGGGCTGGGCAGCAGCTTTATGTTCAGCCCCTGTAGGCAGGTGCCTTACCTGATACTACCCTACTTGTAACACTACTGAGTTTTGGGCTCACCATGTTTGCTGTTCTGTGAGTCTGGGAAACCTTAGCAGTATCTTTAAAAGTTAGAACCATGAAGAAAAATATTCTTTGTGCCCAGAGAATTTTGATCCAATCCTATTAATTTTGGGTAAGCTAACATAGGTTTGATATCAGGCTTTCCATTTCATCCTGTAGTTTGTTGGGTGTATGGAATGAAGAGCAGTGTGTATGCATGGGGGGTGTGTGTGTGTGTGTGTGTGTGTGTGTGTGTGTGTGTATGTGCCAACTTTCCCTGTGGCTATGATTTATTCACAGGTCAAACATTTTCCATAGAGAGTTTTAAAAAAATATATACACATATCATTAAAATTATTGGCAGGTATTGAAAGTGGTCTTAATTTTCTCCTGAGGGAGAAAGTTTAGGTGAACAAGATAATACATTTATTCTATAGTGGAAAAGTGAGAAATGACCTCAGGGACTCACTATGAGTTATTTGAGAAAGCAGTTGAAACCAGGGTTTTCTCCCAGCAGCTCAGCTTCCCACAGGATTTGTGGTTTCCTATCCTCTCAGGGGACTGCAACTTCCATGGGACCAACGACTCTAGGTTCTGGATAGAGCTGCTTCCAGCTGCATTACAGGTAAGGGGAAGGAAGTGGGAGGGCTAGGGGAAAGGATAGAAGGGAATGGGATTAATATGAGAAAATGGAAAAGTAGGAACAAAATCTTTGTAAATAGGACTGGAGGGGTTGGAGGGCTGGGCAAGGGTGAAAAATAAGAACCAAGAGAGACTATGTAAAGGTGCAAATTTCCAATGATGAATGTCATTATATTGTATACCTAAAATGTACCAATGATTAGAATGAACAATTGATAATGCAAAATAGGAAGAAAAGGTCCAAAGGGGTAGGGGTAGTGGGAGGGGCAGGGGAAAGGAAAGAAGGGAAAGGAAAAATGATGAGAAATGGAAAAAATGGAAATAAAGTCTTTGTAAATAGGGAATGGTGGAGGGGGTGAAGGGAGGGCTAGGAATGGGGAAAAAATAAGAACCAGGATCCATTATGTAAAGGTACAATTCCCAGTGAGAAATGTAATTGTGTTGTATACCTACAATGTACCAATTAAAGAATTTAATACAAAAAAAAAGAGAAAAAAAAAAGAACTGACACCCAAATTTACACTAACTTGTATCAAAATGGTCTGGTCATTCCTCTTGGACAGAGTTGCTCCAGTGCTTGCTATATAACAAGGCACTATTGAAATACAGCACTATTGAAATTTTTGGATAGATAATTTTTTGTTGTAAAGGGCTATCCTGTGCACTGTAGAATATTTAGTAGTGTACTGGTATCAACACATCAAATGTCAGTGGCAACCCTTTTCTCCAGATGTGACAACCAAAAACATCTCCAGATATCACCATATGTCCTCTGGTCGTTAAAATTGCTCTGCATTGAAAAGCACTGATTTCTAAGAAGAAAATGTGGCATGGCTTGGTGTATTCCATAGGATGAGGAATCCAATAGTGCATGGGTTGTCCAGAGCACACCTCCCTGTATGGACAACATGAAGATGGGAATTGTGCCTTCACTTCTTACTGACTCATATCCCAAAGCAGAGCACAATATGTGGTTTCAGGTAATTGATTTGGAATAACAAGGAAGCACAAACGAAAACATGAGGAAAGTGAGTGGAAACAGAGGAAAACTGTTACAGTCCATGTAAAGGAGTGGCTCAGTGATTCGTATAAATGAGGTTCAGTGCCATTGAGGACATTCTGGGGAAAATGTAGAGTGACTTCAATAGTATCTTTCCAAAGAATGGATGGTTTGGCATTTATCCATGTGGTAATTTGCAGGGGCTGCCCTGATGTCAATTCCCCTAAACTTCCTTGTTGCACCCACTTGTTACCTAGCAAGTTCAGGCTATGCTCAAGGAGACCCTCAAGCAGTGATAAAGAGATCCCAGGTGCTTAAGGTAAGAAGCTCTTGAGTGCTGGAAATTGCCTACCACAGCTGTTCATAGAAATCAGGTGTGCCAAGGTCACTAGGTTGGGACTTCAAAAGCATCTTCTACATCCTTTCTTTGTGAGTTTCCTCTTTCTTCAGTAAAAATCTGTTTCTCAACTCATAACATGTGATATTGAGAAATCTGTCCCAAACCCTGGTGCATGACAACTAGGATTCACAAAGAGACTCAACGTGAAGAACTTTTCTCTGACTGATAGTCCTTGGGGATTAGGGGAGAGTTTCTGAATTGACTAAAGATGACAAAAACTACAAGTAGGAGACAAAAGAAGCTTATTACTTTCTGAAAATGCCACTGTCTGCAGTGTCTGAAAATACCATTTGCTTTGCAGATGGCCCTGAAAGTTAATGTTAAGATGAACTGTTTATCCATTTCCATGTTACTCACCTTTACAAGGCATTTGTGATTTATCAGGTACTTGCATGTGTCACAAGACTGTATGTAATGTACCTGACTTAGTGTGCAGGCAGCATCCTTACTAGGTACTCTGAATTCCAGCAAGTCTGATGAAAGATGGGAATTAGAGTTATTGCTGTCTTCTGTGAATAAGAAATTGAGATGCAATGTAGAGGGTCTACAGGGATTTCAATGACCTTAACTGGTTTTATGAGAGTCCACAATAGCAAGGATTATCACTCTTGTTTATGGGAGGACAGCTTTGAATGCCAACCTGAGGGGTTTGGATTAGAGATGACAAGCCACGGGAAGCTTTGGAGGCTTGCCTAGTAAAAAAGTGACATGATGAAAATAGTGATGGAGGGCTTCATTCTCAAAGCTGTTGGAAAACAATTATTCTAGTGGCTGCCTTGCTACAGAAAGGTTTGGAATAATGAGAGACTGGAGTGGGGAGACCAACCAAGAAGCAGTTCTAATATAAGAATAAGATGGTAAAGATTGTGGTGTCAAATCTGAATCTAGATAAGAATTTCAATCTTCTAGCAGCCCTTTCTAGATTTAAAAATAGTGAGGCAATACAAGACTGTTCTGATATTAATGCACGAAATATTCGCTGAAAAGTCTCCCTATAAGTCATGGACTTATCTAATATTTTAGTTGAAGGATATAAGGTCATCTAGTCTAGGGATGGGTAATTTGAACATTGACAGTGGGGAGGCAGGGACGGAAAGTGTGAGAAGCAAGTATGGTTTTGAAGTATATTCCTACATTGTGTAGATGTGGAATATTGGGTGCTGCATTGTGGTATGGTAGAATTATCTCACAAGAGCCAATTGTTAAATTTTCAGGAAATGTTTAAGTTGGTTGATATCACAGTGGTAACTTAAAATCAATCACATAAGGAGTATTAATGCCATTGGAATGGATAACTGTTACAAATTAGGACTTCTTGCCTCCCAAGAGCTAGTTGTTAAACGTTTACAAGTGGGATATTACTGGGCTTGAAACAAAGCATACATATCCAGCATAAAATGAGTACCTGCTACTCAGCTTCAACCTCAGTGGATTGAGAAAATGCAAACTCACAGTTTCCAGATGTACTAAGTTTTTAAGAGTCATATACCTTCATTTTACACTTGAAGTAGGTCTAGATGAAAGTGTGGAATATGTGAGGACATAGCTACCTCAGTCAAACTGCACATTATTAAAAGACTTACCTATTCTTTGTACATTGCTCTAAGAAAAGTGAACAAATAGTACTGTACATATACAATGAAAAACAAAAGAGGCCATGGCATTCTTCAGCCAAAACTTGCCACATCTCTTTTATGTTATTCACCGGGCTAGATATGTATAGAGGAAGCGCTGATGAGATTGGGAACTATCAAATAACAAAGGGAAACGAATATGTTTTACCCCAAATAGTCAGTTACTTTCATGAAATAGCAGGTATAAGTGTAAATATAAGACCAAATATAAGGAAACCCAGTTAATATGAGATTCCTTTCTTAGATGAGTAATTATGTTTCTTGAGTTTCTTCTACGCCCATGAAAACAAAGAGGTACTTTCTGTGATCTTTCTTAACTTAAACTTGGGAAGACAGTTTTGCATTACTGACATAGATTGCTTAAGCTTAGGTCAGTTTAATGCCATTTCAATAGATTATGGTCTCTTCTGTCTCTTTAAAAGAAATCAATTAGAACCTTTCATTCTAGACAACTCACAGACAAGTGGGAAAGCATTCTAACCTTGGCTTATTACATGAGAAAGGATTTAAAGTACACTTCAGCAGGCATATACATGCTGAATAGCCAAAAAATTCCCCAGCTCTACTAATTGTGTGTGTGTGTGTGTGTGTGTGTGTGTGTGCAAGGTCCTGAGGAAAAATAACGAGTTGGTAATTATTTTGTATCATAAATCTAAGTATCTTGAAAGAGATGACTTATGTTAAATTAATTGCAAACATTTTTGTGATATAAAATTTTGATTTTGTTGTACACAGAGAATAATATAGCCAAGTGATTAAGTTCTGTTTACTTGGAAACTTTAATTAAGGTTTTGTGTTCTATAACCTTGTCAGATCATTGTTCTAGCTTGGTCTTAAAATAAGTTTTATGACCTTCTTGACCTTCATTTACCTTAGAAATAGAAACAAGCGCAAATGAAAGTAGAAAAGCTTTGAATGTTTAAAAATACTGCAGATGTACTTGACTTGTGACTTGAGATTTCGTAGATCTTTAGTGTTCTCTTGGAAATGTTTGCTAGCGCATTAACTTCTGCTCATGCCCTCTTTAATTGCTCTTTATCTGTGTACTATTATAAGTTCTGTTCTTTGCAAAATGAGTTGAACACAAAAGGCCATGAGAGACTTATTTTACTGACTAGAAACAGTGACTACATCCAAATTATTTATAGAGCAGATAAAGCCAAGCCGTATAGCTATAAGTTCTTCTTTACTGGTCTCTCTTCTGAACACATGGAAGGACTGCATTTTTCAGCCCCATGCAGCAAGTTGAGGACTTAGGAACAGTTCTAAGCCAATGCATTGTGATAAAAACTGGCATGAGGCCACTGGCAATGTCCCCATGGATGGCTGATCTATATCAGCCAGAACTTTGAGTGAGTTTGACAATAGAATATTCCAGCTTCTACTTTTCTGGTGGATCACATGGAAATACAGCATAAGTAAGAAATACAGTGGACCCTTGACTTACGAACTCAATTCATTCTGGAGGGCTGGTTGTAACTCAAGTTGAAGGCTCAGGGTCCTCTACACAGCCTTCAAAATCTCTCTTCTGTATACAGGCAGATCTCAGTGTCCTTAGAGAGCCATTGGCCCAGGATTTCTCAGTTAACCCCACACAGGAAAGGATATTGTAATGTTCCTTCCAGAACTCTTTAAGGGTTAAATCTGTGTCTGAGACCATCTGGAAGCACAAGTGGCCAGCATTCAGGTCATAACTCAAGACTTTGTAAGTTAAAGCTAAAATTCCGGTCATTCAGATGTCAGGCTGGTCATAACGTGAGAGTCCACTGTTCAGTGTTTGTATTTCAAACATTTGGGATTTGGGGACTCTATGGTCTTGCAGCATAAGGGCTCCTGCCCTGAGCGACACATGTCTAGAGCGACACCAGCAGGCGGTGATTCAGAGAGAAGTCTCTCAAGTGAAAAGATGCCTTTGACCCAGTGTGCTGGGGTTTTTTCCCAGGACATCTGGTGATAGAGATGTGAGAGCTCAGAGACCGTCAGTCCTGCAGAATATGTATGGCCCTCTTGCAGAACAGTTCTTAGTTATCAACACAACTTCTACAACCACCCTTTTCTCTTTCAGTTTGCAAATTGACATCGGGGCTAAGATTGAGTGTTTGTGTTTGGAGTAGAGTAAGTTTTTCAAATTAGAGCAGCTGCTGGAAAGACCTAGAAGTAAGGAAAAGCTTGATATGTTAATCTCTAAAAGAAAGTAAGAAGTATCCTGTAATGGGAGCTGTGAGTATCTCTTCTGCACTCTATTCCCAAGACAGCGCACTCAGGGACCGGTGACTGATGGCCTACAGTAGCCACCTTCAGGGTCACTGCTCCCCCCCATTGGAAGGAACCAAGAACAGAAGCTTATAACTACCTCTGCCTGCCCCACATACACCCAAGGGCCAGCCTATAGCTGATAACTGACTGCTTTGGGAACAAGATGCTTTCTCATTGCCTCTAGGAAGTAGAATTCTGCTTTGTAGTTCATGTTTCAGAGCTTCTCAGGCTAGTCTCTATCTGAAACCCCATCCTTTCTTAGCCTGTTTCAGGTTCTGCTGCTAGGAAAATGTATTATGATAGGAAAGAGTCCTATGGGGAAAATATATGGAGAACCACTGAAATTAAAAGTTCCTTTTAGCAGGGCATTAAATTCTTGGAAAATTCTTATAACCAGGCATTGAATTCTCTTAAGCCCTCAACAGAGAAATTTGTTTAGCCTCAAATAATGTATTTAATTTTGAGAAGCTAAGAAGCTCAGATAAGGGATCTGGGAATTCAGTTTCATACCCCTGCTTTGCTGTTACAAATTTAACAGTCATGTGTAAGATTGAGCTAATTGTCTTGAGCTTCCTTTTCCTCTCAGTCTAATGGGACTAAATTCATTGCTGGTAGAAAGATCAGTATATAAAATAATATAACTACCTGGGAAATAGTTTAGCAGATTTTTTTACAAAGTTGAATAATAGGAACTCATCCTGTTAGGAACCACCAGTTTTACCCAAGACATATGACAATGTTTATCCACCCCAAGACATGCGCATTCATAGTGGATTTATTCATAACAACACAGAAATAAAGACAACCCAAATGTCTACCAATTGTGGTCTAACCATATATGGAGTTATCAATGAGAAGAAAAAATTACTGATATATGCTACAAGAACCTCAGAATCATGATGTGATCTGATAGAAGATAAATACAGAAGTAGTGTATGACTCCGTTTATAGGAACTTCCCAGAGCAGAGGATGCCTGGATCTTGGGATGGTAGTAGGGTTGGCTGCAAATTAGCATGAAAGAACTTTTGGGAGTGATGGAAATATCCTAAAACTAGATTGTAGAGATGGTTATATAACTGTACAATTTACTAAATATAATTTGAATTGTATATTTACAACAGATAAATTTTATGGTATATATGCTATATTCCAAAAAACAGCTGTTCAAAAGAAATACACAGATAGAGATAAATTCTCACTCTGATTTCCCATATATGTGTGTGTATGTGTACATATATCCATATATATATATATATATATATATGACATGAAAATCTATTCTTAATATGAAATCTATGAAGATACAGGAATCTATTCTTTTCTTCTTTTTTTAATTTTTATTTTGGTGCTGGGGATTGAACTCGGGACCTTGCGCTTGCGAGGCAGGCACCTGAACCACTGAGCTAAATCCCCAGCTGGGAATCTATTTCTAAAAAAGGGAAAAATAGTAAAAAGTGGGCAGTACTATCACAGTTGCCTCCTCGCATTGCTGTGAGCAGTAATGAGAAAAGCACATACTATTCAAATTATGTTATCTATTATTGTTAAACCCGTAGTAGTTGAATCAGCATTTTCCCCACCTATTTTTAAGAGTAAAACTCATTTTCCTTGAAAATACTTGCTAAGAGAATACTTTGAGGTCTGCTATATGAATTTTGTCCATCAACTGTTTTTAACACTCTCTAGTAATATTTTCTCTCTCTCTTTTAAAACATTTTCTCTTATAACTTAATTATTGTATACTTGATTTAAGAAAAACGTTTTTATTCCTTATGTACATGCAGGTAGCAACACATGGTGATTTCTCAGTATTTCAAATGCAACAAAATGTTAACTAGTGGATTCTAGCAAGGACACAGAATTCCGCAACAGGCATTACTTTCTGATAAAATTCATATTATGTTTGAGAAATTGAATACAGTATGTTGGACCAAGTATATCTGAAAAACCAATACCTACAATACCCTCTGTATTTTTTTTTTTTTTTTGACATTAGACACACTGAAAATTCCAGTTAGATGACCTTGGTTTTTAAAAGGCAAATACGTCTGCTAGTGTGCTGTTTGGGGCTTAGCCAGAATTTACTGTTAATTTTTCCCCCAAAAAGCAGATTACTGAAATACATTAGTGTTTTGAGCATGTGTGGTATAGACCAATTTAAGCTGTCAGAGCAAGACTGCACCCAAACAGAAGCGCTTGTAGAAATGAATTGACAACTCCAGTAGTTTTAAATCAATGCATGCTGGGCAATCAGACTCCCTTATCACTCCCCAAAATGACCTGCTTAAAGGAAATTGAAGCACTGTTATAGTTGAGATAGCTGTGCAATCCACATGCTCAAAGTAGTGATCACCTTCAAATTTAAGCACTTAATTTAAGAGCTCCAATAATTTTAAATTGCTATGTGCTGCAAAGAGTGACAGACGGTTACCAGAGTACTCCAGTATTTTTAAAACACTTCACTGTTCAGTGTAATATATTTCTCTGGAAAGGTTCACAGTAAGTTGAAGCAAATTTCCAAATTAACAGTAAAAAATGAAAAGCGACATAGCAACAAACTTCAGGCTGGTTTTCTTTTTCCTTTTCCTTTTTTTTTGTCCCCCTAGCCAAAAGAATGGAGTAAGCCCAGTCACTCATCTTTCCTTTGTATTGGAGAGCCTTAGGGATTTGTCGCGAGCTAAAAATAACTGTCTTTTTAAGTATGGAACCCCTTGGCGAAGCCACACTTGGCAGTCGAAAAGCTCTGTAGAGGGAACCAGGGAGAATAGCCCAGGGTGCCAAAGGGAAAGAGACAGCTTGCATTAATAGGGGATCTGAAAAGCCCTGCTGGGGTTTCAAAGCACTGAGGGAGGCAAATGGAACCTGGCTCCGTGGAGTGAAATTTAGAGGATTCGATTTGGATGCCTGGAAGAGCTTCTGTGTCCAGATTCCTTTCCTGTCTTGTCCTGAATTCCTGTGTAAACCAAGTCCTTTTCTCAAACTCCTGTGAAGTCTCTCACCCTGCCTCCACTGCTGGCCCTGTCCCTGGATGGCCCTGCCCAGATGGCCTTGGCCCCTGGAGGCTCTACTCAGTTTGACCTCTCTTCTTTCTTCCACTTCTTCCTTCTCTTGCCTCCGTCTCACCTTTCTTTCCTTGATGTGAAGTTCTCTGTTCCTTCCCTGTATACTCAAACTGCCCATAAAGACTTGGCATCAGTCCCTCCTCTTCTCTGCCCCTTTCCATTTCTGTCTCTACCATTCCATCCTCACAATGTTCTTCCACTTTCTAATAGGTTCCATTTTTTTCTGCAATTGATTTCATAGTCAGCACTCTCCTTTAACCTCTTTATAAAAAACAGGGATTTTTAAACAAGTTTGTTTTGGTGTACTTGATAAAATAGATTATACCTATTTTAGGTGTACAGTTTGTTGTTATTTGGGAAAATGTATGCATCCACAAAACCACTACTACAATCAAGATATAGATCTGTCACCCCGAAATGTTCTTTCAAGCCCCTTTGTGGCCAATTCCCATGAACCTGGCCTTTGGAAACCACTGATCTGTTTTTTGTCACTGCAGATTTGTTATGCCTGATTCTTCAGCAATGAAGTGGTGACGATGAGAGCCTCTGTCCTACATGCTATCTGGAGATTGAGTGGGGCTTCAGTGTTTCTCAGCAACCCTAAGGGAAAAGGAAAGAGAGATAGGCTGCTGATCCTTCAGACTGGGTCCAGAGCCTAGGATAGCTTCCTACAGGCCTTAGTTTATTTTGAGCTTTTTTATTCAAGTTAGAATTTTTACTCTTTTTTTCTTTCACTCTATTTATATTCATGTGTATTCACCAGCTTTTCTGTCACTGGTACCAAATACTAACATTCACAGTTTAATGGAGGAAATGATTTATTGGTCTCACAGTTTCAAGGGATTCAGTCCATGGCTGGCTGATTCCAAAGCAGAAACATCATGGCAGAAGGGCATAGGGGAGCAAAGCTGCCCAGTTCATTGTGATAGATATTCAGAGCAGGGTCACAGTGCCAGAGAGGTGGAAGCCAGGGACCAGATATAGATCCCAAGGTCAGGCCTCCATGATCCACCTAGATATACCCAGAAATATCTGTAGTAATCCCTTAAGTGGCTCCCAAGTCAATCAAGTTGACATTTAAGCTTACCAGTGATACCACATTTATTGTAAGTTAAAAATTTTATCTTAAATTCTTTACCATCTGGTAGAAAGAATGCTCCTCTAAGATTTACTATATCTACTCTGTAGTTTCCAACATGTTCTGACATATTGAGACTTTTCCTAGAGTGTGGAGCTACCTTGGTTTGGGGAGTTATCTAAAATGTTTCTCCTTGTCAGTTCTGTCACAGAGCCCCTACTCAGGATGCTCAAGCTCCTCTTAAGTTGTCATTAACAAAGGCTGGTCTAATAATGGGGCATTCCCTGAACAGTACCTTGAGAGAAACACAGCTTGAGAAAACTTTCATTTGGCAGTATATTCCAAGGAAAGAAATGACTTTGTCTACAAATCTTACATGCTTAGCAGTTATCTCTCAATGTAGAATTCTTGACTACATTTATAAGCTTAATTCACATTTTATTATTACTGTTATTCTTATAATTAGGCCATATTTATTGAACTTATTATATGTGACCAGCACTGTTGGAGGTGCACAGTAGCATTGAGCATTTAATTTACAACAGGATTCTGTAAAGTAGAAACCAATATCTTCATTTTAGTGATCAAAAAACTGTCATCTCAAAAATAGGTAGCCAAGCTGTTTAAACTTGCACAAAGCCCCATCACAAGCTAAGTAGTGAAGTTTAAAATAATACCCTAAACCCAAACTTATGCATCGTCAGTCTCTCTGTATTAAAAAATTTTTTTTGGAAATCAAATAAAAAAAGTTCAGTGAACTATTATTATCTCAGATTTATTGGATCTTGGAATTTTCAATGATGGTGTGTTAGTGTTTAATCTCTCCTCCCCTCCAGCACCCCCACTCCAAGTACCTTGCACTGCCTGATTCAAATCTGGAAAAGAAAGTTCTGGAATGTTAGATCCCTGGGAGGACAAATGGCTTTCATCTTCTATGAGAGAAAAGATCCCAGAAGGGAAATTGGTGAATGATGAAGCAGGGGGCTGAACTGGAAGGCATCGGACACATGCACTGCCTCTGTGGCATTGGTTGAAAGGGGTTATGGATTTTAATGAAAAAAGAGCAAACACAAGTAGCAATCCTCATTTTTCAGGCTCTTTTTCTGTTGGAGGCAAGTAGCACAAAAATAGATAGGGCCTGTCTGATATGGCATGTGGGGATGAGGGTACAACTTGTCCTTGGTTCCGGGGAAGGGTCCAGTTCCAAATGGAAACCGAACATCTCAGAGCCTCCTGTCTCCCCGGAAGCCCCTCCAATTCCCATGGAGGGAGGGTGACTTTTCATTTGGAACAATGCTAATGGAGTCATTGGGTCAATGTCTCCAAGATAAAATCTGTCACTCCCTTCTGCAGGCTCATTATTTCTACCTTCAGGCTGCAAAGAGACAGTGATACACTAGAGGATAAGGCTGTTTTCTCTCAGGGCTGAGTCTGTGTGCGTGTGCGTGTGTGTGTGTGTGTGTGTGTGTGTGTGTGTGTGGCTATGGTCTTAATGATATGAATTATGAGAAAACCTTTTATCTTAAAGAGGCTGTCAGAGTTTAAGTTCTATACATGAATGTTATTTCCCTGAAACTGCCCTTAAGCCACTTCTGTATATATAGTACTTTAGTATAGCCATTTAAAAATGAGAACAACAAAACAACAAAAACAATTACAACAACTGAGATACATACAGGGCTGGACTCAGCCTGGAATTACACCCCACATAGCTTTAATTGTTCCATAATTTAAACAGAAGAGTGGATGCATTACGTTGACTCAGCGATTTAAAATTATGCTAAAGCAGGGTTTTGCCAGCTGGATCCTTGGCCTCATTCAGGAACATACTTGGCTGTATGCAACAGGGACCACTAATCCACGAGGCTAGAGAAAATGAAATGTTTTTAAATGGCAGAGTTTTTCAGAGACCAGCAAATAATCACCAGTCAAGATGTTAGTACTTCACAGTGAGTAGAGACTCTGTGGTTATATAAGCACTGTTAGCACCTTGTACTTATTCGCCTAAGCTGTCATTCAAAGATGAGACACAATCTCCACTAAACAGCAAGGGAGGGGCATCCATCCTGCTTTTTTCTCTTCAGGTCTTGAACAGATACTGCTTTTCTCACAACTTGGCTCAGTTCTACACCTTCTTGTCTGGGTATCCTAGGAGAATGCTGACAATCGAGCATCCTGATCTTGTACATCTCTACATCTTTTGCAGTCATCTAATTCAAATTTCTGTAGAGTTTGTTACTTGTGACTGACTGGAGACTATGGTGAAATGATTTTTTTCAATTCCTACCATGGGGGTAGCTGCTTTATTCCATTATTCAAATCCACATGACTGGGCACATGGCTGCTGCAATTATTGCCTTATGACTGCATTAATTACCACCATGCCCTCATCAATTCTTCTTCTTATTACCAAAGTTGACTTTTGAAAAGTGTGAATCTGGGCTTTGTGTAGTCAGATCTAAGTAATTTTTATTTTGGATTAAAATCTAAAATTTCCCAGTATTTAAATGTAAAGTAACTAATTGACCACAGAATAAAGCACATAAGCACTGTGAATGACGGAGAAAGTACCTCTATGTGTCAGGCAAGCCTGGTGGACCACTAGTTTTGACATGTGGTCTTTCGAGTCTTGTGTTCTTATAATTTGCTATATGAGATCTTCTCATCTTTTAAAATAAGGAGGTGTCTCTCGCCTTTTTGGAGTTTGCTGTTGTACATCACAGTAAAATTTCACTTGGTACTAGACTTGCTTTAGATTGATTGTAGGCAGCTTGTTTCTCCACCCTGCTCCTCACTTTGCTGCCTCATTGAAATGTGAATGAGTACTGGTGTTGTCTGTTTTTTAAAAATCAAAATTCAGTGAGCAATGGATATGAAAATCTGATGCTTGGCAAACACTTGTGCACTACAGAAGAATTCAGCTTGAGTTGGTGATCAAAGATCAAGGTTGTGTCCTCTTGAATACATACTTCATCAGTTGTGAAATCTGGTCAAGTTGTGTGGCTCTTCTTGGCTCCAGGCTTCTTATTTGTAAGAGCCAGTCTTTTTGAGGGGAAGCAGTAGAAGGAGTAAGAGGAGGCAAACTCAAAACCACAGGGAGGCATGGCAGTTGTTTACTTTGGGGTCAGGATCACTTGTACTGTTCAATATTGGCTGTATTGGTAAGGCAAGATCAGCATCTTCTAGAGTTTGTTTGAAATGTAGAATCAGTCCCATCCCAAATTTTCTGATCAGAATTTATTCCCCAAGCCACGTGTAATCGCATCAGAGTGTGAGAAGTGTTGACTTCATCTAGTAGTACTCAAGCATGGTCAGTACAAGGAGCATCTGACAGCCTGTTAGAAAAGTCACTTTTTGGAATCCCTCTCAGATCTATTGAATTAGCAATCTGGAGATGAGTATTAGGAATTTGTGCCTTAAAATGCCTATAGGTGATCTTGATGAGTCGCTAATTTAATTTGTTTGAACTTAAATTACATCCTAATCTCTAATGTAATTGCAATAATATGTCAATTATTGAGATGTTTTAAGGATAACAAAATATACATGGTATAGTATAATAGAATAGACAATAGGAGAATATAATATGCTGCATATTACTATGTATTTATATATATAATTATATATATGATGAAAACACTATAAAGAGCCAAAAATAAACTAGGAACAAAGCAATTTCTATAAAGGTCTATACCAGTTATAATACTTCTATTTTAATCCAGTAGAAAGTAGCCCTAGATAACTTTTAAAAGTTGAATTTATTGGAAGGATATGGTGTAGATCACACAATTAAATTCAAAAGCAAAAGAAAAATAATATATAAAAGTGAGCCTCTAGCACTAGGAAAAGGTTACGACCAAGGAAGCTCCAGGGATCTAAGGTAGTTGTAGAAACAGATAGATGGTATCCTTAGGGCAACCCTGTAGGTATGAATGTCCTCCAGGTGCTCCCTGGGCCATTCCACTGAAGATCCAAATTCTTGGTTAAAACAGCCTGGCAAGCTTGGGTAATCAGAAGGACAATACACCTGAACTACTATATGTAGTGAGGATGGAAGTGTTTCTAAATGGAATCTGCTGATGCCCCAAAAATGTGAGAAGGAGAACAGAGCAAGCAAAACAACAGATGTTCATTACAGATATTTCTAGCTCCAGTATTCTGAGTGTAACATTATGCAGTGAGCTTGAGCCGGCCATTGTGATGGGAAATTCTGGAACAGCAAGCTGAAAGTCAGGTACTAGCTCTTTCAGGAAATCTCTTGATTGCTTACTTCCACGTTCAGCTGTAGGACTTCCATTTGGATGCATAATTGAGTAGTTTTGCCATGGATAATGAAAGGAGCTGTAGGTACCAGGAAAGCTAAGTATAGCTTCACATTCCAAGAGTTGCTCTGATGCCTTCTTGGCAGATAGTAAAGCTGTGAGGTTTCTCTGAGAAAGGACAGCTCTTGCTACTCCCTAATAAAGCCAGGAAGTATAGAACAAATCATGGGAAAATAATTTGTTGGAATCTTTCTTTTTCTCCTACAGTTTTATACACGATTAGAAAGACAAGTTTATGCCTGCAATTTGCCATATTGGTTCCATGCACTGTTTGTTTTTATGAATATTTCATCCACGTGGGACAAATGACTATGTGTTGCTTGGGCTTTGGCCCTATTATTTTTTCTCCTCTTGATTCTGCCAGTTAATCACCAAATGACTCTTCTGTGAGTGGGGTTTTCCATTGGCCTGTGTCTCTGCCATGGAAACAGTTACGGATAATGGTTGCTCTGTGAGGGGAACCCGGCATGAATTCTGGCTTATTTAATGTGCAGGGGAGGTAAGAGGCATTTTGAGAGCCTTTTCAAATGTTTGTGCTCGTACCTTCATCATAATCTGGTGCCTCCTAGCATCTGGTAATCAAAGCACAGAAAACCTGGAGAGGCCAGGAAGAACAGGGTTGTGACACCTGCCCATCAAGCAGGCTTGGCTCAGCATTAGCTATTAACTCACCTTGTCACATATTCTGGGTGACCTGTAGTTCTTTCAACCAACTTAGAATAGCGATGTCAATGATTATCCCATAACATAAAATGCCTAGTAGACCAAGGCCAAGACAGCCAGTATCAATGAAAAGGACTGTTTGGTTTTAAGTATGAAATAGTATGATGTTCTGAGCTAGGTATCAGACATGTTTAGTCTTCCAGAGGGAGGTGTGTGAGGGACTCTTTTGAGAAGAACAGATAAAATGGCATCACTGCTTATGAAAAGGGTTTAATTCTAAATGTTCTTCTTGAATGGGAATATTGTATACAAGTAAGAACATAGGCTAAGAATGTTGCTCAATTGTAGAGTGCTTGCCTAGTGTGCATGAAGCCCACACTGAAAAAACCAAACAAGCAAAAAAACCCTTCTGCACTTGAAAATCTCTTAAATTTGAAACTAAGGTCAGTATATAGAGTTTTGTATATAACATTTGCAGCAAAATAAATAAGTAGTATATATAGTATATATGTATATTATATATGTCTTGCATTTTATATGAATGTATATGTATGCCATAGGCAATATATTATATATAATACAGGTTAGTAAATATGATCACATAGTCAATATTTTAAAAAATTATAGATATATATCTATAAACATAGGTATATATAAGCATATGATGATGTATGTATATTATCTTTCAAATGTGCAAGTTTATATGTATATATGCAGGATCCATGTTTTATGTTCAAAATATATTGCTTTAGAATTTTAGCTTTGTGAGTAAATGTATTTGAAGCCCCAGAAGTTATGGCACATGTGATTGACTTTCTCCGTCTCATGGTCTTTCTACAGAGTATAAAGTGCCTTCTCTTAGTTCCATCAGGGATTCCCTCATCTCACCCCAGGGTACAGACATAGTGTGAGCTCAGCATATGGTATTGTACTGGCTTTTCTGCCCAAATCTTGATTTTAAACTGTGCATAAATATAAATATTTTAAACTGTGCATAGGTCATGTTTGAGGTCTGCTTTTTTTTTAACCAGTTTTAGTTTTTGACCTGAGTAATTTGGGAGTACAGAAAGCCAAAGAAATTGGTAGTCTCCTAGAAGTAGCTTCAAGAATAGCAATTGTTTAGCTTCCCATCAAAGAAAACTTGAACATTCTTGGCAAATGGACAATATTTTAAATCCTCATAATTTATTTACTCATATTTTAACCATCAAAAAATTATACATGAAACTGAATATTAGAAGCCACGGGAGAAACATGCTGATGCACATTTCCTTTATGCCTGGTCACCTCAAGTTATAAACAACTTAGTTCTATACTCATGTCTGTCTGCAAAAATGCACGTGTATATTATGTATGTCAAGTATTATGTAAATCAGCAGTTATCATTGCTGCACACCATTTTTCAACAAACTCCAATTTAATTTTCATAAATAACTGTTTCTTAAAAATGATGTTTAGCGTTTACCTTCCCAATGACCTCTGTTTAACTCAGTATATTACCTTCCTTCTCTACATTGTTGGTACAAAGCAAAAAAGACTACTTTGCAAACTGAATTTCTTCCTGCCCTTGCTGCAGATGATACAATGGGGTTATTTTCCAATTTGTTGGATTTCATTTTGTTTTACTCTGATTTGTTCTGGACTTAATATAAAAAATTGAAATTTAATTTGGAATGTGTTTCTTGGAATCTAGCTCATTATATTAGACTCACACCTTTATTTGGTCATGGATAATATTAATGTTGGGGGAAAAACCCCAGATCATGAAAGGTATATAAAAAAAGTTGCATTTCAAATGAAGATCTTTCAGTTGGCTTTTCCTGCAACCTATCTGTAGATAATTTTAAGGAAACTCTGCTGACAACAGAATTAGTGCCTTCCGAAGGTCATAGGTATGCACAGTATCTTCCATTGTGACAGGATTCTCTTAATTGTCATTTTGGGTTGTTTAGAATGACAGGAATAAAACAGAAAACAGAAGTTTTGTGTAGAATAAGAGTTGAGTTCATCACGGTTATTAAAAATTCTAATGACATGAAAGCCAATTATTTTGAATTCAGGTGGTTATTCTGAATGTACTTAGGTATGTGATAGCTGAGGAAAACATTTCAGCCCAGACAGCTCCATTAATTAATTACCACTCAAGATTCTAAAGCTTGCCTAGATGCTTCAGGAGCCATGCAAAATACTTATAAGTACACTCTCTAAGCAAGTTCAGACAGGCAAACTAGGGACTTAATAACATTTTCTCCATGTACTTGTTTGGCATTTATTTATTAGAGCAAAGCTCTGCTTTAAAAATATTTTACCCCAAACCTTATTTTCTCCCCTTTAAAAAATGTATAGAAAAATCTGTAGCAACTTACAAAGAAAAAAAAAAGTAGTGCGTCTGAAGAGGGCAGCCTTTCCACAATTTCTTGGAGTTTGCTCCATTTAAATACATATTGTGTTGGTCAGTTAATTTTTTGTGTGATTTAATGCTTGTGAATGCGTTCACATGTGCTCGTCCTAAATCCTGTTGTTTAAAAATTATCCTTAATTCTCCACCTGACCTCCCTCCTCCATATTTTTTTCAAAGTTTCAAATCATGTGGATAGCCGCAAAGCTATTCTAAATAGAAATCTGTGTTTGGAAGAAATAATTTCATCCTCAGTTTACTCGTGAGTATTTTAATAGTGTACAGTCTATATATTTCTATATAAAGTTTTAAACTTTATAGAGTTAAGTTTTCCTTATTTTAAGGACTGTAAAAGTCTTTAGTTTCTTGAAGGGAGGAAGATGGAAGTATATATTTTTAAACTTCTCTGTATCTTTTATGCCCCACAGGAAGGAAGGATTAGCTACATGAACATTTTTAAAGAAATGTCATAAAAGTATTTTGTCTGACATTCCATTCAGTTATAGGGTGAAAACTTCAAAACTTTTCTATTTGTAAGCACATTTGTCCTAGGAAGTATGTGTGCCAGGAGCATTTTGTGCATGGCAATTGGCATAGAGGGTGCTTCGTCCTGGTCCATTGTGGAAGTGGAGGCCACACTGTCCTAGCTACCCCCATCTAAGTGGTCAAGTCAGAGCCCTGTTACAAATACCTGTGTTTAAGAGCCCATTATAGCTGAGGTGGAATCTGGGCTACTTTTGCCCCAAAACTTGGTCTTCCTACTCACTTTCATGATGCAGTTGAAGCGGTAGGAGGAAATCCTACGATAAAAATGGTGGGCTGCATTACCATGTAGCAATGTCACTGGACACAGTCTTATAGTGGAAATTTTCTTGAAAGGTTTATGTCTCTGTGTGGTGAGGCAAACTCTGTAGGATAGAAAAAGGAATCTCTAATTCAATGGGAGGTTGACTAAATCACTGCTAAAACTCAGCAAATGCCTCCACATCCCTCAAACTTTGACAAGTTCAAGCTTTGAGAAACCTTCTGAATTCTAGTGCATTGATGGAACCTAAGTTCAGCAGCTCTGACTATCTTAAGGATTCTTCTGGCTTTGAGGAATAAGTCATTGGGTTAGAGTCCTGGATTAGAAGCTGTCAATTCTGGGAAACTAGGTTCTAATCAGCCTGCAGCAGATCGTTCCCTGATATCTTCTGTGTGGCATAATTAATAAGAAAATGCTGTGATGATATATATTATCTGAATATTGAAAGATTCATATTTTATACAAATTTTGACATTAGTTCAACTTTCCCAACTTATAGACGAGCCGAAATGACTTAATTAGTGGCATGCAATTTATCTCAGATTCAGAAGACAAAAATTTCTGCTTGCCAGATTTATTTCCATAGCCCTTATTGGGGAAAAAGCCCCCAAGATGGCCTCTAATATCCACCTCTTGGTATTCCTGCCTCTTGGTATTCACATGCTGTTGTAGGCTTTTCCTACATTGTATCCAGATCAATCTGTTCTGTTCTGCCAATAATCACCAATCACCATAGACCACCAATGATGAAATTACAGATTCTTTTGTTTAAAAGAACTCTGACAATGCTTGATACCACCATATGAGTTTTACAAGTTTTTAAAACACATTCTTTAGGAAATTTTCAGTGTACTATTTTTTGTTTGTTTGTTTATTTGCTTGTTTGGTGATACTGGGGATTGAAATGAAAGCTTTCACACTGAAGTACATCTCCAGCCTTTCTTTTCTTATTTTATTATTTTTTTATTTTGAGACAGAATCCTGCTAAGTCACTAAGTTGCCAAGGCTGGTCTCCAAGTTGCAATCTCAGACTTCCAATCTACTAATTTGACTAATTAAACAAACTTTTCATATTCTAGATATGATAGTGCCTTGACATTTTCTAGAGGTGATAACTCTATCTTTATCTTCCTTATATGATAGTTTTCATATTACAAGTTTTCAAACTAGCAATTATTTCCTGGTGGGAGTATGAGGTAAGGGAACTGCCTTAGTTACTTTTCTCCTTGCTAAGACAAAATATCCAACACCCAAAGTTAAAGGAGGAAAGGTTTATTTAGCTCACAGTTTGTGAAGGTTCCAGTCCATAGCTGGCTAGCTCCAAGGCAGAGTGGCAAGGCAGAGAAGCATCACAGAGGAGAATAATTCATGGCAGGCAGAGACAGCAAACGCAACAAGGGACCTTAACAGCGGCTTTCTGCCCCTGTGGTCTTCTGCAGACTACTTAGGGTGGGTAGCACTCACACTTTTAATCCTAGTGCCCTTGATCCTAGCATTGCCCCGTGAATCAGTTTCAGCATCACACACTCTAGATCCATCCACCTCTGAAAAAGTCCCACCTATGACTGCATGAGGCTTTCAGGGGACATTTTAGACACAAGCCGTAACAGGAGGGCTTGGGAAAATGTAGCAAGCAGTTACTCAGTCTTCTATAAACAAGTAACACAAACCCCCAAAACTGAACCTTTAGAATTAACCTATATATCAGTCGTGGTGTGACTAAAAGTATTCATTGATATTGCAAATTGCAAGCCAGTTCCCTGAGGAGTTAGATCAAATAGTTTAGTCAGGCTGATATGCACTGCAAATTAGGTAACTCATTATTTCCTCAGGTATGTTCAAAGGAAGAACAGATCACTAAGATGTTAATAGATATTCAATGAGTAAATTAGTTGAGAGAGAGAAGGAGAGAAATAGTTAAGTAAGTAAATAGGTTCTTTGGACAAATAATGTTGAGAAACTGGCTTGAACAAATTGATCCATGGATGGATCTTTGGAGCACAAATTCTTAGTTTCTTTTATTTGCTAAAATGTCCAATGACTCTTCAAAAAAGGATTAGATCTGTGTCCTTTGTGTTAACCCTCCTGCTTTCCTAGTACTTCAGTATTTTGGTGAGGGAAAAAACAATATACAAACAACAGCCTATGGAGTAAATCTGGCCCAAGATTGATTTTCCAAATACATTTTAATGAGATACAACCACACCACTTTGTTTGTCTTTGGCTACTTTCATTTTACTATGGTACATTGGAGTAGATGTAAATGAGACTGCGTGGTTCATAAAGCCTAAAATATTTATTTTGTGTCCTTGATAGAAAAATTTTGCTGACCTCTGGGTTGGAGCTTTGGGAAAATGTAGTGTTGCCCTAAATTGATCAACAAACCACTTTTCAATAGCTCATTCTGTGAATCCAGTTTCTTTATAACACAGTTGGGCTCAGGCTTTCCTTATAGATCTGCTTACATCTTACCTCCCCATATTCCCTTGAAAGTAGAAGATTCTTCATTGTCCTGTTATGTAGCTGGTAGAGGAACATTTCTGTTTCTCTGAGACATGGAGTGTCAGTAGCCAAAGGGAATTGGTTCATTTCTGTAAGATACAGCAAGATCAAGTTGAGTTACAGAGAAAGCTGAATGATAAGAGGAAGCTTGTCATTTATTTACTGAGCATCCTGTTTGCTGTTTTTAGTATTATGCAGGTTACCTTGTGCTCATTTCTTCAGGGACTTACAGTTCTCTGTTTCCTTGAAGAAAGTGACTACAAGTTGTGTTATATAACATGTGAAAATGCATGTACTTAATTTTTAAAAAGGACCTAAAGGGAAAATCCTAACATTATTACTTTCCACAATTCAGAAGAATAATGTCTTCTTCCCTAGGTATAATTCACAAAATATTTTTTGCATTCTATAAATTTTACTTGTACCGTGGTAAGAAGTAAATAATATTTCTGCTAACAAGGTACATTAGTTATCTCTTGCTGTACATAACAAATTACCCTCATACTCAGCAGCCCAATATAGCATTTCTTACATTACACAGATTCTGAGGGTGGGGATATGCATGCAAATTGACTGGGTGGTTCTGGTTCAGGGTCTAAGTTGAAATAAAGTCAGGGCTACAGTCTTTCAGGAGTAGATTGTGGTTGAAGAATCAGCTTTCAAGTTCACTCAAATGATTGTTATAAAGGCTTCAGTTCCTCGCCAAGTGGGACTTTCCCTAGGATGGTTCAAGATGTAGCTTTTACCAGAGTATATGATTCAAGAGTAAAAGGGCACACCCACTGTAGAAACCTGTCTTTTATAACCTAAGTGAGGAAATGAAATGCCATCATTTCCATTTCATGCAGGTCAAACAGACTTATCCTGGTAGAATGTGGGAGGCAACTATATGATGATGATGTGAATATCAAAAAGAAGAGGTTGTTAGGGCACATCTCAGAGCTGGGCAATCACATTCTAGTTTTTGAAAGCAGTATTTATGGGTAAAGGACCTCTTATGCCCTCTCCTCTTCCCTTAGCCCAAGACCAAGGAATTGCCTTAAAGGTCAACTCTGCCTATGCAAGAACATTGCTTTCCCGCAGGATCTCTTTCTGCAAATGACAAAAATGTAACCTTCCTGGGGTAGTTTATGTCTAGCAATTGGAAAATTGTCCTCATTACCAAATTTGTACAAGATGATTTATATTTCTGCTGGAAAAGTACAGTATTATACCAATGTATAGTTTTTCAGTTTTATTCATCAAATTTTGCAAATGGCTTCTTTATGCAGTACACAGTCTACCCAAGTTGCATATCCTATAGGCTTGGCATCAGTGGTCTAGCTAGTTAACTGCACATTGAAAATTTCTGAGTACAGTGATTGCCACATTATAGAACCTCTCAAATAGGTTTAATCTCTCCTTTCTCAGTGCTCCCCAACACCAAAACTTCTTTCATAACTATCATATATTCTTCCTTAGAATAGACTTTGTTATGTGTTAGGCTCCTTCCCTAGACTGTAAACTCTGTGAAGAACTGAGTTAATTCATTCACTCATTTATTTATCACAAATATACTGAGATATTTCTATGTTCATGACAATAAAAGTAAAGTTTAGTAAAGAAAAGTGGCAAGAAAGACAAGAACCCTGGTCTTCTTGTATTTACATCTTAGTCTTGAGCACGAAAAATGTAAAACAAATACATTAAAAAGTTAATTTCAGATTGATGTAGGCATTGTCAAGAAACTATAACAGGATGATGGCATAAAGAGTAACAGAATGAGCTTACGTCTAGTTTTGGGGAGCAATGTGGGAGGGAAAAGAGAAATTAAAGTTTCCTGAAGGAGAATCTCATCCATATTTTTTAACACCTCTATTACAAACAGAATGCCTTGCACATACTAGATATGTAACAAAGTGCATCTAAAGTTAAAGTGAAGCAAGGGGCCAAAGAACTAGCAAATAAAATCTCTGGGAGTACCATTTGTTTTTAGTAATTGTGTACCATATTTTACCTCCTATAGAAGGATGGGGTCTGCATTATTCCACATCTGGTTTTTATAAACAAAGCATAAAGGCTTCGTTAGTTCTTCTTAAAGTACTCATTTATTTCTCCTCCCTCACAGGAAAATAAATAAAACCAAAAAGCAAAGCCTATTGAATATAGTTACTAAATCAATCTTTAGTGCTTAATTGTATTTAGATTTTTCTCTTTTATTTTTTGCAACGAGACTAGATTGGTTTTATTTCATTTTGCGTTTTGTAATGGAATGAGGACAAAATGAGTAACTTGTCCAATTTCAGATTGCACAACTTCAGAGGGAGGAGAATGGAGATTTTGGAAGTGGCCCAGAAGAGGGCAGAGAAATGACTGAAAGCCTAGAAACTGGTGCCCCACGAGAAAGGTTAAATGAAATGAGTTAGTTTTACCGAGAAAAATGCTTAGTATTAAAAAGACTTTAGAGGATATGTGAGCTGCTTGTCATATATTTTAATATTTTTGGGTTTTATTGAAACTGGAAAGATTTAGGTCAACTTTTTCTTAGTGTTCCTTTCCCAATGGTTAGGAATCTCTAACCATTAGGAATTAGGAATCTCTAACCATTAGGAATTAGGAATCTCTAAGCATTAGGAATTTGTTAGAATTCCTTGACTTAATGAGTTGGTTCCAGACTTGATTTCCATAATTGAGCTCAATAATTTCTTATTAAAATGAGAGTAATTATTCCATGATTGTTTTGTTTTTAAAGGATGGAGGAAGAAGAAGCTATTTCCTGTGTATCTCTTGGATACTAGTAGCATAGTCCTTCAGTAAATGCTGAGTTGATGTACAAGCATGTATTAGAATTTTTGTCCCAGTATATCACAACGGTAATGAAGAAATTGTACTGCTTTTTCATAGGAAAATTGAAAAAAATAACTCTAGAACTTTACTCCACCTTTTTCTTTATCAGTTTCCTTTGTTTGCTTGAGATGAATATTTATTTGTGATTATTTTGCAGTTTCTTCTTCAGGTTTGTGTGGATAGAACTTTTGCCACTTACACTTTAGAGTCTGTTGCCCTGGAAGAAAGGTTTTTAGTTAGCTCTCATCTCTCCATACCTTGTGTATTAAAAATCCCACTGCTGTCTAGGTCATTTGTTTTTTTGGTCTTGTTTCTTGCATGATTCACTTCTTTGAGGGTGAAAACATGTTTTTCCAGCTAAAGTTAAAATTCCAAAACTTAATATCTGCCATCCAGAGATCAGTCTGTCTGAACAACCCATGTTGGTTTCTGGATTAGATGTGTCAATGACTTTTTGTGCTAAGATGTTAAATGCAGATGTCCAGGTGTCAAATTTTAACACTAGTTATTGGTTTTCATGTTTCTTTTTTTTCAAATAGGCTGAGAGCTTAATGCAGTAAGACTAGGAAAAATTCCAGTTACTGAGAATTGTACATGTTCCTCAAATTCCTTATCTCATGGTGATGGGCAATGAGACTTGAAGGAAGCTGGCTAAGCAAAGGGCAGCTGTAGGATGGAGGACGGTTGGTGCCTGTTTGGCTGGCAGGCTTGCTACAGCAGGTGGCATCATTCTTCAACCCAAAACTGCTACTGAATTTGGTCCATTTTCCAGGTTTCCATACAGCACTTCTTTTTCCTTTGTTTAACAGGACAGTCTGTTAAAGAGAATCCTCTTAATAGGACTCTCTGAATCCTTTTGTCACCGAAATTTTCTACACCCTTTTCCTCCTCTACTCCCCTCTCTGTAACATACATGACCTGGATTTCCATAAACCACAACAGCCTGCAGAGGGAAAGAGAAAAAGTGCAAAATAAACACTTTAATCTCAGTATTTCTTTGATTCTACCTTCTGCCTGCTTTGAAAGATCATCTGGTTCTTTCACAGTTATCTACAGTATTTTTGAGACTATTTGCGTGGCACACTGGCCCACTAACCAATATTATCTACTTTAAAGTGGTATCTGCCATTTTAATGATTTTTTTCCTTAAATTCTTTTATTGGTACATTTTAGGTATACAATACATTTACATTTATCATTGGATGTTTGTACCTGTACATGATGTTGGTTCTTATTTTTTCCCATTGCCTGTGTGCCCTTCACCTCCTCCACCCTTCCCTATTTACATAGATTTTGTTTCCATTTTTTTCCTTTTCTCATAATTTTTCCTTTCCCTTCTTTCCTTTCCCCTTCCCCTCCCACCACCACTACACCTTTGGACCTTTTCCTATTTCAAAGTATCAATTATTTGCTATTAATACTTTTAATCCTTATTTACACTTTCAGTTTCTCACACTAGAGAAACTATTCAGTATTTACACATGTGTGTCCTATTTATTTCACTTAAGAGTATGGCCTCAATATGCATCCATTTAGCTAAAAATGACTCTAGTTTCTCATTCTTTATGGCTGGGTAGTACTCCATTTTATGAAAAAAACACATCTTCTTTATCCAGTTTCCAGTTGATGGGCACTTGGGCTGTTTCCAAGCTTTAGCTATTACAAACTATGCCACTATAAACATGGGTGCACACATATTGCAGTGGTGTGATACTTTTAACTCTTTGGGGAAGATCCCACCATGGGAATATCTGGGTCAAATGGGACCTCCAGCCCTAGTTCTTTGAGGTCTCTCCGCACTGATTTCCATAGTGGTTGCACCAATCTGTACTCCCACCAACAATGGAGAAGGGTTCCTTTCTCCCCACATCCCCACCAGCATTTGTTATTGGTTGATTTCTTGATAGCAGCCATTCTTTCTGGGGTGAGGTGAAATCTCAGTATTGTTCTCATCTGCATCTCTTGAATGACCAGTGATGTTGAACATTTTTGCATATATTTATTTCCTGCTTTTCCTTCTTTATCCAAGAAATGTCTGTGGATTTCAGATGCCCATTTTTGGATTGGGTCTTTGAATTTGAGGGGGTCTGATTTTTTTTAGTTCTTTATATATTCTAGATAGTAGTCCTTTGTTTGAGGTACAGCTGCTAAAATTTTTTTCCCACATTGTGGGTTGTCTGTTAGCTCTGTTGGTGGTTTCTCTTGCAGTGCAGAAGCTTTTTAATAAGATGAGACCCCAGTTGTTGATTGTGCTAGTTCCCATGCTACTGAGGTTTTGTTCATAAAATCTTTTCCTGTGCCAATGTCTTCAAGTTCTACCTAACTTATCTTCCAGCAAGTTTTGTGTTTCTGTCTTAATATTTAGATCTTTAATCCATTTCAATCTTAGTTTAGTGCATGGTGATAGGTATGGGTCTAGTTTTAATCTTTGGCAGGTTGAGATCCAGTTTTTCCAACACCATTTATTAAAGAGGCAATCTTTCCTCCAATGAGGGTGTTTGGCTCCTTTGTCCATGATGATGTAGCTGAGTGTGTCTGGAGTTGTTTCTGCATCTTCTAATCTGTTCCACTGGTCCTCAGATCTGTTTCTTTGCCAGTATGATGCTGTTTTTCTCACAGTAGCTTTGTAGTATAGTTTCAAGTTGGGGATTGTGATACTCCCTGCCATGTCCCTGTTGCCTAGAATTGCTTTTGCTCTTCTAGGTCTCTTCTTGTTCCAAATGAGTTTTTGGATTGTTTTCTCTAGTTCTGTGAAGTATATTGTTGGAATTTCAATCAGCATTTCATTAAATCTATATTGTAGTTTTGGAAGTATGGCCATTTTCACTATATTGGTTCTTCCTACCCAGGGACAAGGGATGTCTTTCCATTTTCTTATACCCGCCTCGATCTCCTTTTTCAGAGTGCTGCAGTTTTCAGTGTGGAGGTCTTTTGTGTCCTTTGTTAGATTGATTCTTAGATATTTCATTTTTTTGGATGCTATTGTAAAAGCAATTATTTACCTAATTTCTCTCTCAGTGAGTCTGCTATTTGTGTATAAGAAGGCTGTTGTTTTCTGAGTGTTGACCTTATATCCAGCTACTCTACTGAATCTGTCAATTAAGTCTAGAAGTCTTTTTGCTGAGTTTTTTGGGTCTTCTATGTAAAGTATCATATCATAAGCAAATAATGACAGCTTAACTTCTTCCTTTCCTATCTTTATTCCTTTTATTTCTTTCTCTTTTCTAATTTTTGTGGCTAATGTTTCCACAACTATATTGAACAGGAGTAGTGATAGTGGGCATCCTTATCTTGTTCCTGATTTTAGTGTAAAAGTTTTCAGTTTTTGACCATTTAGTATGATGTTGGCTGTTGGTTTTTCATAGACAGCCTTAATAGGGTTGAGATAAAGACCTTCTATGCCAATTTTCTGAAGGGTTTTTTATCATGAATGGGTGTTGGAATTTGTCAAATGCCTTTTCTGCATCTATTGAGATAATCATATGGTTTTTGTGCTTGGCTCTGTTAATATAGTGTATTACATTTATTGATTTACGAATGTTGAACCATCCTTGCATCCCTGGGATAAATCCAACTTGGTCAGGGTGTATGATCTTCTTGATGACCCTCTGTATTCTGTTTGCCAGTAACTTGTTGAGGATTTTTGCATCTATGTTCATTCGGGAGATTGGCCTGTAGTTCTCCTTTTGGGTTGCGTCTTTCCCTGATTATGGAATCAAAGTAACACTTGCTTCCAGGAAAGAATTTGGAAGCCTTGCTTCCCTTTCAATTTCCTTGATGAATTTAAAGAGTAATGGTGATAGTTCTTCTTTAAATGTCTTGTAGAATTCAGCAGTGAAGCCATCAGGACCTGGGCTTTTCTTTGCTGGTAAATTGTTTATTACAGTTTCAATTTCATTCATTGTAATTGGGATGTTTAGAATTTCTCTATCTTCTTCATTTAACTTTGGCAATTCATATGTATCTAGGAATCTATCCATTTCTTCTATGTTTTCCATTTCATTAGAGTACAGGTTCTTGAAGTAGGTATTGATGATCCTCTGGATTTCTGCTGAATCTATTGTGGCTTCACCTTTTTCATTCTTAATTGCATGGATCTGAGCCTTTTCTTTCCTTTTTTTGATAAGGTTGGCTAAAGATTTATCAATTTTACTTATTCTTTTGAAAAACCAACTCTTTGATTCATTAATTTTTTGTATCATTCTCTTAGTCTCCATTGTGTTGATTTTTGCTCTGATCTTTATAATTTCCTCTCTTATATGAGCTTTGGGTTTGTTATGCTCTTCTTTTTCTAGGAGCTTGAGGTTCTGCATTAGGTTATTTATCTGAGTTCTCTCTGTTTTCCTAATATGGCCATTCATTGCTATGAATTTCCCACATAGAACTGCTTTCATTGTGTCCCATAGATTCTTGTATGTTGTACTGCCATTATCATTTACTTGTAGAAATTGTCTAATTTCTTCTTTAATTTCCTCTCTGACTCATTGGTTGTTCACAAGGGTGTTATTCAATTTCCATGTGTTTGTGGGAGGTTAGCAATTTCTTATGTCATTGATCTCCAATTTTATTGCACTATAGTCTGATAATATACAGGGGACAACTTCAATTCTTTTATGTTTGCTTAGACGTGTCCTATGACCTAGCATGTGGTCTATTTTGGAAAATGACCCATGTGCAGCTGAGAAGAATGTGTATTCTGATTTTGTGGGTTGGAACACTCTGTAAACATCTATTAAGTCCATTTGTTCAATATTTTGGTTCAGTTCTAGAATTTCGTTGTTAATTTTTTGTCTAGATGATCTATTTGTGATAGTGGGGTATTGAGGGCCCCCACTACAATTGTATTAGTGCTTATTTGGTTTTTCATGTCCATTAATATTTGTTTTGTACAGTTGGGGGCATTCATATTTGGTGCACATATATTTAGGATTGTCATCTCTTCCTCTTGGATTGTTCCCTTCACAAGGATGTAGTGACCATCCTTGTCTCTCTTAATTAGTTTTGGTTTGAAATCTACTTTGTCTGCAAATAAGATTGCTACTCCTGCTTTTTTCTGGGTTCCTGTGGTGTGGAGAAATGTTTTTCATCCTTTTACTTTGAGTCTATGAATTTATTTTTGAGTTTAGTGTGTTTCTTGTATACAGCATATTGCTAGATTTTGCTTCTTAATACATTCTGTCAGTCTATTTCTTTTGATTGGTGAATTGAGGCCATTAACATTAATAGTTATAATTGATAGATATTGATTCATCCTTGTCATGATGTTTTACTTTTGTTGGCTCTTTTATTTGTTTTCCCCCCTTTCCCTTTAGTGTCTTACCTTGCATGGTGCCTTCCCTCTCTTGGGCCTCATGGAGTTGTGACCTTCATGGTCTTTTTCTAGAATATTGCTTAGAATTGTTTGGAGTGCTGGTTTGGTGTTCATGAAATTTCTCAGGTGTTCTTTGTTGTGGAAGTATCTAATTTCCCCATCAATTTTGAAAGATAATTTTGCAGGATACAACAGTCGATGTTGGAAGTTATTTTCTTTTAGGGCTTGAAATACTTCACTCCAGTCTCTCCTTGATTTGAGGGTTTGTGTTGAGAAGTGTGCTGTGATTCTGATGGACTTTTCTTTGTAGGCGATTTGTTTCTTTTCTCTAACTGCCTGTAGGATTTTGTTCTTCTGTTGGGTTTCTGGTATCTTAACTATTATATGTCTAGGTGTAGATTTTTTTTGATCATGGCTATTTGGAGTTCTATATGCCTCACTTATCTGTATGTCCATTTCTCCACCTCTGTCTGGGAAGTTTTCTGCTGTTACTTCTGTGAACAGTTTTTTATGTCAATTGTACTTTCTCCTGTTTTTTCATGGACTCCTATCAGTCTTATGTTATTCTTCTTTGAATCACCTAGAAGCTGCTGGATTAATTTCTAGAGGTCCCTTTCTATTTTTAAGAAGTCTCTATTTTCATTGTCCTTAACCACAATCCTGTCTTCTATATCTGATATTCTGTCTTCAGATTCTCTTAATCTGTTCTGCATGTTTTCAATCGAGTTTTTAATCTCCTGAATATCTGTTTGAATCTGTTTTATGGATTCTATTTCTTTCTTGTGTTGGGCAGTTGTGGTTTCCATTTCTTTCTTATGCTGGGCATTCATGCCTTCCAGCATATTTCTGAGCTCATCTATTTTTTTAATGCATTTCTGTTCTAGAGCCTCTAATCATGTCTTTTACTCTGCTCACCATCTCTGTAGTTATCTGGAAGATTATTTCTCCTTTGAATTTGTGTAGAGCCTCATTCATCTGTTTTGTTACTTCTTGTGCTATCAGTTCAGGGTATCCAGGTGGTTGATTATCAGACTTTTCCACCTCATTTCTCCCAGAATTTGCCTTTTGTGGGGTGGAAGTCTGAGTTTGTGCTTTGTTTAAATCTCTTCTCATTTTTGTTTTTTGTACTATCCTTGGTTAAGTTCCTGGGTTGATACTTTCAAGTTGCTTATTGTAAGTATCTTTGTTGATGTATTTAGAACCCTTATGGAATGATTGCTTCTCAGAGGTGTCTTCCAGATATAGCTGATCTTTAGGTTTTGATTCTCTAATGGCTCTGAGACTATCTAATTTTCATTATACCAGGAAGGACAACTGATTAGATCAGTCACAACATCTTAGCCCAAGTGATACAATCAGCAACACAATAGCATCAAGCACCTCTTAGAAAATGACAATTTTTGGTAGTTATTAATCTATGACCTTTAACTGTGTGAATTAAATCAAAATTGAGGACCAACCCAATGTATGTTTATAGTGGATAAACTCTTCAATATAGCAACTTTACCCTTCGGGATGGGGAGTTAGAAGGAGTTGGGGAGGGATGAATAGGTAGGTTGAAGGGTAGGGGAAGGTTAGCAGTGAGTCCAGAGGGCACAGGCAAGAGAAGGAAAGAGAAGAAATGACAAATAAAGCAGAAATACAAGTTAGGGCCAGAACAGGAACACAAAGGGGAGATGAAGAACAATGTGGGACAGCAAGGGAGCAAGGCAGAGAGAGAAAGAAAAGAGAAGACAAAGAAAAAGAGAAAAATAAAAATTTTAAAAGAGTAGAAATGAAAAAAATTAAAAATAAGAGCAAAAAAATAGTGGTAATTTTGAAAATAAAAAATAAAAGATACATATGAAGGGCTTCCTTCAGTGTATGTCTCTGCTGTCACAATAGACAATGTGGGCAGCAGTGTGCAGTTATAAGTCAGTGAGTCTCAGAAAGCTAGTCACTGACCCATGAGATTCAGGCAGATTTCTGGCTGCAAGCCCCAAGTTGAGCTCCCTGTCCTCCTGCAGGGTTGAATTCTGCAAAGTTCTACTGTGGGTTCCAGCTGCCTTTCTCCTGAAGATAGTCCAGGTTCTGATGGGAGGGGATGATCCCTCCAACTTACCAAGCACAGGGGTCTGGTGTGCCTTTATTGCAGAGATTATCTTCACTTTTCCAGTGGCCTTGTTTTCATCAGGGAGCCTGAGAGAGGCCCTCTCTCTGTTGTTCACTTCTGCAGCTCAGGACAATGGCTTTTATGTCCCTCTGTGCCTCTGTAGTGTGGAACCAAGTAGCTGCATAGTGAAGAGGCCAGAGGACTGGAGGGGGAGCTTTTGTTGCATGTGCCCATGCTGCCAAGCTGGCAGCTGGTGGGTGTGCCCAGGGGGTCTTCAACCATGTTCTGGTCACAAGTAGGCAGAGCGAGCCAGTTGCAGTCAGTTCGCAACTGCTCTGCCAGCGTGTCCAAGCTGGTGGCTGCTGGGTGTGCCTGAGGGAGTCCTCACCATGTCCGTGTCTGTGTCCTGATCACAAATGGGTGGAGCAAGCCAGTCATAGTCAGTCTGCAACCACTCTGCCGTCGCGGCCAAGCTGGTGGCTGGTCCTCTAGCCTTATTTCTAACCTTTCCCTCTTCTATTTTGCTACCCCCTTCAACTCCTTCTAAATCTTCCCAAGGGGCAAATTTGCTATATTGATAGGCTTTGACTACAAATATATTTCTGGTTGGTTCTAGAGTCTGTATATCATTAGAAGTCTAGTTCATGTGGTCAGAGGTGGTTGATAGTTACCACAGTTTATCATTTTCTAGGCTGTGTTTGATGCTGTTGTTGATGCTGATAGTATTACTTTGGCCAAGGTTACCTGATTGTTCTAGTCAGTTCTTCTTCCTAGTATACCAAGACTGAGGTTGCCTAAGAGCCATTACATGCTCAAAACCTGAAGGCCAGCTAAACCTGGAGGACAATCCAAGAAGTAGCCATTCCCTAAGGGTTCTAAATGCTAGTAGTGAAGATACTCACAATAACCAATTTACATGCAGCAGCCCAGGAATTAAACCAAAACATCAACAACAACAAAAAAAACAAAAATAAGAAGACACCTAAACAAGACTCAAAACCAGACTTCCAGATCACCAAAGGCAACTCCATGGGGCATCAAGATGGAACAATCTGAAACTCAACCATCTGGACTCCCTGAACTGGCAATGAAAGAGGATCTAGAAAAAATGAAATCAGTAATAACTTCTCGGATGTCAACAGAGATGGTGTCCATAATGAAAGACATGATTAATAACTCTAGAGCAGACACAGACAAAAAAATAGAGGAGCTAAAGAAAATGTTTGAAACCATCAATGCTCAGCATAGGAAAGAATTGGGAAGCATAAAACACATCCAAGCAGATATCCAAGAAATTAAAAATTCCATTGAAAGTTTCTGCAGCAGAATAAGTGAATGTGAGGACAGAATTTCAGATATAGAAGACAGAATTGCGGTTAGCAAACACAAAACAAAGATTTCTTAAAAATGGCAAGGGACTATGAGAAATTAATCGAGCAGCTACTAGATGATGCAAAAAAGAATAACTTAAGATTGATTGGAGTTAGTGGAGGAGTAGGAGCACAAAAAGACATAAATAAACTTTTTACAGCAGTAATTGTAGAAAACTTCCCAAACAATGAAAAATAATTTGACATAAAGATAAGTCAGGCATATACAACTCCAACTAGCTGTGATTAAAAAAAAAAATCTAACCTGGGTATATAATAGTTAAGATTCCAGAAATCTAAGACAAAAACAAAATATTAAAAATAGAGAAAAGAAACAAATTACATACAAAGGAAAGCCCATCAGAATCACAGCAGACTTCTAGACACAAACCCTGAAATCAAGGAGAGCTTGGAGTGAAGTATTTCAAGCTCTGAAAGAAAACAACCTCCAACTCAGATTGATGTATCCTGAAAAAATATCTTTCAAAATTGATGAAGGAATAAGATACTTTTATGACAAAGAACAATGTAGGAACTTCATGAATACCAAACCAGCTCTCCAAAAAATTCTAAACCATATCCTAGGAAATGACATTTAGGGTAACAACTCCATGAAGCTCACCTGAATGAATCCATCAGGCAAGACAAGAAATTAAATGCAAAGGGAGGAAAAAAAATCCAATAACTGGAAAAGATCATGACAAGGATAGGTCAATACATAGTTATAACCATCAATGTTAATGGTCTCAATTCACCAATCAAAAGAAATAGACTGGCAGAATGGATGAAGAAGCAATATCCAGCAATGTGCTGCATACAAGAAACACACTTAATTCAAAAAGAAATTCATAGACTGAAAGTCAAAGGATGAAAAACATTACCCCATGTGACAGGAACCCCCCAAAATGCAGGAATAGCTATCCTATTTGCAGACAAAGTGTATTTAAAATCAAGACTAATTAAGAGAGACAAAGAAAGTCACTTCGTCCTTGTAAAGTGAACTGTCCAAGGGGAAGAGATGACAACCATAAATATATATGTGCCGAATACTAATGCACCCAACTATATGAAACAAATATTAATGGACATAAAAAATCAAATAACCACTAATACAATAGTAGTGGGGGACCTCAATACCCATCTGTTACAAATATATCAACTAGACAAAAAATCAACAAAACACTAGAACTGCACCAAACTCTTGAATAAATGGACTTATAGATGTCTAGAGAGTGTTCCAACCCACAAAATCAGAATACACATTCTTCTCAGCTGCACACAGGTCATTCTCCAAAATAGACCACATGCTAGCTCATAGAACATGCCAAAGTAAATGCAAATGAAATGAAGTTATGCCCTGTATATTAGATATAGTACCATGAAATTGGAGATCAGTAGCAACTGAAACCACAAGAATTTCATAAACACAGCTCAAAAAAAACCCAAAAACCAAAAACCAAAAAACCAAAAAACAAAAAAACCAAATGCTTAACCTCAGTCTTCTAGAAAAAGAAGAGCAAGATAAACCCAAAGCTCATACAAGGGAGGAAATTATAAAGATGAGAGCAGAAATCAATGCAATGGAGACTAAAATAATGATACAAAAAAATCACCAAATCAAAGATCTGGTTCTTTGAAAGAATAAATAAAATTGACAAACCCTTAGCCAAGCTTATCAGAAAAAGGAAAGAAATGTCTCAAATTCATGCGATTAGAAATTAAAAGGGTGAAATTACAACAGACTCAGCAGAAATCTAGAGGATCATCAATATCTACTTTGAAAACCTGTAAACCAATAAGATGGAAAACACAGAAGAAATGGACAAATTCCTAGACAGATATGAATTACCAAAATTGAACAAAGAAGACCTAAAAATTCTAAACAACACAATATCAATCAATGAAATTGAAAATGTAATTAAAAACTTACTGTAAAGAAAAGCCCAGGACCTGATGGGTTCACTGCTAAATTCTAAAGACATTTAGAGAAGAGCTAATGCCACAAATGCTCAAACTCTTTAATGAAATTGAAAGGGAAGCAATACTCCCAAATTCATTCCTGGAAGCAACCATTACCTTGATTCCAAAAGCTGAGAAAGACACAACTGAAAAAAGAGAACTACAGGCCAATCTCCATAATGAACATTGATGCAAAAATCCTCAATATGATTCTGACAAACAGAATGCAGAAGATCATCAAGAAGGTCATACACCCTGACCAAGTGAGATTCATCCCAGGGATGCAAGGATGGCTCAACATACATAAATCAATAAATGTAATATACTATATTAACAGAGTTAAGGGCAAAAACCATATGATCATCTCAATTTGATGCAGAAAAAGCAGTTGACAAAATCCAACACCCATTCATGATAAAAAAAAAACCTTATAGAAAATTGGAATAGATGGTCTTTATCTCACCCTGATAAAAGCCATCTATAAAACCAACAGCCAACATCATACTAAATGGTCAAAAACTGAAATCTTCCATGCTAAAATCAGGAACAGGACAAGGATGCCCAATATCACCACTCCTGTTTAATATAGTTCTGGAAACATTAGCCACAGGAATTAGACAAGAGAAATAAATAAAAAGAATAAAGATAGGAAAGGAAGAAGTTAAATTGTCATCATTTGTCGATGACATGATACTCTGCATAGAAGACCCCAAGAACTCCACCAAAAGACTTCTAGACTTACTAACCAAATTCAGTAAAGTAGTTGGATACAAGGTCAGCACTCAAAAATCAATAGCCTTCTTGTACATGAATAACAGACTCACTGAGAGAGGAATGAGGGAAACAGTTTCTTTTACAATAGGATCCAAAAAAATTAAATATCTAGGAATCAATCTAACAAAGAAAGTAAAAGACCTCTCCTTTGAAAACTACAGCACTCTGATAAAAGAGATCAAAGAGGATATCAGAAAATTGAAAGACATCCCTTGTTCTTGGGTAGGAAGAACCAATATAGTGAAAATGGCCATACTTTCAAAACTGTTATATAGATTCAATGCAATCTCAATTGAAATTGTAACAGCATATTTCACAGAGCTAGAGAAAACAATCCAAAAAATCATCTGGAACCAGAAGAGACCTAGAATTGTAAAAGCAATTCTTCGCAACAAAGATAAGGGGTATATCACAATCCTCAACAGAGGGTATCACAATCCTCAACTTGAAACTAAACTACAAATCTACTGTGATAAAAACAGCATGATATAGGCAAAGAAACAGACTGGAGGATCAATGGAACAGATTAGAAGATGCAGAAAAAACTCCAGACATATTCAACCACCTCATCTTTGGCAAAGGAGCCAAGCACCCTCACTTTAATAAATGGGGATAGAAGAACTGGGTTTTAACTTGCCACAGATTAAAAGTAGACCCATATCTCTCACCAGGCATTAGACTAAAATTGAAATGAATCAAAGATCTAAATATGAAAACAAACACTAAACCTGCTAGAAGATAAGTTGAGTAGAACTCTTGAAGACATTGGTGTAGGAAAAGACTTTATGAACAAAACCTCTGTTGCATGGGAACTACCACAAAGAATCAACAACTGAGATCTCATTAAAAAGCTTCTGCACAGTAAGAGAAACCACCAACAGAATGAAGAGACAACCCACAATGTTGGAAAAAAATTTTACCAGCTGTTCCTCAGACAAAGGTCTACTACCTAGAATATATAAACAACTTTAAAAAAATCAACCCCCCAAATTTATAGAACCAATTCAAAAATGAGCATCTGAAATGAAGAGACATTTCTCAGATGAAGAAGTAGAAGCAGCAAATAAACATATGAAAAAATGTTCAACATCACTGGTCATTTGAGAGATGCAGATGAAAACAATGTTGAGATTTCACCTTACTCCAGAAAGAATGGCTGCTATCAAGAAATCAACCAATAACAAATGGTGGCGGGGGTGTGAGGAAAAAGCAATCCTTCTCCATTGTTGGTAGGAGTGCAGACTGGTGCAACCACTGTGGAAATTGGTGTGCAGATTTCTCAAAATACTAGGATTAGAAATCTCATTTGACCCAGTTATTTTGTTTGTGTATCTTCCCGAAAGATTTTAAAATGTCATACCACAGCAGTATATGCACAACCATGTTTATAGCGACACAGTTTGTAATCACTAAATCTTGGAAACAGCCCAAATGCCCATCAACTGGTGACTGGATAAAGAAGATTTGAAAAAAAAATACAAAATGGAGTACTACTCAGCCATAAAGAATGATAAACTAGAGACATTTATAGCTAAGTGGATAGATATTGAGGTCATACTATTAAGTGAAATAAGTAGGACACAGATGTGTCAATACCGAATTATCTCTCTGCTATAAGAAACAAAGTGTAAATGAGGACCAAAATGTAAACTAGAGAATGTGAAATAATAAAGGTTCAAAGGGGAAGGGAAAGTAGAGGGTGGTGGAGGAAAGGAAAGAAGAGAAAGGAAAAATATGAGAATAGAAGGAAAAAATGGAAACAAACTTTTGTAAATAAGGAGAGGTGAAGTGGTAGAAGGGAGGGAAGGGGAATGGGAAAAAAACAAGAACTAAGATATATAATGTAAAGGTACAAATTCCCAATGATGAATGTGATCATAATGTATACCTAAAGTGTACCAATAAACTTAATAAAAAAAATAAATTACAGTAGCCCCTGGTGCTCTTGAATCCTAAGTGTATTTCTTACATGTACTTAACCTCAAGAAGGGCACTTGTATCACCGCTGTCCCCTATTGTTGTTCTCATATTCATACTTGCCAATGATAAATAAGATTACATTTACTAAGACAATTAATTACTTTGATGTTTACTAAGAAATGACAATATTCCTGGTATGGCATGCCTGTTTATGTTCATAAATAAGGCCAAACCCAAGTTCCTCCCCATCTCTCACCATTTCTCATAACTTCGTAAATGTATATAGTCTGTGAGGGTTGGCTGTGTTGAGAAGATAACAACAAAGCAATGTGGTCAGAGCTCTAGTAAAGCGTAAGCACAGGTGTGATGGGAACAGGTCGGAAGGGCAGTCACTATTAGTATTCATAGTTTTCCAAAGGGAAAGGGAGCATCTAAACTAAAGGCCTTATTCAACTATTTACTTGGTTCAAAGACCAGTTTCTATTAATAAATTAAAAGCTAGGTTCTTTCTCACAGAAATGACTTCCCACAATTTCTGGAAATTTTTTTCAGGAATTTGAGGGTTCATTTTGTCTTCTTAAAGAAAACTGTTATTGTAAAATAGCTTTGAGTCCTTGTCCTTCAATGAATGTGCATGGCAGTAGCAGGTTGTGTTGGGATTTTTCTAGAATTTTTCTTTGTTTCTAAAATTTAGTATAAATGAATTGCATTCTTAATGTGAAAATTTATAGATCCCATGTCCAGAAATTTATGATTTCCTGATATCAGAAAATTTTAAGCCAACATTCCTAGTTATTCTGAGGTGGATACATGCCCTTGATCAACCTCTAGTTCTGAAGAGAACTTGTAGGAGAGAAATACAGATATCAACTATTAATTTCCTGGTTCATCAGGTAAGATTATTTTTGTCTACAGTGAAATCCAAACCAAACTTTATGGCTAAAATTTTCCAGTATGCATCAAGGAAACCCAACCAAATTTCATGATTTGTGATATGAGATTGATTTTCAAATCTAGCCACATTCATCAGAGCCACTGCAGAATTCAGAATATTGTCACATCCTTACATTTGTAATTAATGTTGATCAGTTTTTTAATTCTTATCTTTTAGATTTACCCTTAGCATTACAAAGGAGATGAATGTGTGAATCCCAGTAAGTTGTAATTACCATTGTAAAGTTAACTGTACTTGAGTCAATACTGAAATGTAGTGTGGCCTTTCATAAAAAGTTAATCATGGGCATGAAAGAACTATAACACTTTTCAAGAGGGGATATATATCTGTGCATTTCATTTTGAGTTATTATTGTATTAAGTCCAAAAGTTCCCTTAATAATTTCCCAAAAGTTCGTTAATAATTTGGGTTAGATGTTGCAGGTCACACATCTTGCTTTTCTTCGAAATGTGTTTTGAATGTCAATGCTTCTGTCATGACTTTACCCTATCTTTATTTTAAGTAAAACAGCAACTTTGTTTTTCTGATAATGATGGTGAAATTTATTGCTATAATTTCAGTAACACACATTGATTATGTCCTTAAAATACGATGCCTCAAATATTAGTCTGATGGTCCATTCTAAAACTTGGTGATTTAGACTGGAGAAATCTTTGCTGAAGCCCATCCATCACTTGACTTCCAGGCCCGTACTAAAATTCAAGGAAGCTAGAAGTTTACAAAGTATTAGTCAAGGGGCTACTTTGAGTTATTAATAATTTTAAATTAAGTTAGGATTTAAAAACTTTGATATTTTAAAAATATGATATTGAAAGAAATCTAATATTCCTATGGAAATTCAATGTTGCCACTATAATCAATGATTTATATGCCTTGGAAGAGAGAATCATTGAATTGTATAGATTAGGGGCTGGATTAGTTAACATGGGACCATCTAATTTAACCTTATTTCACAATTAGGAAAACGAATATCAGAGAAGGTCATGATTATTCAGAGAAGGTCATGAATATCAGAGAAGGTAGAGTTTAAGACATTCGAAGTTCATTCCTATTGCTGCTCACTGATGAAATATGGTTAAACTTTTGGTTTAACTTCTAAGTAGCTTGGCTATCTCTCCTTTCATCCACATTGAAGACCAAAGTGCTTCATGCACACTTTGCTGTAGGGTCCAATCCCCTTAGCGTCAGTAAGTCATGAAGGAATGAGAAGGCCAGAGAGCTGAATCCAACTCTGCCTCTTCAGATTGGCAGATGCTAGAGAGAAATCAAATTGAGCAAGCAGAAAACAGCATTTAGCTAGCATGCCATCTTGTCTGTGGCAGAGATTCATGGAAGCTGTCAGAATTAGCAAAGGCCAACCCAGAATTACACAGGGATCCTGAAAGGCAGATGGAATGCAGTGCTGGTAAATGCTGGAGTTGGCAGTATTACATTGGTCTACTGATCATTTTCTAAATACACAGATCACTTTCACATCTTCATGCCTCTGTCATTCTTGTCTTTCTGCCTGAAGCACCCACACATTTCTGATGAATTAAATTCTTATAATTTGACTCTTTATTTGAATGAGATAGCAGAGTGTATCATTATACTCTGCAAGCAACAGGAAAATGTGATTACAGTCAATTACAATAAGGATTTAGGCAAAAATAGCAGCCCTGTGTTCTGCTTCAGCTGTTCAACAAGATCAAGGGCAGCATCTCTGCTTTTCTCTGGCCTTTTCCTCAAGGTCATAGAGTTATTACTTCAGTGCCATGTAGCATACCTACATTTTAAAAGGAAGAAAAATGATGAGAAGGTACAAGCCTTCTTTTTTCCCTTTGACCAGGAATGCAAAAGGTTTCCGAGAATTCCCCGTCAGAAGAATTATACCAATGTCACATTGGCCAGAACCATGTCACATGACCATTCCTGAAGGTAAGAAATATTGAGAACAGTGGCCTATATGGTGGAAGCAGATAAAGCAAAAGGGTATTAAGAGTGGTTTGAGTATTAAGAATCTATAGTGAGAGTGTGGCATTTTACAAGCTCAGGGAGGTGGTAGCAATGATATGGTCAGGTCTTTCCTAAGGTGAATGATATAATGGATCTTTACAATGAAAATAACCAACTCTCAAATGACCTCATTTATGAACTTGGATACGTGTATGTAAGTTTTGTCTCAAGTGGAAACTTCCAATAATTTGGCTCATTTTCAGCTTGTTGAATTAATGCCTTAAATATGCATCAAACTTTACTGTTCCAAGGATTTCACACCTATTGTCATACTTATCCTCTTAAGAATTCTAATATACAAAATATTTTTCTGGCATTGTGGAAGAGAGAGCTGAGGCAGAAAGGGCTTGTCTTCAAGTAACTAGTACAGGCTGGGGCTTGAATCTAGAAATTGTTGCTATAGTGTCTATATTAGCATTTGCTAAGGACAATATGTTTTAAAAGACAAAAAAGAGAAAGATTGTTAGGACAGAGCCTGGATATATTACATTTGGAGTGTAGGAACTAAATAAATAATTCATTTAGAGAAACCTCAAGTGTATTCTATGTAGGTGACAGCATGAAATCTTTTTTTTCCTCCTCCTTTCTCAGAGAACCTCAGCCAACAAGTCTTCAGGCGCTCCTTCCTGTAGCAGATGGTCTAGTCCACAGCTGCATCAGGTAACATGCTCTTTATAAGAACCTTGACTTACTTGTTTCCTTGAAGTGTGCATAAACTTGCAGTTACTTTTCACTGGACAAGTATGGAAACTGTTGGGCTCTTGTCTCTTCTCACTTTACTCGTAGGCCCTCTTGATAATGGGTTATACATTCAGCAGGTTCAGGGCTTGTGAGGGGGCAGTGAGAGGAAGGTAAGGAGCTTGGAAAATGCTCAAGTTCTATTTCTAAAGCCCTTCTCGGGGAGCCACATAGATTACATCAATCTAGCAATTATTGGAAATGAAGTTTGCCTTATTTTACTGAGTCAACAATTGTTCCTTCTGTGCCTTTTTCTCCAGGAAATGATGTACACATTCATATTGTGTATGTACATTCACATGTATGGTACAGAGTGTCTCTGTAAGTTTGTACATCAATACAGTTAGAAGAGGTCCTAACATTACAAAGAATTATATATGAACCTTATTATTCAGGTGATTAATAACTATATTCCAAAAATAAATACTGTACATTACTTTGCTTATTAGGGGAAGTTAAGCCAGGAGTGATGTTGTGATACACCTGTGTACAAACAAAACAAGATCTTTTCTGTTAGTGAGCAGTTTTTATAGGTGAAGGCACTGTGACCATGTGGGCTTCTGGGTGGTTCTGTCTTCTATTCCTTGAAACAGCACACAGTGAGAATTCTGACTTTGGACTAAAAGCCAAATAGGACAATCATTCAGATTACCTGCCAGCTATGAGACTAAGAAGAAATGAACTCCTATTTGTCTTTTGAATTATTAGGTAGAATTATTTCTTAGACTTTTCAGGTCTCCTTGGCTTCTGCTGCAATTGTCAGAGAGGCATATTATAAACAGTTAATATTCACGTTATTCCCCACCATTCATTTTATGGGTTTTCTGTGTAATTTAGTATTGGTGCTAACTTAACTCCAACATCAGCATAATATGAGAACTTTTTTGTGTACACTATTTCATTCTCTTTTTTTCAATTACAAACTAGTATTTTAATAAGATAATATAAAAAGTTATTGAGAACAAATAATTCTTCTATTAGGGAATATGTTTTCACAGTACCTATTTTTGAATATTGAACAGATTGATGGAAAGTAATGACTGAAGTGATGGCTGTGCCTCCATGGGGATTAACTTTGTGTGGATGCTGTGTTGTGACCAGGTTGGAGCATATATTGCTTCATCAATGTGATCTGTGAAGGGGGTGGCTTGGAAGAGCTGTGAAGAGATATAAAGAGACAGAGATTTCTTTGAACATCGAGGTTCCACTTACTTCCTGCCCAAAAGCCATAGCCTGGAGATGCGCAGCAGATAATGAATGAACATTTATGAGATCTGTTCTTAGACTTTCTAGGAACAGAGTTGAGCAAATCAGTACCCACACTTTTGTGCTCATCCCAAAAAGTCTGAAAATGTTCTAATCTAGACTTCACAGTCTAAGAAAGAGAGGTGGAGATTAATATTGTCCATGATTATGTGAATTTGGTTGTTCTAGGATCCTCTATTTTTCCCCAGAACTTATTCAATTTTTTAAGTCAGTAAGATCCTTTTGGACAGTTTCCCGGTGAGGTAATCTAATGTTATTCTGTGCATCTGTGCAGCTCCTGGAAAAGTCAGCATATGATGCAATGAAATGAGAAAAGTGATGATAGGGCAGTATTTGGGACAGTCCTTCAGTATGAGAATATGTCCTTTTAGTTCTCTGACTTTAAAATGACCTTATAGTATGAAGTCTTGAAATGATTAGATAGGATCTGTGTAGTTTTGATATTATATATATTTTTTCCCAGTGTTTTTTCTTTGAGTATATATAGGCCTATGCAATCTAGGACTGGAAGAGCTAACAAAAATGTGTTTCATTTTTATCTGTCACATGGTGGAAGAAATGTGACCATGTTGGGGGAACTTTCAACCTTAGCAATGCCTTTCAAATTGGGGGATATAACTGTGTGGCATTTCCAAATGGTACCCTGATGAAAACTAATTGGTGTTGGGCCGGGGATTTAGCTCAGTGGTTCTGCCACCTGCTGCACAAGCTCAAGGACCCGAGTTTGATCCCTGGTACAAAAAAACCCAAAAAAACTAATTGGTGTTATTTCTTTTGCATTGAGGGTTCCCTTTAATTCTAAGTGAAAGGAATAGTGCAGTTTTTTAGACTCCATGATTTTCCTTGGCAATTGCCTATTGTGCCAGACATTCACTCCTTTGTGTTCAGTTCTACTGTGTGCCATCCATCTACTTTCCAAGATCCCTTCCTAACTAATTCTTAAGTAGGTCCTTTCAATGGGAATACTGGTGGGAATTAGAAAAGAGATAGAAAGGGGAGCCCCAAGATATCTCTCTCCCTCTTTGTCTACTTTGGACAGTTCCTTTCTGTGTTCTGAGCCTCTGGGTGGGTTCAGCACCTGCAAAGCTGACACTGATTCCTGGGCTCTATTTGCACTCTTTTGTCCACTCAGCCCTAAGGGAGGCACCAGCTTCCCCCACCGTTTCCAGTTGACTTTTTAGCTCTCTCAATAGGCTTGTAACTAGTTCCCTATATTAAATTTCATCTCTTGGACTGTTTGATATGGATTCTAGCTTCCCTTAAACTTGGTGAAACTGTTGTTTTCTCAGTGCTATGGCATGATATACTTCATTCTTTTGATCAAAGCGTAGCTTTTCATTTGAGAAATATTATATGAATATTTACAGGATCTCTAGCCTTGCAGTTGTTGAAAACTGAGATTTATTCTCCCCAGCTGGCCTGGTGGGTGGTAATCCTTTTACACCCCTATCCCACAGCAGAATAATTATCCCTCTTCTTTGTAACTCCTGGCTCTAATCCTTCCCTTTTAAATTTGTGTTTATTGTAAAAATCCTTTGTCTTTTGTGTTTGCAATATAATAGGCTTATTGGCTTCAGTCTTTGAAAATACCTACACGAATTCTCAGCCTGAGGTTGAAAGTACAAAACTGCCAACTCAATCCAGGATTCCGGCTTCTATGTCTTCCTCTGAGTTTTGGCATCAGCGGAATATATTTTTTAAATGAATCAAGACAATGTTTACGAGTGTCCAGGTGGTTCTTATCCTGTTTTTTTTCACTATACCTAAATCTTAGCTAGACAGAAACATAGATACAGTAATAAGTAAGCCAGTACACAGACAGACATCTGCTTATTTATAGAAATATGTTCACATAAGGATTAAAATATTTACCATTTCTTCATAATGATTATCCTCAAAACTCATATTCATTGACAGTTGACTATATGGCATCTACTAATTTCTTTACATGTGCTATCTCATTCAATCTTTTAAATATCTATATAATAAAAATGTAATGCATTACAGATGAAAGAACTGACAGCCTGAGCATTTAACTGACTTGTCCAATGGGACAGGGTTAGTTCTGTGAGCTTCCAGTGGTCTCCTCTTTTAAGCAATATCAATATTAACTCTATAAAAGTTTTGTACACTAATTTAAAGCCACTCACTGAATAGCTGAATAACATTTTAACTGATAATTATATTTTGAACTGACCAGAATATAATTTTTTTTACTGTAGGTACTACTACTCTGAAATTATTTTTATAGGACAACTTTTCCTTTGGTTTCATTTTTGTTTGTCATATTGAAGAAGAAATGTGGTTATGTAGAAAAGGGCTTATGTCTATTGGAATGTAGGCTAGTCTAGTTTCAAACCATTTTCACAACATAGACTTTAATATATTTCTTTGTAAGTTTGATTTTGAAGTGCACCATTTTGCTCTTTATTTGGAATATTTTGAAAGTATTTATAAGAAAATGTTTTTTCCTTATATTGCGTGGCAGTTTGTAAGGAACATTACAATGATAAAATAATCAAGTTTTATATGCTTACAAATACCTGTACCAAATAAAACAGTCATTATGAATAAATGAAATAGACAAATGAGAATAGTAACTGGCTTACTTGTGTCTTCAAATTTGAAATACACAATGTCAAACTGAAATTGTGATGGTGTTTCTATGCATATTACATGCATCATGCCTTCAGAGAAGTTATGTACTTTCCTTCATATCTTCCATCTCATGTTCAGAAAATTTCTTATGAATAATAAATAGTTTGTCACTCTATGAATTAAAAATGGAAAGTTTTTTCTTTTAATAATGGGCATGAATGCAGGCATTGTGTTTCTAAAATCTTCAGTGTAAAAATTTGGTAAATAGTGGTTAACAGATTGCTACACTATGCTTTAGCCATTCAACAAACTTTGTGTTTTGAGTAGTGAGAAGCTTAAATTTCATGGCACTAAAAATTGAAAAACAGTGCATATTTTTACACAAGAATATAATGTGTTCAGGTGTAACAGTTGGCCCAAGAAAATTACACCAGATAGTCCAGTTGTATTACCTTCTCATAGCAGATAGAACTGACAATTCAGAACTGATGGAAGAAGTTTTAGGTATGAGGAAAAAATGATTTTAAGATACAGAAATATACATAATTCTTTATTTTACTACCTTGTATAGTAAGAGAAAGAAGTACTGTGCAGCACACTGATAAAGGGCTACATTGAATATTTTTCCTGGATTTTCTCATATGACTTTTGGTACCTGTGTATCTAGTACTATGCAGCCTAAAATAGGGACTAAGGAGACATCTGTAAAAGGAAGGAAAGAAAAGAGGAAAAAATCAAGGAACTGTATGGAATAACACCAGAAATAGAATATAAAAGGAAAGATGACAAATCCATGTTTATTATTGTTTTTTTTCTTCAAATCATTAGTTTCCACTTTCTCCTTAAGCAAAGCCCATTTCAAACATGATACTTATGAATTAACTGAAATAGAAAGCATATTATTTCATCTCTGGTGAGAAGAAATCACTTTGTCACCTCAATCATTGTGCTGGAAGAAGTACAAATGACCACAGACAAGGTATACTCTGAATTGTTGATCAATCTGATGTTGTGCATTTATGTTACCCAGGCTGTGCATTTGAGATTAATATGGCAACCCAGAGATTTTAATGATAAAACTTCAACATTGAGACCAAATGTATGGTTGCTTAGCTTTATAGTATTCATGGGATAAATGTGAACTCCAAGTTTATTCTAGTTCAAGATTCTGAACAAAATTGGCCCTCATATTCTATTTGTCCATTTATTGAACTGTATATTTTCAATTTAAATAAATTGGAAAAAATGCTACACCCAGAGCAATATCTGTATCTACCAGTAAATGACCATCAAGAACATATATATTCTTGACCAAATTTAGGCTTCTTATCTACTTTTATGATCTGAATGTATCCCCCAAAATTCATATGTTGAAACATAATTGACAGTGTGATAGTATGAAGAATGTTCTTTTATTTTACTTTTTTTTGTATAGTAAAAGAAGGAAAAGTAGGTAGGGTCTTTATAGCCTTCATGAATAGGAACAGGGTCCCCATAAAATGCCTTGAGTGAATGGCTTTGATACATTCTGTCTATTTCATCATACCAGGACTCAGTATTCATCCCCTCCAAATGATAATGTATAAAATGAACACATTAGAGTAAAAGATACATTGCTCTTAATCTTTCTCACAATGCTCCCACTCACATCCAACATACTTATCCCGTTGTTCTTGCCTCTTGCCTCTTACTGAAGCAGTTCTAGAAGTCATTTTTCATGACTGTCTTTTGTTGTGATGTCATGGCTGTCTCAATTTCTTGAATTGATTCAAAATATTTACTTTCCATAGTCTTTTTACTTAGGAGAAGAGTGAGAAGTTGCACAGTGCTAGAGCTAGTGAATAAGGAAGATCAGGACATACTATAATATTTTTACAATTCTGTATTTACATTGAATGACAGCAATAATATTTAACATAATTTTTATCACACTCTATAAAGATACTTGGGAAAGAGGACTTCCAGATCTGCTGCAGAAATTGACAAGAATGATGGGATAAGTATATATGAAGTGAAGAAGAGTATTTTGAGTATTACTCCTTATATATGCATATATATATATATATATGAAGGCTTGTAGTTCCCTTCCTGATACTTGCATTCATATATTTAAGAATGGAAAAATGGTAATGCTTTTAACTAAAGTTGAAATCCTAGCATTATAATTATAGAGATCAGGAAAAATCTGAAATACTGATTCTTAGACATACGTAAACTATTCCCATTTACAGGGTTTTTTCTTAGCAAAGAATGAAACTGGGAAAGCAAATTTGTTATAATATAAAACCTTAAAATGTTTAGACTCATGTTTAAAAATGAACTATTAGCATATTGGAAATTAGGGTCTGTTTTAATGATTCATGTCTCCAAAGATGGAACTTTCATTAATTATGTCTCCTAGTATTCATACCTCTGTGTACTTTCTTGTCTGTGGAACTCATTTGGCCCTGTGAATCACATTTGACCAGTAGAATGGGGTGGAAATGGCAATGCAAGGCTTCTGAGGCTAGCTGTTAAGTAGTCTTATACTTTGGCCTTTGTGTTCTACAGTGCTCTTGGAAAAGCTATGTGCCAATTGTAGATGCTCAGCTCTATTGAGAATATCATGCTGTGTGGAAGCTGAAGCTAGTGTTGCAAAGACACTATGTAGACAGAAGAGGATTCCCAGCTAGTTGTTTTTAATATTCTAGCAGAGGTGTTGGACACATAAGAGAGAAGACACTTTCAGATGAGCCCTACCTACCATCTGCAGCTCCATGAAGACCCCAAGTGAAGCTACTAGGCTGAGCCTGGCTGGTAGTTTGTTATGCAGAAAGAAGTAACTGAAAGAATGGCTCATCTTTAGATAGGCTATATTATTATTCATACTAACAACTAGGAAGATATTAGTAGATAAAGGTCACCTATGGTGGTTTGAATGAATTATTGATAATCTATTTGTATTAATCATGCCTCTTATATGAACATGAATATTTTTAGTGTTTGATAAAGTTAGACAGAAATGTTATCCTCCAATCATCTATCCATTATTCCTTTGCTGAACAAATATTTTCAGACTCATCAATGCCCTTTTAAGTCTCATTAAGCGTTCACTCAGATTCTAGGATCCAAAAGACCGGAAATCATGAGGTGTGCTTTTTTAAAAAAAATAGTAGAAGGGAAAGGAAAAATTAGGAGAAAAGGAAAAACTGGAAACAAAGTCTTTGTAAATAGGGAAGGGGGAGGGGGTGAAGGGAGCACACAGAATGGGGAAAAAATAAGAACCAAGATACATCATGTACAGGTACAAGCACCCAATGATAAATGTAAATGTATTGTATACCTAAAATGTATCAATAAAAGAATTTAAGCAAAAAAAAAAATAGTATTGACCAAAGGAGTATATGATTGCAGTATATGAAACTAATAAAGCTCACCCAAATATTGCATTTGGTTCTTGGATTGCTCAATCTCATGAGATTGTATGACAAATTTTGTCCAATGAAATGACATGACCTTTAAGCTGAGACAATAGAAAGCTTATTTATAATTCCCTGGATTTTATTGCCTATATAGGGATAAAAGGAGACAGAAAATAAAACTTTGTTTTTAAGCCACAGAGAGTTGAGCTTAATTTGTTTCTATAACATAGTCTTACCTCTTTTTTAAAAAAATTAATTTTATTGGTACATTTTAGGTATAATATAATGACATTCATCATTGGAGATTTGTACCTTTATATAATGTATCTTGATGGTTATTTTTTCCCCATCCCCCTACCCTTCCGTCAACCCCTCCACCCCTCCCTATTTACAAAGTTTGTTTCCATATTTTCCTTTTTCATACCTCTTGTGACTAATGTACGAGGCCTTAATATTCCAGAAGATCCATGACAACTACCCTAAGCCATTCAAATTGAACTTGAAATCTATATAAAAATGTATGATATTATTTCTGTGGAAACAGAGCTTTAAGATAGAATTTCTAATTTTTGTATCTCTATACCTTAGTCTCCCAATACAAAAATTCTGACAATAGCACTTTTATTTACTTGGCTAATTTCAGAGCATATGATATTCAGCTCATTCTCAAATCAGATTGTTTTCCTTTTTATTTTTACAGTTATTTTGTAGAAAGTTAATACAGTAATTTATTAGGGGATTTTAAATATTTATTCAGTTAATGATATATTAATATGAACTTTTAAGGTTTTTACTTTTTAAAGTATTTATTATGAAATTTCCAAACTTATATGAAAACAGAAAGATTAGTATAATGAACCTCTTAACTCAACTGCAGCAATTATCAATATGTAAGCAGTTTTTCAAATAAGTTTGGGCTACTAATAATTTTACTCTATTTTGATCATCCTTTATAGAGTTAACAGCTTTCCTCTTCCCCTCACCTCCAAAAATGGATCTGATGTTCTATAAACAAGTTTTTTGTGGTCATGATGGTATCTTTCATGTTTATTCCTAACTTTGTTCGATTTGCTTGAATGGGTGGTCATTCTTTCCATTTTGATCAGGAAAGTCTGAAGTTTACACTGTTGTGTAGGGGTATTAATAACACTTCTTTTCATTTTCAAAAGTTATATGGTCACCCAAATTATTAAACAGGTATATAATTATCTTGCCTAGTTTATCCTGTTTTTGGTTCTTTTATGCCCCACATTTGGATTCTGTCTTGCTTTGTGAGATCCAGACAAGCCTAAACCAATCACAATCAGCAAACATTTATCCCTTACCTGTGAATGCTTGACGTATCTTCATTGTTTGAGTGTCTTTAATATTATAATAGCCTGCTCAAGCTACATAATTTCTAAGGCCCCATACAAAATGTTCAAAAATATTGAGATTTTGAAGATGAAGACAGGAAGGCATTGAAAAAAGCTTGGGGCTCTTTTTAGTAGGATGCTGTCTGATAGCAGAGGTAGCACACCATGGAGCTGTCTCTGGACCTACCAAACCCCTCCCCACCCATCAGGTTCCACCTACTTCCCTATATTGACTACTTCCAGGTCTGTATTCCTGTATTAACCTCCTGCTTGCAGTCTTTTGGGTCACCATATTCCTCAGTTCCTCGCTGTGTATCTCAGCACTGGCCTAGCTAGCTACGGTCATCATGGAATTTGTGCTTACTACTACTAATGAGTGTCAAAGTCAGAATTCAACACAGGTGTGCTTGTTTACAAAGCCAGGGACCATACCTTTCTGCTGTTTTGATTCTTAGCTCTTGAAATAGTTCTCTCCTTGGTCCAGGAGTCCAAGGAATGGTATTTGGGCACTCAAGAACACAGGTTCACTGTATAAAATACAGTTTTGCTCTTCTTTGTGTTCTCAACAGTCACTTGGAATTTCTCTCTGGTATGTCTATTGGTTCAGTTTTACTTTCTTCCTGCCCATGTCTACATTCTCTTGTCAGGAACTATGTTTTGGGATTATACAAAATGAGTCATGATAGGAAAACCAAAGTCTTTGTTATGATCCTTTAGGATAAATACAGAGTAAGTGTGGCTGGCTAAGATACAGAAGCCTCTCCTGCTGTCATTAGGCAGGGGAAAGCTAGAAAATAAAGATAATAAAAGCTTGGGAGTTATTCTTAATAATTTGTGGGTCAATGGAGATGGGCTTGGTGTCTTTCTCTGGCAGCTGATTGCTGCCTGTAGAGACAACAGTGGCTCATTGACTCTACTGCTGTACTGAGTTGTGGTCCCTCCTGTATTACTATTGATACGCTTCTTTTATTTTCATGGTTGTGATATCTGTGGTGTCAATGTGTGTGTCTTTGGAGTTTAAAAAATAGGTAAAGGATTTGACCTTGATTAATGTAAAACATTTTTAGTTCCATAGTTACAATAAAGATATTAAAGGTAGTTAATTTTTCTTTTTAAAGTGTGTGTATATATTTGTGTACAGAAAATCTTCAAGGGGAGGGGAAGCTATGAAAATGATGGTTTTGTGATTTTGGATGAGAAAGGCTGAGGACAGTAATTGTTAAGAACTTGGACACTGAAGACACACATTGCTAAATTCATACTCCAGCTCTGCTACTAGCTTGATCTTGGGCACACAGCTGAATATCTCTGTGCATGTTTCTTTATCTGTAAAATGGGAAAAATGATTCATATGGTACATGGAATAGTAAGAAAAACCTCTAGCATTTTAGTTTTTTGTGTAACGCATGCCACAATGATAGCTACATCATTCCACAACTCATACATATATGTTGGCGATGAAATTGAATTTCTGTGCTTATAGATTGTGGTTTGAACCATTACTCATGTTCATAGAACTGGTGCCTCTCTGTAGAGAGTCAGAGGTTGGGTTGGAATCAATTTATTAACCTAAGTGAAGATGATTTCTTTTGACTCGGATCAAATTACCTTGACAATTAGTATGAAGGTCATATTAGGTCTGTTCCCCTTTCTAGACTGCCTCTAGACCAGTGAATGTCTAGATGAAAATCAGCAGTGTTTATCTCTGAAATCGAAATGGGGACCACAAAATTGGCAATTCTTGGGCCCAGGAATGTAGCTCAGTGGTTCCGGTGCCTGCCTTGCAAGCTCAAGGTCCAGCGTTCGATCCCCGGCACCAAAAAAATAAAATAAAATAAAATAAAAAATTGGCATTTCTTTAGGTAACGTACAGGAAAGTTAATTGCTTAGTGGTATCTATAAAAACTACCCCACTTCAATATTTAGTCTTCTGAGATATGACACTGGCAGAACTGGGGTATTTCTATCCATGGCCAATCTTGATGTTATAACTACCATGGGCTCTAATTTATGAAACATAATTTTAAATTGCGTCTGCAACTCAAAGTAAACATAGTATTTTTCTATAAACGTTTGAAAGAATTTTTTTACTTTTGAAATCATTGGGCAACAAGAACAAATACAATTTATGAAGGGTATCATTTCTCAGCAATTATTGTGCATACATGAGCGTTCTTGCAAAGAGAGCAAAATTGAATCTATAAGTTGTTTTCAAATGCAATGATATTTTATGAATACTAAATTTAAAAGCTGATGAAGTAGATGGCTTTATGTTTTATGGATCTTTGTGGTCTACATTTTTCAGATTTGGATTTACAGTTTTATTTTCATATTTTGGAGCCAATAAATTTGTTTTCTCAGTTCTCTTCTTTTTTTTTTGCAGACATTTAAAAAGGTCATAAGCTCTGCATACTATGTCCTACTGTTATTAATGGTTGAAATAACCTTGCTACAGACCTGTTTGAGCATATGATTATAGGCTTACATTTATGCACAAAAATATTAAGTTGAAAGTTAAGCAGAATGAATAATGCTAAAACAAAATATAGGCATTTGACTATAACTTATATATTATTGTCTGCTTTAAGGCAAACTTATAGTTCTATGGACAAGATCTATTTTAAAATTCAGAACTTTTGGGGTGTGTAGAAATTTTAAATAGCATATTTCCTATGTATTCTGTAACACTTTAAAAGTGGTCTCAAGTAGCATCATCAAGTGAACAGATTAGCATGTCTGTCGTGAAAGTTAGGACTATTCAACAAATGGGACTAAGTAAATATAAAGCTTCAAAATAGTTTAGATAAAGTCTTATTTCTAAATCTATTCATATCAGATGAAGGTTTGCGGCCAAAAAAAATGAAGTTTTACAATTTCTTGAATGTGAGAATACAGTTGAGGAATCATAGAGTCACAACCAGTCCACTGTTATTTGTATTAGATACTTTTACTGGACTTGTGAGGTAAGTAGGGGAAGTATTATCATCCCCGTCTTATGGGTGGCAAAACAGAGTAAATTCATGGCTTTTTCTAGGTGACAGAACAAGTAAACTGGCACAATATGAATGGAATCAGAATACCCTGACCCTTCACCCAGGGATGTTCCCATTTCTTTCATGGCCTCCTTAGTTATCCAAATAGTTAATTCACTCTCATTTTGACCCTTGCTATGGTTTTGGGGTGTTGAAATCCTGTGGTGAAAATTTAGTTCTGAAAGTCATGTGTTGATAGTATTTGGATGTAGATCCTTTGGAAGGTAATTGGGTGATGGGGGTCAGAGGCTTCATGAATGGTTTAACCCATTCATGTACTAGGGATTAACAGATTAACAGATTATCCAGGGAGTGTTTTAGTTATAAAAGTGAGCTTTCTTTGGCTAGCTTGCTCTGTCTGGCCATTTGGTGCCTTCTACCACATTATGATGCAGCCAGGAAGCCCTTTCTAGATGCTAAGCAGTTGCCTATCCTATTATCTGAACATTTCAGCCTATAAAAATCATGAGTCAGATAAGCTTTTATTCTTTATAAATTATGCAGTCTCAGGGATTTTTCTTATAGCAACAAAAAAAGGACTAAGATGGCTCATGATGACAGCTATTACTCTATGCAAGCCAGGAATCTAGCACTTCTCAATATAAAGTGTTGTGTACAGTAGCATTAGCTTTTGATGGACTTGAATACTGATTATGAAATTATTCTAAAGAAAAGCTCTAGCATTTATAACTCAAAATATACATATGAAATATTTTGGAGTATGAGCTAATTTATGTCTATCTGGTCCTTGTAAGGCTCCTTTTATTTGTGGCTGCTTTCCTCTCCTTGCTATAGAGAGCTAGCTTCCTGGTGTATCTCCTTCTAGCTCTTAGAATTTCCTGCTCTGTTTTGCTGGCACCACACATGCCAGGACCCATGGTGCATTTTATTTCTGCAGCTGTTCCACTCACCTATTTTTGTCAGCATGGAGGTTAGTCTTAGAACTGAAGGCTTAAAATAATTCATCTGATGTAGTTCTCTTGTACCCCTGAAACCTGAGTTATTTTCAAAATACCTGAGGACAGTGTGAAGCCTGTTTCTTCACTTGTAGTGTCTTTAGCAGAAAGTCAACATAAAAATGCAGATTTTCTTTTTGCGTGCAGACATGCATTCATCCCTGAATTTGTTCATCCAGCAAGCATTTATCAAAACCCTAGTATACTGTGAGCTAATTCTAAGAAGGTCACATGAAGATCACTGGACAGCTGTCTCTCTGGAAATGCTGTGAGAAATAATGCTTTCTCAGCATTAGCATGACAAAGTCATAAATTAGCCTAAGCATTCACAAATTTCCAGTGTAGTAGAGAAAGCAGCATTCAGTTTTTTATAGCCATACATTAGAAACCAGGCAGGACAGTCAAGTGTTGTGGTTAGGAGGATTGGGCTTAGGTGACATATGTCCTAGGTACAACATTTGGCAAGCAATTTATGAGGCTTGCTGTTTAGGGATGTTATTTGTACATGGAGTCCATTAGTAGGTACTTCCAAAATTCTCCAGACTTTAGGTTCTGGTGTCTGTGAGGTGAGAGTGATAGTTTTTGATTCTTGAGGGATTCACAGGGCCACTGAAGATACGAATAATCAATAGGTTTATTTTTCTCCCATTGCTGTTTTTTGAAACATACTCTTTTATTTCCTCTCTGTCACTTGATGATAGATTCCATGACATTTGATTGTTAACAGCAATAAAAGCAGTTTTATTTTCAGGCATTTAAAAAGTTTCAGTCTGGTTTAAATTGAAATATTTGCATAAACAACTAAAAGAGTTGCGGAAGATCTTTGAAGTAGATGTATACATAGCAAATGAACTATATCTAGTAGAACATCTACAAATAAATGTGAAAAAGACAACAACCCAGTAGAAAAATGGGCAAAAAGAAGGCGAAGAGGCACTTAATAAAAGAGGATGTCTTAGTGGATAATCTGTGAAAGTACATGAGCAAACTAACAGCAAAATGCAAAGTAAAACTACAATGAGATACTACTCAGTATTGTATAGGGGAAGAAAAAAATATTTCTTTTACCCATTTAGGTTCAGTGGTTGAGGCCTGTGAATTATACTGGAGAAAAACCAGACTAATAGAAGAGATTATTCACATACACACATATAAGCTTCACAGAAAAAAATAAAACCTCAATGAATTATTTTTTTCTTAAATTCTTTTATTGGTACATTTTAGGTATACAACACATTTACATTTCTCTTTGGGAACTTGTACCTTTACATGATGCATCTTGGTTCTTTTTTTTTCCCCATTCCTAGCCCTCCCTTCACCCCCTCCACCCTTCCCTATTTACAAAGACTTTATTTCCATTTTTTCCATTTCTCAGCATTTTTCCCTTCCCTTCTCTCCTTTTCCCTGCCCCTCCCACCACCACTACCCTTTGGACCTTTTCTTCTTATTTTGCATTTTCGATTATTCATTCTAATCATTGATACATTTTAGGTATAAAATATAATGACATTCATCATTGGAAATTTGCACCTTTACATAGTCTCTCTTGGTTCTTATTTTTCACCCTTGCCCAGCCCTCCCTTCAACCCCTCCATTCTTCCCTATTTACAAAGATTTTGGTCCTATTTTTCCATTTTCTCATATTAATTCCATTCCCTTCTTTCCTTTCCCCTAGCCCTCCCACTTCCTTCCCCTTTGCCCCTTTTCTTCCTATTTCACATTACTTATTATACGTTTTAGTCCTTATTTACACTTTCAGTTTCTCACACCAGAGAAACTATTCGGTATTTATACATGTGAGTCCTATTTATTTCACTTAAGAGTATCGCCTCAATGTGCATCCACTTAGCTATAAATGTCTCTAATTTCTCATTTTTTATGGCTGAGTAGTACTCCATTTTATTAAAAAAAACACATTTTCTTTATCCAGTCTCCAGGTGATGGGCATTTGGGTTGTTTCCAAGTTTTAGCTATTACAAACTGTGCTGCTATGAACATGGATGCACATATATCACTGTGGTATGATTCTTTTAATTCTTTGGAGAAGATACTCAGCAGCGGAATAGCGGGGTCAAATGGGACTTCCAGTCCTAGTTCTTTGAGGTATCTCCATACTGATTTCCACAGTGCTTGCACCAGTCTACACTCCCACCAGCAGTGGAGCAGGGTTCCATTTCCCCACAGCCCCGCCAGCATTTGTTATTGGTTGATTTCATGATAGCAGCCATTCTTTCTGGAGTGAACTGGAATCTCAGCATTGTTTTCATTTGCATCTCTCGAATGACCAGTGATGTTGAACATTTTTTCATGTATTTATTTGCTATTTCTACTTGTTTGTCTGAGAAATGTCTGTTCATTTCAGATGCCCATTTTTGGATTGGGTCGTTAAATTTGGGAGGCCTGATCTTTTTAAGTTCTTTATAGATTCGAGATAGTAGGCCTTTGTCTGAGGAAGAGCAGGTGAAGATTTTTTCCCACATTGTGGGTTGTCTCTTCACACTGCTGGTGGTTTCTCTTGCTGTGCAGAAGCCTTTTAATAAGAAGAGATCCCACTTGTTGATTGTTTGTGCTAGTTCATGGGCAACTGAGGTTTTGTTCATAAAATCTTTTCCTACACTGATGTCTTCAAGGGTTCTACCTAACCTCTGTTCCAACTGGTTCAGAGTTTCTATTTTAATATTTGGATCTTTAATCCATTTTGATTTTAGTTTAGTGCATGGTGAGAGATACAGGTCTAGTTTTCATCTTTGGCAAGTTGAAACCCAATTTTTCCAGCACCATTTATTAAAGAGGCCATCTTTCCTCCAGTGAGGGTGTTTGGCTCCTTTATCGAAGATGAGATGGCTGAGTGTGTCTGGAGTTGTTTCTGCATCTTCTCATCTGTTCCACTGGTCCTCAAGTCTGTTTCTTTGCCAGTACCATGTTGTTTTTATCATAGTAACTTTGTAGTATAGATTCAAGTTGGGGATTGTGATATCCCCTGCCATGTCTCTGTTACCTAGAATTGCTTTTGCTATTCTGGGTCTCTTCTTGTTCCAAATGAATTTTTGGATTATTTTCTCAAGGCCCATGAAGTATGCTGGTGGGATCTCAATTGGAATTGCATTAAATCTATATAGCGGTTTTGGAAGTATGGCCATTTTCACTATATTAATCCTTCCTACCCAGGAGCAGGCGATGTCTGTCCATTTTCTGATATCATCTTCAATCTCTCTTTTCAGAGTGCCATAGTTTTCAGAGAAGAGGTCTTTGATTTCTTTCGTTAGGATGATTCCTAGGTATTTCAGTTTTTTGGATGCTATTGTGAAAGGCATTATTTGCCCTATTTCTCTCTCAGTGAGTCTGTCATTGGTGTAGAGGAAAGCTATTGATTTTTGTGTGTTAACCTTGTAACCAGCTACTTGACTGAATTTGGTTATTAAGTCTAGAAGACTTTTGGTGGAGTTCTTGGGGTCTTCTCGTATCGTGTCATCTGCAAATAATGACAATTTGACTTCTTCATTTCCTATCTTTATTCCTTTTATTTCTTTCTCTTGTCTAATTGCCGTGGCTAATGTTTCCAGAACTATATTGAACAAGAGTGGTGATAGTGGACATCCTTGTCTTGTTCCTGATTTGAGTGTGAAGGATTTCCGTTTTTGACCATTTAGTATGATATTTATTAAGATTCAACATCTTACATATCATATTAACAATAGGTAACTTATTGTGAAGAAATGAATTGAAGAAGCAAAACAAATTTGGGCTTTCAAGAGCCATACATTGTGGGAAAACAAATATAGGGGAAGTAAAGTAAGAGACAATGAGGGCTCTTTCAGTAAGACTTGTTTATATAGGCTCATTTTTAGTGCCAACTTTTCTTCTACGATGAGGGTTTTATGCTTTCTTTTAGTATGGGAGAAGGGAATAGGAGTAAAAACAAAAGACGTATGCCCTATTTTAAGCATAAAGAGGAAGTTCAGAAAATCCCATGTCTGCTGTTTCTCAGTTGTCTTTACACCAAAATAATCTTTATGTCAAAATGGTATAGAGTGGTTATGATGATATAGGTATATGTTAGGGTGGTCTATTATGATCCTATTTGGTAACTACCGTAATATCTAAAATAAAAAGTCATAAAACACTAAGAATTGAAGGGAATGTGGAGTAACTGGAACTTCCAGTCGCTGCTGATGGGAATATAAATTGACTTTCTCAAGTGCATGGAAAATTCATGTCAATATCTACTAAAATTAGACATACACATTCCACAGCCCAGAAAATTTATTTATAGGCATATAAACAACATAAATGTATACATATGATCATGAACCAAAGGTTTTGGAATGTTTACAGAATTATTCTCCATAGTAACCTCTGTTGGGGCTCAGAAAACTACAGATCAAAATATGGTGCTTTGGCATGTTGAGCACTTTGTACTGAAGGAAACTGAAAGGCTTTGGAAGCAGCCTCAGAACCAAATTCTTTCCAACCTTCTATCTCTTCCCCAAGACACAGGATGGAAATTTTTTTCTGACATTAACTCATCTGAAGCTCCTCTAAAAGGAACAAAATTGCCTTATATCCACTCTGAAATTACTAGCAAGATAAGAGTATACTTGTATCATAGGATGACTGAGAATGTCAACATACCTAAAAAGACTTTGTCACAAGCCACTGTTTGTTGTTTGATTCTATTCAATTTTTAAAGAGAATGATTTACAAATCTTTATCTGTTCTTTGGACTTATTCATCTTTCTTAAAATCACTTATATCCCTCAAATTGCCTACATCCCCTCATCTCTCTCTCTTCTAACAAGAGTATATATGCTTCTGAACCTCATTAAGTTATTGGGTACTTACTTTCTTGTCATGCCCCATGCACATTTTTGTGCCTTTTCTCCTCTTAGTTTGTCTATTGCCAGTTTCATTCAGCAGACATCAAGTGGTGAACTTTCAGAAGGAGGGGAAAATATTTCCTTCACCTCTACAACTCAAACTGAAAACTATGTTATACCGATACCATCAAATAGTATATGACAATGCAAATCATTGTTTTTCAGTGTAAGTTAGAAATGTGAATACATGTAAAAAGCAAAATGTTGAATGAAAGAAACCCTTCCCAAAGATGAGATTCTTGATTCAGTTTATTCAAAGTACAGAGATTAAAATACTAATCTATAATGTTAAAGTTTATGTTTGGGGAGATAATGATTTGATGGCTCCAAGAAGAAAGCTCTGTCTTGTTTTTAATTAAAATGCTGATGTGCTCTACTATAAAAAATCTTTCAAATTATATATTTATGATATGTGCACTTTTCGATGTTATGCTTCTGTAAAGTTCTTGTTTTTTCCACTGAAAAGATGATTGGTGGCATTCTTTCATTTTCCCTGAAGCTAGCTTTTCCATCTCTCCCTGTAATCACCTCCTCATTCTTTTTACATTCCCATTGTTAAGACCACACCCCTCAGCTTTGGGATTCTGTAATACAGAAGACAAAGAAGACCTATGCTGTAGCAAGATCTCTCTGTATTCACTTATTCCCATCCTGCTTTGCTCACCCTTTCTGTATCTCCAGTGCCTGGCCCCTAAAGACTACTTCAAGGACTACCTGAAACAAATGGTCTTTGGGCAGCTTGTAGTAAAAATTAAATTATTCCACTTAGCCCCTAGTGGGGAAATGTTCACCAAAATCAGGCATGCAGGGACCACTGTCTTTGGCGATAAAAAGATATAAAATTACTAACACATAGGATATTAAAAGTTAAGGTCAAGAAATATCTAATATCTTTATGCTAGCTGGATCTCTCGGTTCCTTCAGATTTTAAGTGAGATTGATTTTAATACCTAGGTCCTTAGTTTTTTGGAATTCCAAATTCATTCTTTTCTGTTATGTTTTCTATTTACAAGAATGGGATTTGTGTTCTCTACCTTGGGGTTGACATAAATGTGCAACTTTTCCTTGACCTTCCCCCCAAAGCAACTACAAATAAAGAACTTATATTAAATTTTTTAAGGATCGTAGGAAGGGTTACATTAAATACCAGAAAGCCATGATGAGCACATCCTAGTAATATTCTATTTTTTTGCTGTTATTTTACTACTACCATTGTTATGTGATTTTACAGCTTAGCATTTTGAGGGTTCTTCTGCTTGTCTCATGAGAGTCTGATCTTTATGATTTTGGTTTCTACCAACCCATGTGCCCTCAGATTTGCATAACTCCTTCCTTAGTAATATTATTTTTCCCAAAGAAAATGTTGTATTAAGTGGAGTCCCAGTACTAATTCTTTGTATTAAATTACTGACATTCATTACCTATGACAATAGCCAAGTCTAGCTTGGAGACTATTTTCTTGATACCTGCTTATCTCCATTTTCCAAAAGAATTAACTTCACATGACATCTACACAGAGAAACAGTGAAGCTGAGTTTGACTGAATAACACCTGCCCCACAATCTTGATGATTATTATAAAACCACCATAGAGCGAGAACTGAATTCTCAAAAAATTATCCAAGCATGTGAGGCAAAATCTCTTATATGTCTTTTCATGTCCCCTGAGGAATACATTTGCATCTCTGGATTTCCACTTGCCTCTTCTTGAAGTGGCTTTCCAGATGCCCTTCTCTGCCTAAGAGCATTTTTCTTCATCCTTTGGATTTTTTTCCCATCCCGAGAAGCTTTTTAAAATTATCTACAGAAATTAATCACTGTCTACTATGATTCTTCTAGTACTTTTTATGTCTAACAAAGCAACATTTCAAGGTAGTATAATTTAGTTTGTGTGACTCCTACTAAATTAAATATAAATTCTTTGAAAACTGCTTGGGTTAGTTCTGAAACAATGTGCTTCATTTTCTTTCCTCCCTCCCTCCCTGCATTCCACTGGGGATTGAAACTAGGGCCTTCTCCTTGAGTTACATCCCCACCCCATTCCCCTTTTTAAAAATTTTGAGTCAGGATCTTACTAATTTACCCAGGCTTGGCTTAAATGTGCGATCCTCCTGCCTCACCCTCCCAGTAGGCTGGGATTATAGACTTCTGCCACCACACCAAGCTAGTAGTATGTTTGTTCATTTAATTGGCGAATAAAAGAATGGTGTCAGAATAACAGGAAGTTGTATTGATTCATATATGAGCTTGCCTAGCATATTAATATTTTGAAATGATCAGATATAAACATTCCTACAATTAAAGAGGAAAGTTTAACAATATATAAACATCTTAAGAAAAATGTTTAAAAACATTGTCAATGAGCCTTTCTTAGTGAAAGAAATGGTGGTTGATTTAGTGGCCTCAAGACTACTAACTTTACATGATCCGAAGTTATTGGGAGTCTACAAGTATAAATGAAGGTTATCCAGAGATATCATTCCATGCATTTTTAAAAACAAAGGACATAAATGGGTACTATTCAATTTCAGTCTTAATTTAGGAGAAGTTGGCATCTATTCATAGCAAATATCTCTGAGCCCCTCTATCTCTGAGAGGAACACAAGCCTCCAGGTATGTGGCTTGCACAGGCTTATAGGCTACAATTGTGAAAATGTAATGGAGTTAGCATTGTTAGGCTATCACCATTTGCTATAAAGTCTAGTTCCAAGGTTTCATAGATTTTGATTGACTTGCTTTAATCCTGTTTTTTGACCATGAAACTGCTATTTTTTACATGTAGGATGCAAGTCTTTAGTAAAGTACATTTGCTATTGCAGCAGAAATGCATATATCTGAAATTCCCAGCAAAAAGGTCATTAAAAGTATTCGCTACTTTTAGCAAATTACAAGGAATTAGAACTGGGAGTACATTATCCCTTGAACTTTTGTCTGTCTTTTAGTTACAGCTAAGCTGCATTACTCTCAGAATCTTAAAGAAATATCTACCTTGACAGTCCTCATTTCTTTGTGAAATAATGATTTCTGTCTTCCTTGATGTCTTACTTTTGTCTTCCCAGTATAAACTTAATCGCCTGAGGGTCAATATTGACTCATTCATTTCACCCCCCTGCGTTTGTGGAGTGCCTACTAAACACATAACCCAGCAGTACTCAGAGTCTATACTGATGGGATCATTTCCTAACCTAGCATCTCCCAAGGGCATGTATGAAGGAATGCTCCCAAAGAAACTCTTAAAATCAAAAGAAAAAACGTTACTACCAAATTGATTTGTTACAATACTTTTTAGCCTAAATATTTTCAACTCTGATAATTACCTAATTTCAAAATTCAATGTACTGAATGTCAGGAATATTCGAAGCATGTCAGTGGGAGGCGTGAACACAGTGAAGGTCTCTTGGGGAAAATATTTTAGCTCTAACTCTCATGGATCCAGATATTTCTTCCTGTTAGAAATGTTTATTTCAATTTTAGTATTTAAATGAGCTGGGAAAGAAAGATCAGGGCTTAGCTGGGCCATCTGATCATCAGGTGCTGGGCCTAGTGATGTGTCATTGTCTAATCTGATTTATTCTCAAGGCAGCTGTGGGAGGAAGGTGGATCCTGATTTTACAGGTGGAGATGAAGAGTCAAAAAGAAGTTAGGGAAATGACCACTTTCACATTGAATTTAAGCAAAGTTTTTGGCTCTTTCACACTCCCTCTAGTAGAGCAGCTGTTCTCACACTTGAACAGACTTTAGATGCATCAGTTGGGAGACTTATTGTGTATAGATCGCTGCACCCTCCCCAGTCCTTCTGATTTAGTAGAAATGTGATGAGACTGAGAATTTACATTTCTAGTAAGACACCAGGTGATACTGAATTAGTCCTGGGTCACACTCTGAAAACAAGCACAGTGTTCCATACCACAGACTTTCCAAAGCCATTTCAGTTACACCCTGTAAATAACAAGTGTATATTCAATGACTGAGTGAAACTGCAAAATGGAGGCCTGCTGCATTGTAAGCTCCTCACGTGGCTACATGTACCTGCAAGAAGCAACATAGTAGGTTGCCTAGGGGTTCTGAAAGACACAGGGCAAACTCAAGGAGTGCCAGCTTTACCTGATGGTAAATAGTTTGCCATGCTACTTTTATATTAAAACAAACACACAGATGTATTATGGAGTAGCATATCAATTCACATGGATTTATAAGATAAAACTCTAGATTTCAAAGAAAGTTTGCCCTCAATGTTGGACTGCTTTAGGCTGGATTTCAAGTCTCAGATGGAAGTTCTTTGGTCTCCTTTGGCAGTAAGCAGATTTAGCTGGGAGGGAGAAAAATGTTATTTTGCATGGATATTTAATACTTTCTTGAGGTAAGAGATTCTATCTTTTGGCCCTGATTCTAGTTTCCTCCTTGAACTTAGAGTGTTTCTCAGGGTTGGCCTTTAGAAAGAGGTACAGCACCCTTTTTCTCTGGATATATCGGAACTCTACTATTAGAGGTGACATTTCTGTTTAACGCTAGTGCTACAAAGTTAAAATTTTTGAAAAAAAATCCAAGGAAATTAAATATATTTTAAATCTCTTGTCTGCATGGAAGTAAAGAACCTAATCAGTTTGGAAGGATTTCCTCCTTCACTCCAGGTCCTAGAAACTATTGAGATTTATTGCATGGTTATGGGGTATGGACTTTCATGAACACACGCACACACACACACACACACACACACACACACACACTCTAGAAAATATAGTCCCAGTTTTTGATACACACTAATTTCTAAACCAGGTGCATATTGCTCTGTATTATACTGTTATTTGAAGTGATTAGTTCTATTCTTTCTATGTCAGGCATGAGCACAAGGTCCTTTCTTCAGTCTCTAATCTATGGCCCTCAGTCACTTCTTCCTATAAGTTATCTAATTACTCTAGAGGAGAGACTAGCAAACTATGGCCTGCACACCAAATCTGGCTTACAACTTGTTTTTTATGTGGATCACAATCTAAGTATGGTTTTAGCTTTAAATGGTTAAAAAAACAATTTAAAAGAAGAATAATCTTTTACAACACATGAAAGTTATAAGAAACTCACATTTTTTATAAGACATTCCTTTTCCATAAGTAATGTTTTATTGGATCACAACTACACTCAGTTTCTTTTTGTCTGAACATCTATGGGCTGGCTTCATGCTACCAAGTTAGAGGTAAATAGTTGTGACAGAGGCTTTGTAACCAGCAAAACAAAAAATTACTTATTCTCTAGCTTTTTCCAGAAAAGGTCTGCATATCCCTTCTCTAGACTTTTTAGGACAAGGTGCATTTATGCCTGCAGGAAATATGTGCCATTGCAAGTTCAGAATCAAATCAGTTCTACCTGTAGAATGGGTTCTCACATCTGTCTGTCTTCTGTAATAGTCACTTTTCCTTTTCTAGGACAAAATATCCATTACTCAGAAATCAGAGGTGGATAGGTTTATTTGTCTAATAGTTTCCAATGGGTTCAGTCCAAATTTGGGGGTCTCCAAGGCAGAAACAGCATGATGGCAGGGCGTAACAGAGGAAAAGCTGCTCATCTCAGTGGGCACGAAACTGATATACATGAAACTGTATATAGTAACCAAGGGTATGGCTCTAGGACCAACCCAGGCACATCCAGAAGTGTTCTTTCCTAATCTTTCATATGTTTCTGAATCCAATGAAATAGACATGTCAGGATTAATGGTTACACCTTCCTCCAAAGCCAAATTCAGTAGCTAATAGTTGTCTGAATGCCCAACAGCTCTTTGCAACAAAAACAACATTAATGTGCCTTTAAAATAAGATATCCAGTTCCAGAACTCAAGGCTTTTGAATATAAGAGACAAATGAATTTTTATTTTTTTATACCAGTATTTTAAATAATCCTTAATTAAATGTCAGTAATTTTTCCTGCCCTAGTTATTAAAGCTTTTGCAAGAGAAGACTTAGAGAAAAATAGTTGTGTATATGGGATTTGCCTTTTAACCTTTGATACAAGAAAGTAAGAAATAAAGTACCATGCAGATTTCCCTAGATGATGATGCTTATACCTGTATCACCTTTTGACTTTTTCTTCTTCCAGTGCAAAGTTCTTACTCACCCACAAACACTTATCTCCATGCTGTATTCTCCTCAGATAGCAAAGACTGCACCAGGGCTTACATGAAGCCAGTTTATTATTGTAGGTGATCCAAGGAGCAGAAGGAGTAGCTGTGGAGAGGAAAACATGAATTTAGGGAAAAGCCAAGCAAGGCTTTTAAATGTCTTCTTTTTTTAAATAAAAAGCAGCTTTATTGAGATATAATTTACATACTATTCAATTCTCTCATTTGGAGTATATAATTCAACAGTTTTTCCTATTTTCAGAGTTATGCAACAATCACTATAATCAAATTTTGAAATATTTTCATAATCTACAAAAGAACTGCATACCTATTAACAATCACTTCCTATTCTCCAAACTTAGTCTTCTTCTGGACACCAGTAGCCACAAATTCACTTTCAGTCTCTATGAATTTGTGTATTCCAGATATTTCTTGTGAATGGAATCATTCAAGACTTTTTTTTTTCCACTTGGCATAATGTTCTTAAGTTTCTTCCATGATGAAGCCATGTATCATGGTTTTACATATTTTTCTTGCCATATAACATCACTGTGTATAAATAAACTATATTTTATTTATCCATTCACAGCTGTGTTCTTTCTATGCTTTGGTTTTTATAAACTATGCTGCTAGGAACCTTAGGGTGCAGGATTTGGATGGACATATATTTTTGGTTCTATTGAGTATTTGCCCAGGAATGGAGTTGCTGGATCATATGATGTCAATACTTAACCTTTCAAATAATGGCTAGTTTTCCAAAGTGGTTGCCCCATTTTATATTCTAATGAGAAATATTTAAAGGTCCCAATTTCTCTACATCTTCAGCAGAACTTGTTATTATTTATCTTTTTTTGCTATCCTGGTTGGTATCATATTGTTTTGTCTTTGCCTTGTGGTTAATTATATTGATCATCTTTCTGTGTGCTTATTGTTGTTTGTATATCTTTGGAGAAATGTCTATTCAGATCCTTTGCTCATTTTTAATTGGATTGCCTTTTTATCATTTTTAGAGTATTTTATACATTCTAGATACAAGTACCTTATCAGATATATGAGTTGCAATTATTTCCTCCCATTCTGTGTATTGTCTTTTCAGTTTCTTGATATCTTTTTTATAAAGTTTTAAATTTTGATCAAGATCTATTTTTTCTATTGTCATTTGTACATTTGGTGTTAAATCTAAGAAGACCTTGGCTAACACAATTCATGGACATGTACTTATATATTTTCTTCTAAGAGTTTTATAGCTTTAGCTCTTATATTTTAAGTATTTCTATGATCCATTTTGAGTTCATTTTTGTATATGTTGTGTGAGAAAGGTACTCCTTTGTTCTTTTGCATGTATATCTCCTGTTGTCCCATAACTACCCATAGACACACTGTTCTTTCTCTCATTAAATAATCAGTTAGCCTAATAATGTCTTTATTACTACAGCTTGATAATGAGTGTGACACTTGAGAGTGTAAGTCCTGCAACTTCATTCATCTTTTCCAAATTTGTTTTGGTTGTTCTAGAACTCTCAAATTTTAGGATCTGCTTGCCAATTTATTTTCTATTTTGTATTTTTTTTTTTTTGCAAAGAAACCAACTGGAAATTTGATAGGGATTGTGTTGATTCCTTAGCTCACTTTGGGTAGTATTGCCATTTTAATATTTAGCTGAGTGTAATGGCACATGCCTGTACTCTCAGCTATTCAGGAAATTGAGGCAGGAGGCTTGAATGTTGGAGGCTGTTTTGGGCAACTTACCAAGATCCTGTCCCAAAAATAAATGTTTAAAAAGAGGTGAGGATGTAGTTCATTGATGGAGCATTTTACTAATATGTGTTAGACTCTGGGTTCAGTACCTAGGACAGCAAAAACAAAGACAAAACAATATTGTCTTCTGACCCATGAGTATGGGCGTTTTAAAATTTATGCATCTTTTCTTTAATTAGAATTATTTTCTAACTTTATTATAAAATTGTTCTTTGCTGTAGAAATTTAATTGCATTTTGTATAATAATATTGTACTTTTCATCCTTGTTGAACGTATTCATTGATTTGAATTGTTTCATTTTCTTACCTAGTTGCCCTGCCAAGCAGCTTTGAAACAATGTGGAATAGAAGTGGACAAAGTAAACAGTGTCATTGTCTTGGGCCTTCTCTTAGGGGCCTTCTCTTTTCTATAATTTTGAGATTAGCTGTAGATATTTCACAGATGTACCTTATCAGATTGAAAAATGTACTTTCTAATCCTAGCTTGTTAAATATTTAAATAATGAAAGATCTTGGATTTTTCAAATGCTTTTTTTGCACCTCTTACCATCCTCATGTAATTTTTCCCTTTTTGTGTTGATATTGTGAATTATAGTAATTGGCTTATAGATGGGAAGCCAATCTCACATTGCTGGGATAAATCCTGCTTGGTCATGACTTAAAATCTTTTTAACATGCTGCTGGATTTGGTTTGATAGTGGTTTTGTTTTTGAGGTTGTTGCCATCTATATACAGAGAGATATTGGTCTGAAGTTGTCTGTTCTTGTTACATATTTAACTGGCTTTGGTATCAGGGTAATACATGGCCTTGTAGAATGCCTTGGAGAATATTCTCTCTTCTATTTACTGGAAGAGTTTGTAAAGAAATGATTTTCTTGCTTCTTTAAGGACCTTGGAGAATTTGCAACAATCTGGAAGAAAGCAATCTGGGAGTTTGTATTCTTCAGTTGATCAGCAAAATTGGCCACTGTGGGTGGATTCTGTCATATTCTTTTGAAAGACCAAAGGACTGTATTTCAGAATTGTGCAGCAATGGGCCGGAAGATGGAGTATTTATGCAACCAGCAGCTTCCCCTCTTGTTCAATGGTTTTTAAACTAAGTGTTTCCTTCTTTGTATTTTTGGACTTCTGTGTGTGTGTGTGAATGTCATGTGATTTCTCAGAGATGCAGAGTCAGAGAAATATCAGTGCCATTAAGGTTAGATGCTATTGAGTATAACTGCCTGTCATCTATTGTGTAGTGGCAACCCTGCCTCCTTATGTAGGCAGGATCATTTCCAGCTGCCAATATAACTTCCTTCCATGTTCGATATTCTGCTATCCTGTGGAGCCTCAAATGATCATGTGATAGTTATTAGGTTCAGTAAAAGCTAACATAGCAAAGACTAAAATTTTAGGAACAGGAAGAAGACCTATTTTTTAAAACTAAAAACTGGACTTGGTAATGAATACTGCCTATCTTGTATCTCCTGATTATGTGGTCAGTTAATTCTAGCTTATAAGGACACAGCATTATGCTTTATATAATTACTTCAAGGTCAAATCCCAAAGCACAATTTCCCAAACTCACTGTGTGTTGTCCCTGAGATGGGTCTTATCTGAGACTTCAATGACCCATTCTTAAATACCATTAGACTGATTGCTTCTGAGTAATGTGACACATGGTAGTCTTAGTGGATCAAGCCATCAAATGGCCATTATTGTAGCTCCAATGCAATAAATTGAATTTCTTAGTTATTGGTGGGTAGTGAAATATAAAGAGTTCTACCAGTCTTTGGACGGTGGTGCTGAAGAGAGATGGTAGTGCAGGAAAGCAATCCAGTATCTAGAGAGGATGTGAATTGCAGTGAGCAAAATCCTAGATTGAAGTTGTTTGATATGTCAGTCAACCAGGAAGTGGAAGGTTTCCATAGGAAATTTTGCTATAATGAAAGTATAGCATTCAACTCTACTTTTGGCAGGGTGAGCTTTCAGCATTGAGCTTGGTAGAAAGATTTCCATTCTGTGTGAGCCATACATATCTTTGTGAAGAAGTTCAGGCTAAATGATATAATTCTATGAAACTAGTGAGATATAAAATAGTGAGATATAAGCCATGGCCTTGTTGGAATCTAAGGGCTAGTCCCTTGACTCTTTATTGAGGCTTGGCAGGGACAATTGTATTGTTAGTCAACAAGTCTCTGGCATCTTAACTCTGTTGAGTGGCAGAATATCTTGCACACATCTTAGAAGTGCTAGAAAATCTTTCTTCTTGATCACTATTGTAAACTGGAATCTTTCTAAGTCACTTGATGAATGGGTTAAAGCAACATCCCTAAGTAGGGTATATATACCATCTTTAGAATCCAGAGAGGCCCACCTAATGCTGTACATATTATTTAGAGCTATGAGATACAAGGTGCAATGCCTCATTCTATACTTAGGAAAAGGTATCTTTACATGCTAGACATCTATCCTGATCATAGCAATACTAGAGTCTTTCAGGTGTAGCCATAGATCTTTGCAGGTCAGGACACCGTGGTTGCCACTTTGGCTCTGCTTTCCCTCACAGTAATTTCATCCATCTTGCCTTTGTCTGTTAAGTAATGGTGCATGGCCTCTGCTATTGTAGAATCCCATCATCCTTATTGAAGCTATAAATCCCAGTTCTGTGTCAGCATCTCCAACTGTTAACTCTGTATTGCAGATATAACATTTTCTCTTGTATGTACAAAAGAGGATAAGCGCTCTGGTATCTCTTTCTCTGCTTATAAGGGTACATGCCCTATGAAATTAGGGATGCATCCTAATTGCTTCGTTTAACAGTAACTCGTCCCTTGATCCTAATTCAGAATACAGTTACATTGGGGTTAGGGTTCTAACATGTAAATTTTGAGACTTGACAATTCAATCCAGAAGACCAGTGACAATCCTGTGACATTCTCCACTTTTCTCTTTCTTTGCCTTGGAAACCTTGTATGACACATGTTCTAGATAGAATGGTGACAGGGCAGAAGTAAGCTGGACTCAGAGTCAACTCTTGGGACAGCCTTGGAGAGCCAACGAGGCCACAGAGAACTTTAAGTAAGGAACATAGACATTAAGTCTTGGAGAGCTGGAGTTGCATTTCTGTAGCACAACCTGTCCTATCCTGATCAATAAAGGGAAAATACCCCTAGGTATGCATATAGTCCCTAATTCTTTTCATCTAGTGACTAAATTGGGGTTCTTAAAATCTAGGAATTTTTATTTCCATCTTTGTGTATACAAGGGATCACAGGGGATCAAGACATACTTTGTGAAGTTTCAACTCATGGTTTCATCATAAATTAACACTTTCTATGTCTCTTTGGTTTCTCATGTTTCCTTTTTGTCTCTCTCATATAGAGAGGATGGTTTAGTTTTTCCAGATATTTGTAACTAAAAATTTATATATATATATATTTGCTAATCAAAAGCCCTTCTACCCTTTCTATTGAATAAAGCAACGCCTCTCCTAGGGTGAGTTATGAGAGTTTAAAAACACATCTTTATGTTTAATTTAAAATTCACGTGATATTTAGATTTATTAAACAGTTAAATATTTAATTTCTCAAACTAAGCCATTTTCCATGCTCTGCTCTTTAGCTTTAGCTCCCAGGTAGCTTTATTTATGTGCTATTCTTACTGTGCACAGAGCTTTCTCATAGAATGACTCTTGGACAAACGACAGAAAATTCCTTCCCTAAGGAGCTGGAGTCTCCAAGCAAGTCATCTGCTGTAAGAAGAGGCGTAAAGCTGGATCACTATTTATGGGCTGAGGTTGTTGTTTCCGGAAAGAACCGTAGCAGCAAAGGTGTGTTTTTAGCCTAGTGACACACAATTGATGGAATGGTGCAATGATTTATCATGCGAACTGAGATATTTAACAAGAAAACAAGCCATTAGGAAATCACCAGTGAGTCATTACAGTAGGCATTGTTGTTTTAAGAATGGCATCAACCTTATAGCAGAGAGTGACAAAGAAATGGGTTACCCTTTAGGAGATCTCCACATGGCTTAAGGCTCAATCATTTTTAATACTTATATGTAATATCTGAAGGGAGCACAGGAAGACAGAGAAACAAACACAGTCAGCTTCCCATCATCACGGACAATATCATCTTCAGCTATAGCCCTCCAAGAGATCTCTGAAATTGTATTTCTAAAATGGTCATTTATTAAAAGCTTAAGGCTCTTCTGATAGATAAATGGGGAGATTCAGTCCTACTCCTCCCAGGGCCTTCAGAAGGCTGCTCTTGGCTGATGTGAGAACAGGAAAGGTGAGGGAGGATAAGGGGGAGAGTGCAGGAGTTCAGACTGTGATTCAGCTGCAGTGAGTAATGAAGTGCCAGGCCTCAAGCAACTTTGTTATCCACGTGCCTTGGATCTATCCATCTGTGGGAAGTGAAAGATCAGAGAGAAGTGGGAGGAGGACTCTGGGAAGAGGAGTGGTGTGTGGTGGCGAGTGTGCAGCCTATTTACATTAGGATTCTGGGTGCAGCCATTTGTGATCAATACATACAGGACAGTTTATTTAACTCTTCTAAGCCTCAATCCCCACCCCTAGGAAAATGTAAATAAGAATAGAGTCTTACAAAAAGACTATTGTATATATTATATAAAATAATTTGGATAAAGTACTGAGCATAATGCCTGCCAACAAGCACAGTGATAAAAACCATTCACTTCTGTGAACATCTGCTGAGTGCTTTATATATTTTCATATAACATCTTCCATTTCCAGCCTAGGAAATCTACAAGATGTTACACCCACTGTAGGAGAGAAAGCTGATGACAAATGGAATATGTTGACTCTTTGAGGAACACAGAGGTAATAGGTTAGATACCCTAAATGCAAACCAGTTCTTGTAGCTATAAAGCTAGCTTGCCTTGTTCTCCACTACCTTTCAGACTGGCTGAATAAATATTCCAGACAGCCAGGCAGCCAACACAGTGAATATACTGAATATACGTGTAATCTCAGGACTCTGGGAGGTTGAAGCATGAGAATGACAAGTTTGAGCCCAGCCTGGGAAATTTAGTGATTTAGTGAGACCCTGTCTCAAAATAAAAATAAAAGGGCTGGGTATGTAGTTCAGTGAAAAGGCCCTGGGTTCAATCCCCAGTAACACACATACACACACCCAGACACACACACACACACATAAACACACATACAGACACATTACATCAAGGCAGAGGACATTAACTCAAGAGAAACATTGAAGTAAAAATATATCTTAAAATCTCTGTAGTCTAAGGAGTTCAGAAAGACACATCTTTATGTTGCGGCACAACTTTATGTTGTGTCATTCTAAGCAAATGTTTTGGGGAAAGTAATTAATACTATTTCAATGTACAAAGAAAGATGGTAAAAATATTTACCATCTTCCTCAAGTGTGCTGAGATTAGGCAAGATAATACATTACAAATTATAAAATGCTAGATATATGGCCAATGATAACATATAAGATAAAGATTCTATAATTTCAACTAGTTTTTCTAGTTCTAAAGTCTCTATTCCTCTCTGAACTATGTGGTTGTATAAGTCAACTAGATAAAGTAGTTTCTATAAGAGTTGTTTACTTCTAAATACTAACAGACCAAGATAGTGCTATAAACATCACTGAGAAAATAATAGACTATTGTGCTACTTTTGATGCTGCATCAGAGTGTGGAGGGTGACCGGGGCAACGGTTAGCCATGATTTCCAGGCATGGTTTTGCTACTCATTAGCTGTGTTTCCATTCATCAATAATTTATTCATTGGATACTGGACCTACATTTAATTAAGACTCAGTTCTTGTACCAAAGCTAATAGAAGAAGTAAAACTCCTAAGCAAATAGCCAAAGCTCTCAAGAATAGACATGAGAATTTGTTTATTTCAACTTAAAAGGATAAGGTACATTACCTTTCTGGAAATGATAAAAGGATTTTAATGGCACCATTTGCTTTCACATACATTTGAAGTTGATGTATATATCAGGAACTATGCAATGGACTGAGTTTATAGATAGAAAAAACAAAAACAAACCAAAAAACAGGGCATGTCTACCTTTAAGGACTTCATTGAGGAGAATAAGGCATGTAAATAGATGAATTGCCATAAAGCAGTTTGGAAATAATAATAGAACCCTGGACATTAGAAATGGGGGAGGAGAATCATTAGTAGGAACTTATATTAACTTTTAGTTTCATGCTAAGAACTAGAAACTAAATGTAGGTAATTTAAGCAGAAAAGAAACTTATTTAGACTATATTATATAATGCACAGAATTGCCTGGAAGCTTGGCAAAATAGGTAGAAGTAAATAGAAGTCAGATATTCTGTCTTCATAACTTTTTTCATTGCTGAGACAAAATACCCAGCACCCAAAGTTAAAAGAGGAAAGGATTATTTCAGCTCACAGTTTGTAGAGATTTTGGTCCATATTTGGGTGGCTCCAAGGCAGGGTATCATAGCAGAGGGGTATCACAGAGGAGAAAGCATTCATGGCAGGCAGAAAGCAGCAAGTGACAAGCAACCACACTATCCCTATTTCTGTTCCTTATATTTCCTCTAGGCACTCACACCCAGGTTGGGCACCCTTAATCCCACCCAGAACTATGCTATACCAATTAGTGGACTAATTTGGTAATCACACACCTCCATCCCAGCATCACATGCTTAATCCCAGCATCAAGCACTCTAGATCTAGCCGCCTCTGAAAAACTGCACCTATGACCACCTGAGGCTGTGGGGGAACATCTACACATAGACCGTAACATACTCCAAACCAACATCTTGCCAAGGAGTCATTCTCCTAAGAATATGTTTGCTTTTACCATTGAATATTTGGGTGCCATCTTGAACGTTCACTGTTACTGGTATTGAATGCTACCTGAGATCTCTGGACCTAATGTCTTTAAGGGGTGCATCTTACAACACTCAGATGAAATTTCGATCACATGCTTTCTACCTAGTGACAAAGTGAGCTGAAAAAGTGAGACTTCAGTAGTTTCTATAGTTGGAGTAAGTTCGTTTTCTCAGTAATATTTATAAAGTAAGGAATTCTGTGTAGGTTGGGAAGCCATTCTGGAACTGGCCAGAAAAGTACATGTTACAGATAATAGAAGGTCATATTTTTATCTTTATTGACTTTCCTATATTTATTGGTAAATAAATTTTTTATCATTATCATTCCTTGGTTATGGAAAAATATATGCAAAGTTGCCATTATATTCTATAGTAATTGCTCACAGAAAAATCACCAGTATGTAGCCGTCCATAAACTGAGTGTTTATTTCACATATCTTTCTATGCCAGAGATAGATGTGCATTTTCACAAGCTCCACATCAAAACATGGCTGCATACCAAAGAACTAATAAGCAAGCCTAGAGTCCTTTTGTTCTCTTTCTTTCTTTCATCTTTTGGAATAATTACTTTCCCTGTTTCTTTCTTTTTTTTTTTAACCAATTCAGCCAGCATACTTTATCTCAAGAAAATTACATTTGCTCACATAGGTGTATGAATAAGCAGAATGACAAGAGTTTGTCCTAGCCAGAATTAGATGGATATAGCAATTACTTGGGGGAAAGAACATTCGGTAAATTAGGCTATGTATTCTGAAGATTTTGAAATAGTGATCACCACTACATCACCACTGTATGGTAATGTATTTCTTATTGTGGTGAAATATTCTTTTGGCACTGAAGGAAACAAATATATTTGAAAATTTACCTGTTCTTCACAATGATAGGGAAAATAAGATGAGTATTCTTGTCAAAGAAAAGAGATTCCATGCTTTGGCTCTGCGTGTGTGTGTGTGTGTGTGTGTGTGTGTGTGTGTGTGTGTGTCTTATACATTGAAGTGGCCATGTTGTAGATGTTTTCACTGCTCCAAAGAATCTACTGAGCCATGCTTGGTGATGCACACCTATAAACCCAGCACTATGGGGGGTTGAGTCAGGAGAATCACAAATTCAAGCCCAACCTGGATAATTTAGTGAGACTGTGTTTCAAAATAAAAAAAGCATTTAACATTTAACATGATTTTGGATTGCATTTATAGTGACTTCATATCAAGTCTAAACGAACTGATGGTCCTGTTCTAAACACTTCATAGTTCACGTGAAAGTGTGGTGCTAAGTAGGTGTAACATTCAGACAGGATGAGTATAAGGAAATTTTACATAAAACCAAAACAGCAGAAAAATATTTGATGGTACTGGGAATATTTGGCTTATGGGAAAAATTGGGGAGGTAACCTGATAACAATCCATGTTTATTTAATGTGCTTTTATGTAAAAAAGAATATAGATTAATATAGTATTGTTTTAGCATGTGGTAGGAAGTGTTACAATGATGGGGAATTCAATTCACATGAAGGTTTTTTTTAACTATTAGACCTGTGTGAAATTGGAGTAGAAAGCCCTATGAGGTAATGATCTCCTGAGAGTTTTAGTGCTCAGATGGGTAACTGAAAATGCTCTATGTAGGAATTTTACATGGAAGGGAAATTGAATTAGGTAATCTAAAGATAAGTTCTGTTTGTGCTTCCCTTTTAACTTCAAAAACTAACTTTTCAAAATCTTAAACATCCTTACATTATAAAGTGCTTTAGTGAAGATGTAGTAACTGGGGCTTTTGGGAGGGGACTAATTGCATTTGGCTTGCTATGCTTTGACAGGTCTTAGCTGACATTGATGTTAGCCATGACATATATATGTATCATGTTCTACCTCTACTTATGATTATAGTGTTGTCATTCAAAAATGTCTTTCCGTTTAATTCCCCTCAAAATTAGCTTTAATAATGAGTCAAAATTTTGTATCACTGCATCTTAGCATACCTTTATATAACTAGAAAAATTCTTTTGTCTTTGAATTTAATTGTAGTTTAGGTAGTAGGAAGACTGCCAATCCATATTTCCAAGTTTAGGGATATTGGTAATACTCTTTGGTGAATTTACAATTTACGTTAATATTATAATTGTAGCCACATTTATTGAATATTTACTCTTTGTGGGTCATACTTATGGTTACTTTATGAGCTTTATCTCATTTAATGCTCACAAAAATCCTGTTAGGTAGACAACACTCCTATTTTGTCAAATATTTAGAGAGCTAAAGTTATTTATCTGAGGTGATTTAGAGCAAAGGCTTTTACTAGTATATGGCACATTATAATTGATAGATTTACTTTGAATAAATAGGAATCAGTCATTGCATTTCACTCTTCCCCTGTTCCTACCTCACCCAGAAGCAGATACTTCACAAATTCCTTTTTATACATATCCTTAGTTTTTCTATCAGCTACATATGAAAAAACATATCAGGCATTCTTTCCTTTCTAATCTTTCCTTTTACCCATTTGATTCACAAGTATTGTCTCTGAACACTTAGGATTGCTTCCCAAATTTAGCTTTGTGGATGTTTATTTTTAAAACTTTTCTATTCAGATGAGTCTAAACTATGTCAAATCCCATCATCCTCTCAATATTCCTAAAATGTTTGCACACATCATCCAAGATGGCCAGTCTATGGGACCACACCTGGAGCCCACAGTGGGAAGACTCCTGACCTAGTTCTCATGGACAGTAACCAGAGAAAGAGAAGATTGCCAGCCCCTGAGCTGCACAGAGCATAAAAGCACATCCTGAGAGCACCTGGCACAGGGACAAGTTAATCAAGCTAGCAGGGTTCATCCAGCTAATCTGTTGTATTTTTACAGGATGTTGACTCTCATGGCTGAGTGTATTTATTAAAAGTTTTTCCATGCAAATATTATACAAAGCATTCTTTAGTCAGACTACATTCTCCACCTTTTTATTCATTCCAGCCATGCAGGATTAAGCATTGATTTCAGTACCAAGGAGCATACACAGTATCTCTGTCTGCTGCTGATTGCCTCAGTCTTGCTTACTGCACAGGCCACAGGAGGCCCTGAGGTGACGGAGTGGGACATATTAATCCAACGAAATATCTAAATACACAGCCAAGCTTATTGAGATAAGGCTGTGACATATCTGTAACAATTTTCTACCCTCTTCTTGTTTATGTGAGTGACTTTGCTTTCCTCCTGGATAAAGCCTTTGAGAGCCACTCTCATTGGATGTCCTATTGGACAGGAGCCAGAGATGATATCTAAATCACTTTTCTTTATTAGTTTCGAGACCATAGAAAAAAATACTTTAAATAGTGAAGACCTCTCTCTTTCTTTTTCTTCATTCTCTCCTTTAAATATTTGCCCCCTCTCAGTTAGAATTCAGTTTGATGTGGATAAATAGCTTCTAAAAGCACAGGGTGGGAGAGGTGTGCTCTACACTAGTTTTAGGGAGACTGATCATACAGAAGTGACTTTAGTACACAATTACATTGAATTTCAATTGGAAAGTCTGCAGCTAAAAGTTCCATACTTATTTAGTTGTGATTATCTGATTGGATACAGAGCTTGGCAGAAATCAGTTTTCAGCTCAGACGTGGGATGGCGACAGAGTCTCATTACGCTAATTTTATTTACAAGGCAGCCTGGTTTCCTGTGCTGTGAGCTGGGTGCTTATTCAGCTGCCTTGGCTTTGGTGGGTTTGCCGCACAGTGTATTTTTGTTTCCGAACTATTCTGGCCCTGTAGGGAGGTCTGGCCTTGTTTCACTTTCATAATTCTAATGAAAGCCACAGAAGTTTCCAGGGAGCTAGTGGAGGTGACTGGTAGGACCCTTCCTCACGCCTTGTGAATGGCTACTGGAGGGCAGGTTCTAATCTGGGAAGAGCCCCTGTATCCTGAGGAGAAGGAATGTTTTCACTCTCCTGTACTGCCCCTCCAAGGCAAGGCTTATAACCAACTAAGTCTTAGTACTCCTGCCAGTGTTCTTACTAGGAGTAGATGTAGTGTCTTATAATACCCTTGACCAGGAAGCTCTGTATTAGCACTTACTGCAAGGATGTGAGAAAAACTGAAAAAGAGTGAAGTCTGGGACCTTGTGCTTGCAAGGCAGGTGCCAGAACCACTGAGCTAAACCCGCAGCCCCTGCTACCATTGGTTTTGTTTCATTAGTTCATTCAGGTACTAAAGTACTTAACAGCAACAGGGTACCTACACATACAGTCTTGCATGTAAGCATCACCTTCAACCTGTGGATGAAGGAGGTAGAGACCATGATAAGCCCTCTTCACAAAGGAGGCCCATAATGATTATATGTAGATCACAGGACTCAGAAGTGTTAGAGCTGGCAAGTAATCATAGATTTTTTTTTTCTGTCAGAAATAGGGTAAGTAAAAATTAATATGTTTAGTTATGTTAATGTTTAGAAACTATTAGTCATCATAAACATTATTTTTAATTTGGAAAACAATGATAGATTAAACTTCATGCAGATCGCAAGAAGCAACCAATTGCTGAGATATAAAATAACTAAATTTACAGATAGCAATGAAAAGTTAACATTCAAAAATATATGCAGCAGGTAAAATGATAGTATTTTTTTATCATTGTAAATGAAAACACATAGGCCTTTTAAGAGTAATGGGGCTGCTGTAGTCTTACAATAACCTGGTTTTTATATTTGCACTTGAAGACTTTGAGAACTTCTTTGTACTTGTAGAGCGTAACTAGAGCTTGTTCTTAAGTAACTCAGAGCAGCAACTCTTGCTACCAAGTCTGTGCTATCTGTTGCTGGGTGCTATGTTAAGTGCTTTGCTTATGTTGGTTTGTAATTTACTTAGTAGTCACCACTCTACAGCTTGTTGGTACCATTATTCTGATGATGTGAAGGAGGCCCAGAAAAGGAGACATTCTTTTAGAAATGGAGAAACAGGGGCTGGAGTGTTGGCCTAACTTAAAAGCCCATGCTTGTCACCCAAATCTCCAATAATCAATGCCCCAGGCATCTCAAAAGATCTCTTGCTCCTAAAATCTACCTCCCATTTGTCTTGTCAGCTCAGAATTTCAGAAGTATTGCAATTACCAGGAAATAAAGGAAACCAGAACCTCCCACTCTCATTCCCTTCCCGAAAGGAAAATATTTGAAATGTCAAATGTTTGAATTTGTTTTAGCAAAAGTTTGGTAAAATAGGATTTTTAAACGATTCTATATATAACCAGAAAGAGAGGGAGAGAGGGAATGAAATAATATCAAGCATTTGCTTCAGTGGGTAGATGCAAAGGCTAAGATGTTTCTCTTCTCTCTCAAGACCCGGGTAATTGCCTCAAGTTTTACTCCTCTTTTCATGTCCACACATGGCCTCAGTTTTTGAGAGCCTTTGCTTTCAACGTGGCTCTAATGTATTTCAAGTTTTCAATTGTCTCAAGTATACTAGCAAAATCTTTTTCTTAGGGTTCTTTTGTAAATGTATTTTAAAGAATTACTAAAATATGATACTTGACTTGGCAGTGTTAGCAAATACTCATATCTCTTCAATGCTAGTTGCTTTGTGGTATGATAGAAATTGTACAGTAAGTTAGGAGTACAATAAGCCATCAACATTAAAGCTAAGTATAAATGTCATTCTTCTGCCTCCCCTCTACCTCTCAAAAAATTAATCTGCATTTTGAAATAAACACTTCCTGTATGTTATTTAAAATTTTTAATCATCTTGGTTTCTCTTAGTCAAAATTACATTTCCCCAGTTTTAGATTTTTTAAAAGATATTTAGATTTTTAACAAGTTGAAACAGGATTTTTTAGAATAGGTTTCTTCAGCAGCTGAACTTATTCTCTGTAACATTTTGCTCAAAAACAATTTCCATACCAGAATCATCAACCAGAAAATCAGGACTGATACAGAGAATGCTATAGCCAGATGGGGACCACAGTTGGGTGACAAAATGTTTGGAATATAAAGAAGAAATAGTCTGTATATTTCATAATGGGGAAATTGGATGAGCAGTTCACATTTATGGTCTCAACCCTGTGACTGAGCCAAAGGAAACTCTTGGCATTTGAATCCTAGTACACTTTTCTTGTTGAACTAGATTTGCTGACTTTGGTGGACTTCTCTGGTAGATGAAAAAAAAGTGTTAGCTACACTCGTGGTTTCCATGTGCTGCTAAATTCGCCTAACTTTTCATTAATATCTTAATTTATCTCAGGAAGTTAAATGCTTGGAAATTTGCTTTTATATTGGCTATTATTTTAACACCTAAACATAGTGTAAGACTAACTTGCTATATCCCCTTATATGCATAATATATTTTAAAATTTTGTTTTCATTCAATGCCTAAAGAATTTAGCTTATAGCACTTCAAAATAAATCCAAGAAAATAATACTTTTTGCCCACACAAAGTGAATCAACCTTTGGAGAATCACAAAGATGTTTCTGTGTTTTTTTCTGCTTATTATTCAAAATGTCTTAAATGAGATTGGGAAGTGTAATGCAAGCATAGCAGTATAGTCTGGGTTCTGCTTTCAGAAGTAGGAACTGGTTTTCATGGAATCCTGAAACTTAGTGGGGAAATAGTAATACATTAACTGTTCCTCACCCCTCAATGCAAAATTGAGATGTGATCTTGGAGAGAAGGTGGAGAAATGGTGGGACTGTGGCAGACTCTCCTGTTTTTGGCCTTGGTTGTCCATTCATTCCCTTATTCAATCATTTGAAAATTGAGTGCCTGTTTTTTCCAGGCACAGTGCTAATTCCTGGGCTTAAGACAGTAAAAACTTTAAATAGTTCCATTATCCATGGTTAAAGGGAACATAGAGATAAGTTAATGGGAAGTTGCCATAAGTATACTAATCTTATGATAAAACCAGGTAAGGTCACAATGATACATGTAACAAGGGCATCTAACACAGATTGTGGGGAGGGGTTGAGGGTGGGCTTTGGGACTTCTTTCAGCAAGTGATGATTGTCCTAAACATAAATTATTGCCCAGGCAAAGGGAGACATATTTATTAAGGTGAGGTTTTGTCTCCCTTCAAACATTTTTCTAAAACACAAGATGCAGGGAATAGAAGGATGCTTCAAAGAACCATCTTCTATGAAGGTCAGCCTATCTCTTGCAGGAGATAAAGTTACTCTAGAGCTTTCTAGACCTACCAAGCAAATCCATGGAATTTCACTCCTAAGTCTAGAGTACCTTTAATTTTGGCTATTTCTACCTAGAATATTCATCTTTATCTGGATTGACTCATTAACATGGAACTGAGAGATGTGTACACAGGGCTGATGTCACTCTGATCTTTTATACTGTGTTCATGATAGTAAGCATGTATTCATTCTAGCATGCATGATTGTCTTTAAGTCCCTGAAAAATCAGGACATCTGAAAGTTTTATAGAATCCCTATGATAGAATGTAGATATCACTACCTAGTACTTTTAAAAATATATTCTAAAGTATTTGGGCTTAGTTGGGTTGAGAAGTTTCGATGAAAACATGAACTCTGAAAATATCTTCTATCCTTTGAATATGTCATAAAAATGCAATAAAAAATATTACATAGTAATACAGAAATCAATATGAAAAGCAGATTATCCTATGGTTTTGAATTTGTAATTCTCCATGCCTAAGAAATTGTGCAAATTCCTCTTGTACATTTGTATTCACTTACTCAGGTGTTCTATAACATCTAGTGAGAGGCTGCATTCAGTAAGTTTTATTTTGCTCAAACAAGCTGAACAATTTCCAGAACTTTTTGTGTTGAGTATCACATCCTCTTTTAAGCCACACAAAAGAATAAGTAAGCACCCACTGGAATCACATATTGGGAAAAAACTGCTCATTACTCTCATAGAAAAATCCTAGAAATACTGCTGAATATGTTACAAAATAGGGCAAATGTTAAAATTAGGCCTAGATTTAACCTATTATTTAAGTAAGAGTTCATTAAAATGTTACTACATGGTTTTATATAATATATACATGTTTGTTTGTCCAAATTAAAAATATTATTAATCTCTCACCAAGCGCTGTGCCTTTCACTCTAACTGTCCATTTTTTTGGGTCATTTAGAGATTTAAGCGTCCAAGCGTGGGCATCCATTCATTCATGTGTGCCTTTGGCATTCCTCGGTAAGAAATTTATTTATTTTTCTTGTAATTATTCCTCCTGACATTCTATCAAAAGAAGTCAAGATCATTACAAAAATTTGGAAATTATCTTTGTTATATAGTTATAACAATGTTACATTTTGCTCTTTCGTTTTCTTTTACACATTTTCCTCTCTTTAAATCGGAATTCTAATACATTTATTATAAATAGATTAGCAAATATTCCCTATGTTATGAGCATTTCCCAATTACTTGTATATTTTTTTCAGAAATATGGTTTTAGTTCTTCAACTGAATAGTGTTTACCATATAGCTGAGGCTATTTAGGTAATCCTGTAATGTTCGACATTGTAGTCACTAGGGCAGGGAATTAGCGGCTGTAACGAAGACACCTGAACATTTACTCATTAAGATATGGAAGAAGGTTATTTTTCTCTCTTGATATGGCCCGAATACAGGCAGGTAGCCACGCTCTAAGAGGGAGCTTTGCTGTATAAGATCACCCCCAAATCCTGTTTTCTTCCATGTTGTTTGTCTTCCATCTTCAAGGATGATATTTTCTTCTTTGTAGTCAAAAGAATCTTATGAGCCCCATATTCTTTTCCTTTATACGAAAGGAAAGCTGTTGCCTTATAAAAACATCATTGGAAAAACCCTTTGGGAGAGGAGAGAGTGGTATTATTAGGAGATGAGAGAATGGAGAGTTGAGAGTAATTACTTGTATCTGTCATAGGTATCTAAAATTTTGCACCCATTTTTATTATAAATGTTATATAGAATTTTCTTGTGTATCTCCCTTTGGTGGTATATGAATAATGCAGCAAATCGTGTTTATCTCTCACTTTGTACCATGGATATTTCATTTATTTGCTGTTTTTGGTGAAATAAATTTAAAGCATTTTTTAAAAAGTGTGACTCTTCATTGGCAATTACTGGTGACTGCGACCCAAACCATATTATTAATGTACTTTTCTTTACTCTTATAAAAGTTTTCAAATTTATATCAAGTGAACAGAATATTCATATGAAGAAGTGAAAATGTGTGGCTGTGTTATTTTTTTAGTTTGAGGACACCAGGAAGTTCAGCCAAAGATGTGCGGCCGGAAAGTGTCACAAAGGCTCTTATTTTCAAAACTGTGATTGTAAATTTAGGACACTTTTCAATGCATTCTAAAAAAGCAAAATCATTTTGTGGCAGGATATTAGCTTATTTGATCTTATGGAGAATTGTTTGTAAAATATTCACTTGCATTGAGAATATTTCATAATTATATGCTTAGTGAAATTGGTTACATTAAGTTATGAAAATTTGTTCATTTTTATTCATCATTGCTTATGTTTTAGGTTGTATTTTACTGTTTTTGAATTGATAATTCTAATCTAAGTAAAACACATTTGTCTAATCATTTTGTCGATATATTAAGGTCTTTTATTTCAAATTATTACTTCAGTGATTATTCATTTAACATGTGTTTATTCTAGAAAATTTGAAGGTACATTTAAAAACATGAATTATAAGTAAAGCTAACATCTGAAGGTGACAAATATTGGAGAGGTGTGTGTGTATATGTGTGTATCTGTAAGTTTATGCACATTTGCATGGATTCATAAGTGGAAATTTACACATATGTTTTGTTTTTAAACAAAATTGAAAGTACCCTTCATACAATGTATATAAGACTATTATAAGAATTTTCTGTATTCTTTTATAGCCTAATTCTAAAATGTGCCTTATATCAATTTAAGCAAGCCTTGTCCTTTCTTCCCTTTGTCTGTTTTCATTCAGTTGCTCAGATTACCTTCTGTTTCTCATAATCAATTACTGTATTATTTATTCTTGTGTAACGACCTTTTACATTTTATATTTGTGAGAAAATAAGTACAAAATAAGCATATTTTAAGAAATTAAGTGCAATTAATACTGTGATAGGAAAGAAAAATTAACAACCTTTATTGAAAGAAAATTTTAGTTAGGAATCTATAAAATATATCTTACTGAACAAGAGAAAGTGAAAATGATAATAATAGGCCTTTTAAGTCAATGTAACCCAATGAGAAATGAGATGGTGGAGAATCTTTAGAAGATTGATGGTTCAGAATGAGGCCTTGTTGATGAATTAGGCTTGGGGGCCATATGTACACATTCGGCCTTACATCTGCAGTGTTTTGAGAATGCTTTGAAAACCAAATTAATCTTGTGCTTTCTTTAATTTTATTTATTTATTTTTTTGGTACCGGGGATTGAACTCGGGTCTTTGCACTTGTAAGGTAGGTGGCGGAACCACTGAGCTAAATCCCTGGCCCACTTGTGCTTTCTTTTAATAACAAACATTTTTAAAACCAAATATCATGGTCAAAGAGTGTCACTAATGCTACATACATTGCCCACTCAAGATGAAGAATCTTGTTCCATAAGAAATTTTGGCCATGAGACTTGAGGTAAGAGATTCAGTGGCACACTTTCCTCTTCTATTTTGGCTGCAAATAATACCTAAGACTTTGTCATTTCTCAAGGACTTGGTCATGAATATTCAATCTCATTGCCTTTCATAGGTGGATTAAGGAAAACTGTCAATTTTAGTTTTAGCTCTTAATTCTTGTAACTACCTCTAAGACTAGTCATCTAGAAATCCTGCATCCTTATATTAACAATATCAAACTTCAATTTAAGTGAAGAATAAAAATGACTTTATGCCTCAATTTTAAGATGATAAATTCAGAAAGCTTTTCTATTTTTTTATTTTTGAAGGTGAATATGGGATAGGACAAATTTACATTTTGTATAGAAAAATTGATAGTTTAAAATCTAGATTATTTGGTTTTTCATGTCTATTAATATGTGTTTTGTATAGTTGAGGGCATTCGTATTTGGTGCATAGATAATTTAGGATTGTCATCTCTTCCTCTTGGATTGTTCCCTTCACAAGGATGTAGTGACCATCTTTGTCTCCCTTAATTAGTTTTGGTTTGAAATCTACTTTGTCTGCAAATAAGACTGCTACCCCTGCTTTTTTCTGCATTCCTGTGGCGTGAAGAACTGTTTTCCATCCTTTTACTTTCAGTCTATGATATTTTTTTGAGTTAGGTGTGTTTCTTGTATACAGCATATTGCTAGATTTTGCTTCTTAATCCATTCTGCCAGTCTATTTCTTTTGATTGGTGATTTGAGGCCATTAATATTGATGGTTATAATTGATAGATATTGATTCATCCTTGTCATGATGTTTTACTTTTGTTGGCTCTTTTATTTCTTTTTCCCCCTTTCCCTTTAGTGTCTTACCTTGCATGGTGCCTTCCCTCTGTTGGGCCTCATGGAGTTGTGACCTTCATGGTCTTTTTCTAGGATATTGCTTAGAATTGTTTAGAGTGCTGGTTTGGTGTTCATGAAATTTCTCAGGTGTTCTTTGTCATGGACGTATCTAATTTCCCCATCAATTTTGAATGATAATTTTGCTGGATATAACAGTCTAGGTTGGAAGTTATTTTCTTTTAGGGTTTGAAATACTTCACTCCAGGCTCTCCTTGATTGGAGGGTTTGTGTTGAGAAGTGTGCTGTGATTCTGATGGACTTTCCTTTGTAGGTGATTTGTTTCTTTTCTCTAACTGCCTGTAGGATTTTGTTCTGTTGAGTTTCTGGGATCTTGACTATTATATGTGTAGATGTAGATTTTTTTGATCATGGCTATTTGGAGTTCTGTATGCCTCACTTATCTATATGTCCAAGTCTTCACCTCTGTCTGGGAAATTTTTCACTATTACTTCTGTGAAGAGGTTTTTTTATGTCAATTGTGCTTTCTCCTGTTTTTTCATGGATTCCTATCAGTCTTATGTTATTATTCTTTGCAAAGGACTACTATCTAGAATATATAAAGAACTGAAAAAAATCAGATCCCTCAAATTCAAAGACCCAATTCAAAAATGGGCATCAGAAATAAACAGACATTTCTCAGACAAAGAAGTAAAAGCAGCAAATAAATATATGAAAAAATGTTCAACATCACTGGTCATTCAAGAGATGCAGATGAAAAAAACAGTAAGATTCTACCTCACCCCAGAACGGCTGCTATCAAGAAATCAACGAATAACAAATGCTGGCAGGGGTGTGGGGAGAAAGGAACCCTTCTGCATTGCTGGTGGAAGTGCAGGCTGGTGCAACCACTGTGGAAATCATTATGGAGATACCTCAAAGAACTAGGACTGGAAGTCCCAAATGACCCAGCTATTCCCCTGCTGGGTATCTTCCCAAAAGAATTAAAAGAATCATACCGCAGCGATATATGTGCACCCATGTTTATAACAGCACAGTTTATAATAGCTAAAGCTTGGAAGCAGCCCAAGTGCCCATCAACTGGAAACTGGATAAAGAAGATGTGGGTTTCTTTTATAAAATGGAGTACTACTCAGCCATAAAGAACAAGAAACTAGTCATTTATAGCTAAATGGATGCATATTGAGGCCATACTCTTAAGTGAAATAAATAGGACACACATGTGTAAATACCGGTTTCTCTAGTGTGAGAAACTGAAAGTGTAAATAAGGGTTAAAATGATTAAAATGAATAATTGATAATTTGAAATAGGAAAAAAGGTCCAAAGAGGTAGGGGTGGTGAGAGGGGAAGGGGAAAAGAAAGAAGGGAAAGGAAAAATTATGAGAAAAGAAAAGAAATGGAAATGATGTCTATGTAAATAGGGAAGGGCGGAGGGGGTGAAGGGCGCAGAGGTAATGGGGAAAAAATGAGAATCAAGATATATCATGTAGAGGTACAAACACCCAATGATAAATGTAAACATATTGTACACCTAAAATGTACCAATAAAAGAACTTAAGAATTAAAAAATTAAAATAAAATCTAGATTATTATCTATTGATTTAAATCTAAATTATTGCTATTTATTAATTTCAAAAAAATTTTGATGTTTGGATACAATTTCTTTACCATATTGTAAACAACAATATTCAATTGAGATGGAAGTTCCTTTAATTACTTTTCTAGGTATGATTTTATTTTCCTATTCCCTTTAATCTTATTTGTGTTAGATCTTGCAAGAATTGCTTAAAAGTTCTGGCTTGTACATAGCATTCTTACCTGTTTTCTAAAGCAGGCATAATATTTTCTTCACTTTTAATTTGTACTGATCATTTCAATAGGAATTGTTGGTGGAGGAGACTTAATAATATGGATTAAATTGACCATACTGAAGAAAGTCTTCAAAACATGATAGTATTGACTACCTTCTTTCTGGATGTGGGGATAAAGTATAATCTATTCAAATGCAATACTTTTTGTAATTTTACAGTTGGTTTCAAAATTTTGCTTTAATCAATAAAGCTATAACAAATTTCATTGTGTCTATAACTTCATTAATATATCTCAGAAGTTTTCTCTGTTTTGTATTCATTCTGTCTTAACCCTAGGAAACTCAATAATTCCCCATTTTGAGAAAGCATCCAAAGTGATACAAGAAATAGAAGATAAAGAAAGAATAATGGTAGCTGGTTGTAGATCAGAAAACCCGTCTGGTACAAGTCTTTTGTCTTCTTCCTACTCCCTGCTTCTACATAGGTCAGACTGAGAACTGTGGGGGTAGATCTACTGGAAGGTTAAATTTTAAGGTAGACATTCGCAGTTTTGAATGTCAATAGCCTTATATCCTTTCCAAAAATTATAAGAATCAAATATTTAGCTTACAAAGGAGGCTTAGAGTGAGTTAAATTCCACTGATATTTATTAAATATATTATATGTTAAACAATGGATGGTATGAAGGTAGGACATTAAAAATTGACAAGATTTTTACCTTCAGGTTTTTACTAGTTTCATTTTCATTGAGAAAGAAAGGCATGTAGTTTTAAAGCTTAATATCCAAATGTTACTTAGACAATAAAATCTATTAAGAATAACAAACATTATTGGCTAATTTAAATAGATACTCATCAATTGGAGGAAAAGTCATAGTCATTTCTATACCAAATTGTTTAAAGTCTCTTGTATTCTTAATATGTTCATTTTCAGTTACCCACATACTATCTTTTTCATTCATTTACCTTCTGTGAAGTCATCACATCATTTTGTATATATTTCAAAACTATTTTTAAACTTTTATGTATGTATAAGTATGTAGTTCTACTTCAGGATTTTTAGGTTTGTATTTCTACAAACTGAACCTATTATATGCATTGTCTCACAAATAGCTTTTTGAACTTAAAATATCTAAAAGGTCTTTCATCTCAATAACTATAGATCTAAATCAATATTTTAATTCAGTTTTATTAACTAAATAAGTGAATGTTGTTGGAAGAATTTGTTCCTCAACAATGTATACACTACACAATTACTAAGAAATGGAATTTTGCAGGACTCTTAGCTTCAGTTTGTCATCTTCTGATTTTATGTCTTACACACACACACATACCCCTAGAGCACATAGTTGCTTTTCCTTGGTCAATAGCATCTTTTTTGTTGTTGTTGTTAAATTCTTTTATTGGTACATTGTAGGTATACAACACAATTACATTTCTCACTGGGAATTGTACCTTTACATAATGCATCTTGGTTCTTATTTTTTCCCCGTTCCCAGCCCTCCCTTCACACCCTCCGCCTCCCCTATTTACAAAGACTTTATTTCCATTTTTTCAATTTCTCATTATTTTTCCTTTCCCTTCTTTCCTTTCCCCTGCCCCTCCCACTACCCCTACCCCTTTGGACCTTTTCTTCCTATTCCACATTACCTATTATACATTTTAGTCCTTATTTACACTTTCAGTTTCTCACACCAGAGAAACTATTCAGTATTTATGCATGTGTGTCCTATTTATTTCACTTAAGAGTATCGCCTCAATGTCCATCCACTTAGCTATAAATGTCTCTAATTTGTCATTTTTGATGGCTGAGTAGTACTCCATTTTATAAAAAAACCACATTTTCTTTATCCAGTCTCCAGTTGATGGGCATTTGGGCTGTTTCCAAGTTTTAGCTATCACAAACTGTGAATAGCATCTTTTTAACAGCTAGGTATTAAGTAAATTGGCAAGGGTTGGAGTTTCAAGGAAGGATAAATTATTCTTGCTCTATGTGGTTCATTTTCCCTGATACACTGAAAAACGATCTGATAAAAGTGAGGTTGGAACCGCAAAACCATGATTTGAGTTGTAGTCTACCCCAAATATAAATAGTTTTCAGAGCAAAGTAAAAGACAGATGATAAAAAACAGGGTGCTAGATCTTTTACAGCTAGGAAGGGGACCAAGCATTGGAGGGAGAAGAGAAGAAGGGCAGAGGACATGAAAGTAAGAAGAATTCGAATGGGTAATGTACAGGTAGGCACTCCCCGCAATGAATTTAACCATTATGTACTGCAAATATATACTAATAAAAATTTAGAAATCAAGAGAAAATGATATGGTAACTGCATATCACTTACCCAGAGACTCCTATTTACTTAAAATCATATCTAGATATATTATAATGCCAAAAATGTAAATTCTATGTAAAGGGTTGTTGTATTGCTTATACAATAATAATGAAAAAAGGCCTGTTGATGTTCGGTACAAATGGGATTTTTGTAGTGAATATTTTTCATCTGTGATTTGTTGAATCTGTATGTGGAATCTGCAGATACTGAGAGGCCATCTATGTCTGTCAGATTCTGTTTGGTCCTGAAAGAGGCAAAGACCGGGACCTGTGTATTACAAACAGCTGTTAGGAGATTTCATACCTGCTAGTAGTAATCATGATCTCCTTTCCTGTGTCACTGAATAAAATGAAGTCTTTCTTTTTTAACTTAATCCTTCTTTCATACTTTCTCACTTAAATCCCAGAAATTTCTGCCTAATCTGCCCCAGTTGGAATGCAGGAAGCCAGCTGACAAGGAAGTCTTCAGGGTCAGCTCATAACCCTTGGTGTATATTTGCTATGAAGTTGCAATCATACTTATGAGATGGAAGTAAGTTACACTGAAAACAGACCCATAAATGAGGCAGACATGCTTGAATACTTGGCAAGTACTCAAAGGAGAGAGTACAAGAGTTGGAAGGTCAGTCCACTGAGTCAGAAAACAAGGGCTTTCTCTAAAATTCTGGGACTTAGCAATTCCTTGTAAAGGCATGCATGTTCTCCAAGGAGAGTAAATCAAGTTATCTCTGAAGAGCAGACTTTTGCATTCCCAAGCACCCTTCCTTGGGACAAGAATCAAAAATGGAGACACTTCCTGCCTGCACTTTGCAGTTCTTCTTCCAAAGAAAACACTGAGGTCTTCTTATCAAGAAGAGTGAAAGAAAAAAATCTGAGGGTCTATATTCCTGTTACTGTGGAGACTTTCAGAATTGAGTGAGGACTGGAAGAAAGGGTCAGCAATAACTATAAATCTAGTGAAAAATTTTGAAGAGTCCGCATACTTCTTAGAACCACAGTGAGGATCATGAAGCCATCTCCTCCAATGGTGAAACTCATCCAGGCTCATCAATTTCTCATCCTCTCATGATGGTTCAAGTCATCATCAAAATTGCAGGCCACATGTTTCCCAGGGGGAGCTTGATTTTGCTACTAAGTAAGATGCCTACACACAGAGGGTTTAGCACATGCTGCTTTTGCCATCTGAAACTATAGGCACCATTAAGATTGAGGACTGATCTCCATTCTTGGAACCTCCCAATGGGTACCTCACTGGCTGCTGCAGCTGCTTTTATGTGTAATTATCTGGAAGTCTCTACCACATCCACTGTTGTTTCTGAGGTCACTCAGCTTCTTGGAGTATTTTGCCAGTCAAGAACAAACCATACCACTCTGTGGACATTCAGTGGTGCAAGTAGATGAAAAGTACCATTAACTAGTCACCATAGGTAGAAATGATTATACCAAGCATTAGAAATTCACTTACAGAAATTCAAGTATTCACAGATTTACTAGGAAGAAACTGATCCTTCCCCACACCTGAGCAGGGAATGCTTAAGAAATAAGATGACAAAAGGTGAAAATGGCAGGAAAAGGAGGAGTTTTCAGAGAAAAATAGTTTTCCTTTGGCATTCCTGGGACCTGACAGATACCAAGATGCTCAAGACTCTTGTATAAAATGGTGTTACTATTTGTATATGACTAATGTACATTGTTCCATTTACTTTAAATCATCTCTAGATGTATTGTAACACATAGTACTTTGTTAATAGTACATATTGTTTAAGACAATAACAAGGGGGAGAAGCCTATATGTGTTCACTATAGACACTATCTTTTTTCAAATAATTTTGATTGACAGTTCAATCTAATGATATGGAACCTATGGCAACAAAGAGCTATAGTAATTTCTTCTTTTTGCTGCTACTTTGAGGAAAAAAACATACAAGTAGCACTTTTCTCTTTGGAATGGAAGCTCCTTGTGAATTGTTACAGATGATCTGGGTTCATGTTTTTCAAAATGCCTGAGATTCTTTTATACTACATTATTTTTAAGGGAAGGAGAAGACATACAATACCTTAGTTCTGAGGAAAATCGGATAAATGATTCTTGAAACAAACTTGAATTCTTGCACTTGAAGAAATGAGCATTTCCATGTGTAGACCTTGTTTTTCTCTTTCAATTCTGAGCCAGTCCACTTTGAGGAATGGAACTCTGCTCTCATCCCCTTTGTGGGTGGGAAAGAGCATCAAACCCCCTTTCCAAGTATACTGCCTTGACAATGAGGGTCCTGAGCCTCACCAAGGAGAAAGACTCACTAAGCGAAAATATCTGAATCCTGTATCTTTCTCCCTGACATGCAATGGCCCAGTTCTGATTGTGCGATTTTATATAAAAAGGTACCTTTTGGCTAGCTTCTCTGAAAGGGCCTTCTTTTCCACATATGTCCTGAATTCCTCTGCAAAAATTGCAGTCTTTGGAGTCTCCTTGGTACTTTAGTCTGACTTTATTATTAAAAGAACCCCTCTTTTGTGAAAACTTTCCACACTTACAGACTTCCCAGAATGCAGCTATCTATCTGGTCTTCTGGAGTTAATTCATTTCCTCTCTTTGCAAAGGTTGCACCTGGTCAAACTTCTGCAACCCCCTGTAACATGATCTTAGATCAGAGGCTGTAAATTCAGTGACTTCTGAAGGGACAGGGCTGAATAAGGATTGAGATAGATTGAAAAAAGCATACCTCTTTAAAGGGGGTATCCACATGTCATACCTTTCCAGTTATTGCAATTTCAAGGGAAGAAATAATCTGAATTTGGTGTGAAATTTCCATATTTGAAACTGAATTCATGTTTTTAAATGCCAAATAAACTACACCTGCTGCCTGACCTGTGACACAGTTATCCACGTGTGACTTCTATCTTACACCATTTTCCTGAACTAAGCAATCAGCCTTGTGTCTGTGCTTTTGTATAGGTAGATAAGCCTGTACTGTCAACCCCTGAACCTGAGACACCTCACTGTCCATTTTAGCCAAGCAGACGGTTGATCTCCTGGACCGTCTTGCATTCTCATATTTCCTGTCTTAGTGTGTGATGTGATCAACCTATCCCAAGGAGCAATTCTTTGACAAATGTGATTTTCCCACCCAAGAAACTATTAAACAATCTAGTCAGCTAAACACTGATGGTGTTTGAGAACATAAATATTGAATATTAGTAAGCTGTAGACTTTATTCTCCAGTTGTATGGAGGACATAACACTAACATCCTTGAACAATGAGCAACATCCTTGTTTAACACTCTCCCCTTGACAGAACCTGTGACTGACTTCTAAGCAGTAGAATATAGCAAAGGTGATGGGATGGCAGCTCCTTGACTGGGTTAAGTTTTATAGCAGAGGTGATGGAAGCATTATATGCATGATTAAATTGTGATTCCCTCCTCTATTCCATGACTCCTTCTTAAGAGACTTGAAAATCTCCTGCTGGCCTTGAAGAATCAAACACTAATCCTATGAACAACTTTAAGAGAGGGCCATGTATCAGGGAACTGTGCCCAGAGTCTAGAATTTTAGGGCAGGTTTCCTACAGCTGCTGGTAAGAAGTTGAGGCTCCTAGTCATACAGTTGGAAGGAAATAAATTCTAACACCCAAATGAGCTTGGAAGGGGATTTTTCCTTAGGTGAGATTCCAGATGATACTACACCCCTGGCCAATGTTTTAGTTTCAGCCTATGAGATCCTGAGCAGAGAAACCAGCTAAAACTTACCAGGACTCCTGTCTGATAAAAACTAAGAGATAATAAATGTGAAATATTTAAAACTATTTGCTATGCAATAATAGAAGACTAACTGGAACAATTAATGGCCTACCATGGAAAATACAATAGCAACACATAAAATAGTTAACTTGAATTCCTTTTAGAGAAAGCTCCATACATGTGTGATTTTTGTTGTTGTCTTAAACTTGGTTGGCTGAGTCCTAGGGCTCTCCCCGAGGCTGCTCTGCAACCAAAAAGATAGTGTTTGTTCTTTATCAAGAGAAAGGTGTGTGCTCATAGATGGCATAGAAATCATCAAGATTTTGAGTTCTTCTATCCAGAAGTTCCCTTGAAGTTAGCACAGCCCCCACTTGCTCTACATTCCAAAGGGGAAGCTGCTTCCTTGAACCAACTTTCTATGAATGTACTAAATGAGGCACTGGCAAGAGATGAGAGAAGAGGGGTAATGGTAGAGATTAGAGAGTTTGGAGAATCTTCCAGTCCTTCCCTAGGTCTGGCAGCTTAGGCAGCAGCTGCTTATTCTCCAAGGCTCCACCTAAGGGGACAGGCTAGTGTGGTTTCTGGAGCTGCATTGTGCCATCTTTGAGTCCTTCTTTTGTATATTTATACATAACTATGTAATTTTACATTAAACTGAACAGAATAAGGAGGTTAAGTTCTTTAGCCACACTCACCATCTATCAAGGGCTAAGTGGCTGCATGTCACCATATGGCTGTCATATTGGATGGTGGAGAAAAAGATTATTTCCAATATTACATATACTCTTATTAGTGAAGTTACTACTGATACCCACCCTGGCTATACAGTTATCTGGCCTATGGGCTCTGGTAGCACCACCTCCTCTCTTTGCCACTCTAGCCAAGAGGTAGGAGTGGCTGCTCAATGCTGCTACCCATTCATTGACTGTCTGTCCTCTGAATTCTCAACATTTCTCCCTCCTGTATAACTAATGCACTCCTTTAAAACTTCCTTTGTCCTAAATAACCAAGTGAGTTCTTCCCTGGTCAGATTTTAGTTGAGATACCAAAAGAAGATAGGATCCTACATTACTTTCCTGTCTTTATATAACAAATTTCCCCACAAACTTAGTAGAGTAAAATGACAAACATTTATTATAGTTTCTGTGGGTCAAAGATCTGGTTCTGGCTCAAGAACTTTCATACAATTGGAGTGAATATATTGGCAGGTGTTGATGTCTCATTTGAAAGCTCAACTGGAGAAGGATTTGCTTCCAGGCTCCCTCATGTGACGGTAGGCAAGCTTCAGGTCCTCTCTGGGTGTGCCCTGGAAGTCCTTGTCAGCAATGCCTTCCTCCCTGTAGATGGTAAATGTTGCGTGGAATGATATTGGCTTCCCCTGGAGCAAATGATGGGGCTTTGAGGATGGAGAGATATTATGAGACCAAGAGAGAAAGCATATCTGAGATGGATGATATCGTCATTTGTAACATAAAATCAGCAGTGACAGACCATCACATTCACCACAGTTTGTTGAGCACTCAGCAGTGCTGGTACAGTGCAGGAGGGGACTACATGAGATAAGAATGCTAGGAGGCAGGAGTCTTTGAGGCCACCTTGGAAGCTGCAGAAAGGTTGTGTGGATTTGATATGTGAAAGGTTGTTCTGCCTGTCTGTGACTTAAATAGGAAAGACCAGAAGGTGCACAGCAAACAGTGAAAGAATGTCTTGTTACAAAGGAATTTGATGAGAAAAGACCTCTGTGATTCTGTGTCACCTTTGAATTTTGTATGTTAGAAAAACATGCTTGATCAGTGTTTTCATTTTTTTATCTGGTGCATTGCAGGAAATGATGGAAAATTATAACAATGCTATGTACTTGTTCTGGAAATAATTTGAAATCATTGGCCCACTTATCAAGATTTGAGGTAAATATGTTAATATTTTGAAAGAGAAGATACCTGGCTGAAACAAAATTGATGAGACTTTCAGGTGGGCTGGTTCCAGTTTCTCACTCATGCTTGATGGTTCAGCAGCATATGCTCAGCATGCCTCAGGTAGCTCCTGGCAATAGAGTGATTTTCTGCAAAGAAAGATTTAGAAAGTACAATTCTTTATCCGTCCACTGACAGATGATTAATTTGGGGGCCTTTGTAGGTGTGTAAGGAGGAAAAGAAGGAGCCTTTATTCCAATTCAAGCCTTTCATAAGGAGATGTGGGCTGTTGGTGCCACTTTGTTCTTCCCTGATGAATGTGAACCCAAAGCTGTGTCACCAATATCACATGTACATTCATAGCACATGGCATCATTGTCATTTCCTGGATGAGAGAGACCCCATCTTCTCCTCAGTCAGTTGCGCTTATGTTTTCTTTAATATAATCTGCCTGTGAAATGTCTTAAGTTCAACAAAACTCCCATTTCAGAGAGATATTTACTATAGCAGCCACTATGGTCATCCATGGTCCTAAAATCCAGTACAATATAATAAGATACTTAGTAGAGGAAGAGATATCATGTTTATATCATAGTATACTAATATTATTATTACAGTATATTGCTATAATTATTATTAGTTATTATTGTTAATCTCTTATGGAGCCTAATTTATAAATTGAACTTTATCATAGGCATGTGTGTGTATATATTATATCTCTATATCTGTATCCTTCTATCTATCATATTTGTAGGGTTTGGTGGGGTTATATGTAGGGTTTGGTGCTATCATGGTTTCATGTACTCACTAAAGGGTCTTGAAATGGATCCTCCTTGAAAAAAGGGGAACTATTGTATGTACAATTCACAATAAAGGAAAGAATTTCTCAGAAGCATTTTTTTTTTCCTCAAAAGAGAAAGAGACAAAGTATGAGATTGAAAAGAGAATTGAGGCTTGAAGAAGTACAGAATATAAAGTAATTTTTTTTCCCTAATGAACTTTAGTGAGTAGTTTTTTAAAAATTTAAATTGAAAGGCATTTTCATGTTTGAAAGTTTTAAGCTGTAAAAATAAACCCTGGAAGTAGATTGCCTGGGGTAAGATTTAATTAAACATTGTACAGTAAATTAGCATAATTTGATGAAGATCAGCTTTACTTCCTAGAAACTGCAACTGGCAGAAATTTTAATTTTGTAATATCTTTTACAATTCTTCTGCCTCATCTCCAAAGAGTAGTTTTAGAAAATAAAGACTAAACAAGGTACTACCAAGAAGAAGGCAATTTATTAGAAAGATCGTGTACTGGTGCTGGGATTTGAGAAGGGTCTTAATGGAGATGCTAAAAGTCTGTAAGAATAATGGTCCCTTGTAAAACAAAATATATGAATAGAAAATGGAGTTCAATTCTTTAGTCTGAATCATTCACTATGGTCATATGAATACCTCCCTAAGCTGTGACTTAACTGGAATGCTAAGGGGAATCTTTGCTTCCTTCCTTTATTCTTCCTTCTTCCATCCTTCAGTCTCTTCTTCATTTATTTTTCTCTTTGTATTTTTCTAACTAGATCTCTTTCTGTATATCTAGATCATACATAAGAGAAAAAGTTTTTAAAAGAATGAGAAAAAATATCAACCAGACATTGGAACATACTTGTGTTTTTGTTTGTCCTGCCTTGAAACTTACCAAATGTTTGTGCCCAGTCTTACTCACTGAACATATATACTGTTTTGTGCCCAAGGAACCATTTGTATTCAAGAGTTACAATGGGGTAGAATGTGCTACATGCAGAAAAAAAGGAGAAAGGGCTGAGGGACAACTTGGTGGCCAAGAAGTAGCTTCTGTGAGAGATTTTAAGAGTGAAAGAACATTTTAAAGGTTTAAATCTTTCTAGAAAAGGAGGGATTGTGGTAAGATTGCAAGAATTCACAAATTATAGAGAATTGGAGGTAGGTATTTATTGGAGATGCATTGTCAGTACCAAACAAGAAGCAGGGTACATAACTAGGCCTCACTAAATGTAGTGTTCAATAAAACTAGGATGGTACCTGGCCTAAATGAATGGTTTACATGAGTAATGGGTCCTCTGGTATCTTTCTTCACCTCAATAAATTTTGAAGTAGAGACTTGTCTTTCTAACCCCAATGATTAAATTTCTAAAAGTCCCATAATGGGAAAGTAATAGTTGAGAAATTTAAATTTAAAAGAAATCAGAATTTCCTTAGAAATACATTTTACTTTTATTAAAAGGCAATAATTGCCTCTATGCTCATTTCCATTCTGCAGCTCTTATTTGCTAACAAGGTTTCATGATCTCGCTATCGTGTAGTCATACACCTTTATAGATTCAGAATGGATGCTGGCTGAGCTGGCTCCAGTGTTAATCCTCTACTTGCTGGGTCCTGGGAAGACCTGCGATTCTTTTAGTCTCTGGAAAGAAGATGAAGAGCAGAGGGAGCTGAGACCATCAGCTATTTACAGCCAATACAGGCATGTTTTCATGTTTTGATAAATGTCACATAACCTGCCAGGTGAATATCTGCTCTGCTTATAGAGTTGCTTCATTTTATTGCCCAAAATGAGCACATCGGAGGTTTTTTCCCTCTCTGTGTCTAACATACCTCCTAAACATCTAATGCCTTTGGGATTTCATTGAAATTTTGTAGTGCAGAAGTTGACTCCATTTTTCTTTGTCTTACTACTAGCACTTCCTCAGCCTCTAAGATGCAGAATAATGTAGATACCTGTCTGATATAAATTTATACCAAGTATAGACATCCGCAACTATTGCATGTACCTCCATTTCTGTCCTTCCAACAGGAACAAGGACTTAGTTTGCTGTCCTTGCTTTCACATCACCCCATGCTGCTTTGAGAAACAGTCAACAAGCATCTTAGGGAACTGGCCAAGCAAAGGTTCCAAAGATGAGAGGAGTCCAGCTGTAAAGAATTTTTCCAGAATTTTGCAATTAAAAATCCCCTGAAACAAGAAAACAGGAAGAACCTAGTTTGATTTTGCTGTGTATAACACCCAATTGTAAGGTATAAAGTTTTGTTTTGAATTATGTATAACAAGAAGCACTCACATTGTTTTCAGTATTGGCCCTAAATGACTTAATCTGGCCCCAATTTAACCTCATCTCCCTCTCTTCTTTTTCCAAGTTTTGTTGCCAAAATATCTACATTGATTCTGCTTTTTCAGTTACCTCTTTATTCCTCTATAAACCCTGGTATCTATTTTTTTTTAAATTATTTTCCACTGAGTTAATTGGCACATCTCTTGCAGTGAAACCAAAATTTTTGTGGGATTTCTGAAAAGGGGGGGCGGTGCATTTACAGAAGTAAAACCACATATGCTTGAATTTTGCATAAGGGGAACTGTAGGGCAGGGAAAGGTTGTGGTTTGGTAGGAAGATCCCTCTCACCCTCAACAAGCCAAAGTCATCTTTTCTTTAAAGGAGTACCCACTTTATTTCCCTGGGAAGTTATCCAGGGCATAGCAAGTTTCTGGCAGGACTTTGCTGCCCTTTTGCTTTCTAACTGGCTATTGTAAGCAAAATAGCTCTCCAGAGTCTCCCTGTTGAAGTGACTTGTGAAGCTGTAGTTTGGAGAGAAAAGAGTAAAGGGGAGAGGATATCTTAACTCCAGCTCCATTCCTATCTGTTGTTTGCAAATGTGGATTTCAGTCCTCACAGCCATTGAGCATGACCACAGATAAAAGTGCTGCTCTAGAATATGTGCATTTTCCTTAAACCAGTCTATAAACAGAAACAGGCAAAAGTCTGTCCACAGCCTTTTGACTTCCTGTAGTCTGAGCACTTGAATTAGTGATGCGGCTCCTTCCTCTCTGTAGTGTCCCCAGCATTCTATAAACCAGCAGCTGGTCCACAGTGTATTTCAGACCATAATTCTTTACACAATCCTTAGATCCTATGGCCAAATCTAGACCAGCTGCTTAAAGATACAGTTTTGGGACCTTAAACCAGGAAACTTCACAACATATAGATTAATTTTTAAAATCTTGTGGGCATGAAGTATATTAGGGTTGGAATTTGAGTAAAAGTTAAGAGCTGAATTTTTTTTTTTTTTTTTTTAAAGAGCTGAAATTTTGTTGCCTAAATGCCTAGGTTTCTCATTTCATCACTTACTTGCTCTTGACCAGGGCTGGTTTTCATTTGTTTATTTTCTTTTCTCATCAAGGATCTATTTTATCCTCTATGAAAGGGATATCATAATACTAGCTACCTCTTGGATTTTGTGACGTTTAAAGGATAGTTATATGACCAAGCCTTTAAAATGGTGCCTGGCAATAACAAACCCTGAGAAAATCTAAGATGCTATTGAGTTTGTGGCGCTTATTGCCTCTGCTGTTATTATTTTCCTTGGAGGTAATTTAGATCAGGTTCTGTATGAGCAGAGTATAAGACATGAACTCTGGTGGAGACAGTAGTTGAGAAATTGAGTGAAACCTTTGAGGCATAAGAGAATTAGGATAGGACAAGGAAGAAAGTAAACAAAAATGTGATTTTAGTTGAGGTCTAACCTAAGTCTGATTGCATAGGAAGCTCTGGAGTCTCACCAGAAGTTGTCCTACTCTGAAACAAGTAGATTAATATATCCCTGAAGCAGGTACTCATTTGTGTCATGGTGTCAGGCTACCCCTAGTGGAGGCACTATCATGTCCAGTAATTTCCAGGGGAAAAGGGCCCTGGAAAGGTGTCTGATGAATTAGTAAGAAATGGTAATTAATTGGGAACTAGTATCATGATTTTGTGGGTGGATCTCATTTATACAAATATTGTTGTTGAAATGATCGTGTATGCCAGAAGCCAGAGCATCAAAATTACCCAGAAAAATCTCAAGGAAGAACTTTTTTAGACTTGCTCTGGGATCTTTGGATTGTCAAAGGCACTCAGTTTGGATTTTCATTGATATTTAGAGTTTGCAAATTCTTTAGGCACCAGAACAGTTTACTGAGCTGGAATTAGCAAATGACTCTCTAAACTGGTAAGCCTGGGGTGATTTACTTGCTTGTATTCCCTTGTTCCTTGTTGCTGATGCTCTGAAATCATGCACAGTAGGTTACTGTACAGTGTTGTATGCATCATGGTTCTCAGTGTTTGAAACCTGCTCTTTTGAGGCCTTGGGCTGTTTTCCCTTGCTTTGTTTGCTGTCTTTGAGGGATGAGAAAAATTGTATAGTGAGATCAGAATCAGCCACAATTCTTAAAATGATTGGACTTCAAAGTTTAATTTTCAAGTTTCCTTTGTACTTACTACTGTGGCACCACTTCCCTCCTTCAAATTTACACACCATTCATTAAAGGAGATGCTTTCATTTGCAATATCCTGAGTCAAGTTTTTTTTTTTTTTTTTATCATATTCCTTCCCTCTGTTGCTTAGAGTTGAGGTAGAAAAAAAGACTTCCCCTGCCCTCTGAATTTTTGACCAAGTTGAAAAAAACGTATAGTTAGTGCTTAGTTAGTAATTAATATACTCTTGTTTGAAAACAGCCCATTTGCCCATCAACTGGAGACTGGATAAAGAAGATGTGTGTTGTATTTTTTTTTTTTTTTATAAAATGGAGTACTACTCAACCACAAAGAACGAAATTAGAGACATTTATAGCTCAATGGATGCACATTGAGGCTATACTCTTAAGTGAAATAAATAGGACACACATGTGTAAACACCAAATAGTTTCCCTGGTGTGAGAAACTAGAAGTGTAAATAAGGATCAGAATGTATAACTGATAACGTAAAATAGGAAGAAAAGGTCTAAATGAGGTAGGGGAAGTGGGACAGGTAGGGGAAAGGAAGAAATATGAGAAAAGGAAAAAATGGAAATAGTCTTTATAAATAGGGAGGGGGGTGGAGGAGTTGAAGGGAGAGTAGGGGAAGGGAGAAAAAATAAGAACCAAGGTACATCATGTAAAGGTACAAGTTCCCAATGATGAAAGTAACTGTATTGTATACCTAAAATGTACCAATAAACTTAGTGAAAAAAAAAATAAAAGAGCAGTTTAAGTTTAGGTTCTTGAGTTTAAAATTGATGGAAGTTTTTGAGCAGATGACCAGCTTCTCTTTATCTTGTGTGGCTTGTCCACTTTGCAGGCTTTTCCTCTGAACGTGTTTAAATCTCGGACTCCTTCTTATTCCTGCTCGTTGTGTATTAACCTCTGCTTTCCACTGCCAACTACTTACAGTATGACAAGTAATTTTAGCACAAACCCAAAGAAAGAATGATGAAAAAGGGAAATGAGGTAAGGTAGGAGAGAGAATGCCTCAGCGTCTTCCTGAGCAATTATAAGTTATTTTTGCAATCTTGTGTGTTGCAATATCCAATTCATTGACTTTTCTCTTCATTGGTGCATGTTTTTGAAGGTGGGGTTTAGCAGAAATAGACAAAGGGGTTGTATCTAATGAATAGCCTTCTTCACAACAAAATAAGCAATCAACTGAGAGAAGTATCAGTCTAAATGTGGGAGAAAATGTTTTTAAATTGTACATCTGCTATGAGATTAAGTTTCAAAATATAGAAAGAATTCAAACAATCCAATAGCAAGAAAACATGTGACCTTTTAAAACAGGCAGATGCATGGATAAACCTTTCTCAAAGAAAGACATAGAAGATGGGCAGGGGATCTGAGGATGGGCAAAGATGAGAAAGTAGAAAAAGGAAGAAGGAAAATTGATTAAGATGTGATATGTGTACATACCAGTTCTCTAAGATGCATGCAATTATTATGTATCACAGAGATACACTAATCAAAAACAAAACTGAAAAAAAGATAAAAAAGAAAAAATATTCAACATCACTAGTCATTATGGAAATGTAAATCCAACCTACAGTATGCTCTCAATTTATACTTGTTAGAATGACTGTTATCCAAAAGATAAAAAATAAGTATTGGTGACGATGTGGAGAAAAGGGAATTCTTGTACACTATTGTTGGGGATGTAACTTGGTACACTAGTATGGGAAACAGTATGGAAGTTCATTCTGGCAGAAAAATATTTCATTGTGGACATATACTACATTTTCTTTATCCACTCATCTGTTGATAGGTACCTTGGTTGAGTCCAAATCTTAGCTATTGTGAATAGTGACACAATAAACATGGGCATACAGATATCTGTTTGCATGCTAAATTAATTTTTTTGGATGTATTCCAAGAAATGAGATATCTGGATCATATGGTGGACCTAATTTTAGATTTTTTAAGCAACTTCTATATTGTTCTCCATAATAGCTATTCTCATTTACATTCCTAACAAAAGTGTATGACAGTTCTTTTTTCCCACATCTATGTCAGGAAATGTTGTGATATTATCATTATTTTAATTGCAAATAGCTAAGTCAGACTGGGATGAGGTATCTCATTGTAGTTTTGATTTGCTTTTCCCTAATAGCTAATGATATCAAGCATTTTTCATTTACTGGTTGGCCATTTGTGTTTCTTCTGAGAAAAAATCTGTTCAAATCAGTTGTCCTTTTGAATTAGATTACTTGGATTTTTATGTTAAGCTTTTGAGTTCCTTATATGTTCTTGATATTAATCATTCTTCAGATGAAAATTTAGTATATATTTTCTCCCATTTTGTAGGTTAGATTTTCATTTGTTGATTGTTTTCTTAGCTGTGCAGAAGATTTTAAACTTTATGTGATCCCGTTCACATGTTTTTACTTTTGTTCCCCATTGTTTTGGGGCATTTATAAAAATACAGTTGCCTATAACAAAGTATTGAAGAGTTTGTTATATGTTTTTTTTTAGTAGTCACACAATTTCAGGTATTATAGTCAGCTCTTTGATTCACTGTGAGTTGAGTTTTTGAATAATGGTGTATACATAATAGACTGCCTCTCAATTGGGTTTTGTCTAATTTTTTTCTTGATTGGACTGCAGTTATGGATTCTTTAGACTAAGTTTGCAGAGGAAACATTGTATTATCTTAACTTTTCAATGAGAGAATTTGAATGATACCTAATTATTCAAAAAGTGTACTTATTTCAAGAATATAGTGCTATTAACATGACTTTTCAGTGACTATAAGTGTGATGACTTAAGTGAGACAGGTTTCTCCATGGCAAAGTTACTTTTCCTCCTCCTCCTCCTCCTCTCTTTATATGCTGTTCTTACTGAAGTCACTGTGTGCACCTCACATTTGGAGTTAGGCAGTAGACAGGTATTATGTTGCAATGTCTGGAGAGAGAGTACAAAGTCATAATTATTTGGAATTCTTCTGTAAGAGATTTGCCTGCTCTTCTCTCTCTCTCTCTCTCTCTCTCTCTCTCTCTCTCTCTCCCTCTTCCTGCCTCCCTCCCTTCTCTCTCTCCCCCCTTCCTTATCCCCTCCCTTCCTTCCTTCCTTTCTCTCTTCTTTCCTTTCATTACTCCATCCCTCCTTCTCTCTCTCTCTCTCTCATCATTATTTCCTATCAGTATGGACTCATGGATGTTTACCCTATACATTGAGCTACAACTCTGCTGCTAAGTTGTTTTTACTTTGGCCACTGTAAACATTTTCAGTTGGCTCCTGTATCCTTTTGACATATACTCATAATTTTGGTTTTTTGAGCATTTCCTTACTTTCTGGCACTACAGGATAGTCCAGAATCATTTTGCACATTTTCTGTCCTACAAATAGCCACTTCTTTAAGGAGTCTTGGTTGCTTTTATCGGAGAATGGTAAAAGAAACTAAGATTTGGATACTAGACAATGTTCTTGTGCTACTAGGATGGTATTACTTTTAGGCTCTCTCAGCAGACAGACAGCACTTGGAGATATTCTGTCAGTTTTCTGTTATTGAACCAATATATATACTATAATAACCTTCAAGAGAGGAAGTTTATTTGGGCTTATAGTTTTGAAGATTGGTCTGCGGCTGCCTTGCGCCTATGGTGAGGCAGTACACCATGGCAGGAGTGTGCCACCGAGAAAATATATTCATCTCATGGCTGGATGTGAAAGAAAAAGAGAATAGATTGGCATCCCATAATCTCCTTGTGGGCATGCCCCAGTGACCCAAACTTCCTGCCATACCCCATTTCTTAGCTGTTTTAACCACCCGACAATAGTCCAATAGTGCCAAGGTGTGGACTGAGCCTTTAACACATGGACGTTTAAGGGACATTCCAGATCCTAATTCTATAGGTATCTACTAGTACTCAGTTTTTCTGTATATACAATTGGATACTGTTTTTCTGGACTGTTGTGAAAATTGAATTAGCAAATGAAGTTGGAAGTATACATGCTATAATATACTTTGAAGTAAAATTTTGTAATGGAAAAAATTACCAAATCAAAACTTGTAGAGAGGCGTTAGGTAAGGAATATGGCTATAATGGAATGGACTTATTAATGGTAGTTCTCCAAAATTTAAATGAAAGGATGATATATAATTCAACTTGTTTTAGTAGCCAGAATATTTTCTTTTCCTCAGTGACTAATACATGCCAGTAAAGGTGTTCATAGCCTGTGTGTGTGTGTGTGTGTGTGTGTGTGTGTGTAAAATATATTACTGTTTATATTCCTAGAAGAACCCAAGGAATCTCTTGAAGGTCTTGCCAGTGTTAGATTCTTTGCTGGACTCTATGTCAAGTACTTAGAGAATTAAGATTTAAATGTTGTATAGTACCATTTGGATCTTTTGATTGCTTAACTTCCCTAATAAGTCTGTAACTTTTGGTTGAACTCCATGGAAACTTAGACCATGTTTGCTCTATTTCTTGGGGTATTGGCTACTATTCTTTCAATGGGTTGACTACTGACGATTCTGTAATATGTTTCATATTACTTCACCTAATATTTTTTCTCTGTTTAAGAAAAAAATCACTTATCTCACCAAGGGTCATGTGAACACTTTTAAAACATTCTACTTTAGGAGAATGTGCAGCTTCCCATCTCCAAGTGTACTTTTGACATAATCTAAGCCTGACTTACCTCATCTTTAAAATGAATGAGAGAAGATGAAACAGATAATGTCCATAAAACATTATATGAAAGGCAAATTCATCTGTATTGATCATGTGCACTGACCCCACTTCTCATTCAGTGTTGTCCTTAAGACTCAGAAAGAAAACAGTAAGGACACAATTCATCTTACCTACATTTCTCTTGGTTTCTTTCAGGTGTTTGTCTTCTCTGTGTGCAGTGTTTTATTGTAAATACCTGTTGTACTTTGATAACTACATTAAAATGAAGGCGATGTTTATAGCAATTCATTTATACAGCTCTTTACTTTCTTTCCTCTCAGCTGGTTCCATAAATAAAAATGTCTTCTCCTCCAAGCAGTTGATTCTAAAGATACTCACATTTAAGAAAACCTGCAAAAGAATATGGTATCTTTATGATTTATTAAAAGAAGATAAATGAGGAGTTAAAAATGCCTTTCAGCTTTCTAGCATGAACTAAAGAGGAAAGATGTGTCAAGTGGTATGTATGCCAAGAATTGGTAGAGAATTATAGTTTTATTACTCAAGATCCTTTTCAGACAATTGGGTGGAGACAAATATTCCCTATACTTTAATTGTGATTTATTTTACAAGTAAAACACTATCTATTCAGTACAGCTAAAAGTCAGTTGTAGCCAAGCCAGGCAGTTCAAACTGAAATAACACTATGATTTGAATTCCCCAGCTTGTATTGAGATAGAGGTTTCCATATTGAGAAGTATTCAAAATAAAGGTAACACTTCTTTCAGCTAGTTTTGCTTCTTTTGGGGTTTTTTTTTTTTGGATCAAATCATCTTAGTTTCAAATATGCCTTCCCATTTTCCCAATGTGTATATTCTTCCTGATCAGAATGTATATCCCTATTTATTGTTCAGCAATTGTAACTACCACACATGCTGTGAAATCTAAATATTTCTAAACCTTAGCCCACTTTTTGAGGCTGTCATTTTAACAAGAGTTGTCATTTCTATAGCTTTGAAAAACATCTTAAATGGGAAATCACAATGTCTTCTAAACCATGTTTCCCAGGACACTTTTATAATGTATTAATGAAAATTTTATGCAACATAAATTATGTGACCAAATATATTTAAGAAATATTGAATTGAATAAAATCAGGCTTTTATTCTGTGAATATTCCCAGAACTGTTGGTATACACTTATACATTATGAATCTCTAGGATGGATTTATAATTTCAGTCTTTACAAATCTTTTATGCATGTTAAACCTTTTTGTAAGATTTCACAGTATTGTGTTCTTCTAATTATTTGTTGCTGCATAACAAAACACCCCCTTCCCCTAATATAAAACAATTTATTTCTCTTTTGGACTTGACTGGATTCACTTAGTAGTTTTTACTAGGGGCTTCTTGGGCAGATGTAAAGACTGTGGTTGAGTTTTCTGATGATTCAACTGGTCTGGACATGTATATAGATGCTAGTTGATGGTGGTTGTTGACAGAGAGTTCATTCATGCTGTCAACAAGAGCACTTGCTCTTTCCTTTCTGCATGTTTGACATCTCACAGGGACTCTTGAGGGTGCATTCTTAAAGGGAGCTTCTGAAGAGTGAAATCTTTGAGTTCCAGGGGAAAGCTCCCTGGCTTCCAATAATTAATTCTTGGAAGTTCCAGAGTATATTTTATGATAGTTTTTACTTTTCAATTTTTCTGTCAAACAAAACTCAAAATTATGCTAGACTTAAGGGGAAGGAGCTAGACTCTACCTCTTATTGGAGATAAATGGGAATTCAAGGAAGGAAGAAATGAAATGAACGGCCCCCAGTTTTTCGATTATTTGCCAGACTTTCGAGCATCTCACTGGAGTGCTGAAATTCACCTGGACAGTGGTGAATTTATGTGTATGCGAGGGTGGCCTAGAAGATGTCCTCTATCGTGAATAGGTCTTTCTGTCACTGACATTGCTTAGATTTGTAGGTGTATGGTGATAAAAAAAATACTTTTAGATAACTTTATCAGTGTTTTAAAATTCTTTACAAATTGGGTCATTTAGTAAAATACAGGATTCTCAGTTAACTTTGAATTTCAGATCAACAACACATAATCTTTTGGGTACAAGGATGTTCCAAATATTGTTTAGAATGTATGTGTACCATCAAAATATGGTCATTTATCTGAAATTTAGATTTAACTGAGCAGCCTGTGTTTGTGTTTGCTAAATCTAGCAACACTGTCTATACATAATTTCTACTTTTGTTGCCAATATTGTTGATCTTCTTCAGTCTTTCTTAACAGAATGAGGTCATTAAATTTAGAGAACACTGATATGAAAGAAAAAGCTTAAGCTTTAGAATCGGGGAGATCTGATTTCAGATCCCAGCTCTCCCATTACCAGCACTGTAAATGATGAGAGAAAAATAAACACATTTATTTAATTAAAATCTTACATGATACTAGAGGCTACAAAAGTGAAGACTCCACAAAACATAGAAACCTGTGTATTTTTATGCTAGGCTTGATGAAGAAAGGTATAATTATGGATAGGTATGATTGGACAAAGAGGTATGTATGCTCTAATAGTATTACACTCAGGGGAACATAGAAGATCTGTTTGTTCACATTCTTTGTATCCTTGTATCTTCAGAGATAAGGATTTTCCCTTCCTCTCCATTTAATAGGGTACCTCTGGAATGAGGATCTTATCACCTGGTTTAGGGAAAACAATGAAGGGAAGGTGAGTGATGCTTTCCTACCTCTGCTGCTTTTGCAGATGCCAAAGTAACTTATTGGTGGGGTGGCGACCTCCTGAGCCCCATATAGCACAGTTTCATGTGCAGCTTTGGTTAAGACCTCTTGTAGTTTTCCTGGTGCCACTGTTCTTTCCACTGCCAACATCAGAATTGCATCTTCATTTTTACTGATGGGCTTATTTTTCATAGCTTCATGCTTGCTTTTACTTCCTATGAGATCCTTAGAGCCTTAAACTATTATTACCTATTCAATTCTGACTTAAAGATTGAAAGAATAAATGAGTGAATGAACCTAGGTTAGCATAACATAAAACTTCTTTTTGTATTCCCTACTTTGCTTCCCAAGGGATATTAGGCATCAAAAAAGTCCAGAAATTCATTACTCACCAGGGGACTTAAATTCACAGAGATTAACGTATTTCTCTAAAGTCACTCAGATGCTGAGTGTAGAGCTCTGCTCTTTCAAAGGTTGGCCCTGCCTTTCTCTATAGATTTGATTCTAGCTCACCTGCATGGCTGAACATGTCCACAGGAGTGATGGTTTTTCTTTGCTCTTAATGGAAAGAAGATCTTGGGGAATTGGGTTAGCATACATTGGTTTTTACAGCTCATCTCTGCCCTTAAGATCTAATCAGACTTTGAGGTTTGTTTCTGTATCAATTTTCTGGCACTTTTTTGTTTGGCTTCCCCAATGGCTGAGCATTTTTCGTCATGCCCCTCATTTAACTGTATCTAAGAAGATAGCCCTTTAAAAATAAAATGTGGTAGTACTCAATTTGTAGAATTCTCAGAGATTTCATATGCCTGCGGTTTGAAGTTCTGTATTAAAAACGCCAAAAATATTACTGAAATCCTATATAGCTAATAGTTTTGTCTAAAATCCCACAAAAGGGTTTCTCTGTTTCCATGCGAGAGTCTGGACACATGCAATGTGGTTGGTGGTATGGTGAGTGGTACCTTTTTATTGACTGACAGAATAAACAGTGCATAAAGCCAAAATAACCCACAGTAGATGACTAAATGCATGTTAAACTTAACTAAGAGTAAAGGAACCTTTCATTTTCAAACTTTCTTTTTGCTTCCTCTTTTCTTTAGCAGTGTGGTTATGGGGTGATGTGTGGTAAGGTAGTGTGTATCATCAAAACAAGTAGAGAGAAAGGAAAAATATATAGTATGCATGAGAGAACTTAGGGAAAATAAAAATATATTGTTCTTTTACAAATTTTTAAAATTTTTGACTGATGGAGCTGACAGAACCCAAAGAAACTTTCATTCTCTTTCATTTTATAAATTAAAATTTGCAAAGGCCAGAGAGGTTATGTAATTTTTCTAAGATCATACAGTTATTCATTGGACAAATTAAGAGTTCAAGTTTTCGATGTCAGTTCATCTTTTAAGATTGAGGTCAATTATCACATTCTCTGTGACGCCTTCTATCAGTTCCTCCCACACGTGCCATCCCCAGTATTGGCATGGCGCTCTTTAATCCTTAGGCACCCCGAGCTTTTACCCATGCTGCTTTGCTTGTTGGCCTCAGTCTAAGCTCCATGACCTCTGAGATTATGCAGTTCAGGCACTGAGGAGAGTAGAAGCAGAGAGCTACGACATGATTTTTGGTGTGATGGGACTTTACTTCAATTTTATCAAATATGACATATGACTGCAAAATTCAATGAATATTTAAATTTTTAAAAACATTATTACAGCAGATCCTTGAGTTACGATAGGCCTGACATACAAACAACTTGGGTTATGACAGAAAGTTTAGTTTTAATTTACGAACAAAGTCTTGAGTTAATACCAGAATGCGGGCCACTTGTGATTCCAGATGGTCTCAGATACAGATTTAACGTTTGAAGAGTTCTGGAAGGAACACTGTAACAGCCTTTCCTATGTGGGGTTAATTGAGAAATCCTGGGCCAATGTCTCTCTAAGGACGCTGAGATCTTCATGTATATAGGAGAGAGAATTTGAAGGTAGTACAGAGGAGCTTGAGCCTTCAATTGACCAACTTGGGTTACAACCAGCCCTTGTAAAGAAATTGAGTTCGTAAGTCAAGGATCTACTGTACCATAAAACATGTATTGCCATCTGCTACTCTCAAAAAACTCTCCCGTGCTTTGAATACACATAGCCTATCAATTTTGCCACTTTCTGAAGCAGTTCTTGAAATCCTCTTTTGTGAATGTCTTTAGTTGCGCTGTATTGGCTGCCTGGGTGTCCTGAATAGATTCAATACCTTTCATGGTTGTTTTGACTTTGGGGAAGAACTGGAAGTTGCACAGTGCCAGATTGGGTGAATAAGGTAGATATGGACATATAGTGTTTCTACTTAACAGAAATTGCTATAAATGTGTTTAATAGATGCACCACATCAGTTTTTCCACAAAAAGACACAAAAGAGGACTTCTAAAACTCCTTCAGAAAGAGGGAAGAACAAAGGGATAAGTGTATTTGAAGCGAGAGGAAGCATTTGTGGGTGACTAATGGCAGTTAGTTTAAATTTAATCATGCACTGTATTTTGTGATCACACTTCATACAGGACTCCCTGACCATTATCATGAACGAATTTCACAAATGACTCTTCTGTTGTCCCTGGGTAGCTTCATCTTTGCTGATTTCTAGGATTCAGGCTGCTACATTGCCAAGCATTTTGCTATCAGATCTGGCATTCTGTCCTATGTCTCTTATTCCCAAGTTACTCAGTCTAGGGCCAGTTATTTCATCTTTTTGAGTGTCAGTTTTCTTTTATCTGTAAAATGACTATATAACTACTGTAGTCCAAGATATTCATTCAGACTCTATGAAAAATAGAAGAAGCCTTTAATAGTTACCTGGCCTACCTTTTGTAATTTTTTTCTATTGGCTCCCATGGAGACTGGGCTGAACTCATGAAGCAGTAGAGTGGACAAGTTACTTCCTTAACTATTTACTGAGTGATGTCAGTTACTATTACAATTGTTGCTCTTTTGCCTCTGATTCTTAAGATCTTAATCTTTTGCTTATTATTATGCTACATAGGATTCCCAATGAGGAGATGCATTAAATTTAATTGATTTTTTTGTTTCAATATTTGGGTAATACTTGTCTTAAAGCATGAATTACAAATCGGTTCCCTGGATTTTATTTTTTCAAAGAAATTTTAGAGATTGTTATAATTTTTTCCATTGTGTATATAGGTTTGATGCCCTTTCTTGAAAGATTAGTGATTACTGATTCAATTTTTAAAATTATATGTACAAATATTGAGATTATTTATTTCTTCTTTTGTGAATTTAGTAACTTGTATCTTTCAGGAATTGGTCTGTTTCATCCAAATGATCAGATTTGTGGGCATAGTGTTTATTTTTTTCAGTACATGTTTTCAGTACATAATGATTACATTTATTGTGGATAATTGGTACATGTACAGTACATAAGACATCTCAAGTCCTTTTTGTCCCTCTTCTCCTAATTCACTCTTTTTTTGCCAGGATCAGATTCATTTATTTATCTTATGAATCCATATAAAATTAACTATCATATGTACAAATTAACAGCCAGACTAACAGGCCAAAAGCATATAAAACACTTAAAACAATTATACTCAAAGTACACTTTTAGATACATTGTCAGTGGTGGGTTAGGTAACTTTTTTCTCTCCTTTTTCCTATTGTCTGCCTTTTATTTTGTACTTTGTTTATACATCAAGGTTCTTATATAAAAGTTTGAGTGTCTGATTTACTTCACTTAACATTATGGTCTTGAGGTGCATCCATTTTCCTACAAATAACTCAACTTTAATTTCTTTGTGGCAGGACCAGGGATTTAGCTCACTGGTTTCACCACCTGCTGCATAAGCGCAAGGACCTGAGTTCGATCCCCGGTACCAAAACCAAACAAACAAATTCTTTGTGGCAGAGTAGAACTTCATTGTATATAAATACCACCTTTTTATCTATTCTTCTGTCAATGGACATGTAGGAATTGTGCTGCTATAATTTTGGGTATACATACATCACTGTAGTATGACAATTCTTTTGTGAAGATACCCATGAGGGGAATAGTTGAGTCAAGCAATAGTTTTAGTTTTTGAGGAATCTCCTTATTTCCATAGTGGTTTCATCAGTTTATGCTCACACCAACAATGGAGAAGGGTTGCTTTTCCCATTGCAGTTTCTTCAACATTTGTTATTGTTTGAAGACAGCCATTCTTTGTAAAGTGAGATGGAACTTCAGTGTTGTTTAAATTTGCATTTCTCAAACGACCAATGGTATTGAACATTTTTATATGTATTTATTGGCTGTTTGTATTTCTTTCTCTGAGAAGTGTCTATTCACTTCAAATGCCCTTTTTTGATGGAGGCTTTAAATTTGGGAGGTCTAATTTTTTGAGTTCTTTGTATACTTTAGAAATTAGTTCTATGTCTGAGGAGTAGCTGACAAAAATTTTCCCATTCTGTAGATTAGCTCTACACTCTGTTGGTGGTTTCCTTGGCTGTGCAGAAGCTTTTTAATTTGATGTGATCCCATTTATGGATTCTTGATATTATTTCTTCTGCAACCAGGTTTCTGTTTAGAAAGTCTTTGCCTATACCTGTGTCTTCAAGAGTTTTACCTATTTTTGTCTTACAGAAGATTTTTTGTTTTAATATTTAGATCTTTGATTCATTTTAATTTTAGTTTAGCTCATAGAGTGAAATATAGTCTATGTTTAATCTTTGTCATGTGGATGGCCAGTTTTCCCAGCACCATTTGTGAAAGAAGCTATCTTTCTTCCAACCAAAATATTTGGCCCCCTTTTCAATGATAAATAACTGAGTGTCCCTGGAGTTGATTCTGTATCCTCTATCTTTTTGCCAATACCATGCTGTTGTTATCACTGTAGATTTTCAGGATAACCTGACATACAGAATTTGATGCTCCCTGCTTTGCCCTTGTTGAGCAGAATTGCCTTTGTTATTCTAGGTTTCTTCTGGTTCTATGTAAATTTTAAGATTGCTTTCTTTAGTTCTGTGAGAATGTTATTGGTATTTTGATTGGGATTGCATTAAACATGTACAACAGTTTTAGAAGAAGTGTGGCCATTGACTATATTGGTTTTGCCTAGTCAGGAATAGGGCATATGTTTCTATTTTCTGATATCTCCTTTGATTTCCTTTTTCACAGTGCTATAGTTTTCATTGTAGAGGTCTTTCACTTCTTTGGTTAAGTTAATTCCTAAGTATTTCATTTTTCTCGATGTAATTGTGAAAGGTGTTGTTTCCATAATTTCTCTCTCAATGAGGTTTTTATTGGTTTACAGTAATGCAATTGACTTTTCCGTGTTGACTTTGTATCCAATATGCTATTGAATTTGATTATTAATTCTAAGAGTCCTTTGGTGGAGTTCTTGGGGTCTTCTATGCAAATAATAATGTCATCTGCAAATAATGATAATTTAACTTTTTCCTTTTCTCTCAATACCCATTTTATTTCTTTCACTTGTCTAATTGCTCTGCCTAGTGTTTTGAAAACTATGTTGAACAGGAATGGTGGTAGCAGACATCCTTCTCTTGTTCTTGATTTTAAATTGAATGGTTTCAGTCTCTCTCCATTTAGTATAGTGTTGGCTTTTGGCTTGCCATAGATGCCTTTTATCAGTTTGAGATAAAGACCTCTGCATCTATTTTCTTCAGGATTTTTTTTTTTTAATGAATGGATGGTAGATTATGTCAAATGCTTTTTCTGTTTCTGTTGATATGACCACATCATTCTGGTCCTTATTTCTGTTTATATGATATATTACATTTACTGATTTATGTATGTCAAACTATCCCTGCATCTCTGAAGTGAGTCCTATTTGGTTATGGTATATGATCTTTTTGATGATTTCCTGCATTCTGTTTGCCAGTATCTTATTGAAAAAATTTTCCCGCTATGTTCATCAAAGAGATTGGCCCATAGCTGTCTTTTTTGATTGAGTTCTTTTCTCATTTTGGAGTCAGGGTAATGCTTTTTTTTCCAGGAATGACTTTCAGACTACTTCTTCCTTTCAATTTCATTAAAGAATTTGAGGAGTATTGGTACTATATCTTCTCTAAAGCCCTTATAGAAATCAGTGATGAATCCATCAGGGTATGGGCTTTTCATGGTAGTTTTTTCTTATTACCTCTTCAGTTTTATTAACTAACTTTAGATTATTCAGAAGTTTTTATTTTCTTGGCTTAGCTTTGGTAGTTCAGGGAATCTAGGAATCTATCCATTGCTTCTGAATTTTTCATTTTATTAGAGTATAGAGTCTTAGACTATTTACTGATGATCTTCAGGATTTCAGCAGAATCCGATGTGATTTTGCCTTTTTCACTTCTAATTGTATGGATTTGAGCCTTTTCTTTCCTTATTTTGGTAAGATTCACTAAGAATTTGGCTGTTTTGTTTAATCTTTCAAAGAATCAATCCTTTGATTCATTAATTCTTTAGGGGCTATTTTGGCCTCAATTTTATTGATTTCTGTTCTGATCTTTATAATTTCCTTCCTCTTACTAGCTTTGAGTGTGGGTTGTTTTTGTTTTTCTAGGATCTTGAGGTGCATCATTAGGCTATTTATTTGAGCTTGCTTGGTTTTTCTGGTATGAGAATTCACTGATATAAATTTCCCGATTAGAAATGCTTTCTTTATGTCCCATATGTTCTAGTATGTCATACTGTTATTAACGTGGGATTGTAGGAACTGTCTTACTTCTTTAATTTCATCTGTGACACATTGGTTATTCAATGGGGTGTTATTTAACTGCAATTTGTTTGTATAGTTTCTGTGGTGTCTTTTGCCATTAATTTCTAGTTTCATTGCACTGTGACCCAATAATATACATAGGATAATTTCTATTCTTTTGAATTTACTGAAGCATGCTTTATGGACCAGTATGTGGTCTGTTTTGGAGAAAATCCCATGTACTACTTAGAAGAATGTATATTCTGTTTGTTTTGGATGGAACACTCTGTAGATACCTATTAAGTCCATTTGTTTTAAGGTTTGGTTCAACTCTAGTATTCTTTAGTTGATTTTTTTGGTCTAGTTTATCTATTAGTGACAGTGGAATATTGCCGTCCCCCTTTACAATTGAATTGGTTTTATCTAATTTTTCATGTTCATTAGTGCTTGTTTTATGAAGTTGGGTGTGCTGGTATTTGGAGCATATAAATTTATAATTGTTATCTCTTCTTGTTGAATTGTTCTCTTTATCAATATGCAGTGAATTTTGTCTCTTCTGAACAGTCTTAGTTTGAAATCTGCTTTGTCTGAAATTAGGATAGCTACTATTGCTTTTTCCCCAGGTTTTCCATTGCACGGAATATTGATTTCCATCTTTTCATTTTAATCTGTTAGTTGCTTTTTGAATGAACCGATAGTCCATATTGTTGAGTTTTGTTTTTTGATCCTTTCTGCCAGTCTGTGTCTTTTATTAGGGAACTTAGACTATTTGTATTGAGAGTTATTACTAAGAGATATTGGCTTATTCCTGTCATTGTCCTATTTTCCTGTTTCTAATTTCCTTTTTTTTTTTTTTTTTCTTTCACTTAGCTGCTCATCCCACTAGGTGTACTCATTTTTTTTTTTTTTTGACTTAATGGAATTGTTGACTTCATTGTCTCTTTCTTAGAGATCCTTGAGAATTCTTTATAATGCTGGCTTAGCAATCATGAATTTCTTGAGCTACTCCTCATGGAAATGCATTATTTTTCCATCAATTCTGATGGTAAGTTTTGTAGGACACATGCATTGGCGTTGGAAAATATTATACTTTAGGGCTCAAAACATTTCATGCCAAGCTATCCTAGCGTTTAAGGTTTGTATAGAGAACACTGCTATAATTCTAATGGGCTTAGGTTTTTATGTGATTCATTGCTTTTTTCCAATGACTTTTAAGGTTTTGTTCCTGTGACAGACTTCTGGTATATTGAATATAACGTGGTGTAGAGAAGTTCTCTTTTTATGTCTATTTAGGGTTCTATATGCATTACTTATCTGTATGTTTATTTCCTTCCCTATGTTTGGGGAGTTTGCCGCCATTATTTCTCTTTACAGGTTTTTTAATGCTATTTTGCTGTCTTCTGATTTTTCACTTATTCCAGTTATTCTTAGATTAGTATTCTTAGAGTCACCTAGCATCTGTTGGATTCAGTTTTCATATTCTCTCATTGTTTTTAAGGTATCTTTGAAGACATCATTGTCTTTTAGTTCTGAAATTCTGTCCTCACATTCATTGGTTCTACTGCCCATACTTTAAATATTATTTTTAACCTTCTGAATTTCTGATAGAAACCTTTTTGTGGACTGTAATTATTTGGTAAACTGGTCATTCGTGTTTTGTATTGTTTTGTTTAGCCCTGTTAGCTTTTTTTTTTTTTTTTTTTTTTGTGCCGGAGATCAAACTCAGGACCTTGCACTTGTGAGGCAGGTGCCAGAACCACTGAGCTAAATCCCTGGCCCCCCTCTAGCTTTTTATTAGTGCCTTCTGAAAGCTCCTATATCTTTTTTATTATTACCTCCAACATCTGTTTAGTTATATTTTCTCTGATCCTGCTGAGTACCTATTTGAGCTATTTTCTAACCTCCTCTGTTATCCTTTTGAGTAATTTGGGTATGTGCCTGATGCTGTTCTATCACTATGGGCCTTGGATTGGTTTGGGGGGAATAGGGAGTTTTGGGAGGCATTTTGTTGCCTTGTTTTCTTATATTTCTATTGCTTTGTTTTTGCTGAGGTTTGTGGATGCTTAGAGTCTAAAGACTTTGTTGCTAGTGTAGAGATCTCTATGGTTGCTATTCAGTGATTTACTTTGGCCTTTGCCAGCCATAATCCTTTGCCACAGCCCCAAGACCTGACTACATTGGTTAGTTGGGTGGGGGTATAGTTAGACCAAAAATCAAGTTTTCTGGGAGTGTACTATAGTATTGCTAACGTCACAAAGGTAATCTAAGTGTTGATTTACAGAGAAATAGTGACAATTATGACCCCATTAATATCAAGTGAATCACTACTGTATTACTGTCCAAGACAAATTGGATATCAACATACCCTAAGAATCAATTATGCACCACCCTTAATTCTAGAGAAAAAATGCAATTGTGGTTCAAATATGAAGACAACCCAGGTATGGACTTATGGCTAGTATTACTGAATGTTACAGCTTTATCTCCACTAATGGTAGAAAAGAAGTCAGCAGTAATTTTACAGAGTTAACTGTCAAAAGGTTAACAAAGCTTTATGACTTTACTAAGAAAGATAAAGGGTTTTGGAATGGGGGAATGCAGGAGGGAGACATTGAAACCTTAAACTCTATGATATGAAAAGGAGGAGAAAGAAGTGCTGCAAAAGAGCCTATTGGGGAGTAGAAGGATGTTTATTAAAATAGGTAAAGGTAAAAGAAAAAACTGATGAAAAATAGAAAATAATAACTGGTAGGAAAAAGACAAAGTATATTGAGAGCAAAAATTAGAAAGAAAAATTGAAAGAAGAAAAATTACAAAAGGAAGAGGCAAACATAAATTAAGAAAAAGAGATAAGAAGCAAGGGAGGACAAAGGAAAATTCCCCAAGCCCCAATAAACTAGTGAAGAAGAAAGAAGGATAAAAAAGAAGGGAAAAAGAAACAAAGCAAAAAAACTAAAAACCATGCACACATTCACAAAGAGCAAACAAGAAACAAACATCAAAAAACCAAAACCAAAAACCAACAGAAAAATGTATCTGTGGTTTTGAATGCTGATTTTCTTTTGGGATGTACAATTTTGGGGGAGTGTCCAAGTCAAGACATGTCTCTGCTCAGACCCCAATTCCACACTGAATGCAGGCAGCAGAAGGCAGTGGGATTACAGAGAGAGCACCAATTTTGCAACTTTCAAATCCAGAGAAATTCAGGCTGAGCCTGGCCTCTGGTCTTGGGGTCAGGGCCTGTGTCTGTTAGCTTAACACCCTCAAGGGGTCTCCTGCCAGTCTGACCCTGGCTCTGTTACTATAACTGACTAGTGTGGCTGAACCTCACCAAGTCACCATGGGAACATGGGTCTGGGAACCCTGAATTGAAGCTGTCCCATAGCTGCTGTGAGTCCCAGGTTCAAACAGTCAGCCATTCTTTGGAATGCTGTTGGACCATTCTTTCCAGGGGGTATGGTGAGCACTTGAGCTGGAGTGACTCACCAGCTGTTGCAGCTCACAGCATCCACTGATTAATTCCACCACTACATTCCTCCATGAAACCCTCTAGAGTCCCCTACTTTCATGTTATCTCTGTAGATTGAGTCTTCTTTCTCGTGAACCAAGCTGGGAGCCACGGAGAAAGTACAGATTGTCCCTTCCCTTTTCCATGTTGTGTTTACTCTTTTCAGCTTCTCTGTAGGTTTTAATTTTCCTGTCAGATCTTTTCTAATTCCCATTAATCTACTTCCTTCTCTCTCTCTCTTTTTTTTTTTTCTTTCCCAAGTTGTTATTTTCTGGTGTCTGGATTCTGAATCTTGGAGAGGCTAAATTATTGTTGCTTATAGTTCTGCCATTTTCCTGAAAGTCCCAAAATTGTTTATGATTTTGATTCAGTTTTTGTTTTGAGACAGGGTCTAACGATGTAGTCCAAACTGGCCTTAAAGTAACCATATAGTTCAAGCTGGCCTTGAACTGAAGTGAATCTTTTTCACTATCCCTTTATTATTAGGATCAATAATAATGAAAACACTTTCATTTCTAATACTGGTAATTTGTATTTGTATTTCTCCCTCCCACCCCCCTTTTTGTTAGCCTAGACAGCCATCATTTTTATTGATATTTTCAAAGAACAAGCATTTAGTTTAGTTGGTTTTTCTCTATTGTTTTCTTGTTTTCAATTTATTGATTTTTGTTCTGATGCTTATTATTTATTTCCCTATGTTTTAGGCTTAATTTGCCCTTTTTTCCTCGTAGCTTCCTAAGATGGAAAGTCAAGTTGCTTGTTGTAGATTTTTGTCCTCTCCCAATATATACATTTAATGCCCAATTTTTTTCTGTAAGTACTGTTTTACTACATACCCCAGATTTTAGTTAGCTGTGTTTTCCTTTTCATTTAGTACAAAATATTTTAAATTTCTCTTGAGATTTATTTGACCTATGGGTAATTTAGATGGGTGTTATTTAATTTCCAAGTATTTGGGGAGTTTATGCTATATTTCCATTATTAATTATAAATTTCATTTTGTTATGAGAACCCATTTTGTTTGATTTATATTTTTTAATTTATTTATGTATGTTTTATGTTTCTTAATGTGGTCTGTCTTGAAGAACAGTCAATGTGAGTTTAAGAATGTACATTTCAATTTTTTTGTTGGGAATATTCCATAAATAACAATTAGATCATGTTAACTAGTAATGTTGTTCAGGTCATCTCTACTTTGATGACTTACTCCCTGCTTAATTGGTTACTGACAGAATTATATTAAAATTGGCAATTTTACCAATTATAATACAGTGGTGCAGTGGTTCACAAACGCTTCTGTTTGCAAACAGCTAGGTTCTTAAAGCATTTGATAAAATTTTGCTTCCGTTGACAAACTTCACATTGGGTGATAAATACAAGCACAGCCATCCCCCTCCCAATGCAAATGTGGCCATCTTCCTCAAAATCATAAAACAAATTAAGTTCATAAGCCAAGGTACCACTGTAGTAGTTTTATATATTATTTCTTTCCATTCTATCAATTTTGCCTTGTGTATTTTCATACTATGTTTCTAGGTACCTATTCATTTAGGACTATCATGTCTTATTGGAATACAGACTCATTCAATGGTGTTATTTTTAATTCCTGATGATTTTCTTTGTTCTGATGTTTTTCTCCCTGAAATTATTATAGTATTCCAGCTTTCTTTTGGGTGGAATTAGCATAATACATCTTTTTAAACCCTTTACTTTTAACCTATATATGTTTTAATATATAAGGCATATTCTTATATATGACATACATTTTTGTAGCCAGTCTGGCAATCTTTGTCTTTTAAATGATGGATTTATCCCATGCACATTTAAGGTAATCATTGATATAATTTGATTACTATTTTCTCATGTTTGTAATTTTTTCTACTTCTTGTATTTGCTCTCTCTCCCCACAAATTTCTTCATCTTTTTCTCCTTTTAATTGAGCATTTTATCATTCAGTTTTATCTCTTCTGATAACATATAAATTACATTTTTAAAAACAACAGTGATTATCACAGAACTTACCATATATATATTTTAAAAATCCAAATCAGCTTACATTAAACTATACTTCTTCATGTGTACTGTGTATGCTAACCTTATAATGGAATATTGTCAATTCCTATCTTTGTGTTATATGATATTGCTGTCATTCATATCACTTACTCACATATATCCAGTCTTCTGTTACTATTATTACTTTAGACAGTTATCTTTTGGAAGAATTAAGAAAAATAAAAGATTTTGTTTTATATTAATGCATGCCATTTCTGTCACCTTTCCTATTGATATGGAGATCTGAATTTCTGGCCTTTTATTTTTTATTTCTTTGGGGAAATTCTTTTAACATTTCTTTCAGGACAGGTGAATTGGCAATGTGTTTTCTCAGTTTTTGTTTATCTGAGAATGTGTTTATTTTCTCTTAGTTTAGAAGGATAATTTATCATATATGGAATTCTAGGTTGGTGTTTATTTTTCTTTTAACACTGCAACTACTTAAATCCACTCTTCTTTTACTTGCCCATACTCTGAAAAATTATCTGCTGTAATGCTTATCCTTTCTCCACTAAAGTTAGGGTAATTTTTCTCTTGGCTTGCCTAAGAATTTTTCATATATATATATATATATATATAATTTTTTTTTTCTGGTTTGACTACAACATGCCCAGGTATAGTATTTTTGGTATTTATTTTCTTGCTCTTATGAGTTTCCTGATTTAATGGTTTGATGTCTGTCTTAATTTATAGTGTTCTAAGTTATTTTTCAAATATTTCTTCCATTATGTGCTATCTTTCTTTTCCTTCTGACATTTTAATTGAACTTTCTCTTTCACACCATTCCTCGATATGCTATTATTCTCTTTGTACTTCACTTTGGGAAGTTTTTACTGACTTCTTTTCAAGCTCACTTATTCTTTTTTCAGTTATGTTCAAGCCACTGACAGGCCCAGGATATTGATCCCAATAAGGTCATTCATTTTTATTGTTTTTTATTTCTAAGATTTCTTTTTAATTCTTAAGAATTTTCATCTTTCTACTTGTATTAAATTACATAGTTATTGCTTGTTGTCTGCTTTATTCATTGTACCTTTTAACGTATTTGTTATAATTTTTAAAAATTTCCTTTCTGATTATACCAAAATCATGTTAAATTTGAGCCCGGTCTCATGCTTTGTTGATGTTTTCATCTGAGTTTTTCTTGCATTTTTGCATGACTCATAACTTTTTGTTGAAAGCCAGATATATTGTTTGGATAAAAGAAACAATGTAACTGGAACATTAGCAAGAAGGCTTATGTTAATTTGGATGTGAATTATATTGTATTTAGTTTCTACAGTTGTGGGCAACCATAGCTTCAAATTTCTAGAGGATGATTTTGTTTTTCTTTCTCAACTGTGGGTTTCCCTAAGTCCTCTTTCTTAGAAAAAATATGTGTCATAGAACTCTAATATCTATAATCCACTGTGATTGTGCTATATCCCTGTTGGTGCAATGGTAAGGTGTAGGAGAACGTTAGCATTATATAAAGATTTCTAGTATGTCTCTTAATTATGACAATCATGTGCATCCTTGATGTGATAGATCCCTCCATTCCCAGCATCTATTCTTTTCCTGACTTCAGCGTTCTCTGGGTACATCTTTGAAGATCTGACCACACTGACACTGACTTTATTCTTTCCTCTTTAGGTAATAAAGGAAGGGTGTAGGGGCTGAATGAGGAAGAATTCCCACAACTGCAATAAGATGCTGGCTGTCTTTATGTCTGGAGAGTGGACCTACCATATGATGAATGGTTCAGGTGTATTTAATGATTACTTTTCTCCTCCATCTGCCAGAGCCATTGGGGAATCTATCCATACATATATACATAGACATAGATATGGATAGATTGATTTTTTTCCTTATCTTCACTATAATAATCTGGTGAAGTAAAATGCCTTGGTTATTTCCAATACATGTGTTATGGTTTAGATCTAAAATGGCCCCCAAAGTAGCATGTGCTTGGAGATAATTGGACTATGGAGTATCAATCTGGCTTGCTGTTAGGTAGGGTCTGGTTGGAAGAGGCAGGTCACTGGTGGCATGACCTGAAAGGGTGTATCTCCCTTCTCAGATCCTCCCTCTACACTCTTTTTCCTGGCTGTCATGAGGTAGCAGTTTCCTCTACCAGACCTTTCCATCATGCCAATTTTGACTGGAACCAACTGATGTTGAAGGGACTAAAGTTTCTAAAACATGAGTCAAAATAAACTCCATAAGTTCCTGATGTCAAGTACTTTCTTCCAGCAACAAGAAAAGTGACCAAGGCAGATTTTGGTACTAGAGAATTGGGGTCATTGCTATGATGCTACCTGACCATATAGTTTAGAAGCCTTTGGAACTGGTTCATGGAAAGAGTTTGGAAATATTTGAAGATGCTGGTTAGAGAAGCTTTAGAATGATGCAAGTTGAACTTGATGGAAGATTATGATAAGAGCTCAGAAGACCAAAATACTTATAGAAATCCAGGCTCATGGGCTTCAGTTGGGAACAAAGATTCCATTGGCAGTTGGATTCTAGGCAATGTGTGTTATGCTGTGGCAGAGCATTTGTTTACATTTTACTCGTGTCCTCAGATTTTGCAAGAGATTGAGATTAAGTGTTCTGGACTAATTTATCTAGCAGAGGAAATTTCAAGGAAGCCCAATGTTGAAGCTATGGTATGGCTACTGCTAGGGAATTTTAGCTGTATCTAATAGGAAAAGTGAAAGCAAACAGTACAGCTAACTGATTTTAGAAGTTTTGAGTTTTACTAGAAAAGAAGCTACTGTAAACATGGAGCCTGAAAAGTTTTAGGTGAGAAGAGCTTGGCCCCTGTAAAGATTAAGCATTTAAAAAAAATGAAAACAAATACTTCACATTAGGACAATAGTAAGGATGCCTTGAAGATATCTGAGAAACCAGCAACCACCTTTTACAGTCTCAAAATTGCAAAATTGAAAGACTTTGCTTTGAGGAGAGACTGAGAGTACCATGCCTAACAGGGGCCACCTGGAGAACTCAGTCCCCTAGTTTCAATTCACAGTGCTTAGCTTCCTGGCCCTAAAAGGCCTCTGAAGCTGCAATTCAAGAGGGCTGGTCTACTTCTTTTTGTTTGTTTGTTTGTTTTTGGTACCGGGGATTGAACTCGGAACCTTGCACTTGTGAGGCAGGCTCTGGAGCCACTGAGCTAAATCCCCAGCCCCTGTACTTCTGGAACTGGTAGCAGACCTTGGTATAACTTATTTGCTGCTAATTTTATAGTCGTGCAGAATGGAAGACTTGTGGGGTCAGAGAGGCTTCCACCTAGATTTCAGAAGGCCAGAGAAGCGAAGCAGTGTACCCTTGAGAAGGCAGTATGTGAACCTGTAAAAGTGAAGCTGAAAGTGCAACACAGACCCCAGTAAGTTGGAGAGACCCAGAACATGAAATGTCTGAGGAAAGCCACAAGCAGGGAGTAAAACCAGCCCAAGAGAGAAGCCAGGTGTAAGAGTAGGTCCATTCAAGCCTTTTGGAGTTCACATAGTACCCCAATTTGCCCTGGGTGCTAGATATGGAGCTTCAGAATTCAATGTTTGCCCTGCTGGGTTTTGGGATTCCTTCAATCCCATTGCTTTCTCTCTCCATATTCTTCCCTTTTGGAATGGGAATGTTTATCTCATGCCATTGTATGCTGGAAGTGTTTATCTTTCTCCTAATTTTTACATGGGCTCACAGCTAAGAGTTTGCTTTGAGTCTCAGCCTCTAGCAATTATTCAAAGTTGTTATTTAAGTATTTCTACAATTTTATGGCTTTAGAGTCTTAAGCTACTGGAAAGGATACCTTTAGATGTGTTTTTCAGAATGTGATACTCTCCAGATTTCTGTGTGGCAAGTTAGCTTGCAACCTCAAATTTCTGATAGTACTAAAAGTTATGGAATATGAATTTTTTTAGCTTTATCTCATTGTAAGGACAAGAATAATGACTTCCAAATTCTTTGCATATCATAGCAAAACCTAAATTTCTCATTTATTTTGTTTTTTAGTATGTCTATGGATCATATACGTATATATATACAGATATGTATAGATACATATTATGTAGGTACACATACATATAGCTGTATGTACCTAGACACATATGTCTGTCTACACTTGTATTTACACATTGCTGCTTGCAAGTTGGGTGGTATTCCCATGTGACCCTTTGGTTCCATTTTTTGAGATGGGGGTGTCTTACTGTGTTGCTTAGTCTGGTTTTGAATGCTATGCTTACACAATCTTCCTACTACAGCTTCCTCAGGCATATGCCGTGAGTTTTTGGTACCCTTTTAACCAGAGGACTTGGGTAGACAGTTTATATATTTTGCTTATTCTGTCTTCTCAACAGCTTTATGAGTGAGGTACTTCTACTGTTATTTTAGAGGTGAGAAAATAGTCAAATCTTGTTTAGTAAAGAAGAAGCAATATTAAAATGCTCTTCCATGACTTGAAAAGTAGTTCTTGATTCCTTTCCTACCTAATCTCATATGGATGGAGACTTAACATTGCATTGGTGAGGAGGATTTAGAGGAGGGGAATGTTTAATAGAAACAAAACAAAATGGCTTAATGTTAGCAGGGTGCTACATTTCAGTTCCAGTGAAATTAAAATGGCAGAGGTGCCCTTTGTTTCATTAATCTTAGGAATTTTTAATTAAAAGTTGACACCATGCACAGCTGATTGCATTACACAGACACACCTCATGCTCTTTTTCTGTGGTGCTTTCCAGGGAGAGTCAGCAGAGATTTCCTTATTCAGTAGTATCACAATGAGGTGAAAGACATCTTGGTCCTCGGTTTTACTGCCAAGACTAAATTACGTATACGGTACTCTAGTGTGAGGGTATTTTCCTGTCCCTTGCTAAAGAGAGAAGCACAGGTAAGTATGTGAACCTTCTTTGACATTTATTACCAACCTGAGCAATTCTGTGAAAGGCACTGGAGAGTAAAGACACTTCTATAAAAGTCAGCTGACTGATAGGTTAGCCAAAATACAATACTCAGGATTTTATGGCACTTTTCTCTAACAGGAGGAGATACTGAATTTATTTCAAAAGTGTCTCAAGAGTCCTTAGCCCACTAAGACATTATTACTTTTTGCAGAGTACACACTGGAAAAAAAATCTTCAAATCATAAAGTAAGGGCAGTGTGTGTGTGTGTGTTTGTGTGTGTGTGTGTGTGTATGAACGTGGGTGATCAGCCTGCATGTATGTGTATGTGTGCATGTTGAAAGGAAGAGGGCTTACTTAGTTTAGCATGCTATTGAATTCATGTAGACAGATTGACAAGAGTGCATTTCATTACTTTGTCTAGTTTGCAAAATCATGTCCACTGCAGCATTTGTTAATGAAAAGAATAAGAGAGTGATTTAAAGAAATTCATTTTATTTCAATAAGCAACTCATGAGTAAATTTCTCTATAGTATTTTAAACAAGTATGCTCTTAAAAGCTTGCATATTATTTTCTTTGCACAATGTTTTTTATCTTCTCTCCAGTTTAAGTTATAGAATAGCAATACTCAATCGGCTACTTTAAATTCTCTCAGTCATTTGCACTACAAAGTCAAAACAATCTTGCTTGCCACTTCAGTCGATTGCTAGTATAATATTTGACGGAAATATGTTTTTTCCAGTAAATGTATGAGAGAATAAGGATATGTTTGAAGTCTGTTTCTGCCACAAGTTAGTTATTTAACCTTTATAAATCATATACTCTCTAAATGTGTATGTTCATAGTAAGTAGGGATCAAAACACTTGTCAAATACAATAAAGAGTTGAATTGATGGTAAAGTAAAAAAGTATGTATGAAAATGTATAGTCCTCTTGAATTCTACAAGGTCCTCTGGCTCATTTTGTGTTGATGTAACATACTTTGAAAATAGAAATCATTTTTCTAAAACTTTTAGAGATCCTATCTGAATAGATGTGGGCAATGGTTAACATGATATTACTTTCAAAGAATGCCATGCTTTACTGTCATCTGCTGAGTTTCCTACATTTTTAGCACATATAACTGATAAATAAGAATATGCTATGTCTATTTCTTGGCAGAGGTGAAGCATGATCCAATATTTCCTCCAAAATAATCAAGGCTGAATAAAATAGTAATTTAATGAAGGAAACTTAACTTCAAGAGAAAATGTAGAACAAGCAATAAGTTAAAATAATAGATGTCATTCATGTAGGAAAATACTGCTCTTGCACCCACTCATAGTTATTCAAAGATATTTCAGCTTCCTTTTACATTATCAGAATGAATGGATTAGAGTGAAAGGAGGCAGTGCCATCACTGATTATAAAGAAGGGTCTTTTGCCAAAGGAAGGGGCCTAAGAGATGGAGAGAGGAAGGAGGGGGATAGGAAAGGGGATGAAAAAGAATCGAGATTTGTTATCTACATGGACCAACTCCCCATGATGAATGCAATCATTATGTACTACAGACATGCTAATAAAAATAAAAAGTGATCTTGCTTGTTAACAACTTTTAATTATATAGACATATGAGTTAATAAAAGGGTACTTTAGATTTTTGAATAATACCATTTTCTAAGCATCCTCTTTCAAATGGTCAATGACAGGATGACTTGCTGTTTTATTTTTGGAGATATAATTCACGGGCTGTAAAATTCACCTTTAAACATGTACAATTTAATGACTATTAATATATTCCTGAAATTGTACAACCATCAATTCCATTTAATTTACTTTCACTGTCTTCAAAGAATACTCATATAATTAGTAGTCATTCATTCCCCCTGTTCCCAGTCCTTGGTAACCACTTACCAACTTTCTGTCTCTATGCTTTGGCCTATTCTGAAAATCTCATGTAAATGGAATCACACTGTAAGTGTCTTTCTATGTCTGGTTTCGTTCAATGACCATATTTCTAACTTCATCCATGCTGTAGCATGAATCACTACATCAGTCCTCTCTATGGTGTCATTGTATGAATATACCACATTTTGTTGATGGACATTTGGAGTTTTCCCACTTTGTGTCTCTTATGAATGATGCTTTTATGAAAACGTGTACAAGTTTAAGTGTGCCCATTTTATTTTTTTATTTTTTATTTTTTTTTATTAAATTATTTTATTGGTACATTGTAGGTATACAACACAATTACATTTCTCATTGGGAATTGTACCTTTACATAATGCATATTGGTTCTTATTTTTTCCCCATTTCTAACCCTCCCTTCACGCCCTCCACCCTTCCCTATTTACAAAGACGTTATTTCCATTTTTTCCATTTCTCATCATTTTTCCTTTCCCTTCTTTCCTTTCCCCTGCCTCTCCCACTACCCCTACCCCTTTGGACCTTTTCTTCCTATTTTACATTATCAATTATTCATTCTAATCATTGGTACATTTTAGGTATACAATATAATGAGATTCATCATTGGAAATTTGCACCTTTACATAGTCTCTCTTGGTTCTTATTTTTCACCCTTGCCCAGCCCTCCCTTCAACCCCTCCATTCCTCCCTATTTACAAAGATTTTGTTCCTATTTTTCCATTTTCTCATATTAATCCCATTCCCTTCTATCCTTTCCCCTAGCCCTCCCACTTCCTTCCCCTTTGCCCCTTTTCTTCCTATCTCACATTACCTATTATACATTTAGTCCTTATTTACACTTTCAGTTTCTCACACCAGAGAAATTATTCGGAATTTATTCATGTGTGTTCTATTTATTTCACTTAAGAGTGTCGCCTCAATGTGCATCCACTTAGCTATAAATGTCTCTAATTTCTCATTTTTTATGGCTGAGTAGTACTCCATTTTATAAAAAAAACCCCGCATTTTCTTTATCCAGTCTCCAGTTGATGGGCATTTGGGCTGTTTCCAATTTTAGCTATTACAAACTGCGCTGCTATGAACATGAGTGCACATATATCAATGTGGTATGATTCTTTCAATTCTTTGGGGAAGATCCCCAGCAGTGGAATAGCAGGGTCAAATGGGACTTCCAGTCCTAGTTCTTTCAGGTATCTCCAAGTGTGCCCATTTTAAACATTAACAGGTTTTATGTTTAGATGTTTGCAGAAAAATTGACATGAAAGTACAGAGTCTTTATATAGTACCTTTTCTTCCTTATTTGCCACTGTCTACAGTTTCCTTATTATTGATATCTTGCATACAGATACAGATTTAATGTCTTTTCTTCTTTGTTTAAGGGCACTAATCTCATCATGAGGATCCCACCCTCGAGATTTAATACAACCATAATTTCCTCCCAAAGGCCTCTCCTCCAAGTCCCATTGCAGATTACAGTTTCAACATATGAATTTTTTGGGAATACAAATATTTGAACCATAGCAATGTCCCTCTATATATGTACACATATTGATTTATACTGTTTTCTTTTAATCAGATACAGAGAAATATTTAAGAAGATATATATTTATAGCATTTTAGTATTTATGTATTTGCCTTTATTTGTACTGTTTATTTCTTTGTGTGGGTTCGTTATTTTCTAGTATGTTTTCATTTGAACCTGTAATAACTCTCTATAATATTTCTTACAGAAATAGAGTGGGTCTGGTAGTTCACTTACCTGGAACTGTTTTAGTTTCTCCTTCATTTTGGAATGATAACATTCTGGGATGTAGAATTCTTAGTTAATAGCCTTTCCTCAGGTCTTTGAATATGTTATTCCAGTACCTTATGGCTTGCATGGTTTTTGATGGGAAAATAACTATTAATATTATTGTGGATTCTTTGTGTATAATGAGCTAATTCTTTCTTGATGTTTTCAAGATTCTCTACTTGTCTTCAGAGTTGATAATTTGATTATGATATGTCTTTGTGTCTTTTAATTTTTCTTTCTGAGAGCTGATACTATTGGATATATAGATGAATATTTTTGGAAAATATTTTTGGAAAAATTTGGAAAATTTTTGGACATTCTCTGTGCATTCAGTCTGCCCTTTCCTTTCTTCACTCTACTATGACACCCATCATGCTTCTATTGGTAGGCCTGATACTGTTCCACATGTCTCTGGATTCTATACACTTCTATTCATTCTTTTTCTGGTTTTCAAACTTGATAATTGCAAATTATCTGTCTTCAACCTTACTGATTCTCTCTTCTGCTTGTTCAAATATATTGTTGAATCCCTAAAATAAATTTTTCATTTCTGCTATTGTACATTTTAACTCTAAAATTTCTAATTCATTCTGTTTCTTTAAAAATATATTTTATCTCTTTATTGCTATTCTTTAATTGCTAAGTTGTTTTTCTGATGTATTAGTTCTTTCAGGGTAGTTTTCTTTTATTCATTGGCTAAATTTAATTTAGCTAACTTAATTTAATTTTTAGTATAATATCTGTATTTCACCAGGAATAATTTTTATTAATTGCTTTTCTGCCATGTCTTGCCAATACTTTCTTGTTTCTTTATATGTCTTGCAGTATTTTTTATAAATTACACATTTAAAATAATATATGGTACTCTAAAAGTCAGATTCTTCTCCAGAAGAACTTGCTGTTTATTCACATTTGCTGTTGTTGCTACTAATGTGATAGTTTGGTTATTGAAATAATATTCTAAAACTAATGTTATAAAGTCTATATTCTTTGCCTTTTTAACATATGTGGTCACTGAAATCTGAGTACTTTAGCAGTCAGCTACTGCCTGGGTAGAGATCATCTTACATATTTGGAATCAATATTCTACTGGCTTTTCCAAAGGATTGTCCATGGATGTGGGCATACCTTCTGCATGGAGGGGTTTGGAGGGTTTGGGTAAGCAGTTTTCTCTGCCTTAGCCTTTATAGTACTTCTTGCTTTCATATAGCATCAAGTTCACCCCAGTATGCACATGGCCCTTGGCATGTGCATAGCCTTCTGCGTTTTTATGGACTCTAGATTCTCAGGAGTATGTTAGAGCTTGTAAATCCCTATGGACATCTCCTATCTCAGAGTTTACCCTGAAATTTTTTGATCAGCTCATAGTTCACTGAACTCTTATCACCAGTTCTGTCTGCTAGATTATTGAACAATACTGCTTCTTCTGTTTAACAAATGCCTCCAATGGAAAGTTTTTTGTTCTCTGTGAGCTCTAAATTTGGCCAAATAAAGGCAAACCTCATGAGGGTGGTTTAACAGGGAATAAGCAGACAGGTGAAATGACAGTTATTTGGGAATTGGGCTTTGGAACAGTTCCAGCCTGCTTCTGCTTCTGTCAATGACCGTTAAACTGCTGGTTTGCACTGACTGTGGCACTGTTGGCATTCAAAACTACCACAGAGATGGGAGAGGGAAGGGGAAATAGAACATGCTAAAATCCCATGATATCTCTGTTCTTACTGAGATCTAGCTATTCTCTTGGATCAAAGTTGTTGCATTGTTTCAAATCTGATTATTTTCCAGAGTTCCAAAAAAGATAATTTTGACATATTTTCTTTTGGCATTCTCATTGCTATTTTGGAAGAGAGGGAATTGTCAAGTCCTTACTCCTCTATTTCCACTGGTGTCATCTCCTGATGCTCAAAAGAGAAGATATTTTCCATCTGAGCAAAGGAATATGTTTTATCAGGGTTGTATCTTTTGTCATTTTCCTCAGGAGCAGAGGTTAGGATAAGAATTCCTATGAATGTAATTTATTAAAGAAAGGCTTTCAGAAGAAACCATGAACACACTGGAGGAAACAGGCCAATGTATAAGAGGAACCTCAAGCATTAGTGTGATTTGAGAACAAGTCCTGGTCTAGATTTATCCTGAAGAGGGGCTCTGGAGTGTAAGTCATGCATAATTATTTGAATCTACTTAAGAAAAGACAGTCCTTATTTGACAAATTGTGTTCCCCTGACACTCAATTTATATTTTGATGCCTTAAACCCTAGTAATTTACAAGATGACTGTATTTGGAGACAAGCTCCTTAAAGAGGCAATTAACTTAAAATGAGGTCACATGGGTGAGCTGTAATATAGTATGATCAGTACCCTTATAGGAAGAGATAGGGAACAAACACAGAAGGGAGGACAGGTGAAGTCATAGGGAGAAGACAGCCATCTACAAGCCAAGGCAAGATCAAAAGCTGGGAGAGAGAATTGCACCACTATAGAAAATGAATCTGAGCATGTGTGTACATCATGGATACTGTCAACCACAGGGTTTTTGGCGGCTAACAAGAGAAATCCATCTTCACTGGTTTAGTAGAAAATAAGTACTGTATATTAAATTCTAGTAGTCTATTCATTTTAGGAAGTTGGAGAAATAGGTGTCCAGATCACCAATCAGAATTCATTCAGTAGAAATACCATGACATTAATGCTAGATAGTGGGCACCAGCGTAGATTTTCCACTAGTAACTGAACGTATTACATTTGAAGGAATTTGAATCAAGCCTTCTTTGTGTACCACAGGCTTGCAGTTAAGTTTTTGATTTTGTCATGTTTGATAGGAATGATCTTGGTTATATTTTCTTTGAGGAAGATTGTGAAAGAGTCAGATCTTCACATGGAACAATACCCTTATTTTATACCAGGATAACAGGTGGGAATTTTTCTAAATATTGCAAGAATGTTCAAAGCTTCTAGTAATGCATGCAGAAGACATAATAAATATCCACTGAAATTGATCTTAAAAGATAGTTTTATTTCATTAGAACTCAAGGGAAAATTTCAAGAGACAATACAGATGATTTCTAACTTATGGTATGAGATCATAACTTTTGACCAAGAATTAACCGTTTGGGAGGCCATATGTTATGTTTTCAACTACTACAATTTCCTAAAGGGGTAATGCTCTCTTTCACCCATATTTTTTGGACATATCACTGAATTTTTCTTGAAAACTATTTCAGGCTTTCTCTAGTTCATGTTTCTCTGCCTAAAAGCTTCTAACCTTGCTAGCAATTCTTCGTGTATAGTGAAAGATGATTTTTTTGATTTGTTATAGGAAAGTAGATGTCCTTTCCTCATGTTTCTTGTGTTTGGCTATTTCTTGGTACTTTGTTGCTTCAAATATTTCCCAACTCTTTTCTTTAATATATGGAGAAATGTGAGGAATATAAATATTTTTCTATCATAAATATTAGGTAATACTGACTTTTTGATTCTTTATAGTTTAAGGATACCAAGCTATTCCCAAATCCATCTCTTCTCAATTTATCATTTCAAAATCTCCTTTTACATCAGTGCACTTCCTTCCTCACTGCCATAATAGCAACTATATCTCATACTATGCAGCACAGATATTGTTAGAATTAAATGAGAAATGAATCTTTGATCCAATATTCAACGGCAATTTAAGGATATTCTTTACTTGAGAACCTTGCGAGGTCTTGAGATTTACCAGACACATGGAAAAGATGTAGGTGGCTCTTGATTCTGTGGCATTAATGGAATCTTCCATGTTTAGGAACATAGGTTAAATCATATTTATATAAATCTTACCCTTCAATGGAAAAGGTAAATTTTTAAAAACTCATTCATTTTATGGGGGTCCTGCTTAATTAAAGAGCATGTGAGAAATGTTTGTTGACTATAATTATGTTTAAACCTGAAGGAGAGCAAAAACAAATGCTAACTACAGCATATTTGATAATATGTCATCATCAGTAATGCAGAGATTCCCATTATCATTCATGTTTATAACTCAATCTAGTAAGTTCAATTTTCTATCCTTAGGATGTGTCAAAATGGACCAAGTATTAACATAAAAATGAGCCTAGGGAATAAAAGGGGTCAGACATCAAACATATGAGTGTGCAACTGGTAGTCTGGTGATATGTAGGAGAATTTTTACTATGTACAGTGGTAGCTGAAAAATATGGTTTTGACATTCCAGAGAGATATAAATCCATACTCTTGAAAGGGTTCAATGAGAAAGACAGAAGTGAAAGGCCCCAGAGAAGGATAAAATAAAACCAATGGCTTGACTTTGTCTTTAGTGTTTTGGTTTGATGTTGAAACCTTAACTACATGAGATGTCACAAGTGCATACATTGAAGACTTTCAGAGTTCTACACAAGCAGAGCCTCCCAAATGGTCTCTACAGAAAGTTCCTTTATGTGTTAAGCAGAATAGGGTAGGCTATGCTGTGGTAATAAATAAATTCTGAAATATCTCTGATTTAACATAGAAAAGATTATTTATCACACACTATAGTATAATATGGGTCAGCCAGCTCTCTTCGTAACTCTTTTTCAAATGATGAATCAATGACCCAGAATATTTTTGTATTGAATCTATGTCAATGACTCCTATTGTAGCCACTGGAAAAGAAGAGAGGCTGATGAATCACAAAACATGTTTTAAAATAATTCCTAAATCTTCTAAGTCACACGTCACAGAATAACCCTCCGTGAAATGGCCCCAGTGTTCAAACAGTAACTGCTTGTCTTCCTTACTGTGTGCTCTAAAAGTTACCTTGAATCATTACTTTTTCTTCCACTTTAAAGATTATATGTTGGAAAAGGCTATATTGGCATGTGTGTAAGAGTCCTTGGAAAGGATTTGTTGTCAAAATGAAGAACCTTATTGATAACGGAAGGCAGGATAAACCGGTGGCTGAGTTTTAAGGACTATATTAGTGCTGAATATTTTGACAAGTTTATGAACTTCTTGAAGTAATAAAAACCAGGCTTTGTGCAGAGAAGGAAACAGAAAAATAGTAGTGAGAAGATACATTATTAGAGTTCTCATGTTAGCATCAATGTGTTTTAGCCATAGGATTTCCAGCTGTTATTAACATCACCTTTAAACTCTCTGGTTTGAGACTTTTGTTTCTATAAGAGGGTGTAAGAGGATTGGACATAGTCTCTTGGATCACTTATGTTACTGTCATTCAGTGATGCCATAATGTGTGCCCACAACATTTGGGGGGAGCATTGGATGGTAGATTTGACAAACTTTTTAGCTGACAGGACATTTTACTTGTGAAGAAAGTTCTTGAGATAGAAATGACTGTTTTTCAATTTCATGTGTCTTATTCACTAGGACTATATTGGTAAGGATTCCATTTATCATCTGTTATTTCCTCCAATTATCATATATGTGTTTTCCCCTTTTATTGAAATACAAGTTTGTTTTGTATAGTGACTTTTTCAGAAGACAAAATTCACATTCTGAAGGCTATACAAATGTTATTTGTTGTAATATTTTGATTTGTTTTTTAAAAATATTGTTAGCCCTTTAGGCTTAGAGTTTCTTAAAAAAAAAGATATGTTGCATAAGCACAAAATACTATCCTGTCAATTAGGAGGGTTAATTCTTATCCAAAGTTTAACTTACTTAGTGAAGATGATACATAGACTATGAATATTCTCTTCTCTTGTCTTTTGCTCTGTGAGCAGACATACATGATAGAATCTGGCTCCATTTTTTAATATTCAGTAGTGAGGATTGACCCCAGGACCTTCTCACTGAGCTCTATCTCTGTCCTTTTTTGTATTTTTAATTTTGAAACAAGGTCATGCTAATTCATTAAGTTGTCCACTCCAGGCTGGAACTTGCAATTCTGCCTCAGTATTAGTTTCATATTTTATAGATTCGAGATAGTGGACCTTTGTCTGAGGAAGAGCAGGTGAAGATTTTTTCCCACATTGTGGGTTGTCTCTTCACACTGCTGGTGGTTTCTCTTGCTGTGCAGAAGCTTTTTAATAAGAAGAGATCCCATTTGTTGATTGTTTGTGCTAGTTCACAGGCAACTGAGGTTTTGTTCATAAAATCTTTTCCTACACCAATGTCTTCAAGGGTTCTACCTAACCTCTGTTCCAACTGGTTCAGAGTTTCTATTTTAATATTTAGATCTTTAATCCATTTTGATTTTAGTTTAGTGCATGGTGAGAGATATAGGTCTAGTTTGAATCTTTGGCAAGTTGAAGCCCAATTTGTCCAGCACCATTTATTAAAGAGGCTATCTTTCCTCCAGTGAGGGTGTTTGGCTCCTTTGTCGAAGATGAGATGGCTGAGTGTGTCTGGCTTTGTTTCTGCATCTTCTAATCTGTTCCACTGGTCCTTAGGTCTGTTTCTTTGGCAGTACCATGCTGTTTTTATCACAGTAGCTTTGTAGTAGAGTTTCAGGTTGGGGATTGTCATACCCCCTGCCATGTCTCTTTACCTAGAATTGCTTTTGCTATTCTGGGTCTCTTCTTGCTCCAAATGAATTTTTGGATTGTTTTCTCAAGGTCTATGAAGTATGCTGCTGGGATGTCAATTGGAATTGCATTAAATCTATATAGCAGTTTTGGAAGTATGGCCATTTTCACTATATTAATCCTTCCTACCCAGGAGCAGAGGATGTCTGTCCATTTTCTGATATCATCTTCAATCTCTCTTTTCAGAGTGCCATAGTTTTCAGAGAAGAGGTCTTTGATTTCTTTTGTTAGGATGATTCGTAGGTATTTCAGTTTTTTGGATGCTATTGTGAAAGGACTTATTTGCCCTATTTCTCTCTCAGTGAGTCTGTCATTTGTGTAGAGGAAAGCTATTGATATTTTATTCTTCTGTGCTCTCTGGAGAAATTTGTTTGCCTTTCTCAACATTAGTGTCCTCATCTATAAGGAGATTAGTGATAGTGTCTACCTAGTAGGTTGGTTATAAAGATCAAATCAGGTAGTGCTTAATAAGTACCAGTTGAACAAAAGTTAGGTAGTCTTATAACGATTAATGCTATCATTTTCTTCAGTTATCAATTAATTACTTCATAACAGTCTCGCCAATCTTATTTATTGTCAGTCCTCCAAACTCCATTCTAATAGATAAGTTAAAATTTCATTACTATTTCAATTAGCCTATGTTTTTAGGGTGGGATGGGAAGGTAGGGACCTTTAATTTCTCTGGCTCTACCCAGAAGATATAGTTAACAGGGTTAACTGCAATGATAGCAATTATAGTGATATCTCAGGTTAATGCCTAATGGGGTACATGATAAATTCTTAATAACTAGATGTTGAATAAATCAGTACAATTATATAATAAAATTACAAGTCCATATTTAGAAAGAACTTGCTTATGAAATTGTTTTTCTAGGATATGCAGTCATATTGTATTTACTTGAGCATTCATTATATAAATTTAGAAATTCATCATTTTTGTAATCATAGCTCATTCATCTAGGAAGCCAATCAATCAACTACCATGTTAACATACTCTAAGAAAATCTTTATTTTTTAAGAAAGATGAAATATATGACTTTAGGTACAGAAATTTAGATCTAAAAACAAATATTTTCATCAAAACATCAAACAGATTTCAGGCTGATATATGGTAGGATACCTAGAATTTCACTGGAAATTATATGAGATTTTCTCTTAGAAATGACCCTACTACCAGACACTTTTGAAAATGAGAGGTGCAATTGAAAGGTAATAAAGTAATTAATGATCAATATAAATCAAGCCACAAGCATATTTTATCCTTGCAGTATACATATAGGCTGAGCCCAGAAGGGCTTTTACACTTGATCTTAGCCAAAAGGCCGAGAAGCAATAGGAACACATTTTTAGCTTCACATCAAAACCAAAGAAAGTAAAAATGTAGAAAGATTCAGATTTTCTAAAGAAGTAACAGGCAAATGAGCTAAGTCACTACCAACTCAAACTTTCTTTAAGATAAGACTTTCCTTTTTTTTTTTTCTGCTCTGCTCCTTTTGCCTTAAACACAAAGGCTTTCAAAGTGAGTGACTTCTGAGGCCAGGTTTTTTTTCTCCCCTTTTATATTTTTGCTGAGACTTACAAAAATTTTGAGTTTATGGCAGGATATGTTTCTTTTGGATATATCACCCTGCCCTGAACCCACAAAAACTCCTTCAGTTCCACTTTCTTCTTACCTCCACATCCATTCTTTGGAATTCAGTTCCTTCCATATCTTTGCCAGATAATTTTTTTCCTTTCTTTCCTCCCATCTCTTCCTTTCTAACATTTCTTTTACTTTTTTATTCTTCCTTCTCTTCTATCCTTTCCTCCCAGCTTTTTCTCTTTCTCCACCTGTATGTCTTCTTCCTCATTGTCCTCCCCACCAATTCCTTCATAAGTCTGTTCATCAGGATTTGGCTTCAGTGGTGAACATTTTAGAACTCGTGTATCTTCTATGTGTCGAGAATACCTTTACATGAATTTGGGCAAGATCAGTGCACACAGGTGTATGATTACAGGACCCATTTGTGGTGGCTCTGTAGAGCTGCCACAATGAAGTGCCATAATATGAGTAGACTGGAATAATAGAAATATATTGTCTCACAGTTCTGGATGCTAGAAATGAAGGTGTCCTCTGGGCCATGTACCCTCTGAAGGCACCAGGGAAGAATCAGTTCCATTCCTCTGCAAACCTCTGATAGCCTCAGGTACTCCTCGTCTTGAGAAGACACTGTGTCTTCTTCATATTGTCTTCCTTCTGTGCCTAGTGGACCCCAATTCTGCCCTTTCTTATAAGGACACAGTTATACCAGTGTAGGGCCCATATCAGTGACTTCATTTTAACTTGATTACTTCTGCAAAGATGATATTTTCAAATAAAGTAACATTTGGAAGTATTACAGGTTAGTACTTCAACATATCCCTTTTATTTAATCTTTGTCTAAATTTTTCTGCTGAAAAAGACTTCTGTAATTCTGTTTTAAATAAAAAAGTGGGAAGATCTGAGAACAGAATTCACTTGGAGTTACTGAAACCTAAGTGAAATGTACTGGTTCAGGCCCAGTCAAATCAGGGGCATATCCACATGTGGTGCCGCATTGCCCGCTGCAAATGATTGCATTACTGTGCCTACTTTCATAAAGAGATGTCTCTTCCCACAGAAGTCTCATGAACTAAGCAAACCACAAAAATGAAAGTGGAATAATATTTTGTTGTGATTGCTCCAAATAGATCCTTGGAACGCCTTAGAGAACAGAGTTCTTGACTCTTACTGTGAGGTGGTGAACAAGTATAAACTCTGCAAGAATAGTTTTTCTCTCATCAAATGCTAGAGCAGAGCGAATGAACTTTGACAAATCCCACTGTGGTTACAGCTGTTGTTGCACCAATGGGTGATCCCCAGCTTCAAAAGAACACTTAGGCCTTGAAAGCCAAATATAGGAGACCCTGGGGCCTATGTTTTGGGAATCCAGTGTGGTCTATGTTCCACTTGGGACTGGAGATTAATGAGTGGCATTAAATCTTAAGATTTCAGAAAACTCTATTAAAAAGAACTTTGCATACATTGCATACCTTGCTCAAGACTGAGGCCTTTCTTCAGATAATGCCTGAATGGTTACTTGTAATTCTTCTCAATCCTCCTGTACTTTATACTGAGGGAGAGTTAAGTATATATGAGGGAGTGATCTGTAGGCAAGTCAAGGATGGCCCTCATATTTAGTCTTCTTGATACAAGGGCCATTAATAAAATGGCACCCAGTCAGCATAAGGTAATAGTGATGTATTTTGACACCATCCATCAGCATACTGAAGTCATCTTCTCATCATCTGCATTGCCTCTCACCCCCAATGAGTGTAGATAGACACAAAAGCAACAATCCATTTTCTTTTCCTACAACTCTAGTTAGAACCAGGAATGTGACATTACAGGACTAATTGGTCGAGCTTCTTTTTTTAAAAAAGTAACCTTCTTAGGACCTCTATTTTGGAAATGATGGGAAAAGTAATATATGCATGGTCCTTGAGTCTCTTGCTATGACCTATTTTGTGTATCTTTGCCACAGTAGTAGAAAGATTTTAATAGATAATAGGGAATTAAATAGAAATAGCATCCAATAAACATGATGCGTGCTGTCACTGCTAATTCAAACATAATGAACAATGACTGAAAAATAATGGCTGCTTACAGAGGGTTGCCATATGCTCATTCTGGATGGCTGTCACAGGCTACTTCCTTAAATATGAATGCCAAAAGCTAGCCAACAGCACTCCAAATAATCAGATCTGCTGCTGCTCTCAGATTCTCATAGGGATTTTAACTTTTTCAATTAGGTGAATCATAATAATCAAATCAGATCCTACAGGGTTTTATGGATGTGCATGAACTCCAAAGAAGGAAGAAGGAGGAGATGGGAGAAGGGGAGGTAAAAACCAAAGAGGGATGAAAATAAAGTGAAGCCTTATGTTAATTTTTTTCTATACCATGAGAAGCATCTTTTGAATTAGAAACAACCCTTTTACTTTTCCCTCTGCTATTTGAAGATATATTCTCTTGCTTTATTCCATCCTGGCATACTAATAACACACATGTACTCTGGACTAAGTGGACGTTTATTATGTTTAACATTCTTATATTATAATGTATTAACATTTCAAAACACAATGTGTTTTGATACGTAGAAAAATCCAAATTGACCCTTTCATTGTGTCCTATAAAATTAATTTAGATCTGATACATTTATTGACTCAATAATATTGTGTCTGTACAAGTAGAAAGACTGCAAAATTTGTGCCAGTTTTCTTCACAGGACTGGGTGTCTCATCTGGCAAAAGCCTTTTTAGGGAAGTGGAAGGAAATTAGATGTGCATCAGAGTGGTTTGGAGTGTCGACTTTATTATGCATATTCTTGAACAAAATCTTGAAGATCTCAGAAACTTGATGTTTTTCCTCATTGACATGGTGGGGATATGGTGAGAATTATATGAGATTATGTAAATTAAAGTACTTTATTCATGGGAAGCTGCTAGTCCTCTGCTGCTCACAGTGTGATCCATGGACCAGCAGTTTTGCCTTCACCTGAGAGCTCTGAGAAATGTAGACCCTCAGTCTGCATCCCAGACCTATTGAATCAGAAGGTGCACCTCACCAAGATGTCTGGGTGACTCCTATGAACAATAGAACTTGAAAGTTATTTGTTATTATTTGCCGTACATATATTAACTTTGAAGATACTGCTATATGTACAATATATCTTTGAATAATATAAACTATTTGTTGAACATAATCGTTAAAGAGGAAAGGTTAGTGGCAAAAAAAAACCTCCACAATTTCCATCCAAAACAAAAAAAATAGTTCTGAATCAAAAACAAAAAGTGAACAAAATCCAAAAGCAATGCATATATTTCCAAGGTATTTCCTTGAGTTGGGGCACAGTACATCTAAACATATTCACCATACAGCATGAAGATAATTGATTAATGTAATAGCCACAAATGTTCACAATGATCTAAAAAGTTTAATTACAATTAATATTGTAATGGAAATGCACTTAATGTACTTATAAATATTTTCATCTCCAAGGTTTGAAATATATTCTTTTGTTATACAATAAAATTCTTTTATGATTAGAAGATTTAAACTCTAATCCGAAAAACTGTAGTAATTCATGGTGTTTATTACACTTTTGTTGCAGTGGAAGCAGCAATGACTTTTCCTATACTGTATGATTGAAATGTTATGGAAAATTTTGATTCAAATCAGACAGATCCTGAGATTTTCCTTCTTTTTCTGAAGGAGACTTTGTTCATTCAGAGTAAAAGGGAGCAAATGGGAAGAGATACTATTTGATTAAATAATTTAATCATGAGAAAGTTTTGACTTTATAACCTGTTTACTTCTTACATCACTCTAACATTCCTTTTGAACTGGAACTTATTTTGATAGGTTTCAGAGGGTACGATGAATGGATAGCAATAATATCCAATCTGAAACAAGATTTGAAAGTAACCTGATTAACAGATAACAAAGTTTGTCATTTTTAGTCACAGATTTAGATAAACATTTTTTAAAATCTAGGGCTAAAACCCAAGTGTGACTCACATTCTATATCTGCAAAGCTAAAAGTGAATTCCAGATTTATTAACCATCAATTTAATTTCATTATGAGAGAAAAGGTGCACACAACCAAGATCCTTTGAGATTGGAAGTAACTTGTTCAATCAAATCCGGAATGTTAGTAAAAATTTCTGAGTCCTTGAGTTTTGAATGCCTATTTATGAATTTTCCGTACACAAAACATCCAATTTTCTCCTTCTTTCTTTCTGCTCCAAACATGCTGCCCTCCACAGTGGCTGTGAGAAATCATTTCAGCCACAGGCAGTGGAACAATGATTTAGACAAAATAATGATCTCCCAAAACACAAGTCCAAAAGTGAACAATTAGGTTGGCACAATGTCTTCCTGATGTCTTCAAGGACATTGGCTTTCTCTCTACTTAACTACCCTTAGCATGGTGACATTTTGTTTTGTTATTCATACGTGGTTATCACTGCTCTGAGCATTATATTGCACAATAAGACTCCTAGAAGAAAACATGACCAAATGGCAAAAAGGACTTACCTTACCACCTCTGCTTTTATCAGGTGGGAAAATCTTTTTCAAAAGCCACTCTGTAGACATTTTATATCTATACTGGTCATCATTGGGCCAAAAAAGTAAATGGTTTCTGCTACTTTTTGCTGCATGAAAGACAGAGAAAGTGAGTATTTGCCTTTTTAAAAATACTCACTGATAGATGATAGGCAAGAGATAAAGTGTTTGGAATTGGCTGTTGTGTGTATCACTGACAATATCTGACTACTTGTGGAGCAATGAAATTGGCCTTCAGAGGTTTCCTACGTATGTACTGTCTGCTTTGCAGTATGTTCTGTGTCACTGTATCAAACTCCAACGTGTATGTGACTGATTTGAAAATCTTAAATTCAAAGATTATGATGCAGAGGTCTGAGTATGCCCTGAGAATCTGCATTTCTAATACATTATCAGGTAATGCCAATCTTCTTCACCACAAGACAACACCAAGTGGCGAGGTTTTATGTCATTTCTGGTGTATCTCGTCTTAACAGTTTTAGTCTTCATGTAATTATGCTTATTTACAATCTCATCTTTTAATTTCTTTCTCCTTTAATTTCCTGTGCAGAGCTGTTTTCTTATTCTCTAGTATTTTTATCTCTTTACATTTCATTTAGCATTTTTATCAGTTTTCCCCAATCACTTTTAAGGAAATGTTGCATGTGAAATATTTAGTACAAATATTAGGTGCAAGGTCCTTTAATCCTCCTTTTTTATCTTTATTAAATTTATAATTGCTTACTTGCTTCTTTATATACCTCTTTTAAATTCCATTTGTGAGGGAAAATACAAATATCTGAGTGGCAATGATACTCTCTCTCATATCAAGAAGAAAAATCTCCATGCTGTGATGTACAAACAAGTGGTAGCATAGATTGGTTTATTGGCCACCTCTAATGTTGGTAGAAGGGGTGAGAATATGCTTTAAAAATTGTCACAGTATTTCCTATCCAAATTGATTCTTTTTTCCCAGAATAAACTTGTTATTTCTTAGCTATAGCAATCACAGGAAATGAAACACTATTTCTGAGGCAATATTGTTTTCCTGTAATTACAACCATAGTATAGACTTATTTACAATTATGTCAGTTGCCAGTCTTTCGGTTACACTGATGACTAAAAGGATTTTCATGAATCACATTTTTTACTCATGGTTTTATTAGAAAATACATCTTAACCTCTAGTCAACCTGCTTACATACATACTTTTAACTGCTATATAATCATTGATTAAAGACAACTTATATTGCAAAAGCAGTGCTTTTCCAGTAGAGCTTTCTGTAAGTGTTCTCTATCTGCACTATGACATGTGGCTGCTGACTAGTCTAACTGGGGAGCTGATTTTCAAATTTTATATTTTATTTTATCTTAATTAATCCACTTTTAAATTTAACTAGCTATTTGTGACTAGTGACTATATCATCAGGCAGACATCTCTAAAAGCACCGATAGGTTGTTGATTTTCTTTTGACCACTGTTACTGGTTGATTCTAGAAGTTACCACCTCCTTCTTATATTTATTTATTAAGGGTCCACTTATCTACATGGGACTAAACTAGCTACTTTTGAATGTATATAGAGTGAGAAAATGTATAATGAGCATTTGAACAATAGAAGGATATAGGTACTGATTAAAATGCTTGTGATATGAAAAAGCAAAAGAATAGGAGACTGTAATAAAATGTGAATAATAATTTTCCTTCTTGGATGGAAGATCTCATTGAACATTATAGTTTTTTGTCCATCTGTGTGAAATTATTCTCATTTTCCTAATATAGTCACCACCTAATTATTCATGTCCATGTCATGGATTATCAGCATGACTTTTCATTACTGTCATTAATTCACTCATTTATTATGCATACTATACCAACTTTCAAGACAAATTGAGGCTGATGCATTCATAGCATCACTTTGCTTAATCAAGTATTTGTCAGGATATTTATAAGGAGCCTTAAATATGACTTCTGACATTATAAAGCACTCTCAGCTGTAAAAAAATAAATCAAAGTATTTTTATTTTAATGTCACACCCATCTTCATCGTATTTTTCTTATCCTGTTTGAGGAAATTTTTTCAATTACTTATCTTTTAAAACTCTTGACTATAGAACAAATAGCTACCTTAAACTTCAATAATAATGTGGGGCAAAAACCTACAATTAAAAGTAAATAGATACATTAAAACAAATACTACTTAGAAGTTTCTTGAGGGACTAGAAAAGTATATAGCTTTTTTGAATTGATTTTGGAAGTATGTAGTAAAATAATTTAAAATATACATAACTTGGCTTATCTCTTCTAAGTATTTTCTCTAAGGAAGTAAATGATATATAAAGATATAGGTGAAATACATGCATTGTATTTTTATTAATAATAATTATATTTTAAACTTGAAATAAAATGAATGTGCAGGAATAATATATTGGATAGGTAAATTATGCATATAAAATGAATTTTATGTATCATTAAAATTATTATATAGATGTGTATTTATGAACACTAAGTTATGCAGATATGGTTCAAAAGAGTGTGTATATTTATATCTCTAAATATATGGCAACCTTGTAATGGTGTTTATTACTGTCTAGTAGAAATAACAGTGGAATTAAGGCTGATTTCAATTATCTTTTTGATTTTTTCTATTAAATGTTAGTGATATTTCTATACAAACCTGATCTTCAGCTTCTTACAATTTCTTCTAGCCAGACAAGTGGTGAAATATGGGAAAACTTTTACACCTTTTGAAAATAGCCAATACCCGAGCCCCCTCCACCGCGATCCTTGTTTCTACCACTTGCCCCACCCAGACCCCTCTTCCTCCACCTCACATACCTCCCCACAGTTTAATCCCATGCTGTGAGGACTCTATGGATTCTTTACTTTAGCTAATATCTCCAGACAGCTCAGTGCCCAGGACACTTTGGTTGAGAAACAGTTTGAAATTCAAATGAGTTATTTGTTTTTAATATCACAGTCTCACACTTGGAAATTTCTAAATCAATGGGAAAGGAGAGTACACTGCTCACTTTCAAAAAATTTTTAAGTTATCTTTAATTATATATATGGGGTACAGTGATAATTAAATACTTATATACAATGTGTAACGATCAAATTAAGTTATTTAGTGTTTCTGTCTTCTTGAACACTCTATCAGTAATTTTTTTTTTATACTGGAAAACTCCAGTCATCTTTGCAAGTTCTTTATAAAATATATAATAAATTTTTGTAAACTGGTGTCACCTTATGTGCTATAGAACAATGGTACTTATTCCTCTTACCAAACTGCATTTTGGTTCCTGTATTGGTCAGCTTTCCATTGGTGAGAGACTGACAGAAGGAAAAGTTTGTGGTTTCAGAGGTATCAATTGATGTTCAGCTGGCTCCCAGGCAGAAGAAATGTCATGGCAGAAGGACATAGCAGAGAAAAGCTGCTCACTCCTGGCACGTGAGAATGGAGAACACAGGAAGAGCCAGAAAGAAAGGAGCAGATATGGTTCCCAACATCACACCTCCATGATGCAATTTGCTTTAACTGGGCCCCACATCCTAATAGCTCATTCAGCTATGAACTCATCAATGGGTTAACTTTGAGACTGGTCTCCTCACAATCCACTCACCTCTGCAGGAGTCTCTTCATCCAGTCAATTTGACAATCAAGATCACTTGTGCAGTTAATTTCCAGGTATGCTACATATGGTTTCTATCTAGATGTTCCCCCAAAGACCCTGTGCTCACAGACAGGGCTTTTGAAAGGTGATGAGATTATGCAGATATTATAGCTGACTTCCTGTTAGGAGGTGGGGTCCAGTTGTAAGAGGGACATCACTGGGGCCTGACTCTGAGGATTTACCTCCCTTTATGGCTCTGCTCTGCTTCCCGACAGCCATGGCATCAACTGCTTTCCTCTGTCCAGCACCTTCCACTGTGCTGCAGACCATGCAGGGACTGAAACTTCTAAGATGTCAGCAAAAAACCCCCACAAAATCCCTCCTTCTTTAAGTTGCAGCTGTTGGTTATTTTGTCCCAGCGACAAGGAAAGTGACTAAAACAATGCTGTTTTCCCTCTCCCTTCCTACCTCTTACAACAACTATTCTGCTCTCTAATCTTATGGAATCAATTTTTTTTTAGCTTTCACATATCAGTTAGTATATTGTCTTTCTGTGCCTGGCTTTTCTCACTTAATATAATGATCTCCATTTGCACTCATTGCTGCAAATAGCAGGATTTCATTCATTTTTATGTATAGCTGAATAATATACAAATGTGTCTTTACACCACATTTTATCCATTCATCCATGTGTGGACAACTCAGTTAATTCTATATGTTGGCTATTATATAATAGTAGGTTTTGCTGCTGCTGCTTCTCCTTCTCCTACTTGTCCTCCTCTTCCTTCTTCAAGGACAGAAAACACCCCATCTTGCTGCTCCTTCATAATATTCATTTCTTTCATGCTTCCAAGTTGACTTCAAGTGGACTTTTGGGGTTGTTTCCTTATTGTTTCTATCAGAAAAAAGGGAGATAAAATCCCTCTTCCCCAATATGACGTAAAATTCTGGCCTTCAGTGTGAATGGCCCTCTTTGGTCATGTTTCTATGACTAGAATGTTTTCAGTAGAAAACCCACACTCACTGGCTGGGAGTAGTCAAGATCTACTCTGCATCTGGGGATGGATTTCCCCTTTCTGGGCCATACAAGAATGTGAAGAAAACAAAAAAGAAAAAAGACTTTCAAATTCTGATAAAAAAATTGTGGGACTGATGCTGGGTATTGAATAGCAGCGTGTTTCACCTTCACTTGTTTTCATATTCATTCATCTGGAGATTTTTCCTTGGGGAACCTGGTGTTTCTTGATAGTACATATACATATACAACTTAAAGCAAAAATATTATTATATACAAGCAAGAGGATCATATGCTTTAAGATTGATATCACCTCTTTATTTACAATTATCATGGGTTGAAATGTATTCATATGACTTATGTTTGAAAGTAGAATCATGATGACAATGGGATTTCACACATACCTATATATCCAGTCAAAACTGACCCTGAGATATGCATGCTGGTGCAAGAAGCATATTTATGAGCTACAGGAAACCTAGAGAGAGGGATGGGAACTAATTACCACAAAGAGGAGAGCCAATTCGGGAGTTATTGAGTAGGCCATCATTGAGGACTTTGAAACAAGGAAACTTGGAAAAATGAAATGTGAGAGGGCCCCAAATTGTCCCACTTGAGTGAGGGAGCTGGAGAATTTACATGCCACTCCTATCATTTATCCATTGAACACTTGCTTCCAGAAATGTTCATTCTCTAGCATTCAAGTTTGCTGCATGTATAAGCAGGAGACCCTTTTGCAATTCTGGGGAAAATAATCTTGGCAGAGAGATGTAGATTCTGACAGTTGGAAGTTATAGTCCAAAGTGACATGCTGGGCTCTGAGGGGTACAGTAGAATTCTGGAATGTTTGTCACATTCACATACATATGATACTCATGTATGTATCAGATCATATATGTGTATGTACATGTATTATTATTGCTGTTATGATCCTCATTGCACACATGAAAAAACTGAGGCATGAAGAAATTAATTTGCTTACATTCACACAGCTAGTAATTGGGAATTTGACCTTAGGTTTATAATGCCTGGAACTTACCTCTTAAGTACTATGCTATTAGAACCAGGGCTATATATTTTTTTCTCCATAAAATTATTTTATAGCATTAGGCTATTGTAAAAGGCCTCGCTACTACTATTTTCACTTTCTTGTAGTCATACTGGGCCTTGGGGCAAATGTCACTCTGCCCTCTGGGATAGGCCACCCTGTACAGAATCCAGGACGTTCATGGCCCCATGTTTACATTGAATTAGAATTCTCATTAATTGATAACCTTTCTAAAGGACAACATCTCTTTGAGCTGATGAAACCAGGAAATTAATTTCAAACAGTTTCAGTCCTGTGTCACTGAGGCCTTAGAGTCCTAACAAAGGTTAGGAAATGCAAACAGTGACCCTCAGCATGATGTTTCTTTGCACAGCAGCAAACATAAAAATTTAGAGAGTCAGTCAAGCACATGCTGTTTATTTCTGCTTCAATATATATTCTCCTATGAAAAACCAAGTGGCTAGGAGCATCTGCTTTATTTTACTGTTGTACATTTTTGTTTGACACTTCAGTATTGCCTTTGGTATTGCTGTCTAATGTACTTCATTGTCTTCAAAAGTGTATTATTTCCTGAGTTTGACAGTGTACTTGGCATTGTACAATATGTAAGAACAGAGAGCCCCCTTCTGAATGCTAGTAGTTATTGTCTTTCAACTTCATTTGGGTGAGCTGAGGGTAACTGCTTCTAGGCAGAAGAGAGTGTGGAGGAGATGGAGAAATAGATGGTGAGAGGTCCACGTTGCCTTGCCTTCATACCACCACTACCAATGCTCTCTTTGAACATTGCAGATGCTCTATGAAAAAGGCATCCTCCTCCTCTTTTTCCTCATCCTCACAGAGATTCCTACAGTGCAAAGGGAGTGATGAAGGGAGTGGACTCTGAATTTAGAGTAGTTAATGCAAATTACAACTTTTCACTGCTTATTTATTTATCGCACCTTTATTTAAGTAAGGTACATGTGGTAGAGTTGCCTCGGCATGTGATAGAACTGATTTTGCATATATCTTCCAAATCCCTGTCTAGTCTCCTCATGTTGATTTCTTGTAACACTCTGTGTGTACCGATACCCAGGGAAAGATGTAGAGTATTATCCCCAGAATGTTTGCTCATGCCTGTCTCTTTTCAGAATCATTTCCATCAATATTTTGGCTTCTGTGATCATCAATTAATTTTGCCTTTTCTTAAATTATTTTTTTTTCAGTACAGGGAATTCGGCCCAGGGCCTCATGAGAGCTAGAACAATGCTTTACCACTGAGCTATACCCTCGAACCTAATTTTGCCTTTTTCTGAAACTTATGTAAGAAATTAACATCACATACTCTTAGGAGTCTAATTTTTTTTGTTCAAGAATATGTCTGTTCTTCTAGAGAGTACTTGCATACCTTGCATAAGACCTTGGGTTCAATTTCCAGTACCATAAAACAAAACAAAACAGAAACATAAGATACATTGTAAGTGCAAAATATACCATAGATTTTGAAGAATTAGCATGTAAAACAGAATGTAAAATATTTTAATGTTTTATATTAATCACATATTAAAATTCTATTTTGATATACTGTGTTAAATAAAATACATTGTTAATAATGCTCTCATTATCTATTGGTTTCATTGGACTGTGTAACAAATTATCAAAAATGTCAAATTAAAACAAGACTTTTTTTTTCATAGTTCTGGAGAATATAACTGCAAACTCAAGATGTCAGCAGATTAGTTTCTTCTTCAAGTTTTGAGGGAGAACCTGTTCCATGCCTCTGTCAGATTTTGATCATTGTTGTCAGTCCTTGGCATTACTTGGTTTAACCCATACCACTCCAATTCCTACCTCCTTCTCATGGCCCTTGCCTCTGTATCTCCCTGTCATCTTTACCACTTGTTGTTGTTTGAGATGGGGTCTTACTATGTAGTTCAGGCTGTCCTTGAACTCACTACTTAGCCCAGGTTGGCCCGGAACTCCTGGCAATGCTTCTGCCTCCACTCTTCAGTGCTGCAGTTATAGGCGTTCACCACCACACCCACTTCTGTGTCTTCCCCATACAAGGACACATTCATTGGCTTTAGGGCCCACCCTTACTCATTGTAATCTTATCTTGAAGTTCTCACCTTTATCACCTCTACAAAAGCACTTCTTTCAACAAGATCACATTCTCTTGTGTATAATCTACAGATAAATACAAGGTTTGATTTCCTAAATTCAGAGATTTTTGTTATGGTTAGAATTTCCCTTTGTTTCTTTTTTGCAGATTTCAGTTCCTCAGTGAAAAATTTGACTTTACCATTGATTTTCTTGACATATTAATCAGTTATTTTGTCATTCATGTATGAGTCTTTTGGTGTTTGTATCTGAGTCTGGCTTTTTATGTTTCTGTGTGTTCTTTTTTTTTTTAATACTTGGCAATTTTTAAAATATTTATCATGTGTTTAAAATGCAAAAGAGGCTCAGAATGATATTTTACCCCTCTGGGAGGACATTTTGACATCTCGTAGAGAGATTTCACCACTATCGAGCTGAAGTCTTAGCTAACTGTAAGCTATGCTAGAGTTTTTATATGACAGTTTACTTTCATTTCAAACCCTCCTTTTTGCTCTTCAGACCTTTTTCCTTTGGCAATATTTAAATTGTTTTTATCTTCCCAGCACTCTATGTCTGCAAATAACTCCTGCCTTTTTCTCAGCTCCTTCCTGCTTGGCTTTTTAGCATTTACTTGAGCTCCACTTAAGTACTGGTAAATATGTAAAAGGGAAATCTTGTTCTGAGGGTTGGAATAACTTCTCTTTAGATTTTGACCCCTCAAGTTCTCTCTAATTTGCCAAGTCCAAATTCCATTTTTGTGTTGACAATACTGTAAGATTGTCAAAAGCTCTGGTGTTTTCTAAGCGGCCCCCCCCCCCAACTAAGAACTGGCAAATAATCCAAGGAAATAAGTAGTGTGCAGAAGTTGTGCTCAGCACAATTCTTCTTTGCATGATCTTGGCCTCTGCCATCCTAGTTTCCGTGGCAAGTCTTTCTACCTTCAAACAGGTGATTTATTTTATTATCTGTGTTTTCCAGCTGTCACTGGGAGCTTTGCTCATTTTCACTCTAGTTCATCAGAAGTGGTAGTTTCAAGTTAACATTTTAAGCAGAATTCAGAGAGACAGGATTTTATTAAAAATTAATTTCAGTCACAAGCATTATGTCCCCTTGTTTCCCATGTAGAATACTAATACTTCCCATGTAGAAAACATCCCCTCCTGACCTATGCTTTCAGTCTGAGACTATTGCATGAGCTCAGTGCAATGTATAATGGAAACAAGACAATTTCTCTAGAAGAAGTTTCCCTTGACACTGATGCTTTATTCTCAGATAAACCATGCCCTTTTGCTTCACTCCATGATGTCTGCCCACATACATGAGGATTACCGCCTACTGGGGTCCAACTGTGTAGCCCAGAACTGTGCTCACACTATTGCTTCTTATTTATGAATTGATCTAATTTTTGGCATCATTTCAACTTTATTCTCTGATGTTATCTTTACCTCGTTTAATTTTTTCTGCTTTTGCTATGCTAACTGGTCAGGTTAGGATACACATGTTTAACTCACTACAGCATCCTCCAAATGTTACTACTAAGTATCTTAGTGTAGAATTGAGTTCTCACTTTAGGAAGAACTTTTTAATTCTGCTACAGCTCAATTTGTGTCAAATGAGGGAGCTTTTTATAGCAACATTTCATATTTTGGAGCAGGTGGCAGATAAATTTCAACTTAGGGACAAACTCAAACTCACTGCAGGTAGATCCCTTGGTTGCTGGAAGAATGGTCTCATAGATGGGTCAGGTACATTTCACATGTGGAAGGGAGTGTATGACTTACAGTTGTGAAGTTTTGGATGAGAAATATTCCCTTCCAATCTCATCTAAAGGAAGGAAGAAGGAAAGTGCAATGCTGAGTATCTATTATATGCTAGGTGTTTCTATATATTTACTGCTATTAAATAATGGAACACCCAAGGATGTTCGATGTCTTAGCAGCAGAAAAATCTAATTAGCAAATATTCTCCTTGGCATGTATCAGAAAAGTTTCATAACAAAGAAGTATTTTTTTACTACACCAAATTTACATAAATACTTGCTGATTTTACAGTCATGTATAAATGCTTTTTATCCTCAAATGCCAAGTTTATTGAGGTATAATTTACATATAGTGTATGCACAGATATTAAGTGTACAGATTCATCAATTTTGGTAAGTAAATACACTCATAATAACCATCCTCTGTCAAGATGGAGAATATTTCTACCACACTAGAGTTTCCTTATACCCTTACCAGTCAAATACCCACAGTGGTCCTTAAAAAACGCCCACTTATTTGTTGTATTCTAAAATTTTCTTGTATTCTGAAATGTTTTCTTGTATTCTAAAATTTTATGTAATATGAATTATATAGTCTGTGCAACTTTGGTTCTGGAATTTTTATCTTACAGTATGTTGAGATTCATTCATGCTACTGTATAAATCAGTAATCATTAGTTCATTCCTTGTTATTAATAAAAAGTTTTCTAAAACATGAATATACGTTCATCAACCATTCTCCTGTTACTGGGCACTTTGGCCTTTCAAAATACCCCTTTTGGGTATTATGAATAAATCTTCTAAAAACATTTTTATATGAACCCTTTTTTGGTGTGTGTATATGGCCTTTCATTTATCTTAAGTAAATACCTAGGATTGGGATTCCTAGGACATATAAATAGATGTATACTTAAGTTTTAAAGAAATGTCTATATGTATTATACATTTTGATCCTTATTTCACAGTTAATGTGAAATAGGAAGAAAAGGGCCAAAGAGGAAGGGGAAGTGGAAGGGGTAGGGGAAAGGAAAGAGGGGGATGGAATTAATATGAGAAAATGAAAAAATGGAAACAAAGTCTTTGTAAATAGGGAGGGATGGAGGGGTTGAAGGGAGGGCAGGGGAAGGGGGAAAAATAAGAATCAAGATGTATACATATATATACATATACTATGTAGTACAAATCTCCAATGATGAATGTCATTATATTGTATACCTAAAATGTACCAGTAAAATTAAAATAAAAGAAATGTCTGTATGGATATGACTATAGCTTGAAATCTATTTTGTCTATCTTATAGACTATTATTCATTAATTGATTATATATCTATGCCTTTCATTTTATATTGAAACCTGTCTGCATGTTTATATTTAAAGAGCATATATCTGGCCCATCTGCTTTTTCTCATTTTTCTGTTTTTCTGGAGTGAATCAAGAAATTCTTAGCACTCTCTCTTATTTCCTTAATTGGTGTTTAGAGACCCATCTTCTGCCCCTTGTTTTTTAGTGGATTCCCTAGAGAAGGGATCAACATCATCCTGCAGGCCAAATAGGGCACTTGTTTTTATAAATAAATTTTGTTGGAGCAACCATCCCCATTTGTTTACATATTGCCTCACCAGCTTTGCACTCTAATAATAGAGATGAGTAATTGTAACAGATACTATCTGGCATGCAAAACCTAAAATATTTACTATCTGGCCTTTTAGAGAAAAATCTTGTCAGTTCCTTCTCTTGAAATTAAAAATTAAAAATTAAAATATCTGTACCTTCAACTTAATCATGGCCTATTTCAGAAAATATTCCATGACTCCACAGAGGATTTAACCTTACACTGGTATATTTCCTGCATTTGTACTCTTTGACATATACACATGCTAAAAACTCCACCATATATTTTAATTAGTTTTTAAATATCCTATTTTATACTAAATAGCCTAAGCTTTACTTTAAATGGTATTTTAAAAAGTTGTAATCTTATACGATAGGTCTGCTGGAGAAGATAATTTTCAGGATTTTCTGTCTGAAAATGTCTACTCCTTCATTGTTGAAAGATCTTTTTAGTGCATATATAATTCTATCTAGGTTAATATTTCTTTTTTAGTACTTTGAAAATGTTTTTTCATTAATTTTTTGGCTCCATCATTTCTGATAGGGTATCAGCCATTAGTTTTATCATTGTTCTATATTCACTGTTCTCTCTATGTATTATGGCTTTGCTTTCTCTGACCTCTTTTAGATTTTTCTTAATCTTTGTTGTCATTTGAATATGTTTGCCTGCCTTCCCCTGGCTTACTTTGCATTTTTCCTCCTCAGGATTCTTGGATCTGTGGATTGATATCTTTTATTAGTTATAGGACATGCTTCAATAGCATCATTTAAAATTAAATTAAATGTTTTCCTTTATACCATTCTCTCCGTTTTCTGCTTCTGGGACTCCAGTTATATGCATGTTGTCTGATAAATGTCCTCAAAATTGTAGATACTGGTTTTTTTCCCCACTGTTTTTAGTAGGTATTTTCAGTTTGGATCATTTCTTTTGAATAGTCTTCAAATTTACAGATCATTTTCTTGGCTGCTATTTGCATACAATTTTGAAAATATTTTCATATTTGAAATTTTTATTAGTCTCACTTTCACAGGGATGAAGTGATGTGGCAAGTCAGTTTCATCTGCAGTACCGTTATCCTTGAATATTGTTCAATACAAGAGTAGCTCAGTTTTCTCCTATGCTTATACTTTAGCAGGCAATGTGTATCCATGCACTTAGGTTGGGAGATTTTCTGTCAGCAATTTTTGACCCCTACTTCCATCAGTATATGATTAAAGGGGGACATGGTTGTAGGACTTTTCTCAGTTCTCTCCTCTAGTCTCATATTTTAGTGGATCCAAATGTATCTTTGCCTCATGAGATTTCTTTCAACTTCTCCTTTAGTAGCAGAAGGACCTGGACCAGTGTATTAGTCAGATTTCCTATCACTATGATGCAATACCTGCCATTCACAACTTGAAGGAGGAACAATTTAATTAGGCTCATGTTTTCAGGGGATTCAACTGATGATCAGCTGGCTCCAAAGCAGAAATATCAAGACTGGAGGACATGACAAATCAAAGCTACTTTCTTTGTAGAAGCCAGGAAGCAAAGCAGGAGAATAGTGTCAAAAAGGAAAAGACAAGGGTTAAAACATAGATCCCAAGGTCATGCATCCATAATCCACAGAGATATACCCAGAACTGATCAGGTTGACAATCTAGTTTAACTGTCACATCCCACCCTTTATCAGTTTCATACCCAAACACATCCTTAATCCATACTCAATCTTCAAATAAACACAAGGCCCTAATTCAGCCTAATGTGATAAAACTATCCTGTATACAACCCAAAATACAATAATCCCTTTCCTAGAATCTCAACAGTTCCAGCATTTCTCAAAAGTCCAAGTCAAAGTCTTTTTTGAGATTCAAGGGAAACTCTTAACTGTGAACCACTGTATAAATTTTTTTAAAAAGTCAAGTTGTATAATCCCAAAACATAATGGCACAAGGTAAACATTAACATTTCAAAAGGGTAGAATAGAGGGGTAGAAAAGAATGAGACTAAAACAAGACTGAGCAGGGAAAACATTAAGTCCTATAGCTTCTTGTCTGGAAACAGCCATATGGTGCTGAGATGTGGGTTTCAGGTTGTGTTAGTTACTTTTCTCGTTGCTGAGACAAAATACCCAACACCCAATGTTAAAGGGAAAGGGGTTTATTGGGCTTACAGTTCCTACAAGTTTCAGTCCATAATTGGCTGGCTTTAAGGCAGGGATGGGAAAGAGGCATCAAGAGGAGAAACAGCATGGTGCACACAAAGTAGCAAAGGTAACAAGGGAGTTTAATAGCATCTTTCTGCCCCCTTTATCTTATTCAAATTATGGAGATTAGGGAAGTGCCAAACTAATCATTCATATGTAGTGGTTTAGTAATCACACGCCCTTAATCCCAGCGTCACATAGTCACATATTCCAGATTCAACTAGCTCTGAAAAAGAAAGTCCCCCTCATCTGCATGAGGCTTTGGGGGGACATCTAAACACAAACTATAACAAGGTGGTTTGGAGGGCCTTCCCATCCCTGAGGCCTTGCTGGTTATAGCCCATATGACCTCTCTCTTAGGCCCACTCCAGTCATAGCCTGCAACTTCCCTCAGCAGATGTTCAGTGGTCCTGGCATCTCCAACTTCTGGTGCTTTCCACTGTACCATTGGCTTCATTGGCACTGCTCAATCCACTTCCCTCTCAGGAACTCTTTCTGGCTTTCTTGGCCTTCTTTAAATCTGGGTGGAAACAACCACCACCCCACAACTCTTACATTCTGCATGCTGGAAAAATTAGCATCATGCAGATGATTCCCACATCTGCTGCCAGAGTGAACAGTAGCCAGGTCCCCTTGGATCCTGGCACTAGTGACCTCTGAGTCCCTGGGAAAATTGAACATAGTGATATGAATCTCAGGGCACCGATTTGTTAGGAGGGTCTTCATGAACATAGGACTCAGAAATCTCTTCTCAAATGAAAGGTTAATACTTTTATGCCCTTGCACCTGTGATTATTAGGATCTTGTTGATTTCTAAGATATTCTTAAGGCCTCTTTTTTCTTGTCTCTATACAAACTGCTTAATTTTTTTAATGGTTTTAATCTTGGCAACCACACCTACTGTGGCCCTGACATTACATATGGATCCTTTTAGATCAAAATTTAAGGTTTTAAAAATTTTCTGCTGCTTTTTGTCTGAGATTCTCAGTAGAAATCTGGCTAGAAGCAGCTATCTGTGCCCATGCCACAGCCTAAATGTTGGGATGCCTTGATATTTCCTCTACTAGATCAATTAGTTCATTGCTCTTAAACTTAATCTCCTGTAAAGTCTCAATACATAGACAAAATACAGACAAAATTTATATCTGAGTGTAACACACATAGTCCAATTGACAATGGAGTCCATATTCCCAAATGAAACTCCCTGTGCTTGGTCTTTACTGTCCACCTTTCTACCAACATTCTCTTCTTTTGAGCTTTGACCGGAATCAACCCTAAGGATGTTTTTGCAGCATTCTAGGATTTCTCTAGTCTGGATCTCCAAACCTTTTTAAACTCCTCCCACAAACCACTTTGAAAGGCCTCTGAGCTGTATGGTCAGGAATAGTCATATCAATAATCCCACTTTTCTGGTATCAGTTTTTTTAAAATTAGCTTTCTTATTGCTGTAACACAGTATCTGATACCCACAATTTAAAGGAGAGATTTAACTCACTGACAATTGCAGAGGTTTTTTCATTGTCATCTGGCTCCAAGGCAAAAATATCATGTCAGAAGAGCACAGTGGAGCAAAGCTGCTTAGTTCATGGTGTTGGGGAAGCAGAGCAGAGGAACAGTGCCAGGGCAGAAGGAGTTGAGGGATATAGTATCTAAGTATCTTAGTCACTTTCTTTGTTGCTGTGATAAAATACCCAATACCTACAATTTAAAGGATAGGTTTATTTGGGCTCATGGTTATAGCCCATGGTTGGCTGGCTCCACAGCAGAAATGGCATGTCAGAGGGACACACCTGAGGAAAGCTGCTCATGTCATGGTGGCCAGGAAACTGAGAGAAGCATGGAGCTGGGCAGAGAGATAAACCCCTTTCAGTCAGGCTCCCTAGAGACTTGGCTCTTCCAACCAGACCCTACCTCTTAACAACAAGTCAACTATATCAGGTCTCATGATCCAATCACCCCTCAAAGGCCCTGCCTATGAGCCCTAAGCTTTTTAGGGACATTCTTAATCTAAACCAAAACACCAAGGTCACACCTCCATGGCCCACTTACACACACACAGAAGTATACTTTACAAAACTGCTGGGCAGAGCCAAAGCCAATCAAGTTAACAATCCAGCTTAACTATCATACTTAGTATTCCAGTGTAAGGTCCAGAGTTCATGTGAGGCTTTTTGGTTCTTTACATACTGCGAGAATTAAACAGTCCTGATGGATGTAGCTGACAGCTGTGGGGCTCAGTGTGAACCCCAATTTGTCGAGGACATATCTCTCACTTTCTCCAGTCTGCTCAGAGACTGGACTATCATTCTTTCTCAGTTCCCCTGCCTTGTATGCCATCTTTCTCATGAATATTCATGGGGGCCTGTGTGAAAAAATTGGAAGTGATGGTAGCAGGGGGAGATTCTAGAATCTGCTTTCATTTGAGGCAGTTATATCTGTTCATGAGTGACCTTAAATTTGCTGAAAGTTCAGCAGGTTTTTTTTTCAATCTCATTTAAGGTGATTTATTTCTTCTTCTACTTCTTGGATAAGAAAGAAAGTTGTCAAGATTCCTCTGTGTTTTAGAAGAGTCGTGTCATATTTTGAATTTTAGTTCAGTAGAGTTTCTTGTTTTTATTTTTATTAAGAATTGAAGACTTCAGTTCTTTCATGAGCTTTTAGAAAACATTCTCTCTTTGTATTATTTGGCTTCTTGCTTTGTTAGAGTCAAAGAAAATTCATCTCACAGTTTTTTGTCCTCCACAGAAGTGGAAGTTCATGTCTGCTTTTGAATGCCTACGAGGTGTGATAAAACTTATGATGTTTAAATTAAAAACAATTTATTACAACAAAGGATGCATTGCCATTAATCCTCCGTAGAATATTCCCCCCTCACTTCCAGCATACTTGTCCCACCATTCTTTTTTTTTTTTTTGAGTACATGAAACTTAATAGTGCTGGTTTTTACTTGCAAACATCACTTAAAAGTTACAGATGTCAAGAAAGAGTTTAAAATAGTATATAAATTTTCATCATGTATCTATGATACAAATTTTTTTTCCTTTAATGAAGTTCATATCATACACCATATGGGATATAATTTAAATGTTATATATATATAAAGTCCAATAAACAAAATTATCTTTTCAGATCTTATATCTTCTCCTTAAAATCTCGAGATATTCTTGTGATGTTTCTGAAATTAGATCTTCGGCCGATTTATTAGCAGACCGTGTGGAAGAAACTTTAAAGGATCCAGATTCAAGTTTGGCAGTAGCTTCTCTTACTTCTCTAGTTAAACTTTTATCAAACTCTTGCCGCATCTCAGCCAGGTAGCTCTCTATGCTGCTGATTAAAGGCTGTGGGTTTAATGGAGGAACTGCTAAGTTTTCTCTGAGAAGAAAACTTCTCGGGAACAGCAAACTATGATGAAGATTTCCAACACAAGGATATTCTAGGACAGGTCTCGTACTAATACTGTTCAGTAAAGATTGGTTTTGTTGTTGTTCCACCAGAAGTTTGGTATTGGCCTCTTGTAGCTTCCCATTAGCCTTGTAAAGATTGTTTAGTTCACTGGACAACAACTCTCTAGTATTCAATTCTTCTAGATAGCATTGCCTATATTTTTCCAATTCAATTTTATTAGACGCTTTTTGAGCTTTCATTTTAGAGACCTCTGCCTGCAGGTCTTTAATTATGAGTTCCATCTGACTTCTCATGGAAGCATTATTAGTCTCTCTTAATTGCTGTAAATTTTCTTAAGATGTTGCTTGTGTCTGTAAAAATAGATTGACTTCTTTTAATTTTTCTACTAATTCCTGGCTGGCTCTTTCTTCAGTCTCCTGCTTATACTGTTCTACTTGGCCATATTCTACCCCATTCTTCTCTATGTGACTTCTCAGGTTAACTACTTCTTCCAGCTTCTTTTCATTCTTCTCTAGTGTTTCACATTTCTTTTGTATATTTTTTCATAGATAATAACTCCTGGTATAAATCATTTTTATCCAGATGTAGACATTTGGATGATGCAGTCTCCAGTTTTGCTGCAAGATCATCAACCCAGTTAGCTGTTTTTGAAATTCACCATTTTTCCTCTTTTCTTCATCCAAAGTACATTTCTGATATTCTGTTAATGCAGTTTCTTTAATTGTTCTTCATCACCTTCAGAAGTTTGTAGAGGTTTCAGTTCACAGTTGGCTGGCTCCAAGGCAGGGTGGCATGGCAGAGGGACATCTCAGAGGAGAAGACAAGCAGCAGCAGCAATAAGCAACAAGTGACCTGTCCCACTCTTCTTGCCACTTTCTGAAAGTTCTGACAGCTGTGTGTCTTCCTCGACATTCTGAGTAGATTCAAAACATTTACCTTTCATGGGAAGAGTCAGAAGTTACATGGTGACATGTCAGTGAATAAGGTGCATGAGGGGATACCATAGTATTTTATTTGATAGAAATTGCCATAAATATTTTTATTTGGTTCAGGTCATTGAGGCAGCCACGAAAAGATGTGAAAGAGGACTACCAGACATACTTTAGAAAGTGGGAAGAATGATGGGATATGTGTGTTTAAAGTGAGGGAGAACATTCTGAGGTGAATTAATGGCAATGTGTCTTTCACTGTAATAAATTTTTAACATTTTTTATTACACACCCTGCCACTTGGGTGCCTTGCAGATACCACTGTTTAGACTGAACTAGAATTGTGTAGAGCAGAAGTAGGAACAAAGCTGGTTGGTAGAAAAGGTTGCCACACTCTTAATGCAGTCATAATTCTGGATGAAATTGTGGCTAGTAGTCAGAAAATCCTATTCTAGACATTCATTTTCTCACTACTGTGGCATTCAGTTGAAACAACTGAAAAAAATGGAATGGTTGAGTTAGAGCTTCACTGGGTTTTGAACATGTAGTTTTAGGGTTGCCAGAAGTAGCTATTGAGAACATTAAATTGTATTATGTTTATAAGGACATAAATTCATTGGTCATGAATTTTGTGTTTTCATTGATAATTGACCCAAATGTTTTGTTTGTACAAGGTAATACAGCTCATTGACATTAGAGTATAAATACTAATTTGAATTCCCTATAATTTCAAATTTTCACCTAAATTTAGAATAACAGTAAAATAGCAAATGCTTTGAAATACTCTTATACTGAGCTTCCTGTTTATTGGTCTAGTGATATATTTGCTTAATCAATTGTACACATTATTTTATAAAATTAGGTATGTATTTACACTTGACCTTCAAGGACCTGTGCTACGCTAATTGAAAAATATAGTTAGGAATAGCAGTAGTTCTGGATTAGCGTAAACCACAAATCATTTGGATTCAGATGGCTAGCAATGTTTATCCAGGTAAGTCTTCATAGCCACATTGAGACCACTGGACAAAGATCTACTGGTCTTCTCCATAAACTGTAGCCTGAGGTGCTCTTCATTCTTAGTTTGTACTATAGAAAGGAGATGAAAATATAAATGAGTGATTCTGAGGACTGAGGTCTCAAATCAGCACTATGGTGCGAAACTATGTGTTCATCTCTTAAACCTTCTGTTTTTCCCTGTATTGGTTCTTATCTATGAAATCGGATTGATTTGAGAAGAAACCAGTGAATGGATTATGAACTACAACAGAACCTTATTTTAAAGATGTCTTATGCAAAGGGAAGAAATTCATTTATAAAAATGATCCAGAATGTAACCCACTTCATCTCCCAAGTAATTAAGTCCTAAATTAAATAGTTGTCTTGGTGTGTTATTTTTTCCGAGTTAGGAGCTCATATAAGGGGGAGAACATGTGGTTATTTTATTTAGAGATCATGTTTACTGATAAATTTAAAGATTAAATCATATTATTTCCAGCCAAAGGAATAGTTCCCAGTAATTTTTAAAAGGAACTTGATCCTAAGTATTTTAAATTTTGTTCAGAAATCACACATGAAGCTTTCAAAAAATCTTAAGCTATGTCCAAAATTCACACTCTCTGGCTAGTTACTTTTAAGGTGTGGTTCCAGGTAGGAACAATTGCTTTCTCTAAATCTCTAAAATGGTGGTGCTCACAGTGTGGTGTCAGACCAGCAGCATTAGCACCATTTAGTAAACAGATAAGAAAATCAACATGAAATAAACCATACAGAGCTGGGGATTTAGCTCAGTGGCTCCTTGCCTGCCTTGCAAGCCCAAGGTTCTAAATTCAATCCTTGGTGCAAAAAAGAAAAAAGAAAAAAGAAAAGAAAAGAAAAGAAAAGAAAAGAAAAATAAACAATACACATTCAAGATAAAACTGGATACAATGTGGCATATTAATGCCCCTAATGCCCTCAAGAAATTAACACCACAATTAATGAACATATCTATTACTCATAAAGGTACCCTTACACCATTTGGTAATCCCTAAATCCTTTCCACATTGGTTGATAATTACTGATATGCTTTCTGCTATACAGATTATTCTTAATATTTTAGAATTTCATATAAATGGAATAATATAATATATACAATTTTTAAATTAATAGAATTTTTGGGCAGTATTAAGTGCTCCATACAGAGAAATAGAATGCGAAGTACAGAAGGTTTCTGTGTATAGTACCTACTGCCTTGCAACTGTCTGCCCAATTTCTATTATTTTTGTCATCTTGAATTTGTGTGGTAAATTTATTACAATTAATGAGCTGATATTAGTATATTATTATTAAATAAAATCCATAATATACAATACAGTTTACACTTTGTGTTGTATATCGTGCAGATTTTGAGAAAACCAGCATGTATTCATCATTTGAGTATCATACACAACAATGGTTTACAGTAAAAACACCCATATGCCACCTATTCATTCTCTTCTTTCTATGAACTCCTAGAAATTGCTTTATGTTTCCATGGTTTTGCCTTTTTCAAAATGCCATATGGTTAGAATCATTTAGAGAGTAAAAATTTTAAGTTGATTTCTTTTACTTTGCCATATATGTTTAAAACTCCTCCGTATCTTTTTTAGCTTGGTAGATCGTTTCTTTTTATTGCTGATAATAGTCCTTTGTACAGACATACCACATGTGTTTTTGCATTCACCTCTTAAAGGACATTTTGCTTGCTTCTCAGTTTTGTTGATTAGGAATAAGGCTGCTGTTAGAATTTATGTGCAAGTTTTTGTGTTGATGTAAGTTTTCAGTTCATTTGGGTAAATACCAAAGAGTAGGACTGCTGGATCATGTGGAAAGAATATGTTTGGTTTTGTAAGGAATTGCTAAAATATCTGCCAAAGTGGCATTCCCATTTTAATGAATAAAAGTTTCTTAATCTTAGATCACTGAAAAGAAAATTTTGTGTTATTATCTGTTTCTTTTTTGTAAAACAAATCATTTTTGTCTATATCTTGTACTTCCAGTAACTACTTTGAAGATAATGATACATGGTGTATTAACTATTGGTGTTTTATTATTTTGTTATGAAGTTTTATTTTATTATTTTGTTATGAAGTTTTGTTTTATTTTTTCATAAAATAAGTAAATTTTTTAAAGTTTCTGTTGTTCCATATCTTGGCTAGTATTTGATGTTATCAGTATGTCAGATTTTGACCATTCTGATATGCATGTAATGACATTTCATTTTTGTTTTAATTTGCAACTTCTTAATAAGGTAGAGTATCTTTTCATCTTGTGCTTGTCATCTGAATTATCTTCTTTGGTGAGACATTTGTTTGACATTTTACCTATTTTGATTGGAATTATTTCATATTGCTAATTTTAATAATTATTTTTTGTATGTTTTGGATGCAAATCCTTTATCTGACAGCATTTTTAAAAGATATTCAAATTTTACTATGTACCCTTAAATTGTACTATGTTTGACTGGCTTTTTTCACTAAACAAAAATATTTGAGAATTATCCATACTGTTGCATATATCAGCAGTTACTTTTTGTTGTTTGTAACAATGTTTCATTGTTTTGATATACCAGATGTACTAATCCTGTAGAGAGACATTTGGTTGTTTGCTGTTTTTCAACTGTCACAAATGAAGATACTGTAATATTCATGTACAATATATATTTTTTTCTGTTTTTCCTATGACCAAGGCATAGAGTAGCTATATCATATGATAGATTTATACTCAGTTTTTTGAGAAACTACTATATTTCCAATGTACTTGTATCATTTTATTCCTACCAACACTGAGTATTCCAGTTCTTCCACATTCTAACAGTGTGCTTAATCGTCTTCATTTTAATCATTCTAATATGTATATACCATAGAACAACATGATCTTGAGTATTATAGCTTTTAAAATTAATTAAATAAAGTCATATGTCTCACTTTGTTCTTTTTCAACATTTATTTTTCAATATTTTAAATTAATTTTATTGGTTTTGACGTTCAAGTGAGAATAAAAATTACTATAACAATAAAAATAATTTAAATAATTTGCCTTGTATATGTTTATCTAGAGTGCTAAATTTCAATGTGGTTTGTGGGGATCCCTGGAATTCCTCTTTCACAAGGTCCCCAAATGAAATTGTTCATGGTAACTTCTAGATTTTTTTTTCTCTTTCATTCTTTCAAAAGGTGCAGTGGTGTTTTCTAGAGGATATTTAATGTGTGGTTTTGTCATTACTTTGACAGTAGTTAGAATGTTTGCCTATGTATCCTAGTGTATTAAAACTCTCAGTTTTCATTTTGAATATGATAAATATCTATACATGTAACTCATAAAAAAATCTCTTTGGCATCTTTAGTGACTTTCAAAACTGTAAAGTAGTTTTGATAACTGAGATATAGAGAAGAGGTTAAAAAAAAGAAAATGGTATAATAACTTGTAGGGAAAGTATAGAAGTGAGACAAAGAAAGCAATTATGGTTAAAGTGTAAGAAAAGGAACACTTTCAAACTTTAAAATGTACTGTATATTCTCTTTCAAACTGTGAAGGGGAGGCAATACAAACACATCTCTACTTACTGTTTATGCACCCTACAGACATGCCCTTTATTCTGGGGTTGGCAAAACTCTGGTTTCTATAGCACTAGATTTGCTGTCTTGTTCCTTTATCCCAGAGTTGTATTTAACCCACAGCTTCTTTCCATTAAGCTTGATCAAATGCAGCATTTTAAAAAGATTATGAGCAACTGTCACTGGTTAACTTTTTTCTATTATAAAAATATCACTGCAGGGACCGAGTGAAGCTGTTTGGTATTGAAGAGCTTCAGTGGCTGCTGGGATCCTGTCATCCTAAGGAAATTCAAGTGCTGGTAGAAAACAGTATAGATGACTGTCAGAGTGAACATCACAGTTTCTGTCTCTCCATGTCCATTGGCACAATCATTATTTGTTAGTATGTGGGTGGTTTGGCATGTATGGAAAGAGATTTTCGAGACTAAGTCATCAAAGATTTCAACTCATGTTTAGTGTCTTGCATTGGCATGTGATTGGTAGCTGATTCTTCATACTTCTACTTCAGTATCATTTGGCTCTAACACTTTACCTTGCTATCTTCTATGTACAAGCTTGGGATTGACAAAACTATGGGAACTGCACATATTTTGAAAATTCCACTAACACAAATCATGATAATTTTTGTTAAATAATGCTACTCTTTTTTTTTTTTTTTTTTTTTTGGTACTGGGGATCAAACTCGGGTCCTTGCACTTGCAAGGCAGGTGGCAGAACCACTGAGCTAAATCCCCGGGCTCTATTCTATTGCTTTTAGTAAGTACTGTATCAAGTTTCTTTTGCTATTTATAAAAGTATTTACTTAATGTTAAAAACTTCGTCATAGCACAAATCTAAAATATAAAACATTAGGTAAGCAAAAATTCTTTTGAGTCTGTAATTTATGATTACTTACACTTTTAAAGATCTCTAACTTGCTTTTACTATCCAAAAATTACCTTGTACATTTTTTTCATATTTACAAATAAAATATATTCTTTGTTCTGAGATTAATTTTAGATATTCAAAGTAAAACAACTGAATAAGGGTTTATAAACCTCCTACAAAACAAGTTAGCTGTCCATAGAAATACAATTTGTTATTTTACATATTTTTAGATATATAGTTTGATTTTAAACCAATAATTATCATATTAAATCTCAATATATTATAATAGAAAAAACTTTGGATTCCAAAAGTAATTTTAAACATTCACATTTTAAGTGCTTCCCTGGGCATTTGTAAGTGTTCTTCAAAATAAATTAACCAAATACCTGAAAATCTGCAAACTATTTCAATAGTATCATCGCATAATTAAAGATTTAAGAGTAAATAACTCTAAGGAAAAGATACTGGAAGAAAATAATTAAGATTCTAAGAAATAAGATTCAAATCTGGAATTGGTGTCGAGTGCTTTTTATCCCCTATTTTCACTGAGATACATTAAAATTACTAAAATATAACAGTATACTGGGCTCTTTTGTTCATTTTTTGTCACTATCAAAAACATGGCATTTTGTATTATGAATGCAGTGGATTCACTGTGTTTCTTTAGTGAACATTTTTGAGCTACCTCTAGTAATATGATCATGCTATTAAGACGATTATTTGAACGTACTCTGCATAGATCACAAGTACAACATATTATAGTTGTACAAATATTTTGAATCTGTGGGACTGTCTTGCAGTTTATACCCTCAAATGAAGAATATTTTGAATATCAATATGTGTTTGAAATTTTTTCTTCCTTCATGAGAATATATGATTGGCACATGGGAGTTGAAAGTCTATTTTACTCAGGTAATATACAATCTGCAAGTTGCCTATTTTTACTTACTTTTACAAAATAAATTCATTGAATTTTAAAGAATCTAACATCAACATTGTCCTATTCTCATAACTTGAAAAAAACTATAGCACGAGACAGTATCAATATGCAGTAAAGCAAAACAATGTGTTTTATCTCATTATTGTTGCAATTCTATATACAATAGACTTATGAAAGAAACTGAGGGACAAAAAGCAACTGAGTGAACTAGTAGACTAATGTGTTAAAGTAAAGGGAACTTTAAAATTGAGTGTGATGTGATCAACTTTCCTGTAGATTTAACTGTCTGATATCCAATTTCAATTTTCTCCTGTAGCCAATAGCTGTACAATTCATATGTCCTCCATGGGTAAAAATTAATTCCATAGATTATTTCATGTGAAACTGTACACTTTTAGAAAGCACTGTGTGTGTGTGTCTGTGTTGTGTGCCTGTGTGTTTGGGGGTGCAGTGGGTAATAAAGCCCAAACACCTCCTGTGGTCACCAGAGTCTGACCTGCCAGGCTACAGCTGCCTGCCGCTTGGTACCTTTAAAAATCATCGCAAAATCCGGGGCTAGTGTGGATTTGATTGGCTCTCATCATAATAAAGGAGATATTCCTAGGAGGCCAGACTGAGGGGTTGCTTCAGATATGTACACTATTCCTTGAGTGAGAGGACTAAAGATTACTCAGTCTGATGGAGGGGGCTGGGATGCTGGACTAGCACTTCCAGGATCTGGGGAGCAGGCTACCAAGGGAACTGAGCAGAGCCCTCCCTCCTTCCCTGACTCACTAATTTTATGCATTATACTCAGCAGTAAAAACACACCTGAGCCTTCAGCATCTCAATGGCCTTTTCAAGAATTGTTAAAGTGCCAGCAGTGCCACAGCCACCTGGAGCCTGGGTTGGGGCTTGGTGGTAGAGGGCATACTTTGTATGTATGAAGCTGGGGCCCCAGCCTTGTAGTTTCACTTTGCCAGGGGTAGGGCTACACACCTCAAATTCCAGCATTCAGAGGCTGAAGCAGGAGAAGCACCACAACTTTGAGGCCAGCATGGGCTACATAGTAAGTTGAAGACTGGCCTGAGCTACATAGTGAGACCTTGTCTAAAAAAAAAAGCCAGAAATAGGAAAGATTCACTAACTATTTGTAGAATGGATTTTGAGTAGTACTATGTACCCATGTATTGCTTTATACAGAAAGGAAATACTTTGTGAACTTACAAATTTTACTTTTTTATGACTTGGGAAATATAATATTATAGATTCTGATTTTGATCACTATCTCATATTGGGACACTTCAGAATCACTGGTGCAGAACTGAGGCCATCAGAAGTCTGCCAGGGTCAGAAAGGGGATGAAAGCAGAAGGTCCAAGAATAAGCCAGGCAGTGAAGCAGAAAGTGTATGGGAATGGAGGGAAGGAACTGAGAGATGATGAAGCAAAACCTTTGTTATATTTGGTTGCCTCGTGGTTTCTCCATCTAGGTTAAGCCTAGAGGTTCTGGGAAGAGATAAGAGGCCAAGGCTGTTTGTGTGTGGAGGAAGCCAGGGCTCTGTGGGCTCTGCCTTACACTGGTTCTTGGGAGCTGCTTGTGTACTGCACTAAAAACACACCTGAGCCTTCAGCATCTCAATCTTCTGTTCAATAAATTATTCTGGTGCAAGTAGTGCTGCAGCCATCAAATCTAGCTTCTTGACCTCATATTAGTGGCTTAAGATTGGCCACAGAAGGGCTATTCATTGCATAAATCATCAAATCCTTCAATTCAGAACTACTTTCTTTACTGAACAACCAGTGTATATACCACACACACACACACACACACACACACACACACACGTACACCAAATATGCTAGTTTGTACGTAACATATACATATACCATATACCAGCACACCATCAGATGTATCAAGTGCCCTCTCAGTAAGTTTAGCCTTAATAACAAAAAAAGACCAAAAAGCCCCCTTTATATGTGAATCATCTTCTTTATTATTACAGTTTTTGTAAGTATTTAAAGATAGCAATTATATCTGGAATCAGCTTTTCCATGTTTAATTAGCAAACCTAAGAGACAGTAAGGCAAGAGAGCTGCCTTCTGGAGCTTATAAACTCATCATTATTAATACTTGTTAAAGAGCTGAAAAGATTCATGCTGCCTACTTCAAAAAGTACATATTCTTACTTTACTGATTGCCAGTGGGCAGTTGTTTAGCTCAGTGTTCTTTAAACTTTAATGTGTATACAGAGTATTCGGGATCTTGTTAATTCACACAGATTCTGATTCTGTACATCTGAGTGGGTGTGAGATCTGCATATCTAACAAATTCCAGGTGAAACTGATACCTCTGGTCCTTGGACCATATTTTGACTCACGAGGATTTAGCTATTTGTGGCAATTAGAGAAAAGCAAACACAAAGTCAAGCAGATGCACTTTTAAAAATTCTAGTTTCTAAGAAGTAAAGTCTGAATAAGAGGAAATATGTGTTTTATCTTTGCGTTGAGAATCTTTGAATCTGGGGTATTGCTTTTTTTTTTTTTTTGGCAGATGTTTGTTGAGTTCACACAATACAGTAAAAGACTAAATGAGCTGGAAACATTAGCGATCTCAATTATACAACTCACTGACTACCCATAAGCCTGAACAATGAAAAGCATTCTGCATGCTTCACTCATTTAACTTCATTTAAACCCTTCTTGGCATCCAAGTTGCATTAATGTGATAACTCTTGTGTAGCAATTAACAAACTGTGGTAATTGTGGGCATTTCTGAGGTTTGTCCTGGTGAATGGGAGCAGGCTTTAGGCAGCTAATTCTTTGCTCATTTTATGGGGTTGATCTGGCTTGGTGGGAAATAAAAACAGATACTTAACATTTTCTTTTTCCATAAAAATCAAAAGTCAAACAAATGATTTATGAATATACTTTTCCACCAGGCATTTTCTTTTGGAAGTTAATTGTAAAAGATATTTGTCAAGTAATTTCTTATTTTTTGCTCTCTTTGTTAGGAAACTTATTGAATTTTGAAGAAGACAGTTACATAGCAACCACACAAATTCATGTCCAACACTTACAGAAAGATTAGGAAAGCCAACTGTTGTCCATTTCCCTGAGCCTTGTAAACTCAGGCAGATTGAAAGGCAATGATGAGCCTGTTCTGCAGAATACAGTATCCAATGCTAACAATACTAGATATTGTGTCTGTTCCAGTGCCTAGAAATTAATTGTATCTCATAAAAGGCTTGAGGAAGAGAGAAAAAAAAGCTGTTTTTACAAACTTGGAGGTTAGAGGATATTTTACCCAGAGGAGTAATAAATGGGTTTTTATTTATTAATTATATTGGTACATTTAAGGTATACAATATAATGACATTCATCATTGGAAATTTGCACCTTTACATAATCTCTCTTGGTTCTTATTTTTTCTCCATTCCCCAGCCCTCCCTTCAACCCCTCCATTCCTCCCTATTTACAAAGACTTTGTTTCCATTTATTAATTTTCTCATATTAATTCCATTGCCTTCTTTTTATCCCCTACCCCTCCCACTTCCCCTTTCCCTTTGCCCCTTTTCTTCCTATTTCACATTATCTATTATACCTTTTAGTCCTTATTTACACTTTCAGTTTCTCACACTAGAGAAACTATTTGGTATTTACACGTGTTTTCTATTTATTACACTTAAGAGCATCACCTCAATGTGCATCCATTTAGCTATACATGCTTCTAGTTTCTCACTCATGGCTGAGTAATACTCGACTTTATTAAAAAAACACATTTTTTTTATCCATCTCCAGTTGATGGACAATTGGGTTGTTTCCAAGTTTTAGCTATCACGAATTGTGTTGCTCTGAACATGGGTGCACATATATCACTGTGGTATGATTCTTTTAATTCTTTGGGGAAGATACCTAGCAGGGAAATGGCTGGGTCAAATGGGACTTCCAGTCCTACTTCTTTGAGGTATCTCCATACTGATTTCCACAGTGGTTGCTCCAGCAGTGGAGTAGGGTTCTCTTTCCCCAAAGCCCTGGCAGCATTTGTTATTGGTTGATTTCATGATAGCAGCCATTTTTTCTGGAGTGAGGTGGAATCTCAGCATTGTTTTCATTTGCATTTCTGGAATGACCAGTGATGTTGAACATTTTTTCATATGTTTATTTGCTGTTTCCACTTCTTTGTCTGAGAAATGTCTGTTCATTTCAGATGCTCATTTATGGATTGGGTCTTTAAATTTGGGAGGTCTGATTTTTTTAAGTTCTTTATATATTCTAGATAGTAGACCTTTGTCTGAGAAACAGCTGGTGAAAATTTTTTCCCATATTGTGGGTTTTCTCTTCACACTGTTGGTGGTTTCTCTTGCTGTGCAGAAGCTTTTCAGCAAGAAGAAATCCCACTTGTTTGTTTCTGCTAGTTCACGGTCAATTGAGGTTTTGTTCATAAAATGTTTTCCTACACCAGTGTCTTCAAAAGTTCTTCCTAACCTCTCTTCCAGCCAGTTTATTGTTTCTGTTTTAATATTTAGATCTTTAATCCATTTCGATTTTAGTTTAGTGCATGGTGAGAGATATAAGTCCAGTTTTAATCTTTGGCAAGTTGAAACCCAATTTTTCCAGCACCATTTATTAAAGAAGCTGTTTTTCCTCCAGTGAGGGTGTCTGGCTCCTTTGTCAAAGATGAGGTGGCTGAGTGTGTCTGGAGTTGTTTCTGCATCTTCTAATCATTTCCACTGGTCCTCAGGTCTCTTTCTTTGCCAGTAGGGCAGGAGCCTGCCCAGAGAGGAACAGATGGTTCTTTAGCACTGAAATATAACATTGTTTTCAAAACAACCAAACTGGTGGTTGGAAATCTGATTTAAAGGAACTAACCTACAACCTTCAGATATTGGAAAATGCTCATAAATTTATTGTATCCCATCCCTGGGAAAGCAAGGACTTCTTTCCTTCACATACACATACCTATAAATACTGCAGTATTATGCACAGATTAAGGATATTATATTATAGAGAACCAAGTATAAGAACTTTCTAATGTTCTGGCTTAATGTGTCATTGAGCCTAAATCATGAATGCAAGAGTAATTTCCTTGTAAAGTAACTTGACCTCATATAATAAATGGGTTGGTGCTGGTGGATTGATGGATTCTCAAATAAAATATCCTTTTATTCTACCAGATAGAAGTCTCCATTCCAAACTCTGTGGTCTGTTTAATCATTCATGTCTGAAAATTTCCTGCTTACCATCTCAACATTTTTAAAGTCATAGAATTTTGAAATCATTTGATAGGTTTTTTTTTTTTTTTTTTAGTATAGTTCCTGTCAAGGTAATTCAGAGGAATTTTGAGCAAAATGTACTTTTCAAAGCATGTGTAAGAAAGCCAGCAAAATATTTCTTCAGAAAAGTACAAGAGTTGGGGAATGAAAGAAGGTAGAAAAGAAAGAATAAAGAAGAAGAAAAGAAAGGTAAAATGGAAAGAAATAGTATGTATACTGTGTTATGGTTTGTATCTGGATATTCCTCCAAAGCCTCACGAACTCAGGCTTTTGGGAGGTGACTGGATCATGGTTGTGATACTCATCATTGGATTAATCCACTGATGGGTTGATACCTGGGTGTGATGTTCAGAGGTGAAGGCTGGTGGCAAGAGGTGGGTCAGTGTGGGCATAGCCTGAAAGGGTATATACCCTCCTCCTCCCTTGATCCCTGTCCATTTCCTTGCCTGCCAAGCCATGAACTGTTTCTCCTCTGCCATGCTGTTCTGCCTTAGAGGCAGCCAACTCAGGACTGAAACCTCTACAAACCATGAGCCAAAATAAACCTTTTCTTCCTTAAATTGTGAGTTGGGGTATTTTGCCCCAGAAACGAAGAATTCGACTGAGACATTATATTAACATAAAACACAAAATGAACCTTTACAAATATCAAGTAAAGTCTAAATTCTTAGAATCTATTGTTATATTAAACATCATCCTTTGAGTAGTACTTTCCTCAAAAGTTTGGCTTTATGATTTATTGAGTAACCACACCCCATATATCTGGGTTCATACTGTACATGTATATTAAAAGTATTACAAACCTACATTTTGGGTTAAGACTAGTTTTTGAAAAATGAAAGAAGAAAAGAAGGTAGCATAAAGTTTGCAGAAACACAGAAAATCAATTGATTCTAACCCCTAAGCGTTGTTCAGCTCTGAACAAAATAGTCCCTGAGATAGGATATCAACATTCTATGAACCCCCTAATAATTCTTAGGGTAGATTTCAGCTTAATAACACCTTTTGTAATACCTTTGAACATCAAGAAACAATATTGCTACATTAATGAGAAAAAGTTATTGCTATTAAAGTAAACATAAATTGAAATTGAGCATACTTTGTCTTGAGGTTCAAGAATGTTCCATAGGGAGCTAAAGGTGAGTAGATAAGTCAGAACACTAGATAGGGGTTTACAGCTAAAAAAGTTTGAATATTGGCTCCTGGGAAGCTGTCTAGGTTGCAGATTGTATCTTAAGTGCTAAGACGCTCTTCCTGGATACTGGGCTACAGAATGATCTAGCAAGAAGAACTTGCTCATCAGTATAGATAGCTGCTTGTGGCAATTCATGATCTTCACATGTGGAGTCCAGATTCTGTGCCATTAATGAGAGCAAATAGTGACTCCTTTCAGCCATTTTTCAGTGTTGTCTTGACTTAATATCTGTCTTGACCTAATATCTGTCACCCTATATTTTAAATGTTCTTTGTAGTTTTCTTTTATTTTCAAAATCAATGTGCCATTTTAGAAAAACTTTAGAACTACAGAAATATTTTAAGAATACTAGAGTTACCATTTGCCCCATATCCAATTTTTCCCTATTCTTTACATCTTACTTCAGTATTGTAAATTTGAATTGTTTGTCAAAATTAATTATCTAATACTGAAAAATCTTCCATTCACATTTTCTTAATTTTAACCTACTTCCTTCTTTCTAATGTCTTTTGACATGAACGATGGCTGGGGGAGGTGTGCTTCCTGGAGGTTTTATGCAGGGGCTTGCACATAATAGCAAGCACTTTATCCCTAAGATATACCCCTAGCCTCACCTAATGATTTTCTGCCCCAGGTGTCCATACAAGCATCCACAAAACCATTACATTTTGGCATCATATTATTTTATGGTCCTCTTGTCTGTGACAGTTTTTCCAACTTTCCTTAATTTTGATGGCTTTGAGGAATATGGGTCAGATACGTTCAGATTTTGTAGACACTCCCTCAACTGGGGTTTCTCTGATGTTTTCCTCATAATTAGACAGAAATTATGGCTTTTGGTGAGGAAGACCACAGAGGTAAAGTACAATCCTCAACATATTCTATCAATAGTACTTACTAAAGTATAAGCATAACTTTTCATTGACGATGTTAACCATGATCAATGATCACCTAGCTGAGGTAGGAGTAGGTTCTTCCACTGTAAAGATATCCCACCCATTCTCCCACCCAGTACTGTATTTGATTTTATTTTTGGAGACAGGGTCCACTGTGTAGTTCCTTGAACTCACTGTGTAGCCTAAGCTGCCCTGGAACTTGCTACCTTCTTCGTGCCTCAGCCTCCCAAGTGCTGGGATTACAGGCATGCACCACCATGCCTGGCCCAGTACTGTATTTGAGAGTCATTATACATAGCCCATAAATTATTTGGAATTCTTTTTCAAAAGAGGTTGGTATCCTCTTATTTATTCAATCCATTACTTATTCATTTATCCATTTATTTATTTATTCAATCAATCATTTATTCATGTCAGCTTGGACTCATGAATATTTATTTTAAACTTTGGGTTATACTCCAATACCATGGTATTGATTTTCTTGCTCAGACTGTTCCAGCTTTTAGCCACTGGAAATTCTTTCAGTAGGCTTTGTGTGCCTTTAACATGCCTTCATCCTTATGGATTTTTTTGAGCATCTCCTTAATTTCTGCATGATGAAATAATTCATACTCATTTGTACAATCTTTGCCCTAGACCTAGAATCAACCAAAGGCATGCTTTAAAAGCATCTAAGGAAAAATCACTCTTCCTTTGTCAAACAAAATCTTGAAGGTATAATTGCAGTTTCTTATTATCTGGTGACTTGCAATTCTCAGGAACATTTTGTGTTGTTTTACTGATATTATGATAAAGGAAACTTGAATCATTTCTATCGTTATTTTCCAAATTGATACTGGTATACCTAAAGTGATTCTCCCACAGGCTTTGTGAGTCAGACACCCCCCTCCTCTTTGCACCCAGAGCAAATTACACATGCATATCTTATAGTCCCTACCATTTTGAGTTGTAATGATTTATTAAGAGGTCTGTTTCCACAAACTTGACCCAACCACATTCAGCTTCATCTTACCATTGCTACCAGCTACTGTGGTCTCTGGAATATAACCACCACATGATAACATTTTGGGGATTGCTGGTTGAATACATTGTTTAAAGTTGCTTTCTGGGGTTTGAAATCCATCCCACTGTAATACAATGCTGGAGTTTTATCCTTTTCTATAATCCCGAGATTTAATAGCTTACCATTTTATAAAGTATCATACTAGAATTATGTTATCCAAATTTGTAGAGCTTTTCCTTTTAATTATTTGTTATGATATATGATTATACACCCAGTGAAAAATACTTTGAAATAATGATTACAAAAAAAGTTTTCTAAAGTTGAGACTCCCTCATATCTTAATGAAATCTTATTGTCATTTAAAAAATAACATTCTCCATGGTGGTGCAAACCTGGGAGACAGAAGCAGAAGAATCACAATTTCAAGCCTGGCCTGAGCAATTTAGTGACTTATCAAGACCCTATCTAAACAAACAAACAAACAAACAAACTGACCAAAAGAAAACCACACCTCAAAACTCAATTTCTCATACAATATAAGTTGTATATTAAGTTTTACAGTATAGAAAAACCCTGACATCTAGTCTAGAAAATGTGGCTTTTTTTATACTTTGAAGAGAAAAGTAAATTCTGGCTTTACCGCAAGAGGCAAAAAAAGGAAGTCTGAACAGTGAAAAGAAGAAAAACAGGGTTAGGGACCCTAGGATTGGATGAAAAACATGGTGACAGGGTATGTTTGCATTCTCTACCCAAGCCAGGAACACAAGGTGGTGCAAATCATGTCCTTTCTCCCCTAGCTTGCAAGAGAGGCCCCCAAACCAGTATTTGAGCTCAAGGTCTATATGAATTTCTTCTCACGATAATCAGATAAGGAGAAGAATTTTTCTTTCTCTACAAGGTCTAAGACTTTTCCCCTAGGACATCTAGGTGTTTATAGCAGGGCAGATCACAACATGTACTGAGCCAGGAACCTATTTCCTTCTCCCTGAGCTAGTAAATATGCCAGCACCCCTCACACACCTTCTGTAGACATTAGACCTTCAGGTTGCACCATTGAGAGAATCTTGCAACAACAAGCACCTGGCCTGGGACTCTCTCACTTCTCTCCAGACTAGAGAATTCTTCCCACCACCCAGAGATATTGGACAGTTATCCAACACTGCCATATGCCCAATCTGGGAAATGCTTTCTACTCCCCTTTCCTGTATGGACTAGGTTGCCCTGAACTGGGAAGCTCCTTCCATTCTCCCAGGAAAATTACTCGGAGATCACTGAGGCTATGTTCTGAATATGAATATAAATATGCATAAACCCACACACATACATATATATCAGAGAAACCACTGAAAACACACTGACCATTCAAAAATAATAAATAAACCAATATGGAATCCAAAAATGATTCATAAAGCCTATAAGAAGGCAAAATGAATGAACACACCCAATTTTAAAAGGTTACATGTTGTATAATTCCATTCATATAACATTCTTCAAATGATAAAACTATAGAATAAAAACAGATTTACAGTTTTTGGATTTAGAACCTGTGGTATCAATAGAGGGAGGCAGGTGTAAGTATAAAAGGGCAGTGCTAAGAATTCTTATAAGATAGAATGCTTCTCTATCTTGACTGTGGTGACTGACACACAAATCTACACATGTGATAAAATGTTAGAGAACTAAACATACTCATATACACACACACATGTACATACAAGTAGAGCTGGAAAATAAGATCAGTGGATTATATTGATGTCAATGTTCTGATTATTATCATGGTACTATAGTTTTGAAGGATGTTACTGAGAGTAATTTTAAAGACTATAAGGGTCTTTATTTTATGTTCTAGATTTTTGATGAATTTATGCCTATTTCAAAATTAAATGTAGATTTTCAAAAATGAGCAAAGCAACACCAACTCTTCAGAAAATGCTTTATGGAGAATCTATTAATGTTGTTTTATTATAGCACACACACATATTGTCTTTTTCTAGGTTTCTTTTTGTTAGAAAAAGCAATTATGCAATAACAAACAATTTATGCAATAACATTCCATTTACGTTATTACTAAATGAAACAATTCCGTATGTTATAGATAAAGATGTTAGTCATGAAAATATAGGAATATATCTGTGAATGATACAGATGAGTCTTGGTATAATGCCTACATTTTAAAAAGTGAGAGAAGAGAAATAGATAAGTATGGTAAAGTCTTAGTTGTACTTGTCATTTCTTTTCACTTCAAAAAATAAAGCCGAAACAAAAAAGAGTAATACATAATCTATATTTTATTGGATTTTTTTCTTCTGCATTTAGAAATTTTTCAAAATTAAAATGTTTTCAATGAATACAATTGAATACAGTTGATAAATTATATTCTTATTGTAACCTAGTTTACCCAGACTGTATAACTGAGTCATTTTGTTTTTTTTTGTTACTTTAGTTTAAAAACAAATTTTATTTTATTTCTTCTATTTGAAATCATTGCAATGGAAAAGTATTTTAACTTGAACTACATAAAATACCTTGAGGATATAATATTATTCTATATTATATTTGGATTAGATTAGATAGAAGAAAATTAATTCTAAAGAAATGTGAAACCGGCATTTGAATCAATTCTTCATTTAGTGTGCACATTCAGCTTTCTAGCAGGATTTGAGGCAAATTATAAACTAAACAAAACAACCTACACAATAGTCCAATTCAAGATAAAATGCGAACAAATGTAGAAGGAAACAGAGATTAACCATAAGAAGCACCACAAATCTGAGCAAAAGTAATTACTTTTATTGAGCAAAGTATTTGGATCTCAGTTTCTTGATAGTTGAGCTAAAAGTCAATTAAATTACATAGTTTTTATTTGTTGCCAAATGAGATTACCTTACTGCGTTGTTGGTATAATTTATCTTGAAATTTACTCATTTAGTATTCAAAATGTACTTGGTAGTAGTTTTAGTCCAGAATATCGCTTTGATTTTTCTTCTGTTAATCACTCTGGTGCAACGGACTCCCTTATAGCCTAGCAGGAAATTCATTCTTGGCAATGGTGAGGAGGGATGTCTTAGGCTACAAGTTTCACAAATCTTTTAGCCTCTTTTGTGATAGAAAAATTGGGAAGAGACAAGTTTTCAGTCAGTGATATTCAACAGTTTTTCACACAAGCCTCCTACTTTGCAACTTGAATATCCCAGTCACTTGTTTCCTGAGTCCTGGTGCTCCAGGAATCCCCGAGATGTCCCTCATCATTGTGCCTGCACTCTGCTGCTCAGCGTCTACAGCTATACCTTCCAAACTTAGGTGGAAAGGGTTGGACACTTGTCTCGCTTTCCCCTACTCATGCCAAAACTTACCCCTAAGCTGAGCTGCTCCTGCCTCCCCCATTTACAGTCTCCCTCTGCAAGCAGAATCTCATACAATGGGCCTTGGTCTGTCTCTTCAAAGGAGACACAGTACAAGGGAAAGTCTATCAAATCAAAGTTTAGGGTGAAGAAGGAATAGTGTTATGGGGGTTGTCTGTATTTCTCTCCAGTACTAGTACAACTGGTTACAGCTCTGTTAAGAAGACAACCAATTTTCCAATGATTCATGTGCAAACAAGTCAGACTTGTATGTGTAGCTTGAAATGAAGAATTATTTTAACATAGCTGAATGGATTGATTTCAACTTCATGGTTTTAAAAAATGTAAAATAAGAAACACTGTTTTCCTTTCTGTGTGTAGGAAGAAAGGCTGACAGAAAGCATGCCCATTAATAAATGAAAGATAGAGTAAATTAATTTCAATTCTGAAGTGGATATATGGGAGTACTTTATAAGAAAAATGAGGATGTTTGGTATTGACAGCTGGAAAGTGATAAAAAGCAAGCTAGAAAAGTGAAGCTAGGAAAAGAAATGGCATAGGCGTAAGATTACAATTCTCATTTTCTTCTTGGGTGGGGTAAAATAAATCCATGGTAATTTGATTTCTTCTGTTCGCAATGAGACCATAGATATGAATATCAAAGGCAGAAAATGTTCCTAAGAAGGATTCTTTTGAATGGAATTGGAAGCTTCTAATACAGTTGTACTCTCTCCTTGCAAGATATTTACTCCTTTTTCTAGAAGGTAGCTATGATAAGCTACATTCCAATGGAAGGATGACTACACATTTGTCAGTTTAATCAAAACTAATACTTTGCATGTCTGTATATAGTCAAGCAAATATAAGTGTTTAAGTGAATCATTTTGTGATTGGACTTGTCTGTCTGAGGATGGATCAGTTCAATGAATCTGCTATTGTTTCTGTTAGACTTTTCAGTATACCTTTCAATAAATGACCAAGCAGTGTATGTCAAAAGCTTAAAGCTTTGCAGTCTATGTAGTCTCTGTCACAACTTGCACCCCTGCCTTTCGAATACAAAATAATGACAGAAAATAAATAAACAGATAAGTCAGGCTACTTTCTGATAACACTTTTGAGAAAAATGACTAGCTGCTACTGGGGCCCCTGAAATGTTACCAGAAACCTCTGGAGTAGGCTCCAGTCTCCTACTAAGTGTACAACACAGGCCTGAGTAAAAAACTAAAAGACAGAACTAAAAGGCAGAACAGAGAGACAAAAAAGTAGGATGCCAGGATGACCAAGGGCAGTGAAATCGACAAAAGAACTGGCTAGTCCAAGCCACTGATTTTTATTGGTAATCCATTGGGGTAAAGGTGAGCTACATGCAAGGGTAAAACCACGTGTGAAGATATGCAATCTGTAATCCTGTGGTTTCTATGGAAACCAATGCAAACAAGGCTCATAAAGGAAAAAGATGAAGCATTCTTGAATTAGAAACAGAATAGACAAAATATATGATTGTAATTAGAACATTGACCTATTTTAGAAAGTTTTAATTGTAGAAACAGAATTTGGGTGCAAGTTACTCTGAACTGGCCATGTAGGCTTTAGCTGGACTCACTTCTCAAAACAAGCCAATTGTGGGGTTAACTGTTCACAGCCTGCACTGCTTACAGGCTGCTTTGGACATAATCAATATTGCAGTCCCCTGCAAGCTGCTGAATTTAGGCCATAGTTTGCTGACACTTGGCATAAAACATCTTAGTACATGGGATATTGGCCCATTGCTATTGCTTTACTAGGGATGCTATGAGAAAGGTATAGTTTCAGAGCTTGGGAGTTATAAATTGTTGCCTAAATTGATATTTATAAAAAAAGAATATTAGCTGACCTGTTTGTAAGCTAATCTGTACACAATTACTGTTTTTCAAGATTACAAATACTTTATCTAGCCCTGTACTGTTTAAAAATTAATATACTAAAATGATATGTACTACTTTGCTGTGTAGAGAACATGTATTTTTGAGTAATAATATTAAAACTAATGCCTCCCTTGTTAACCCCTGGCTGGGAAGGACCAGCCCCTCCCGCCAGGCCTGGTGCTGGGGCCCAGAGCAGCCTTGAGGACATGGCTATCCCTGCATGAGGTAGCTGCATTGTAAGGCCCCCAAGCCCACCTCCCAGGCCTGCCCAGCACCCATGCAGACCCCTGCCTGAGGGGAGCAGGAGAGGTGGGCAGAGCTGGTTTTGGGAGCTGCCCCTTGACCCACATTCCAGCCTCTCGGGAAAGGCACCTTCCTGCCAGGGGCAGCCTTGGGGCCACGGTGGCCATCAGAGGCAGGCCTGGTGGGGCTGTGGTCACTGTTGTTCCAGGCAGTTCTCGGTCACTCCCTGAGCTGAATGGCCAGCTTGGCCAGCACGTTCTGCAGGTAGTTGGGGTCCGGGGTAGCCGTGGCCCATCATGTTGCTGTCCATCTCTGTCTTGTGGTGGATCTTGTTCCACACCACTGTGTCTCTCACCCTCAGTGCTGGATGTCCCGAAGGTGAAGATGAATTGCCTCCTCTAGGCCACCTTCAGGAGCTCTAGGACCTTGCGGCCCTGGGCCTTGAAGGTAGCACTGAGGAGGAACCCTCTGGCAGTGAACAGCTTCCTGGGGTTGGGGTGCTTAGGGCCCTGGATGTCTTGGGTTTTTTGCTTTTGTTTTTTTTGTACCGGGATTGAACTCAGGACCTTGTGCTTGCATGGCAGGCGCCGGAACCACTGAGCTAAATCCCCAGCCCATGCCTTGGGGAATGTTGTAAACTATGAGTATCATCCCGAAGTCCTCGTGGCCGGGCAGTGACACCTGGAACCTGAACACCTCCATCTTCCCCTGGGGCTAGGTGCCAGTTTTCTCGCCATAGATGGTTTTGCAGGAGGGCGACTGCAGACTGCTGTCCTTGTTCCCATTGCAATACATGGCCAGCAGGCACAGCAGGTGGAAGGCATGGCTGGACTTGGGGAAGCAGCCCACAGCCACAGGACCAAGGGTCTTGCTGTCAGTCACATCACTGTACCCAGAAACCACAAACAGCTTCTCCATGCAGATCATGCAGTCCTCATCCAGGGGTGTCTTCAGCTCCTCGGTGTAGTTTCTGATCATCTGTTCTGGCTCCAGCTTTGGAGCCCCCGCTACGAGCGCTTGCTGGACCATGCTGGGCTTTGGCATCTCCCTCATTGACCTTTTATCCCCCCAATTTGAAAATGTGAGTGCACTCATTTTTCTTTTTCATGAAACTTGAATTCAAAGGCACAAAGGAAAATTAAATTGGAAAAGAGAAGAAATTAAATAGCCTGAAAAGTAAAACTAATTAACAAATTCAATGCAGAATTGTTAGTATGTGGAACTTAGGTGAAAAATTTAAATAGAAATTATTCATGCATATATACATTTATGTAAATGATTTATTAAAAAGTACTGTGTATTATATTTATGATCGGTACTTTAAGGGGCATATAAAGTATAAAATAATTCATGATCATCTCCTTTGTTGGAGAACTTAATCGAAATTTCATTGCTTTTAAGTGAAACTAAGATATAAAGCCACATTTCAAACCATTAATTTCTCTTAGTATAAACTCCAGGCATTTAGCAGTTAGTGTAGAAGGTTTTGCGGAAATAAGTTAGCCAAACCATATTTTTCAGGAAGTGACTGAGTAATAAACAACTTTTCTAATTCTGTAAAACCCATTGATTAATATCCTATGTACTATGGCTCCTGACTTCTCTTTGTGATCTTCTCTTCACCTTCTTTAGTAGCCAGTACACTTCTGCTATAGTTCAGCTATACATTAATCCTGTTCAGTTTCGATGTGTACAGCAGTGTGAATAAGAACCAAAATATATTTGTTTGTCTTCTATAACTATTAAAACATATTTGATGAATAAATAGTCAATTGATTCTATTTCACTTAAATTGAGTACTTGGACAATCTTTTAATGAAGTCTCAAAATCTACCTATTTTTCATTTTTAAATAGTCTCAGGAGGCACAAATGGTACCATGGAAAGATTAGAGCCATGTGTCTTGTGTGTGTTATGCATAGCTTAAAAATAAAAACATCAAATTTAAAATTTTAGTGTTTTCCATTACCAAAGCAAGTGGTAAGTTGTTACCCTCAATCCATCTCTGATGTGGAGACCAGAGGTGAGGTGACAGTAAATGCTGAAGTGAAAATGTGAAAATGCAGATTGGGAGGATCCATGATTATGACAGCTGCAATGTCTTTGAATTGGCACTAAAGAAAAGCAGGTATCTTTAGGTGAGGGCGAAAGATAAAGTCTAATACAGGAGGTTAAATGAAAAGATAGATTAACTGGACTAAAATTCAGCGTTTGGAGGGTAGGTGAGAGGAAACCAGTCCACTTCTGGATCACAGTACCCCTCCCCCAGCTCAGACTCAGTGTATGCCTCACCTTCGGAAAGGACCTGACTGAGGGTGAGGGCAATCAGGCCCTCTGGTGACAGCCTGAGAGATTCAGTGGACTCACAGTCACACTGTCCTACCTACAGGACTAGAGAAAGAGGCACATTTCTAACCCAGTTACAAAAGCCACATTTACTACCAGTGCGAGCAGGCAGTGTGACACTGGGGAGAGGGAACATTTCTCCAACACAGGTAATAACAACAGTCATAAGCCATTCCTGTTACGTACAACAAGAGTGCTGCACCTGAAATATTTCAGTGTCCTACCCGTGACTGTCAGCAGGGACATCCAGCAACTCCTATTTGAGAACAGCTAGCAGGAGGAAGTGAAAACCTGTTTTGTGACAGTTACATATACCAGAGTCAGAGAAGACGTGGCGACTCAGCATCTTGGAAACTCAGCAACTTGGCAACTCCACAGAGCCAGGATAAAAAGAATTCCCTCCTGCTGTTTCTGTGGACAGGGTCCAATCATTCATCTGTGCTCAAAGAGGTGGGGATTAGCACCTGCGCCAGTGCTTTTTTGGCCATGCAACAGGCAAGGACAACCTGTGTAGGGAAAGATACAGAAAAGTCCACAACATTTACCCTGCACATTGATTAAGGTAATTAGATCCATGGAGGTCGGCCAGGGGCCCGTCTGGAGCTTGAAGCCAGGATACGAGTCAGCAGACGCTAATAATCAAGGCTCTGGACAGGCAATTGTCTGGCCCACAGGGGGAATTGCTTGGCTAATCAAAAACAGACCTGACACCAGTGTAGAGAGAGCTGTGTGGATGCTCTGAGTTAATGCTATAACAGTGTGAAGTGTTTTTTTAACAGTGTGATTTTTTTTCCTTATTCGTATTATAATTTTTGTAATTGTAGTTATTGTAACCTTGCTACTTTGTTAGCTTTGGGTCATTCTGGGTGGTTTTGTTTGTTTGTTGTTTTCAATTCTCTGTTCTCATTTTTTTTCTTTTGGTTTGGTTAATTATTATACTTTTTTTTTTTCGTCGGTACCAGGAATCAAACTCAGGACCTTGCATTTGTGAGTGGTGTGGTGCCACTGAGCTAAATCCCCAGCCCCAATTATTAGACTTTTAAATTTCAAGGGTCTCCCCTTTGACCTGGTTCCTCTTTAAGGGCATCCTCCCACCCATCTTTCCACCCTCTCTTCACCTTACATTTTGTCCTTCTCTCCTTCTCAGTATCTCACTTCCTTTCATTCTCCCTCTTCCTCTCCACCTACATAATGGCATAAATGTGACAGGGAACCAAATAAGTGCATTAGAGAATAAGAAAAAAAAAATTCAACAGGGGCATTTAAGGACCTGTCAGGTTAATCCTCAACAAAATTGAGCTTAGAGGATCCAAATAAAATGAACTACACCTACCTAAAAAATTACATGCAAATATATTAACAGACACTAACAATTTCACAGCTTCCCTCAGTCTCTGAATACATCTCCACCTGTTTTCATACATCCTCCTGACTATACAAATACTCTGTCAAACTCCTCCTAAAGTAACTCCCACGGGGTCTCACTTCCTACTTCCTTTTTCCTTCTTTAACTATTGACACTTGCCTTCCTCTCACCCTATCTGCATGCACCTTTTCTATTACTCTTCGTCTCCACTTCCTCTAGCCCTCTCAATATTCCCAGTAAAGGGCTACTGATAAAAGGGTGAAATTATCACAGTATTTTTCATGTTGATGACTGATCTATACTTGACTCTGTTGACACTGTTATAACCAATAGAAATTACCTCCACAGAGCACCGTGATGATGGCCAACCTAATTAAATTAAATAGGTTGGGAGAATAGACTATCTCTAGACAAATAAAACCAAGAACACATCACTGGAAAACAGAACCTAACTAAAGTGATCCTTGTTTTAATAATAAACTCACTTCACCCAATTTGACCTTAACCTTTAACACTAATTAATTAGTTAATGAAAATAAAAATAAAAACATGAAAAAACAAGGCAAGAAAATGCCCCCAAAGAACTCCAATTTTCCCAAACAGATCCAAGGGGGCACCAAAAGAAATGAAAGTTTCTGGTCATTAGGGAAATGCTTATGGAAAAAACTCTGAGAATCCATCTTACTCTAGAAAGAATGGTGATCATAAAGAAATCAAATAATAGCAAATGCTGGCAAGACTGGGGGAAAAGGAACCTTGTTTTCTTATCTGTAAAGTGGAAATATGTGCCAAGCACAATTGTAAACCTCTTGCATGTATTAACTCAAACTTTTGCATGTTTACAATTATCCTTGGCAAGTGCAGTGTTACTTCTTACTATTTTTCCTTTTCTAATTGTATCTGATATAGATATTTGATTTTGTCATTTTGTAACTCCATTCAATTTTTAACTTGTTTAATTTTTAAACTTTTATTAGTACATGTTTATAGTGCATAATGATGACATTCACTGAAGGAAATTGGTACATGTACATAACACATTTAAATCCCCTCCCCCCCTCCCCCCAACATTATTTTTTCCAGCATCAGTTTTATCTTTTGAGATCTTATAAAATTAATTATCACATACACGGGTTGAAAATCATACTAACAGACCAAATGATATATAAAACATGTAAGACTTGGGGCCAGGGATTTAGCTCAGTGGTTCTGCCGCCTGCCGCGCAAGCGCAAAATCCCAAGTTTGATCCCCAGTACCAAAAAAACAAAAACAAAACCAAAAAAACCCATGTAAGATAATTGTAAGTAAAGGTAAATTATAAGTAAAGATATTATAAGTAAAGGTAAATTATTTAATCTTGAAGACCTCTTTCACATTTGATGATTTTTGTTTTCCTTTTAATTCTTATTTTTTGATGTAATAATATCTTCTCAATTCTCTTTTTTAAGAAGTTGTTCTTAATTTACTATATTATCTTTTATTGTGTGTTTAGGGGTATTTTGATATTTTATATTCATTCTATTGGATGAATTGCATGTTCCTAATGATTGCTTATGTGTTCATATTTTCAAATGAAGGCCAGGTTGTGTTGTGAGCTTTGTTGGATATTGTATAATTTTTTATGTTGGACAATAGCCCTTTCTCACATATTGGGAACCTGATCATAATAGTCAACAGGGTACATGTTAGTTCAGACTTGAATTCAAGATAAGCATAGTACAAATGCCAAAAGAGAAATGACATATTTACTAACAATAGTCATTCTAAAAATTACATGTTTTCTTTATGGAACAACATTTTAGTTTTTCTTCTTATAAATCAGTTATTTGCATGCTTTTACTTGGATTGAAGAAGGAAGAAGGAGTACCTGGCACTGGTTTTCAATACTTAGGCTTTTGTTTAATCATCCTATCTTGATTTCCAAGATTTGCTTTGTTTTATCTATTAATTAGCCTCCCAGAATCTATGAGGCTCAGATTATCTCAGCAGGTACAATGATTAGAGAGCTATTATTTAATGGGAGAGGCTGAAAAACTACAGCCATGGGCCACCAGTTTTATAAAGTGATATCGGAATATAACCACATCCGTTCTTTTAAGTATTGTCTATAGTTGTGTTGTTCTGTAGTAGCAGAACGAGTATTTATAATCAAGACCATATGGCCTGAAAGTGTAAGTATTTACCATTTGACCCTTCAGAGAAAAGGGTTGCAACTGTTTCACTTATAACTTTTGACATTTTGTCAACATCTCTTCTACAATAATGATTCATTGTTCCTTTTTCTTTCATGAATTTGGTTTTCTTTATATAATTATAATTTCATTTTCATATATTTCATGAGAAACGGGAAGTATGTGTAGTTTTTAATCTTCCATATTGAGCTACAAGCCAATTTTCTTTCATTTTAATTTCAGTAAATTTGAGAGGATTCTGAGAAAATGGCAAGGTAGAAAGCAATGGGAATGCACTTCCCTACCTAGACAATAATTGCACTAGCAGATTCTCTCGGATGTAACTGCTTTGGAACTCACACAATTTTTTTGTTTGTTTTTTTTGTGTGTTTTTTGCAACTGGGGATCGAACTCAGGACTTTGTACTTGCAAGACAGGCAGCAGCATCACTGATCTAAATCCCTGGCCCTCCACAGTCTTTTGAAGGTTTGCAACATTTAGCATAAATGGGCATAAATTTGTAGTTAATTTTGGTCATTTTCAGCTCTTAACACAATAGTAGCTACTAATTTTCAATAACCATGGCATCAATTCTGTATGTGTTTGTGGGACAGTTTGGACACAATTTGTGAGAACTATGGCAGGTATAAAGGACATTTCCTCAAAATATCAGAATCTGTACTCTGATTGATAATCCCTGATTACATTCATAGACATGCAGACTTTTTAAAAAGGAAGGTGGCCATTACTGTTATTTCTTCCCTCAATTATTGCAAACACCCCTCCTTCTAGCTCAGGTGACTTTTAGACTATATGAAGGGAAAGCATTTATTTCCTTCTCCCCTTCATTGTTCTCTTTCTGCTTTTTGGAGCCAGATGTTAAAAAGCAGCTACTAGTATAAAGAAAATCAGAAAGTAAACATCCATGCCCAGAGAAAGGCACATGATCAGAAGAGACCTGAGAAGTTTTGAACTTTGTGCATAGACTGATCCTTGATACAGAAAAAATCTAACAAGCAAATAAACTGAAACTATTACTGGAAAATGCCTGATGATACATCTACTAGACAAAGACTTTAAACAAATGTTTTAGAGACATTCAAGGAAGTGAAAGAAAATGTGAAGATAATTTAAAAAACTCATCTATGATCAAAATTGAAACATCAATAATAAGAAAACCTAAAAAGAAATCCACAAAGAAATTTTGGAACTAAAAACTACTTGAAAATATAGCTATGGATATTCAGTGGCAGACTTGAAACAAGAGACATATCAGAAGACTTGAAATAAAAACAATGGAAATCATTGAATCAGAGGAAAAAATTCAAAGAAAAGTAAATAAAATGCAAAAGACTCATGAAAATATCATCTAGAGGACCACATATACATTCCAGGGGGTCCAGAAAGAGAAGAGAGAGTGGGGAAAAGGATGGAAATAGTATTTAAAGTAATAATGACTGAAGGCTTCTCTAATTTGATGGAAGACATGAAACATAAACATCAAATAAGCTCAATAAACTCTGAGTAAGTTGAACTACATAGACACACAGGAAGATATATTATAAATTGCTAGCCAAAGAAATTCTCTTAAAAGCATCAAGAAAGCAGTGACTACTCACATAAAAGGGATCGCTGATAAGGTTTGTATCATATATCTCATCAGAATTTGGAGGCTGGAATGAAGTCAGCTAATATAATCAAAGTGCTATAAGGAAAACCCAGAAAACAGTTGTCAACCAAGGGTCCTATATCCAAGGCAAGTATCCTTGATAAATGATAGAAATGTTAAAATATCCCCAGATAGAGAAAAGCTGAGGAAGTCATTACCACTAGATACGACTTTAAAGAAATGCTCAGAGTCCTTCATAATGATAGGAAAGAACACTAGAAAGTAAATTAGAATTGTAGAAAGAAACAGACATTAATACAATAAATACGTAGTCGTTAGAAAAGCTTATAGTAATGTAACAGTGGTTTGTACTTGAAGTTTTTGTTTGCTAAGCAATTTTAAAAATTTTTAAGAAATAATAGTCTAAAAGCTAGTATTACTATAATTTTGACTTATAAATCCACATTTTGGTTTCTGTGTAACTTAAGAGACAAATGTATTTCAAATCATTATTAGTTTATGCTATGAGCCGCGTATCATATAAAGGTACAATTTTTGTGAAGTCAACAGAATGGGGTACAGAACTGTACAGGAACAGCCTTTTTAAATGTTATTGAAATTAGTCTGTATAAATCCCAATTAGAGCATTATAAAGTGAAATGTTACATATGTGGTATATTTCAGTGGTAGAGTACTTATTTAGCATATAAGAAGCCCTAAATTAATCCCTAGCACCAACAAACATGCAGATGAACAAGAGATAATAACAAGAGACAATCTCCATGATAGCCACAAAAATGTATATCTAATATACCTAAAAATAAATAAGGGAGTTAAGAGAAAGTTATTTAAGCATTTCACTTTTAAAAATCAACTAACCAACAAAAGAACACAATAATACAAGAAATGGGAGATGAAAATTCTAAAAGGCATTTACAACACAAATAGCAAAATGACAGAGGTTGTTTCTTACCTGTATTTAATTTAAATGTAAATGGGTTGGACTCTCCAATTAAAAAAAAATGAGATTGGTAGAATAAATTTGATAAAAATATCTAACTACTTCCTGTCTACAAGAGACTCATTTTAGATCTAAAGACATACATCATATGAAAATAAAACAATGGAAATAGGCATTCTATACAAATACTAAATAAAAGAAAAAGTTAGTTAGAATAAGACCAAAGAAAATAGATTATGTCAAAAAAGTGTATAATAATAAAAGTAGGATACTATATATTAATAAATAATTTTATAAAGATAAAGATATGATTATCATATATACACTTAATAAGAGATATAATCCTTAATCAGCATATAGGAAGCAAACAACAGTATTGAAGGGAGAAATATAATGTTCTACAATAATATCCAGAGACCTTAATACCGTATTTCAATAAGGGATATAATAGGAACTTAAGTAAGGAAATAGAATATTGAAATAACACAATAAACCAACTAGATCTAACAGGCATTTATAGAACTTTCTACTCAATCACAACAACACATATATTCCTCACAAATATAAATGGAACATTTCCCAGGATAGAGTAGATGTAAGGCCTCGAGTTAAGTCTCAACAGATTTAAAGGGAGAGATATACAAAGCATCTCCTCTGACCACAGCCAGATAAAGTTAATATTAACAACAGTAGTAAAACTGGAAAATTCACTGAATCACACACTCTTGAAAAACCAATTGTTTGGGGCCCGGGATTTAGCTCAGTGGTTCTGGTGCCTGCTGCGCAAGCACAAGGTCCTGAGTTCGATCTCCAGTACCAAACAAAACAAAACCAAACCAATGGTTCAATTAAGAAAACATAAGAAAAATTAGAAAATACTTATTGGCAAATTAAAATGCAGCACACCAAAATTATGGACTCAATGAAACAGGGCAAAGGGAAAAATTACAGCTATAAATGCTTCCCTTAAATATAAGAAAGGTCTCAAATCACCAACCTTACAGCTTAAGAAACTAAGAAAAGCAAAACTAGAAAAACAAAAAACAAAGTATGTCCAAAATTAGCAGAAAGAAGGTAATAAGAGGGATTAGGATAGAAATCAATTAAATAGAAAATAAAAATAACAGAGAAGAGTCAATAGAAATGAAAATTGTTTCTTTGGAAATAACAACAAGATCTACAAAGTTTTTAATTAGATAGACTAGGAGAAAGAGAGAAAGAGAGCAGCCTGAAACTACAGCAAGACAGCAAGAATGGGCTGAGTGAAGAGGAAATATTGAATTATTTTTTGAATATGTACAGAGTTTGAATTTTACATAACAGAATTCTGGAGATGAATAATGGTGGTGGTTGCACAACATTATGAACATATTTAATAACACTGAACTGTATATTTAAAATAGGGTGGTAAATGTATATGCATTTTACCACAATAAAAAAGATGAAAAAATAGACAAGCTGCAGCCTGAGAGAAAATATGTACAAATCAGATGTCTGACAGAGACTAGCTTTTACGATATATGTAGAACTCTCAAAATTCAACATTAGAAAAACAATCCAATTAGAAATGAGCAAAAGAAATGTCACCTCTGACAGTATACAGATAGTAAGTACATGAAAAGAACTTCAGCATCAGTACTGTTAGAAAATGTAAATAAAACCTGCAATGAACCGCCACACACCTATCAAATTAGTAAAATAAGAAAGAGGGGCAGCATCATTCGTGATGTGGAGGACTAGGTTACTCAGAATTTGCTTGTAGAAATGTAAAATGATATAACTTTAAAAAACTCATTTGACTGTTGCTTCCACAATTAAAAATGGACTTCCCATATGACCCCCAAATTGTATTCATGAGAACATTTTTCTCAATGATGAAACCTTATTTTCATGCAGAAACTTGTAAACAAATGTTTATACTATTTATTAATAATCGCCATAGAATGGAAATTACCTAAATGTTTTCCAGTGGACAAGTGGTTAAAGTGAGGTTCATAATACTATAGATGATTACTCAGCAATTAATGAAATGGACTATTGATATACTCAATCACTCGGGTGACCCTCAAAGGAATTATCCCTTATTTTAAAAATCTTCAAAGCTTACAGCCTGATTCCATGTATATAGCATTTATAAAATAAAAGAATAATGGACATGATAGATAAGTGGTTGTCTGGAAGTAGGAACAGGGGACAAGATAATGTGTCTGGTTAGACATGGGTAGTAAGAGGGTGTCTTTTGGCAGTGGTACAGCTAAATGCCTTGATTATGTCTATAGTTCCTTGAGACTGTATAAATTTAAAAATGGCATAGAGCTACATAGACAAACACATTCAAATGTATGTATGAATAACTTGTGTAATCTTAATAACCCCTACACATTATGCCAAGGTTGATTTCCTGGTTTTGGTATTGCACTGTGCATGCTGCATACATAACATCAATCCTATAAGATGTAGAGTGAAGGGTATACAGGACCTCCCTGTCATTTCTATGCAACTGCCTATGAATGCATGATTTTGTTTTAAACAAGTAAACACATTATGAGTTCACTGTTTGGAATGTATTCTTTCTCTCTTTGTTCAAATTATTTTTTACATGTTTGCTGTACAAGTACTTTATGTTCATTTTGAGGAGTATGTATATGTACATGTACCTACAGCTTGTTTTTTTTCAATCCCCTTCCCTTCCCACCTCCCTCCCTCCATCTCTAACTCCTCTTTCCCCAATTTCATTATTATTGTTTTATTGTTATTCTTAGCTCATGTTTAGGACATATAACATTTACATTTATGGTGGTTATCAGTTCCTAGATATAATATTTCATGTCTTAATTCTTCTTACTTCCCCTCCGCCTCTCCCTTCGGTCTCCTGGACCCCTTCCCATTTGCAAATAATCTATCACTTTGTTTCTTTATTTTGGTTTTTGTTTGTACTTTGCCTTACTCAAATGAATGGAATCATATTCTTTTTTTCCATATTCTCTTTAAAAAATCTTTATTTCAATGTAATACAAGTAGATATTAATAGAGAAAATATTTTTTAAAAACAATCTTCTTACTTCTATGAAAAAAATAAATCAAAATTTCATAACAAATTAATAAAGAATAACAGTTAATACACTGTGGAATACGTACTCAAATCTTTTCTACCTTCTGATTCTACGTCTTTGAGTTAAATTACATCTTATTTTTCTCTACTTATTTTTCTTTTATTCTCCAACATTATTGCCTCAGTTTCTACTTCTATTTTTCTCTGCTTTTACTCTTATCCTACCTTTCCACCTTATTTTCTCCTTTTGAGCCATGGCTTTCTTTAATTAGAGATTAATTATTAGTTGCTAAATTGCTTCCAACCATTGTCTTCTCATGCTGGCTATTCAAACCATCCTTTCACTTGTGCTGTGAAATTAGGAGAAAAGAAATTCAGCCTGCTGATCCCTTTATACCTATTTCTACCACTGGAGGACACCGATATTTCATTGAGTAACTCATTATTTTTAGAATAACTCATTGAATACAACTAAACCACCATATACTGTAGCTAGTTGTTTAAGAAGTAACCAGCTATTGGAGCAAAGTTATATTTGTGATTTTTTTCACTTTTTCTACCTACCTGGTTTAGTATGTATAGGTTTCACATATCAAGAAACTTTATTTTTTTGTTACCTGATATGAAGAAAACTTCTGATGGAACAGTCATTGCCTGATGGCTAAGTAAAGTTTGATGGTTAACTCTGGTTTTTTTTGGGTACCGGGGATCAAACTTGGGTCCTTGCACTTGCGCAGCAGGCAGTGAAACCACTAAGGTAAATCCCTGGCCCTGACGGTTAATTCTAGATTTCAGTGCTACCACTCTGTTTCTCATTACACTCCAGATAACTGAGAGGCTGTGTACTCACCACCTTCACATCATAATGATGGGTCAAGATGAATGAGACCTCTTTGTGACCTGCTTCTAGCATGTGAAAAGGGTATCTATTAATACATACATGTCTTAAGAGGCATTCTAACTTTCCCGGCTTCATTCAACTTGACTGTTTATTTGCAAGCAGAGATACTTTCTCATTGCTATTCTTCAACTATGCTTGTAACTTAAAATAAACTCATTTCTTGTAGAGGTGCAAAACTCCTGAATTCACTGATCGTTTTACTAGAATTTTAAGAGATGTTGCAATTCTTGTGACAAAAAAGTGAAGAATCTATGATTGACTTGGGTTGAATTAAAAACAGAAATAAGCTTATCATCACAGTGATAACCAAAATTTCATTGAAAGTGTATTTGAAAACATCGTTTCTCGCAATAAAAAAGCCTATTAACTGCCATCATTTTCTAGGACAAACAAAGTAGAATGAATGAGAAATGGGAGACTTTGTTTACCAGATATGTCTTACTTTTAATTTTGGCTTCAGATTTTTGAAATGACTGAACTCCTACACCACCCCACTCTATTTCTTGTAAGATGTACTCACCAATAACTCTTTCACTCTAAATTTGCATAACTGCAACTTTCTACTTGTAAAGATGTGTGTCTTCATATGCGACATATGTAGGCAAATATAATTAACTCTACTGTTGAGGAAAGCTACACATAAAAAAGGCTTTAATTATTTGGTCACTATGTAGGCACTTTTATAATTTAATCATCCAAACTAATTAAATGTCAGACCATTTATAATACAGAAATCAAGCTAAGAGTCTAGGTCATCACAGGTAGATCTAATTAGACAGACACACATAATCACGTTAGGACCATACTAAGAAAAAAGATAACATCAAGTTAGAGAATTACTTTTTTTCTTAAATACTTCTCTTAGTTCTGAGTTGAATTATTTGCACCATTAGGAGTTGCACAAATATGTAAGTGTGTGAGTACACACTTGTGTGTGTGATTCAATTGAGTTTATTATATTTCATAACACAGTTCTCAAGTGGATCTGCTTTGATGTTTGTCTGAGAGTTAATTAAGAAATAAAAGAAAAGGGAAAGCATAAACAAATAGACTACTGTATTTTAACCCTGTGGTGGCGACATGGTTGTTTTGATTCTGATTTTGCTTAAGACAGCGGAGAAATTAAAATATCAATAGATAAAAACTAGAAATAATAAGAATACCCCTCAGTAGATAACAATGCAAAACTTGTCTCTAGTTTCATTAATTTTACTTTTAAAAAATAAACTTAGAATATATTTATATCAGCTTGTCTTAAGAATAGATAGAAATATAATTACTATGTATAGATAAGGTAACATATTTGTTTTGTGAAACAAAGTGGAGCTTGTTTTAAAATCACAATACATTATTAATATTAACCATTTGTTCTAAGCAAACTTAAGATGCAACTGGTCACAATTTAATTCTTATATCTCTTATAAGATATATAGAGAGGTAACGCTTTCATTTTTAAGACTTAAAACTTCTTTTAGACTTATTTGCAGTTTTGGTCGATGTCAGACACATTTTGTGTTTGATGGTTGTTTAATGTGTATGAATAAAAATAGCCAAAGGTAATGAAACTCTCAAAAAGATAGATAGCTGACTTCAGTGAGCTAGTCTAGTTCTTTAACAGCAGGAAAACATTATTGAACTGATTTCCAGAGATAGGATTACCTTTTATTTTTTGTTTCCCATACTAAGAGAGATCCCCTTTGTATCATGGAACATAGATTTGACTAGCAGGCATTAGCTCATATATATATTTAAAGTAATTTAGACATGATTATTTTTAAGCCTGAAAGAAAACTAAGAGATAAGGAATAGGTTTTGAAACTAAGTATCTGATTTGAATTATGAAAGCACACAGAAATACATAATACATCTTTGAAGTTAATCCTGTAAAAACAAAGCAAATATAATCAGAATTTCATATAAAATAGAATACAGTAATAGACAAATTTTTTAAAATATGAAATTTAATAAGTACTAAGTGGAAACACTGACAAATATTTAAAACTACAATTTTTTAAAACTGCAATATTTAAAATAATTTATACTTACACATAAATAGATGGTGCAATGTAATGGCTGGACTAGGTTTAAGAGGTAGATCCCAATATATATGACAGTTTAGTTTATATGAACATAGAATTTTAAGATTTTACTATTATTAGTTGTGCAGCTATAAACTGTAATATGCATCACTGTAACATGACGTCTTTAACTTTTTAGGGAATACATGTCCATCATCAGATGAATGGATAAAAAAAATGTGCTATATATACACAATGGAGTATTACTCAGACGTAAAGAAGGATAAATTTGAGCCATTTGTAGGAAAATAGATGCATCTTTGAGACCATAAAGTAGTAAAATAAATCAGACACAGAAGCTTAAATATCTCATGGTTTTTCTTATAGGAGAAACTCAAAGTATAAATAATATAAAGGGAAAAATAAAACATAGATAAGGGGGATAGACAGTTTGCAAATGGGAAGGGGACCCAGAGATAGAGGAAGGGGAAGGGAAGGAAAAGAGGGAGAAGTAAAAAGGATAAAGATGAAATACGTACATGTACCAACTCCCCAAGATGAATGTATTCATTATGTACCTCAAACATGTATTAATAAGAAAAATTAAAAATTAGATGGAAATTTAGATCATTGGGAAATAAATTTTTAAATAAATAATTTTGAAAAAGTTTACTAGAGATCTAAAGAATAAAGGGGCAAATGGGAAGGAGAAGTGGGAGGGGTAGGGTAAAGGAAAGAAGGGAATGGATTTAATATGAGAAAATGAAAAAATGGAAACAAAGTCTTTGTAAATAGGGAGGGATGGACGGGTTGAAGAGAGGGCAGGGGAAGGGGGAAAAATAAGGACCAAGAGAGATTATGTAAAGGTGCAAATTTCCAATGATGAATGGCATTATATTGTATACCTAAAATGTACCAATAAAATTAATTTAAAAATAAAAATAAAGAATAAAGCTTTATATATAATTAACACCTTATGTTAAATAATTTGAAAAACAGCCAGAGCATTTTATATGTAAATTAAACAATATAATTCCAGAAAAAATGCTAAATTATCATAGTACAGGTGAAATCTAAGACACAAATTCAAAAAGTCATAAAGCAAAATAATATATTTACTACATTTATTCCAAATAAATACATATCCATTTATATTTATTCATGAAATTTACATTACAACTCATAATGCTGTTTGGTTCCTTGTCCTTGTCCCCATGTTCTATTTATTACCTTTCAAATGGGACCATGAAATGCCATCTTGTGGCATAAATCCTACCATCAGCTTGCGGAATAACCCTAACTTATTTGATGACCCTTCAAAGATTGCAGAAGCACAGATTTACTCCTCTTTTCCAGCTGCGACTCCTTTGCTTGTTCCAGAAGGAGAGGGTTCTGGATTTTGTGGTCAGCACCTGTTCTTTATTAGTAGTATCATTTTAAGTGTTTGTAGTGCCTGTTCTTCCCGCTCAGTGAGAAGTGCCTGGGGGTTGGAAATGTCTCTCTTTATGTTCACAAATGAAGCAGGTTTGTTCTGCAAATAATGAAGGGAGTGTCTTAAAACATAGTTAAATCTTTAAAGTCTAGAAACTGGATAGAGCCTGCAAGTAACCACCTGTCCTAGCCAAAATGGCAGATGCAGAGAGGCAAAGAAAGTCCCTTTGCTGGGGAAGATATGGAGAAAAATGATGTGTGCTGTACTGAATTCCTGTGCTGTGATGGACCAGATTTTCTAGGCCCTGAAGTTTAAACCACTTGAGAGGACTTGTTTCACAGAAAGTATTGTAAGACTACAGCTACAAAATTAGTCATAGGAAGGAATATTTTATTTAGAGAGATGTGTGCAAGTGAGAGGGCCTCTGAAGCTGCAGTTTCATTACTTTTCATGCTAAATCTACTTCTACACCTATGGCAAGTATTACTGGATTTGTTGTACACCCTTCACTGGCACTTATTCACACAATACTTAATTTTGTCATTTTACTTCCCATGCCTAGCCCTTAAATTTCAGGGAAGTATTATTGAAAATTATGTTCTCTCATCTACTCTTTCATTTCTCTGTCTGTTGCCCATCTATGCTCCTCCTGTATCATATATTTAGTGTTCATGGTTGGTGCTCATATGTATATAATATATATAGTTTGAATAAGTAGTAGAAGAATGACCACTTGTGAAACAAATGTTTATCTTTTCAAATTGGTAAATAATAGATTAAATGTTTCTATAAAAGATATTCTAAAACTGAGTAATAAATTGGAAATGATTGAATCATTGTGGATTGACCCAAGAATTTAGAAAAGTAAGGAAGTATTATTCTTTTTTTAAATGGGTTGGTTCCTTCTCAATATACTCAATTAATACTGAAGGTCTCCTTGAGAGATGGCTGAATTAATTCAACAAAGTGAACCCTCTTCAAGAAACACTACTCCTCCCCTGTTCAAGAAAATGCCAAACTAATGCCACTATCTTTGTCTGGCATCATTTTTATAATCATAATGTCATTCCTGACAAATTTTTATACCACCATCTCATCTCAGATATAAATGTAGATGTGGGTGCACTTTTCTAGTTTTCTTCATCTCTCCTCGCCTTCTCCCTTATTAAAAAATTACCCATGTGGAAAATTAAAAAGAAAGCAAAACTAACTGTAGAATTACAACTCACAAGCACTCCAATTACTTGCAATTTTCATAACTATTAACAATGCCCTCCCAATGGACTGCAGCATAGATGAGATAGGCTGTTGGTTATGCAGAAGCTCCAACTCAATCTTTCCCTCCCTCTCAAGGAGACACAACACAGCAAATAAAGGAAAATGACATTAAAATAACCTTGGACTAATCTTAATTTATTATTTTTTTAAAAACTAGGATGATAGCCTTTTTCTGGTAATATAACAAATTATTTCCAATACAAAGATGAATTCTTTAAGAAAATTCTGAAAATACAAATTTAAAAAAATTTCTTTTGCTATGAGCATCTTGGTATGTATTACTGTTATATTATTATTGCCCAAATAAATTCCATTAGCATTTAAGACAGATTGACTATGGAAATACTACAAAGGTAGACAGTAATCTCATGTTGATATGCGTGTAATTGTACAATTGAAGTACAAGAAACACTAGGTGCAATTATTAAGGGATTCCTAAGGATTCCACCTTTTGCCAACCTTTTCCATGTAAATCAATCCAATCCCAGTCACGAAATCTCACTTGCTTTTTTCTGACTACAGAGAGAGCTGTGTACCTTGGACCCTTGAGTTATGACCAGCCTGACATATGAACAACTTGAGTTACAACCAGAATTTTAGTTTTAACTTATGTACAAAGTCTTCAGTTATGACCTGAATGCAGGCCACTTGTGCTTCCAGATGGTCTCAGATACAGAGTTAACCCTTAAAGAGTTCTGGAGGGAACATTACAGCATCCTTTCCTGTGTGGGGGTTCATTGAGAAATCCTGGGCCAATGTCTAAGGACACTGTGATCTGCTTGTATATAGAAGAGAGACTTTGAAGGCTGTGTAGAAGAGTCTGAGCCTTCAGTTGACCAACTTGAGTTACAACCAAGCCTTCCTGGCATCTCCAACTTTCAGAGTTCTCCACTGCACTTTTGGCTTCATTGTTTCAAATTCACACAGGAGCCTCTCAGTGGCTCCTTGCCTGGCATTCTTTTAAAATGTAAGTGGACACTTACTGAACAATTTCTGCATTCATCATAGGACCATCATAAAACCATCTAAATCATCAAAACCATCATAGAACCATAATAAAACTAATATCACATAGAGAATGCCAGGGTCTGCTGTCAGCAAAAATAGTAGCTAGTTCCCACTGGACCATGACTACAGTGGCCTTGAGTGCATGGATGGGTGAGCACAGTGAAATGAATCTGTGGGAACCAGTCACTACTAGGACCTTCTTGAGCAAAGGATACCAGTGAACCTCTTCTCAAATGAATGGTTAATACTTGCACCCCTGTGCCTGTGATGAGTGGAGACTTGCTGATTTCTATGATGCCTTCAAGGAATCTTTCTTCTTGTCCCTGTGCAAAATACTTGATTTCTTTTTAATGATGCTAATCTCTTAGGAAGCATCTCCTTTGGCCCCATCTTTATATATGGCTCCTTTTGAACCTATATTTAAGTTTTTCAATTTTTTTCTGCTCTGCTTTATGCTCCAGATTCTCACTAAAAATCTGGCTAAAGCTGTCAAGCTGTATATATGCCCAATCACTGGACTGCTTTAAAATTTCCTCTACCAGTTAAATTAGTTTACTGACCTTAATTTCAGTCTCCTGCAAAGTTTTAGACATGAGCAAAATGTAGACAGTGCTCTTCCTCTAGTGTAACACATAACACACATGTCCTTTAGTCTTACTACCAATGAAGTCTGTATTATGAACTGAAATCTTATGAGCCTGACCTTTACTGTCTGCATTCCTATCAGCATTCTAGTTTTCTGAGCTCTGACCAGAATTACCCATCAATCTCTGCTTACTGTATTATAGGGTTTCTATAGCCTGCATCTCCAGAGTTTTCCAAACTCCCCCTACAAACCAGTTCCAAATTGTTCTGAACCACTTGATCAGAAACAGTTACAGCAATGAACCCCTTCTCTGAGAATAATTTTCTTTATTAATCAACTTTCTTGAAGCTGAGACATAATACTTAACACCCACAACTAAAAGAAAGAGAGTTTTTTTTCTTAAATTCTTTTATTGGTACATTTTAGGTATACAATATGTTTACATTTATCACTGGATACTTGTACCTGTACATGATGTATCTTGCTTCTTATTTTTTCCCCATTCCATGTCCTCCCTTCACCCCCTCCACCCTTCCCTATTTACAAAGACTTTGTTTCTATTTTTTCCTTTTCTCATAATTTTTCCTTTCCCTTCTTTCCTTTCCCCTTCCCCTCCCACTTCCTCTGCCCCTTTGGACCTTTACTTCCTATTTTAAATTATCAATTATTCATTTTAATCATTTTAATCCTTATTTACACTTTCAGTTTCTCACATGAGAGAAACTACTCAGTATTTACACATGTGTGTCCTATTTATTTCACTTAAGAGTATGGCTTCAATATGCATCCATTCAGCTATAAATGTCTCTAGTTTCTCATTCTTTATGGGTGACTCCATTTTATTAAAAAACCACATATGGGCCAGGGATTTAGCTCAGTGGTTCTGGAGCCTGCCTTGAAAGCGTAAGGTCCTGAGTTCGATCCCCAGTACAAAAACCAAAAACCAAAAAACACATATGTTCAACATCCCTGGTCATTCGAGAGATGCAGATGAAAACAACACTGAAATTCCACCTCACCCCAGAAAGAATGGCTGCTATCAAGAAATCAACCAATAACAAATGTTGGCAGGGGTGTGGGGAGAAAGGAACCTTTCTTCATTTTTGGTAGGAGTGCAAACTGGTGCAACCACTGTGGAAATCAGTATGGAGACACCTCAATGAACTAGGACTAGAGGTCCCATTTGACACAGCTATTCCCTTGCTGCCTATCTTCCCAAAAGAATTAAAAGAATCATACCACAGCGATATATGTGCACCCATGTTTATAGTGGCACAGTTTATAATAGCTAAAGCTTGGAAACAACCCAAGTGCCCATCAACTGGAAATTGGATAAGGAACAGAGCTTTGATTCAGTTCACAGTTTTGGGTATTCAGTCCATGGTTAGTTGGCTCGAAACCAGGAACATCATGGTGGTAGGACATGGCAGAGCAAAGCTGCTTAGTTCATGGCAGGTAGGAAGCCAAAAAAGGGAACATTGCTAGAGATGATGGGTCCAAAGACTAGATATAAACCTCAGCATCAGGTCTACAAGACTCACACAGATCTACCCAGGAGTGTGCTTTATTAATTCCTTAGGGGGCTCCCAAGCTAATCAAGTTGACAATCCACAATTCATTTTCCTTGCTTTATTGCACCTTTTAGAATGCTTTGAGAAGAGTGGTGAAAATGAATATAATTTTATTTCAGATCTTACAGTGAACTAGATCTGTCACAATTAAGTATAATGTTAACTGTATGTGTTTTGTGCATCATTTTTATCAAATTAAGAAAATCCTTCCATTTTTATTTCCCTGATAATTTTAACCATAAAAGTTTATTGAATTTTATAAAAAGAATTTTTTGTATTAAATTCTTTTACTGGTACATTGTAGGTATACAACACAATTACATTTCTCATTGAGAATTGTACCTTTACATAATGCATCTTGGTTCTTATTTTTTCCCCATTCCTAGACCTCCCTCCCTTCACGCCCTCCACCCTTCCCTATTTACAAAGACGTTATTTCCATTTTTTCCATTTCTCATCATTTTTCCTTTCCCTTCTTTCCTTTCCCTGCCCCTCCCACCACCCCTACCCCTTTGGACCTTTTCTTCCTATTTTACATTATCGATTATTCATTCTAATCATTGGTACATTTTAGGTATACAATATAATGACATTCATCATTGGAAATTTGCACCTTTACATAGTCTCTCTTGGTTCTTATTTTTCACCCTTGTCCAGCCCTCCCTTCAATTCCTCCATTCCTCCCTATTTACAAAGATTTTGTTCCCATTTTTCCATTTTCTCATATTAATCCCATTCCCTTCTATCCTTTCCTCTAGCCCACCCACTTCCTTCCTCTTTGCCCCTTTTCTTCCTATTTCACATTACCTATTATACATTTAGTCCTTATTTACACTTTCAGTTTCTCACACTAGAGAAATTATTTGGAATTTATTCATGTGTGTCCTATTTATTTCACTTAAGAGTATTGCCTCAATGTGCATCCACTTAGCTATAAATGTCTCTAATTTCTCATTTTTTATGGCTGAGTAGTACTCCATTTTATAAAAAAAAGCCCCGCATTTTCCTTATCCAGTCTCCAGTTGATGGGCATTTGGGCTGTTTCCAAGTTTTAGCTATTACAAATTGTGCGGCTATGAACATGGGTGCACATAGATCACTGTGGTATGATTCTTTTAATACTTTGGAGAAGATCCCCAGCAGTGGAATAGCAGGGTCAAATGGAACTTCCAGTCCTAGTTCTTTGAGGTATCTCCATACTGATTTCCACAGTGCTTGCACCAGTCTACACTCCCACCAGCAGTGGATCGGGGTTCCTCTTTTCCCACAGCCCCGCCAGCATTTGTTATAGGTTGATTTCATGATAGCAGCCATTCTTTCTGGAGTGAACTGGAATCTCAGCGTTGTTTTCATTTGCATCTCTCGAATGACCAGTGATGTTGAACATTTTTTCATGTATTTACTTGCTATTTCTACTTCTTTGTGTGAGAAATATCTGTTCATTTCAGCTGCCCATTTTTGGATTGGGTCTTTAAATTTGGGAGGCCTGATCTTTTTAAGTTCTTTATAGATTCGAGATAGTAGACCTTTGTCTGAAGAAGAGCAGGTGAAGATTTTTTCCCACATTGTGGATTGTCTCTTCACACTGCTGGTGGTTTCTCTTGCTGTGCAGAAGCTTTTTCATAAGAAGAGATCCCACTTGTTGATTGTTTGTGCTAGTTCATGGGCAACTGAGGTTTTGTTCATAAAATATTTTCCTACACCGATGTCTTCAAGGGTTCTACCTAATCTCTGTTCCAACTGGTTCAGAGTTTCTATTTTAATATTTAGATCTTTAATCCATTTTGATTTTAGTTTAGTGCATGGTGAGAGACACAGGTCTAGTTTTAATCTTTGGCAAGTTGAAGCCCAATTTGTCCAGCACCATTTATTAAAGAGAATATCTTTCCTCCAGTGAGAGTATTTGGCTCCTTCGTCAAAGACGAGATGGCTGAGTGTGTCTGGAGTTGTTTCTGCATCTTCTAATCTGTTCCACTGATCCTTAAGTCTGTTTCTTTGCCAGTACCATGCTGTTTTTTATCACAGTAGCTTTGTAGTAGAGTTGCAGGTTGGGGAGATTGTGATACCCCCTGCCATGTCTTTGTTACCTAGAATTTCTTTTGCTATTCTGGGTCTCTTCTATTCCAAATGAATATTTGGATTGTTTTCTCGAGGTCTGTGAAGTATGCTGCTGGGATGTCAATTGGAATTGCATTAAATCTATATAGCAGTTTTGGAAGTATGGCCATTTTCACTATATTAATCCTTCCTACCCAGGAGCAGGGGATGTCTGTCCATTTTCTGATATCATCTTCAATCTCTCTTTTCAGAGTGCCATAGTTTTCAGAGAAGAGGTCTTTGATTTCTTTCATTAGGATGATTCGTAGATATTTCAGTTTTTTGGATGCTATTGTGAAAGGAATTATTTGCCCTGTTTCTCTCTCAGTGAGTCTGTTGTTCATGTACAGGAAAGCTATTGATATTTGTGTGTTGACCTTGTAACCAGCTACTTGACTGAATTTGGTTATTAAGTCTAGAAGACTTTTGGTGGAGTTCTTGGGGTCTTCTATATAGAGTATCATGTCATCTGCAAATGATGACAATTTGACTTCTTCCTTTCCTATCTTTATTCCTTTTATTTCTTTCTCTTGTCTAATTGCCATGGCTAATGTTTCCAGAACTATATTGAACAAGAGTGGTGATAGTGGACATCCTTGTCTTGTTCCTGATTTTACTGTGAAGGATTTCAGGTTTTGACCATTTAGTATGATACTGGTTGTTGGTTTTTCATAGATGGCTTCTATCAGTTTGAGGTAGAGACAATCTATTCCAATTTTTTGTAGGGTTTTTATCATAAATGCATGTTGGATTTTGTCAAATGCTTTTTCAGCATCTGTGGCGATTATCATATGGTTTTTGTCCTTGGCTCTATTGATATAGTGTATTACATTGATTTATTTGCGTATATTGAACCATCCCTGCATCCCTGGGATGATCAGGGTGTATGATCTTCTTGATGATCTTCTGCATTCTGTTTGCCATTATCTTATTAAAGATTTTTGCATCTATGTTCATTAGTGAGATTTGCCTATAGTTCTCTTTTTCAGTTGGATCTTTCTCTGCTTTGGGGATCAAGGTGATGCTTGCTTCCAGGAATGAATTTGGGAGTAGTGCTTCCCTTTCAATTTCACTGAAGTGTTTAAACAGTAGTGGCAGCAGTTCCTCTCTAAATGTCTTGTAGAATTCAGCAGTGAAGCCATCAGGGCCTGGGCTTTTCTTAGTTGATAAGTTTTTAATTACATTTTCAATTTCATTGGTTGATATTGGGTTGTTCAGAATGTTTAGGTCTTCTTCCTTCAACTTTGGTAATTCATATGTATCTAGGAATCTGTCCATTTCTTCTGTGTTGTCCATCTTATTGGTGTATAGGTTCTGGAAGTAGGTATTGATGATCCTCTGGATTTCTGCTGTGTTTATTGTAATTTCACCTTTTTATTCCTAATTGCATGGATTTGGGCCTTTTCTTTCCTTTTTTTGACCAGGTTGGCTAAAGGTTTGTCAATTTTGTTGACTTTTTCGAAGAAACAACTCTTGGCTTCATTGATGTTTTGTATCGTTCTCATTCTCTTAGTCTCCATTGCATTGATTTCTGCTTGGATCTTTATAATTTCCTCCCTTGTATGAGCTTTGGGGTTGTTCTGCTCTTCTTTTTCTAGAAGCTTGAGGTTCGGCATCAGCTTGTTTAATTGGGCTCATTCTGTTTTCCTAATATGCGTATTCACTGCTGTGAATTTCCCTTGTAAGACTGCTTTCATTGTGTCCCATAGATTCTGAAATGTTGTATTGACATTGTCATTTAATTGAAGGAACTGTCTGATTTCTTCTTTCATTTTCTCTGTGACCCATTGGTTATTCAGAAGTGTGTTGTTCAATTTCCATGTGTTTATGAAATTTTTTGAGCTTCTTTTGCTATGGATCTCCAGTTTCATTGCACTATGGTCTGATAATGTACAGGGGATAACTTCAATTCCTTTGCACTTACTTAAACATGTTCTATGTGTGAGTATGTGGTCTATTTTGGAGAATGAGCCATGTGCAGCTGAGAAGAATGTGTATTCTGATTTGGTGGGGTGGAAGACTCTGTAAACATCTGTTAAGTTCATTTGTTCAAGAGTTCAATTGAGTTTTAGTATTTCATTACTTATTTTTAGTCTAGTTGATCTATCTATTTGTGACAGTGGGGTGTTGAGGTCCCCCACTACAATTGTATTAGTGCATATATGACTTTTCATGTCCATTAGTATTTGTTTTATATAGTAGGGTGCACTAGTGTTTGGTGCATAGATATTTATGATTGTCATCTCTTCCTCTTGGATTCTTCCCTTTACAAGGATGTAGTGTCCTTCTTCATCTGTCTTAATTAGTGTTGGTTCGAAATCTACTTGATCTGCCAAGAGGATAGCTACTCCTGCTTTTTTTCGGGTTCCTGTCACATGGAGTATTGTTTTCCACCCTTTAACTTTCAGTCTGTGAATTTCCTTTTGAATGAAGTGTGTTTCTTGTATGCAGCATATTGTTGGATTTTCTTCTTGACCCATTCTGCCAGTCTATTTCTTTTGATTGGTGAATTGAGACCATTAACATTGATGGTTATAACTGAAACATATTGACTTGTCATTGTCATGACTTTTTCTTTTTGTTGGGTTCTCCCCCTTTACGTTTAATTTCTTGTCATGCCAGATGGGTTCATTCTGCTTTGCTTCCTGGTGTTGTGATCCTCAATGTCTGTTCCTAGGATATTGTGTAAAATTCTTTGGAGTACTGGTTTGGCATTCATGAAGTTCCTAAGGTGCTCTTTGTCATGAAAGTATCCTATTTCTCCATCAATTTTGAAAGATAGTTTTGCAGAGTACATCAATGTGGGTTGGAGGCTGTTTTCTTTTAGGGCTTGGAATATGTCACTCCAAGCTCTTCTTGCCTTGATGGTTTGTGTTGAGAAGTCTGCTGTCATTCTGGTGGGCTTTCCTTTGTATGTGATTTGTTTCTTTTCTCTGACTGGTTGGAGAACTTTGTTCTTCTGTTGTGTTTCTGGAATCTTAACAGTTATACGCCTATGTGTAGATTTTTTTTGATCAAGGCTATTTGGAGTCCTATGTGCCTCACTTATCTGTATATCAAGCTCTTTTCCCCTGCTTGGGAAGTTTTTTGCCATTATTTCTGTGAAGAGATTTTTTATGTCATCTGCACTCTCTCCTGTTTCTTCATTGAGCCCAATCAGTCTTATGTTATTCTTCTTTGCATCATCTAGCAGCTGCTGGATTGATTTCTCATGTTCCCTTATAATTTTACAATTTTTCTTTTCCTTCTCAGTAATTGCAATCTTATCTTCTATATCTGAAATTCTGTCCTCACATGGGCTCATTCTGCTGTGTAGACTTTCAATGGAGTTTTTAATCTCCTGGAAATCTGTTTGCATCTGTTTTATGGATTCCATTTGTTTCTTATGTTGGGATTTCCTCATGTTCCTGAGCTCCTCTCTAGATTTATTAATCATGTCTTGCACTAGGGGCACAATTTCTCTTGCTATCTGAGAAATTATTTCTGATTTCATTTTTTCCAGATCCCCTTTTGTTACCAGTTCAGTGGGTCCAGGTGGTTGAGTATCAGAGGGTTCCATCTCATTTCCCTTTGGGGTTGCTGTAGGTCATCTGGAAATCTGGTTTTGGGACTTATTTAGGTGTTTTCTCATTTCAACTGGGCCAGGGGGCTGTTAGCACCTGCGCAGATTACCTCCTCTGAGCTGGTTGAGGTGGGCCAGGGGCCACGAGCAGCGGTAGGGATGGTGACCCAAAAGCCCTTTCCCATGGGCTGGGAGCAGCAGGAGTAATGGTGGCCAGGAAGCCCCTTCCTCTGGACCAGGAGCAGTGGGATGGTGGCTCAGAAGCCCCTCCCTCTGGGCTGGGTGTGGTGGGAGGGATGGTGGCCTGGAAGCCCCGTCCTCTGGACCAGGAGCAGTGGGACGACGGCTCAGAAGACCCTACCTCTGGGCTGCGAACAGCGGGACTCAGTACCTTGGTCTGGTGGTCTGGTGTCCTCTGCGTCTTTGTGGTGTGGAACCAGGTGGCTGCCTGTCTGCAGGAGGGTGATTCGGTGTCTTCCGTGTGACTCAGGACCTCGGTAGAGCGTCAAAAAGATTTTTTGTATTGATTGATTGGATCATTGGAATTTTTCCCTCTTGGCTTATTACGCTACTGCATTACATTAATTTATTTTAAAATATTAAATAAGGTTATATTTCTGTAATAAACCTCACTTGGTCATGATATACAATTCTTTGTATATATTACTTAATTTTATTTGCGTATATTTTGTTAAGTATTGTTGCTTCTGTATTACTAAGGATACTATTGTATAGTTATATTTCTGTTAATTTGTTGTTGCCATTGTTTTAGTTTTAATCATCTGTTTAGTTTTATTGTTAGGGTAATATTAGTTGGGAAAATCAGTTTGGAAATATTCTTCCTCATCTATACTACCTGGACCTAAAGATTTGGGGAAAAGGATATCTTTAAATATTGAATTCATTTTCCTTAATAAGTATATGGTTTCACAAATTATCTATTTTTTATTGACTGAATTCAGGTAATTTATGTTATTAAAGGATATTCAGTTTCATATAAACTTTTATTTATATATTGTGGAGTTTTTTATTGTACTTCTATGTTTTACTTTTGATGTCTATAGGGTCTGTAGTGATTTCCTCTGTTTATTTTCTGTTAATGTTATTTCTTTTTTTTTCCCTTGTCAGTATTGGTGGAGTTTTGTCAATTTTATATTATAATTTCAAAGAAACAACTTTTTAGAATGGATTTTGTCATTTTCTGTTTTATATTTTATTGATTTCTGTTATTATGTTTATTATTTCCTTCCTGTCTTTACTTTCAATTTATGTTTCCTTCTTCTGCTGATGCTATGAGTTCAGAACTCAGATTACTGATAAAATACTCGTCCTCTTTTCTAATATGTAACATATATTTTTATATTTTTTATGCATTTTCATTTTTACTCAGTTCATTGTATTTTTAAAATTTTCTTTTCAGACTTCATTCACCAATGGATTATTTAAAAGTATGATTTTTTTGCTTTGAAGTATCTGGAGAGTCTCGTTTTATCTTTCTTTCATTGATTTCTTTTTTTATTCCATAAAAGATTTCAATAAATTCTATATTATTTTAATCACTTTAAGTTTGCTGAGGTTCACTTTATGTTCCTGGTTATAGTCTGACTTTGCATATGTCCCAAAAACTTGAAAAGTTCCTATACAAATGTGATTAGATTCTGCAACTTGTTGGAGTTGTTGAATTTTCTATATCCTCATTGATTTTCCAAGTAATTTCTATTTCTCTGAGAGCAGCGTTGAAGTCTACAAATATATTTGTGGAATTATCTCTTTTCAGCTATAAGTTTTTGCTTCATGTATTTTGCAGCTCTGTTTATTGGTCAGTATACATTTAGGATTTTTATATCTCCTTGATGGTAGGTTCATTCTTTTGTAATTACACTATAGTTCTTTATGTCTCCAATAAATTTCCTTCTTGTACCTCAAATTCATCTGATATCCAGCTAATCATTTCTGTTCCCATTGATTAATGTTTGAATGATATATCTTTTTCATTCCTTTACTTCCAACTATATTTTTATACTTGCAGTAAATTTCTTATAAACAGTATATAGCTGGGTCATGCTTTGTGGTCCAATTTTTCCAAACTCTGTATTTTATTTTGTACATTTAGACAATTTATATTAAATGTAATTATTACAATTTAGGTCTTGAATTTGCTGTTATTTTTCTATTTGTTTTCATTTTTTTCTCTCTGATTTTTTTTATCAGTTTAACATTTTTTAGAAAGAATTTCTGATTTTTAAAAAATGTTTTTGAAAGTTTTTTGTATATATTTTTCAATGGTCACTCTATATATGACATTATATAAATATAATTGGTCTGCTGTTGTAAATCTTTTACTAGCATGACTGGTATGTAGAAAATTTCTTTTTATGTCTCTACTTTCTTTATTTTCTGATATACTTTAAAAAATCTTTTCCCACATATATGCAGAATGATATGATGGTGTTATAGTTTTTGCTTCAATTTTCAAACTCAATTTAGAAAAAGTAAAAGAAGAAAGATATATATTATTTACCTATATTTTTACTGTTTCATTCTTTCTCCCTTTGTGATAGTCCAACATTTCTTCTTTTATTCTTCATTTCTTTATATTTATAGAATTCCATTTATTATTCTTTTGGAGTAGTTCTGGTGATGAACATTAGATCTTTTAGTATAGTTCTACAAGTATTTGAGACTTTATTCAATTTTTAGTTTATTTTCTTTGTGTTTTTCAAATTAGATAATTTCTAATATTCTATTTTTAAATTCATTGAGTCTTTCATTATTCCATCCCATTCTTTTGTTAAGCCCAACCATTGAGATTTTAATTTTAGTTATTAATTTTTCAATTACAATATTTATTTTTTGTTCTTTATATATCCTCTGTTTTATCACTAATATTTTATTTGTTCCAAATGTGTCACATTTGCTATTGAATTAATTTTATAACAGGTTTAAAATCTGCCAGATAAGTATAACGTCTTCTATTGAGTATTAATATCAATTGTCTTTTTTTCATTAATGTTGAGGTTTCCATGACTCTTGATATGACTAAAGATTTTTCCACTGAAATGTAAATATTTTGTGTATTTTGTTATGGCTCTTATATATATTTTATGTTTTAGCTGGTTTCCCCTTGATACTGCTCTAAGTAAATGGTGTGCTGCTTGTTCCTGCCAGGTGGGGGCAGAAAAAAAAAATCCAAAATTTCCCTTAGCCTGTGTTTACACCGAGAGAGGTGGGACTCTTATTTATGCTGTAGAGTGTCTAGGTATTTATGAGGCATTTCCTGGAACACCTTATCTATGAGATAAGTATTTCATTACTGCTTCCCATGTGGCCTCCAAGGACACCACCATGGGGGAGGATTAGCTTGGAACCCCCTTGAGTGGTGTTGAAAGATCTGACTCAGCCTTTTCTGATACAGGCACAGCAGGAAGTTCGAGCACCTTGTTACCACTATTAAGGTAGAAGTCTATGATTACCATATAGTGTCTACTGATATCATAGGAATGGCTTCAGTACAACCTTCTGGAATAAAATCTTAACTACAGGCTCAACTTTCTCTGACATACCTTAGAGAAGCTGTAGTGTCTCATTGCATCTTAGCTAGGGTAGAAGTCTAAATTCTCTGGTCAAACTTTGCTAGTGTGAGTATTGTTGGGTCCATAGTTCTTTCTAAGGTATTAATTTGGTATAGAACAGATTGGTCAGTTTAGGAGCATGTGCCTTATAGGGTGTCCTTTCTTCATTCTGTGAAAATAGAAAATGGACTTTGGGAGAAGGAAGTAGGGGTCTGCCCTTTGTTGTTTCTGAGTTGCTGTCTTCTTTAGCTTTGTGTCTAGAAATATGAAGGAGAAAGTAAATCTAGTCCGTCCCTGGCTAGTTTTCTACTTTTCAAATCTGTATGTATTCTATCTTTAATATTTTGAATTTTTCTCATGAGGAACAGATTTTTTTCCTTCCAGGTTCACTAAAACTGCTTCCCTCATTTGTTCACTGACACCAAAGTCTGATTTGGTTCAATTTTTTTTTCTCCGTTAGATTTTTCTAGGAACTATGAAGTTATATAAAAAGAGGCTATTCAAGATAATTTCAAGTGGATTGTCTCCCTTAAATTAAGCAGCGCTTTAAAATATCGATAAATTTCAATTATGCTGAACCATATCTTGTTATTTAATGCAGAAAAGCATTAAAGAGGAAATAGTGGGAAAATTTAGAGAAAAATACAAACACATCTTGAGTCCTAAATATTGGTGTAGGTTCAGTTGGTTCTATCATCACACTCAGTGAACAAGTGTATACTAAATAAACTGGACCTATAATATTCATTTCAGTGCTTTCAAATTTTGGTTTGATTTGAAGTATTCTTTAGCTCAAAAATGAGAGATATCATTTTTTTGGATTGCATTGTATTGTGTTGTGATTGCTTTTGCAGAACAATTGAAACACAACAGCTTAGAACAGTGATATTTATCTTGTGGTACCTAGACCACTCCATCAGCATCATCAGAAAACTTGTGAAAATGAAAATTCTGGGGCTCTACCCTGGATTTAACACATCAAAATTTTGGAGGTGATAACTCAAATTTTATATTTTTAAGTCCTAAGATCCATAAATGATTCTTCTGTATATCTTTGTCCAGCTTATCCAGACTCCATTGGAACCTGGATTCTCATTGCATATTTCTGCTTTTATCAATTCTTACCTCTTTTATTCTTTGATATCCTCAGTTTTCACATATAAAATAGGATGGTAATGTGATATATTTCTGAAGAACATTTTACATGAAATAAATTCATAAATGAAAGATATTTTAGTAGTGCCTAACATCTATTTAACTCTAGGTAAACATTATTCTTATTAAAAATGTGTAGAATGGGCCAGCAATTTAGCTCAGTGGTGCTGCCGCCTGCCTTGCAAGCACAAGGTCCCTAGTTCGATCCCAGGTACCAAAAAAAAAGAAAAAAAAGAAAGAGTTGATCATTTAAAAAAATGTGTAGAATGTTTGTGATAAGAAAGGCCTTTCAATGATTTTTCCTCTTTTACATTTTCATTTACATTGGGATTTATGTTATAAAAATATCTAATCTACTTGTATACTTTAATTAAGTTGTCAAGACAGCTTCTCTCTCCAGACATACAAACATGAGGCCATTTTCTATCAATTTTATATTCTTGGACTGCAGAGATTTTGTTGTACAAACAACATGTGCAAGGATATGAATGTGTGTGTTGGCTCAACACGGATTGAGTCCTTCCTTTGATGCTGGCACTGTACTTTATACGATATACCACATTTATTTTTGATGGTCCCATAAGGTAGGTACTACTATCATCTCTATCTTCTAGAAGATGAAATTGACACCAATAATTTCCCAAGGTCACACTGATTACACAAAGTGAGAAGAGGTATGGAACACAGGCACTCTGACTCCATAGCTCTCTTTTTTCAGCTACCATGTTCCACAATTTAAAGAGCTTAAGTAATCTTTTCCTGGAGTTACTACTTAGGGTGTCTGGCCTCAGGTTCTATATTTTCTACATTTAGCACAAGAGCACTGTACAAGCAAATTTTTATTGATAGAAATAAAGACTTAGCGAGACTTTCTCTATCAGCCGTTTTTTTTTTCTACCTTTGTCTTTTGGGATTTCACCAGTGACGTGAATTTTGCTTGTTGAATGTGTCAAATAAAAAGGAGTAGACAATGAAAGAAAGAGGAAAAGAAAAATGGACAGAAAGAGAAAGGGGCAAGGCATAAGAAGAAGGTACAAGGTATTGGGAAATTAGGCATTTGTGACTTACGGGTGACACCTATGCTTTTTAAAAATCTATTTTACTAACTGAAACATAAATGCCCTCATATTTATTTCTAGATTTCAATCTTAATAAAGATCTATCTGTAAAAGTTTTATCACAATCATTCCATATTTATTACACAGAGGAATAAGAAGAAAAGAAACAAAACATACACACACACACAGATTTGTACCTATGGTCTTGCCTATAACCAACCACTAAATCTAACCTCTTCATCTTCTTTTTAAGTAGTGGGATTAAAATTAGGGAGAAAATCACATATCTAAGGAGTATCAGAATATTAGCAATAATCAAATTGGTTTGTATAAACAAAATCGGTCTAGACAGGTATGGTAATACTTTTCCATTTAGATCACCAAGTTAGTGAATGAAGATAAATAAGTAGCTATTATATATTTCAGTCAAGATCTAGAACACAAAACTATATCTCTCAGCACATAAAAGTCGAACCCAAGGAGGAAAAAATTCATGAATAAAACATCTATATTATCTATGGAATTTTTTGATGTGCTACTTGAAGAATGAGGAGAAATTAGAAAGCAATAATGAAAACTGTGTGTAATTGGAATGGTAAATGGCAATAAAATATTACTCTGTAGCTGAGTCTGATCAATGCATTTGCTAAAACTCCAGCTCTCTTCTAATACATGTTGAAAATTCAAAGACACTTTTTATAACCTAACATTCCTTTCTGTATTCTAAGTTTTATTATGGTCCAGCTTGGTCATCATATCTAAGCAGATATTACCTAGACTTGGACTGCTGTTTTGTGGTAGATGTCACTACAGTCACTTTAATTGCTGCTCTTCTAGACTCAGTGAGCTCTTTGGCAGCTACTAGATTTTGAACCATTTCTCAGGAGCTAAGAACTTTTGACTTTTTTTATTCCACAGAATTATTATCTCTCATAATGTTGAACTGTAGGGCTGTATGCAAGCATGTTGGCAGTTTCATGATTTCATCTGACTCCTTTACAATCCTCCTGATAAAAGAGGCATGGCAACCCACTGCTTCCCCTTCTAAGCAGAATGCAAGCGCACTCTCTTTTAAAGGAACCGATCTTCCCTTCCATTTCTAGATAGCACCAAAGAGTGATTAGTTAGAATGGGTCAGATGGTGTTTTTTAGCATTGTATTTTTCTTAAAATAATTTGCTGTGTGTAAAAGAATTGTTAGTAGGGCCAAGAATACCATGCCACAATCCAGAGTAGGCTGGGTTTTCAAAATAAAACCCGTATTTGAAGGCATAAATTTCATTGTTTGATTATAGTGGTATGCTTTTCCAAACTAAATTTACCATTTTCTTTCTAAATTTTTTCTGTTAAAATTAACAATGTGCAGTATGTACAGAGAAGACTTTTTCTTTGGTGATATTTAGGAAGATTTTGGAGGGAAATACAATTTAAATTACTGTCTGTTGTTCATCAATCACCCTGTAAATCTGATACTTCTCTGTCAAACCTGTGAAACAAAACTTCATTTTCAAGTCTGTCTTTGAAAACTGTGTTTGGAATGTTGATCATTGGTCTCCATAATCAAGTGAGCTTATGAAACTTAGGGCAAGCACATGTCATGCTTCTTCACTGTTGGGATATCTGAAGTCTCCTGCTTCATGTATTTGGACATAAAAACATTTTTGCTGTGGTGTTAGTGAATGGAGAAAATGAGATTTTCAATATTTATAATCTTCACAAGCAGATTTTCATTGTGCTAACTTAATAAGGAATGACCAAGAAACATCCATTGGCTATAAACTATGGATCCAGAATTGTTCTAGGTATTTACTTGACATTTTTACTCTTTCACTGAATTTTTCCAATAAGCCTACAAGTTATTTCCATTCTACAAATGAAAAAACCAGGTATTAGAAAATTCATTTTGCCAGCCGAATACTGCAGAGATGATGAGAAACAGAGCAACGTTGGAATGAAAGCTTGTCCACTTCCTAGCGGGAGGTGTGCTCCTGGCTAACATTTTCGGAAGTTGTCTAGAGAGCAGCTCTGTCTACCTGCTCAGGTTCCTTCTTTTATAGGTGTTACCATACTCCTGTTTCCCCCTTTTACTGTCTATAGTTTGCCTAAAACATTTATTGATTTCTAAAAAGAAATTTAACATGCAGGTTACTTAAATATGGAAAAATGTATAAATAATAAGATTGTATCTTGATGAGTTTTCACAGATTGGACACAACCTCAATATTATTGGTCTTTTTAAGTTTAGCACCTTAGCTGATGTACTTAGGTACATCATTCAGGTTTCTGTTTGCTTTTTCCTGATGACTCCTGAGGTTAAGCACCTTTTCAAACATTCATTACATTGATAATCTTTTGACCTTCCATCTGTACCATGAGCTCTGAATGTTCCTACAGAACATAAACTTTGCTATTAGCCTGTGGCCCGGAGCATCTTAAATATGTGAAGAAACTATTAACATTCTGACATGAACTTTGATCCTGCTCATTCCTTCATTCCAGTTAAGTCCATCTCCTTAGGCACTTGTCAAATTCTGACCACCAACCCACTGCCCAGTCGCCTATCCTGTGATACCCATTCCTTCTGCTCTGTTACTCTTTATTTTGTAAATAAAAAGTGTAAATGTACAGTTTTTTTTTTTCTGGAGCTGAATATAATTCAAGTTAATACTGCTCTATGGTGAGATCCAGCTCCTTGCAAAGGCCTCCATTTCCTATTATTTTTTCTTTGATTGGTGGCCTTTGTGACTATGATTTTCTTGTTTGTCCAGGTCTGTTCTGCCCTTCTGGGGCCTCTGAAGGCACAATGCAGTCTGGATCTGTCCATTTGAAGTGAGGGGAGGGCAGCAAGGATCTGCTCCCAAAGCAAGTGTGCTTTCAGGGAGATGCACATAGCTTTAAAAAGTGATATCTACTCAGTAGGTATGGGGCTAAAATCCCCACTTCTTTGCAGTCATTACCATTTAACTACTCTTCTCTTGGCCAAAGAAAAAGCAAACATGTAGCTTTCTTCTTCACATATATCAATTCAGGCAAAAGAAGAATAGTAATGGAACATTCTCAGTACTTTAATTTCAATTAAAATTATTTCTTGTATAATCTAAATTATAGCCTAGCTATCATGCTATCAAATTATAGCTATGCTATCATTTTAAAAAATTCTTTTATTGGTACATTTTAGGTATAGAATACGTTTACATTTATCACTGGGTGCTTGTACCTGTACATTATGCATCTTAGTTCTTATTTTTCCCCATTACCTGTGTGCCCTTCACCCCCTCCACCCTTCCCTATTTACATAGATTTTGTTTAGCCATGCTATCATTTAACTTATTTTAAAATAAATTTCCAGTCTTCTACATAAAATATTTCAATATGATAAGAGATTACATGTGGAAGCCATTGTGTTTCACTCTGATGAATAAAAAGTATCCTTATAGTATGAGAGATGCCAGATTTAAATTTAGGTATTGTCTTCAACATTTATTAGGATGGTATTTATCAGCTGAATTCTTAGAGTCTCTGTTACTAGACAGTGAGAAACAATTTTTCTTCACATTTCTCACTGAACTTTCCTGCCTTAAAATATTTTTTGATTTTACTATAAAATCTCAATCAACTGGACTAGGGATTTAGCTCAGTGGTACGACACCCACCTCGCAAGTGCAAGGGCCTGAGTTCGATCCCCAGTACCCCCTTGAAAAAAAATCTGAATCAACCAACCAATCAACTAAATAAACATTGAAAAGAACACCCTCATAAATGCATATATAGCAACTGAGAGGCTATAGTGTACTTTATTCAGAACAGTAACAAGATTTTTCTTTGTTCTTCATGCCTGATCCAATACAATGTAGGTATCATTGACAGCAAGTAATATTGGCCAGAGGTATACACAAAGTTATATCAACATGATGTAAGACCTAGCTTTTAAACACTAAGAGTTTTGTCTATTTTCAAAATGTTTGCTCATCTACTTTAAAAATAAATAGGACTTAAATATTTTGTTAAAATAAAATCTGTCCATATATTGAAGTATCATTATTGCTACATAAAATATAGGGAAATTAAGTTAATAGCAGATGCTATTTTAGCCCTAAATGATGATATTTTGGGGCAATTATTATTCAATTTGTTCCTAAAGATTTTGTATTTTTATCAAATACAGTCCTAGATGTTGGAACTCAGAAAAGGACCATGTGTAGAAAACCTATATGCCAAAATACTGGCTTTGGGATGAAACCCCATATATCTTTATACCTTAATTTCCTGTTTATATTCACAAATCCATATCCTATAAACATAGTTTTCCTAGTAGCTTCCAAATCTGAGGCAACTTTTTTCCAATGTTCCACCCTCCATTGATAGGTCTGTCAGTGTTGGCAAATACTAAGCTGACCACGTAGTCACCAGACCAGAAAGCTACATTACGCAAAGGGAACGCATACCTTGTCTAAATTTGGCTATTTTGATTACATAATTTATTTTTGGCCCAGAAAATCAATGGTATATGGATTTTTTGAAATGTCCAATTTGGCAAGAGATTCTCTGATTTCAGTTACCATTTCCAGTACAGCAAAGATTTATGTAGCAAGATGATTAAAAACATTACTTTAAAATCCCACTACTACCACTTACTTTGTAAATGTGATCTCCTGTTACACAGAGACAAGCCAGAGAAAATGAAGATAATGAATCTTAAAGGCTTTCCAGTGGTGGCCAAGGCCTTTTGTATATCTTTGCTTCCTATTGTCTTCAAAATCATTAGTTATAGTCTTCATTCTAGCTATCTTCAAAATAGTTTGTATTTTGCCTTCCTGGGTTTGGTTATTGAGCACCTCCTTGGAATCCATGAACCAATACATTTTCCTCTTCCTTTATATAGTTCAAGTTGAGTTTCTGGAGCTTGCTATTACTGGGTTCTGACTCATATGAGTTATATTTATGTATGAAAGTGTATATTCATATTTGCCTATGTCCTTAATTTCCCTTTTGTCTTCTTATTATTTTATTTTGCATTTCAGAGATGTATATCATTTATCATATAAAAGGAAAGTTTGAAGAGCTAACTTTCAAAGTTTTTAAAAACATTCTTATATAATATGATTTCCAAAAATCTTTAAACATGAGGTCACTCTCATATAGCCTCATTACTCCTCATCCAAAATTAACAGAAGATACAATAATCACAGATTTTATAAGATCAAATATAAAAAACTGGTGATTATGGGGCAGGGAGTTACATTAATGATTATTTTGCAAATATTAAGATAAATTTTCTCATTGTATATGAAACAGATTATAAAAATATCTAGTTTGCATATAGGATTTATCACAATCTTCAGTGTCATCATGATTAGAGTATATCCTAGACCTGACAATCATCACTTAGATTATTTAAGGAGTAAGAGTTATAATAGGATCTTTTAACATCTATGCCTTGTGATTTTTCCCCTTTCAGAAAGAAGTTCCCAACACATAAAAGTAATCCAAAATGAGTTGGAAATGAGTAGCAAACAAATAGACAAATTGATAAATGAGTGTCGATAATCAAACTAGGCCATGAGTCACTGGTGAGCAGTATTTCTGCAATTGACTTTTGTGGGCCCTAGGCACTTTTGTTTTAATGGGCCCCTTCCTCAATAAAGAATTATTAAATTATATCATAGGATTCTGCTGTTATAAAGAAAAACATTTATATTACGTGGTAAAATATTTTTGTGACCTCAAAGTTCATTTGTTTTCTTGTAATTAAAAAAAAAAAGCATTTTCATAGATACTCATTTTCATACAGGTTCTTGGCATTGTGTCTACTATGCTTGGGAACTATGTTGTTCATGAACAAGTCAATCAATTCACTTTCATCCATTAGCCTTATGTTAGATTAGATTGTTACACATAGTAGACATGATGTTAAATAATGGAGGACAAAGCTAATTTAGGATGGTAAGTTTTATTAGAAACATAAAGATGGTTAAATGCAACCCAGTGAAAGAATACACTAATCTGGTTATAAGGGGTGGAGATGGAGTAGAAATAGAGGTTTCAAGAACCTGGAGAAAATAAAAACGGAGCAGTTAGGAGGGTGAATAGAGCAAATACCTACAAAAATTCTGACCTCAATGAAATCTAGAGTTATCAACAGAAACATACAGGTTGGAAACAACTTTTATCTCAATAGCCATTATGGAAGAAATTGCTTGTATTTATATAAACTAGATCATTTGTGATAAAATGCCTATGCATTTTTTTGGCCTGATCTCAGTGGAAGAAAATTATCCTCTCTGGAATCTCAGCTCTGAAAGAAAATTGCTATTTTTGCCTTTCTGTCTTTTCCCCAGCATACCTTTTAAGTTATCTAACTTCATAAGCCTTTTACTTACAAATCTGTTAATTGAAGGAATTGCAAAGCCTAATGTGTCAGCGGAGATTTACAGGCACAGTGCTCATTTATTTGTGGAAAGCGAAGAGTCATAGTCCTTGTTGAACATTCTTACTTTCATTTCATCTTAAAATAATGTCAAAAGGTTAGAGGAGTCGGAGGAAAGTGGTGGTGATATGTTTTAATTGAGCTTGTATTATTATTATTATTATTATTATTTTGGTACCAGGGATCGAACTCGGGTCCTTGAGCTTGTGCAGCAGGCAATGAAACCACTGAGTTAAATCCCCAGCCCTTGAGCTTTTAAATAAAAAGGTTATCAAGATGTCAAAGAAGGCCACTTTGTGGAAATTAAGCTAGGATTCATGTACATGTAAATATATTACAGTCAAATTGAAATGGAGATTGTCATGTCATAGAGTGAAAATTTGATTTTTATTCTATTTTATATAATTCAAACTCATATCTTTATAACAAATAATTTATATTGCCTTTAAATGCATTAATTTTAATTTATTTATTTTTAATTATTTTAATTAAATTAATTTATTTTTCTCTCAGTGTAGTGGTTTGCTATTGATATTTTAGTAAAATTTAATGCATTGCTTTTACTTTCCATGTACATATATGTGAGGAAATATAAGATGTCTCTTTCTGTAGGTTATAGTAAAAGACAAGTTAGAAAAGTTACTTATGCCTTTTGTCATGTCATTCACCAAACCAGGAAAAAATGGGATCAAGAAGAAATAAATAATTCTGAAGTAGCTAACCAAAGGACTACAAGCTGATTTGTATAGTCAGAGCATGGTGCATATCAACTCTAATTGCATAGTTCCCTGCAAACTCAAAAGGCTATATTTTTGTACTGACGAAGATACCATGTGAAATCTAGATACAGTGGGTAATCAAGAGGACTGTAAAACACCAGGTTTTGTCAGACACGTGGTGATCATGAAGTGAAGTTCTCCCTAACCCTTGTTTTTAAACAACCTTTGACCCAAACATTAAGTGAACTGCTATGAGTCAGCTTATCAGAGCCGCACAGAAACCCTCTTAGAATCACCAAGGCTATATGTACTTGGAGTGGAGAGGAAAAGAGACCATAAAGCTCTTAATAGTCAGTGCTATCTGGCAGAGTTAGTTGGTTACTGATAGAAGCAATTCTTTGTATAGTCAACACTACTTTCCTAACAGGAAGAAAAGTTTCATCTTACAAACTTTCTTCTTTACACAAACCTCACTGTAATAATCAGAATTACAGAGATGCTTTCCTGCATATTGTCTATGCTGGGATAAAAGTACATAGACAGTTTGATTTTATTAACTGCACACATTATAGAGATTTATTTTTTAAACAATTTAAAGACTCATAATATGCACAAGTTTCTGATGCTGTTTTAGACAATTCTGAAAGATTTATGACTTTCTTGATTTTCCTCCTCAGCAACTTAAATATATTTCAAGATTTGATCACTATTTTTGACAAAATACTCTGAATTTCATGTTTGCGGTATAGAGTGCTCCAAATATCAAATATTGAATAAAATCTGAGGCTTTTTAAAATAGTAAAGAAAAAAAATCCCAAATTAATTCCCCTTACAAATGGAGAAGAAAATCTGCAAAGCTTTATTTTGCTTTACATTTTATGTACAAATATAATAAAATGCTTGACTATTTTTCTTAATATTTAATTTGACCAAGTACATTTGTTTATACCAAATGAAGAATAAAATCATCATTTTCCCTATTATTTTACTTTTCTTTCTCATGATACTTTTTTTCCAAGCTAAAAGATTTTATAATCAGATACCTACTAGTTGGGTATCCAAAGCTATGATGGACTACTTTAGTGGGTGCTGTGTTCCTACTTTATTAATTGGTCTTTATTGATGCTGTTTCTTTGGACAAGTTAGCAAAGAACAATGGTTTAACCATTTGCCTAAATAGGCAATGACGCTAAGTGTATTTTTAAAAAGCTGATTATGTGCACAAAAGGATGTGTTTATGTGGGGAGTATGTGGGAGAAAAAGCTGGGGTGTGTAAGTGTGTGTGCTTCTTTCAACTTAAAACCTTTTCTGGCAAACTGCCATCTCCATGCCAGTCTCCATGGCAACTTCTTTAAGGATAAAGTAACAGAAATGTGAGGAGGCTGCCTGCCCACCAACAAAGCTGCCACAGCCCTGCCAGAGGCCTGACCAGACAGAGTCCCAGAACACTTCACATTCCTGGAGAGTTCTGCAGGTTACTACAGTGGGCTCTGTTTAGAGGTACAGCACCTCCAGCTGGATGGAAGTTAAAGCTTTCTGCCTGGTATTTTCTTCCTCAAGCTGGAAAGTAGATGTACAACCCTACATGTTTAAACATGACTTTAACTTTTGTGTCTACTTTAAAAAATTTAAATATTTTATATCTAACAGTTATCTTTGAGTGACATATGACCAAGACTATTGCCTGATGCAGTGTGTTCAAAACTTAAATCAGGTCATGATTTGAGTGCCTTTAAAATTCTTGCATAAAATGTTGAGACTTTAAATATTTTGTTATACCTATGTTTTATGAAAAGAATGTATTTGTTTTTTAATGAACCATATGGACTATTAATGATTTCTCAAGAAGTTAATAATGTTATTTATTAAAAATTATGTACAATAAAGGCATATATTAGCAGTCCTCATGGGGGACTAACTTTTCCTCCATAGACTACTATGTCAAGGCTGGACATGTAGCTCAATGCTAAAGTGCTTGCCTAGCACGTGTGAGACCCCAGGTTTGATCTCCGGCATGGCAAAACAAAACAACAACAATAAAAAAGACATTTGGCAATATCCGGAGACAAATGCAGGCTATCACAGCTGGGCCCTGAATGATGGCCTCTGTTGGGAAGGGGTGAGCATGCTTCTGAACATCCCACACACTGTAGAACACCTCCCACAACAAAGGAGTACTGGCCCAAAATGTCCATAGTACCAGGTGTGATATCCTGATAATCCATACATAGATGCAATATGTGAATTGTGTATGTACAAACACACAAATTTAAAATAAAGATCCTAATGCATCACAGTTCAGAGAGGAATAAACTGTACCAAACATCTTTCCATCTAAATTGTCTTTGCTCTACCTGCTCAGCCTTGGCACTAAAACTCATATGGTAAATGTCAGGCTCTGATCTACTGTCAGATTTATCTATGCACTATATTCAGCACTCTTATAAATGCGACTTTTGAAGACCATAGAAGGTTGCATTAAAATATGAGACTTATTCTAGGAAGTAAAAACTATATATAGTTTACTCTGCCTCTGAGAAGTATTTCTATGAAATGAACTATGAATAATATCTTTATGTTAAGTATTAATATTTTTCCTTTAGGAATTAGTAAAATGTTTGGTAAATTCGACTAAGGGAAATATTTATTATCTGCAGCATCTAGATTGCTCATTTTATCACCAATATTCTGCTGATGCTCTCCAGGCTATTTATATTTTTTCCACTCCATTCTATGCAGCAAAGCTTTGTTATATTAGTTTTTAAATCAATTATGGAAAATTGTAAGTTTCTGATTAAATAAATTCAAACTTCACTTTAAAGACAAACCAAGGAAGTTTTTCCATCTGTATCAGTGCTATTCAAAGTGCGGTTTTCTGAATGCATGAACATCCACAAAGGTTTTATTAACATTCTATAACAAAACAGAGAAATTGAAAGTGAGCTCTTTAGAAACTTTTATAAAAATGTGACAGTGCCACATCACCCATACCCATCTCACTGAATACTTTAGTTATTGTGGAATTTACTGTGATCTGGTCAATGCAATAACATATAAGGATCTGTGACAAATTCAAAACTTAAAAATTAGTAATCACTGAAACTCCACCATTGATTATATGAAAAGCAGCATAAGGTCACTATTTTTTAGATTACCTGGAAATTGTTTATTCATGTAGAGGTAATTTTTGCCTTTATCTAGACATGTCTGATCAGGCTATCTCTGTGTTTTGTTGCAAAGTTGAAGTTCATTGGTGCTGTGATCTTAAGCATCCCCCCAAAAGCCATGTACAAAAGGCTTGGTGCCAGCTCAGCCCCACTGGGAGAGGCAGGAACCTTTAGGAGATAGGGCCTAGTGAAAAGAGTTTAGGTCATTGCAAGTGTGCCCATGAAGAAGATATTAGGAAGCCAGACTTTTCTTCCCTCTCTTTCTCTTTGCTTTCCAATCACCATATGTGAGCAACTTTGCTTTGTCACATACTCCCTGCCAGTGTTCATGACTCACCTCAGGACACAAGACAGTGCAGCCTACTGATCAACTTCTGAAACTGTGAGCCAAAATTAACCTTTCCTGCTTATATGCAAATCACCTCCGATATTTTGTCACAGGGAAAGAAAACTGAGACAGTTGAATATTCCTTACAGGTAGAATAACATGTGGACTTGGTGTAACTATGAAGGGTTTTCTCTTGAAGATAAAAGAATGTCATGCATATCAGTAAAGATGTGATATTTTATGTGGCTATAATCCCAAATCCCCCAATCTCAGAGGTTCAGCTCAGTACCTGTATAGGTTTATTTCTAACTGCATGTGTCTATGACCGGCAAGCAGAGCCTCTCTTACTGTTCTCAGGTTAACCACTCTAGAACCCAGGTCAGTGGAGCAAATGCTATGCTTAACTTTGCTGATCACTGTGCGAAGGAAAAGAAAGAGTTTTGCCACTCTTTTGTGAAATACTTAACTCATATGTCACTTCTTTCACCTAAGTGGACTTTCACTCATTAGACCTCAATCCAACTATACATAAAAATGTAACATGTGCCCAGGAGGTAGGAATCCATAGAAATTTTATAAACTCCATTAATGACTATGTATCCATGCACTAAATCGCTTCAAGGAGTATGATCATCATGTATTACTAATATATATATGAATTATATGTTATGAATATATAATATATGAATAATTATACATTATTTATAATTATATAATATATGAATATATATGAATATATATATATAAATGATTCAGGGAGAAAGAAGGATGGAGAAGTTAAAAAAAGAATTAAGAAATCTCATGTACATGTATGAACTCCTCACAATGAATTTAATCATTATGTGCTACAAATATGTACTGGTAAAAAACTAATAAAACAACTTCTGTATATTACTATTAAGCTCCTACTCTTAAATGTAAACACCTTGGTTTTGATTCTTAAGCATATCACTTACACTTTTACACAGGCATAGGAAGTAGTGTAAAGAGCAAAAAGAATGTTTCCTCTGATTTTACATAGAACCCCAATCCTACTGCTTAGCTGTTGTATAGCCATGCACAAATTATTTAATCACCTTGAAATAGAACAATGATGTTTACCTCATGGGTTGTAATGAAGATTAAATTGGGTAGATTTCATTAAATTGCCTTGCATATTACCTGTTAAATACAGACAAGAAAAAATTTGTTATTAGGCTATAATAGTTTCAGTTCAGTTTACAAAAAGATTGTTTTGGATTGATGAAGTCAAAGTAATGCTCAATTTAGGTAGAACTCTGCTATTGAAGCATGGTAGATCTATAAGCATATTTATAAGTTTGTGTAACAGCGTTCATCTAGCTAATGCATCATGAATTATTCTTTATAAAATCATGATGGGTTGGAAAAGTTATTAAAATTAATTAAATTAAAATTAAAATTAAAAATTAAAAATCAAATTAATTAATTAAATTAAATTTTAAATTTTAAATTTATTAAAATTAAAAGTTATTAAAATTTCTTTTGGGTAAAAATGTTTCTAGTCTTTCACACATGTCTTTGTAAGCACATTTTTACAATGCTACTGAGGTCTTTATGCTCTAGCTTACTGTGTATTATTCTTTCTAGGAAATTAGAAAGGTGATATAGTAGGTCTTATTTGAAATCCCTGTTCAATTTTAGCTGACTTTAAGGTTAATTACATGCATTTTTTCCTTGTTCAGAGTTTACTATGTAGGTCAATTCTTTTTAAAAGAGAGATTATTCCGACTAAACCTTATAATTGTAATCAATAGATCAGAAGATTATTTGTGCAAATAGATATTATTGATGGTCAAACAACTTGGCATTTTTGAAAAAGAAAAAAACCATTCAAGAAGAATAGGGTGACAGACTCATTCCCAGAGTAAGGAATGATGCTCAAGCTTTGCATTTTTCCTTTCTGCCCTCCAATAAATAATTTGTACTTCTGAGTCAATCTCTAGTTCTTTCTCTTTCGGCCTCCTTTTATCTTTCCTTCTCTGAGCTATGGACCTATGCTATTAGTTGAGGGACTTCAGAAACTGATGTTTTTTAGCTTCTTGGGCCTAACTTCTATTCTGAGGGTCAATATCACTGTCTTTCTCATGAGGATTGTAGTACATTAATGTATATAACATTTCCATTTTTTTTTCACTCATGACTGTAGCCATGCTTTCAGTGGGGTTTTTTAGCTCCTCCTTTTAACCTTTGGAGTCTCTTTCTCCACCTCTTTAATCTGGGCTGGCTGTGAAACGTTCTTCATTTAGTAGAGATAATGGTTTGTTAGTGCAGAGCCTTGACCTCAAGAAGTCTTGCATGCTTCTGTTTTCTCTCTTGGAACCCAGCCACTGCTCTGAGACCAGGCCAGTCTAGCTTCCTAGAGGATGAGATACTATGTGGAAAAGAGCCAGGTCATCCAAGCTGAGGCTATCCTAAAACAAGAATCTAGCAGACTTTCAGCTGAATGCACATCCAGAAGTAAGCATTCCGAACTTACCAAACACCTATGGGTCTTATGTTTGAGTCACCAAGTTTGAGCATACAGTATTTTATAGTGCTGCAACTTTTATGAGCACTATAGTCACCTTTAACTTTTCCATGTTTAAGTGAAACAAGAGGGAAATATATAATATTTATTAGTCTCAATGAGATTCACCATCTAAATCCTTAATCTGAGAAGCTGTTCTCTCGAAATAAACATAGTCTTATTACCTAGTACTCTTCATTTTAAGCATTATATTAGTTTTAATTTACTGATACAACAAATTACTACAAACTTGATGCTGAAAGAAACACATACATTATCCTACAGTTCTGGAGTTCAGAAGTTCTAAAATCACTCACCTTTTGAAATATGGATAGGCTGAAAATCTCCAAAATCATCAACACTTGCTTAAGAATTCTTCCTTTAATTTATTTTATTCTTCACATTTTACTATAAGAAATAGAAGAAACACAGACATATTTTCAACACTGGTTGAAAAATCTCTTTAGCTAAATACCTTGTTGTCTTGGTATTTTGTATTCTATGTATTGCAGGATGCAATTCATCTAAGATTTCTACCTCTATATAACAGAGATCTGCTTTCCTCCAGTTTCCAGGAACAAGTTCTTCATTTCCTTAGGAACACCTATCAACAAATTCCTGGCAAATAGAGACTTTCTCCATTGTTTTTCTCACTACCTTGTATGCCCTCCCTGGAAGTGACATTAACATCCACAGTTTTACTAACAGGCTACTTAAAGCAATCTAGCTGTAAATTCACCTTCATTCCTTGACTCATGGTTATTTCATCTGTCTTCAAAGCCAGGAGTATGGCAACTTCAAATCTCTCTCTTCTCCCTTGCTGTCTTACCTCTGCTTCTGACATCAAATTTCCATCTTTGACATTGAATTCCTTCTCCTTATAAAGACATTTGTGATTAAGACCCACTCAGGTAAAACTAGAAAGAGCCCTCACCTCCAGATCCATTTTTAATTTTTTATATAAAGTATAAAAAATATAAATAGTATACTTGCAACTTAAGGTGATATAATCATGAGTTTCAAAGTTAGGTAATGAATTTCTTCAAGAAGGGACATTGTTCTTATGACAAACACCTTTCTAGTTATTTTTTTTTTAATGTCAAACCCCAGGTCTATAGAAAATAGTGTTAATTTGTGGATTTTTACGAGTAGGATGTGCATATCAAAATTGTGATTCAAAAAGGATACATTTTATCTCTACTGAAATAGATATGCAGTAAAAAGTAAAACAAGCTGTAGTCATTTCCTTAAATTATTTCTTTTGACTTTTAATCTACTCCTGAACAAATCATGGCCTAAACCACTTTTTAACTCATACCATTTATTAAATTTTTGCTATAAAGAAAAACCAGTCTTTATAGAAGTCTGTCAGTAATAAGCAAATAACACCTTTGGGTTAATAGGAAAATGAAGATCTTTCATGCTCTGTCATTTTTCTGATACTCAAATTGATACAACCTGTCTCCAGAGCTTTTTAGTGATGGAAGATGAACCATACCTAGCTTCTAACATCCAGAGTTCAGCCACATTTCTAGTTAAGGACAATGCCTATAGGCTATAGATCTTTAGTACCTCTCAGGTTATTTGTCCCTATCTTGCCATTGGGTTTGATCACAATTCACTTAGTTATCCTATTGTCATTCTTACTGTTGAACTTAAACTTACTCAAATTCTTTTTACCTCTAGTCAACAGTATTTGAGCACTGACTGCAGTGGCCTTAAATACCACAAGGTGATTCCATCCTGTGGAGAAGAAAACTTTCCTTTTTTTTTTTTCCCATTAAGTTTATTGGTACATTTTAGGTATAAAATACAGTTACATTCATCATTGGGATCTTGTACCATTACATGAGTATCTTGATTCTTATTTTATTCCCCATTCCCCTGCCCTCCCTTCACCCCCTCCACCCGTCTCTATTTGCAAAGACCTTGTTTCCATTTTTTTCCTTTTCTCATATTTTTTATTTTCCCTTTTTTCCTTTCCTCTACCCCTCCCACTTCCTCTGCTCCTTTAGACCTTTCTTCCTATTACACAATATCAATTATGTATTTTTTAAATTATAATATCTAGACCTAGGAGACATTACCACAGATTTTACAGAATTTAAAAGGATATAGAAAGCATATTTCAAAAATCTTTTTTGAAATAAATTTGACAACTTCTAAGAAGTACCTTGGAAGACAAATTAATGAAACTAACTCTGGAGGAAATATAAAATTTGAATAGCACCTATTAAAGAAAGTATATTCCTAGGTTGAAAACCTACCTATATGACAACAACAGGCTCATATACATTTTAACTGATAAATTACATCAAACAATTAAAGCAGAAAAAAGAAGGAACACTTCTCCCCTCATTTTAGGAAATCAACATTGTGCTGATCCTAAAACTGGATAAAGATAATAGAAGAAAAAAGGATGAACATAGATAGAAATTTGCTTAACAAAACAAACTATTAGAAGTCAGATCTGGCAGTATGTAGAAAGTGGTTTTATTATAGGGATGATAGTGTTGGTTCAGCATTGGAAAACCCACCCCCAAAAGTCATTTTAACAGAGGAAAGGAAAAAGCCATATGATCCTGTCAGTAGTTGGAGAAAAAGTATAGGACTAAATTCTACAGCTGTTCATGGTAAAAGCTATCAGGAGACTAGAAGTAGAACAGAACCTTAAGAGATTAAAGACATGTACTTATGGTGAAGAGGATCTGGGAAAAATGAAATCAGAAATAATTACTCAGATAACATCAAAGATTGTGCTCATAGTGCCACACATGACTAATAAATCTAGAGAGGACACAGATTCAAAAATAGAGGATCTGAGGAACATGATGGAATCCCAACACAGGAAACAAATGGAATCCATAAAACAGATGCAAACAGATTTCCAGATTAAAAACTCCATCGAAAGTCTGGGCAGCAGAATGAACCAATGTGAGGATAGATTTTCAGATATAGAAGATGAGATTGCAATTAGTGACCAGGAAAAGAAAAATTGCTTTAAAATTGTAAGGGAACATGAGAAATGAATCCAGCAGCTGCTAGATGATGCAAAGAAGAAAAACATAAGACTGATTGGAGTTATAATGAAGAAAGAGGAGAAAGTGCAGATGACATAAAAAAACTGTTCACAGACGTGATGACAGAAAACTTCCCAAGAAGGAGAAAAGAACTTGACATACAGATAAGTGAGGCATATAGGACTCCAGCTAGCCTTGATCAAAAAAAATCTACACATAGGCATATAATAGTTAGGATCCCAGAAATCCGACAGAAGAACAAAATTCTACAAGCAGTGAGAGAAAAGAAACAAATCACATACAAAGGAAAGCTCATCAGAATCACACCGGACTTCTCAATCCAAACCCTCAAGGCAAGAAGATCTCGGAGTGTTGTATTTCAAGCCCTAAAGGAAAACAGCCTCCAACCCAGATTGATGTACCCTGAAAAACTATCTTTCAAAATTGATGGAGAAATAAGATACTTTCATGATAAAGAGCACTTCAGGAACTTCATGAATACCAAACCGGCACTCCAAAAAATTTTAGAAAACTTTACTTTTATGTATTTTGTTTACTTATAATTACCTCCTTGTGACCCTAGTTCTTGCTTTGTAAAATTGCATAAACAAAAGACAGAAACAAATGTGCACTATTTCTGCCCCATGTGGACAGAAAAATCATTTTTCAGTATCCTCTAATAGCAAAATTGACAATTATTTTTTAGCCTTATGTAATTTAAATGTATAACCACATGTCATGTTGTACTTCTGTAAGGTCCTTGGATTCTGGTCCAAATACTGAATTTTATAAAGAGAAATATTATTTATTGTCACTCTAGGTCGTTTTCCCTTTTGGTTCTAAGGCACAAGTAGTGAAAATCAAATACAATTCTCCAACATGGTGTTAGGTTCTTTCTCTTTTCACATTCTGCCAAGAATCCTGTTTACTTTTCAAAAAATCAGCTTTTCATGGTAAAGAACACCATCAAGTATCTCCGAAAATGCTCTGAACTATTTTCTCCATAAAACATTTGGTCAGTTTAGAGCCCAGCTGTTAACAGATGCAAGTTACAAGGGAAAAGTTATCCTTTTGTGATATTTACTCTCTTCCTTTTACGCTATGATACCCTGTCAGAGAAATACTATGAATTGACTTTATATACTAAGGTTTAAAAATAATTGAGGATGCTGCACCTGAAACCTGACTTGCTGCTTTGCTCACATACATTATTTTTCCTTTTTTGGAGTTGATTTTCATCTGCCATCAATTTGCCTCCTCACCCACTGCATTGGAGCCCATCTGGAGTTTCTTTATGTTGTCTGTGTGTGTGGATTTCCCCCTCCCACCAAGTCAGCATCATCAGAAACCTTCCCAGTTACCATCTTCCACCTTACTTCAGATTTTAAACCACTGAATTTACAAGTGCTGAAACGAGAGTCCCTCTTAAAGGTTTTGTGCTGTAATTTTCAGTAATATCAATATTTGCTGATTTACTTTATAGCATTTGAGGTGTGTGTGTGTCTTTATTTTAAGACCCACTATGATTGACTTTACATAAGATTTGAATGTCAAATTGGGAAATTTTATAGGAAGTAGCATGACTTTCTGTTTGAATATAGAATTTTAGGGTCAGAATACATGGGTGAGAACAATGACTGCCCTTCCTAATTTTGCACCTGTACACATTTACCTTTGATCTCCAAGATTCACTTTCTCTTTCTTTAATAATCATGATAGAACCTACTTATAAGATTTGTGAGAGGATTTAATCAGATCCCATAAATAAAATACTTGGCAGAGCGCATGTCAGATATTAAATGCTCAGTAAATTTCATCTTTTATTCATCTGGATAAAAAAATTCCAACTCAAAACTGAATATGCTTAGGTTGGTTGAAAGCAAACTGACATTCAGTATACATTTACTAAACACTTATTACATCTCTTGTATTGCAGATGTAAATGCTATGTTCTAGTCCTTAGGCAATATAGAATATGGGGAAAAACTTAAGCAAACAAGGATAATATAACACAGCTGTGGTAGATGGTGATACAGCCACAATGCTTGGAGAAAAGAGAGGAGTTACCCTGACTGTGGGGAAGAGGATGGTTAGGAGAAAGCTTTTTTTTTTTTTTTGAAATTTTTAATGAAAATATAAAACAAAATTCATAACAAAATAAAAAAATAACAAGTACAAGTCATAGACAAAAAAGATTCTCTCTTACAAAGAACAGATAACAGCACAAAATTTTCTGTTCAATGAACTAAGAGAAACTAGCAGTATAAATGAAATGCTAGCATATACAATGTATTAGGCCTTAATTGAGTTTTGGCTGTTGGACAATTAGGTGTTCACCTAGTCAAGGAAAATTATTCTAGGTGCAATTGCAAGAAGAAGAATCTGATTTTTGAAAGTGTAAATAAAAATACTAAAAAGAGATAATAATGAACAAAGTGATATTAATTTTTTATATGAATTTCCACGATGTAAAAAACCAGTTAAGAAGGTAAATAGCTCATTGGGCAAGTCTCCTTAAGACAATTCTATAATCTCTGTCTTAACTTTTGCCTTGCCTAAAAGTTAATAAAGTAATAATGACTACTGAAGTTGTTGTTTTATTACCATTGTCTTCTCTAAATATATTCAATTTTATCAGTTTTAAGCTAAATGCAATAAACATGCCCCAACTGCAGAAATTCTACTGCAGCAAATGTAAGAAATACTTAGCAGAATTTATATGCTCATCTCTATTTGTTCTGTCCAGGTTATTTCTATTCTGAGGATCAGAGATGCTTACCTAAATAATTCCTCCATGTCATTATAAAAACTTTGTTAATCAATAAGACAATATTCAGTAGCATTATGTTTCAAAGTAAAATTACTAACTTTAGAACTTTATAACTTTTTTGAATATCAACCAACTCACACCTTCTTGACTGCTGATGGGTTTATCATACAACTTGCCAAATTCGAAAACTTACATACTTTTCTTCTTAGCTCCCTCCTTCATTCCTTCTCTCCCAAGGAACATAGAGAGAGTTAACTTTCTTTAAGTGTTTCTAGACAAGATTAGCTTTCAAAAGGTGTTCAGTTTTCTTGGTGGAGAACCTCACATAACATTAGAGAAATGAGACAGTGGAGAGGCCTTTCCTCTCCTTTATTATGGACTACTACACACTCATTCAGAGTGCCTAAGAGACTGCAAACATGAAATTTTGCTCTGTAATGAGAGTATAGTGTTTGTTGGAAATGATAAGTGCTCTGATGGCCACTGTGCCTCTTGTTAGAGTTGCCTCTTGAATACTAACACAGCTTCCAGGTAAGAGCTGATTCCTGAGTTCACTATCTTTGGAAAAGGGAAACGTAGCTTCTTCGTGGATGTTAACCCTGTAACATGCACTTGCTGCCTGTGATTACAATGGGCTTGCTGGTGGTATTTGTGCTCTATCTAAAGGTTTGGACGTGAAGAATTATATTAATATGAATGTGACTAAATGATACAGCTATGCACTGGGTTGTTTTGATGACAAATGCCTCATTTTCTACATCCCTTCACTTCTCATCATCATGCATCAAACATTCAAAGACCCAACACCTGCCATTTTTGTTTAGTTGTTGATTTTTACTTTCAAGGCCTCTATAAACTTAAAGCAAAAAATGTTTAGAGAGATTTAGAAGAGTGTCTAGAATGAATAGCAAACATCTAGCTACCATCCTGACAACTACACTTGCCCTCAGAATCCTTCTCACCTCCTTGCTCCAGGTGCTACTAAGAATGGGAGAGAGTTTGAGGGGAAATAAGACCTCTTGGACCTTTACACCAATGTCATAGTTGGTACATGGTGTAATTGAAAAATATAGTGAATATTTAAATTTTTAAAAAGAATTATTATAGTAAAAGGCAAGTTGCTGTTCATCTCCCTCAAAGTATTTGCCCTTGCTTTAAACACACTTATTCCCCGACTGTTGCCACTTTCTGAAGCAATTCTGGAAGTTCTCTTTCTTGAGTGTCTCTAGTTACTGTGTCATGTCTGCCTCTATATAATGATTCAATTCAAAATATTTACATTTCATGGCCATTATAAATTTAGAGAAGATCCAGAACCAACACAGTGCCAGATCCAGTGAATAAGGTGAATAATGACAAACTGTGATGTTTTTACAAGCTTGTCCTTCTCTTGGATGGCACTTAGCAGCAGCATTCCTTTTTTTTTTAATCACACCTCATAAAGATACTCATGAAAAAGGGCTGCTTCAGAAAGTGGCAAGAATATAGAATAAATGCCTTTAAAGGGTGGGGGAATATTTTGAGGACGATGAAGAACAATTTGTCTTTTACTACAATAATATATTTAAATGCAAACATTCACCCACTGTATATGTTGATCACTCCATTATATTTAAGGGAATCAGGTAAAGTTGAGCAAGAAGGCTTAATTTCTCCCAATTCTAGGAGAAAAAAAGAGGTTATTTTATATGTGTACATGTTTGTTTAAGTGTCTATCCATCTGTTAACGTTCATTTGAGGGAGAGAGAGGAACATTAGTTGATTATATGCAGGCAGACAATAAAACTAGATACAGAGTTTTCATAATGTATAATGAATTCAATCGGCAAATTATAAAATGAGTTTGTAATATTTTCCCAATTGTCCATATTTATCATAAATAATTTATTATAAAATTGTCTTTCTTATAAAGGTGAAGAAACAGTTTTTTCTGTCCAGGAAGAAAATTAGCCAATTAGCCTGGCAGTACCTGCAGAAGAGGATCAGAAACTATATAAATTTAATATGAGGTTTAGATGTAGGAAATGATTCACACTGGTTTGACTGTCACACCAGACCTAGGAAATACTTTGTACTTTTCATTATTCTATCAGAAATGAAAGTATGGATTTAGAGGGAAGTAATTATGGTCCATAACTGTGGTCTATAAATGAGCAGAAATACTGTAGATGGGTTTCCCTGCTTTGATTTTGTGTTTCATCTACATTTGTCTCTTCAGCTCATTTCCATTTGCCAAGCATTACAGAATGTTTCTGCACAGTTTTGGTAGGTTGAGCATCTTATTTACAGGAAGTATTTTCTGGGTCTCCCTTAGGTTTCTTTACCAGTCACTCTGGTTTCAGATAGGAGCATCTAAACTGTCAGTCTGAAGTTTCAGTTAATTCAATAAACTCCAGCAAATAAAAAAATTTTTAAAAACACAAATTTTTCCTTATGGGAAGATAATTTTCATCCCTTGAAACAGCCCTGTTGCATACTCTTAGTATTTTTTAGAAGGTTTGCAGCAATTCCCAGAGTTTCGACTTTCCTCTGAAAATACTTTGTAAAATAGAATGGAGACCAAGGTAATAGTTCTTTCCTATGATGTAGGTTTTGCTTAGAGTATCTCCTTTCTCCTTCATGACTCAAATTTTTCATGTTTACATCTTTTTTTTCTAAAACATTCAGTAGTGGATGTATGACTTTCAATAGTTTTTGATAAATTATTTTGGCAAAACAGATTGTCCAGGAAAAGCCATTTTGGTCAGTATCTTCCCAGATGACAAGTTTCATACCTATTTATGGAAATTACAGCAATTTTGAATAATTTTGTATGTTAGTTTGCTTTCTAGACATTTTAAACTGTTTATTGTGAACCTATATACATATTTATATATTCAATATATTTGCTTGGAAATTTAAGATTAACAAGAGACCATTCATATTCCCTTGTCAACCATGACAGGCAGTCCCTCAGAAAGCCAGTTGGAAAGCAACTGCACATCCAAAAATGTCTTCCTGGAATGTAAAATTTCAGTTTGTTAAATGTATGTATGTTTTTCTATCATCCCTTTTTAAGTACACGTTTAAATTATGACATGATAATACCATGTTCATTTTTAGAAAACTAAAATATTACTAAGAGAGACCATGCTGTTAAACTGTCATTCACATCTCTTGGCCCACTTACTAGAATTTGTGTCTGACCTTGCAATCACTTGCTACTTTCCCACTGTTATCCTGCCTTAGGTATTTGCAATGAAATGTTAAGTATCTACAGTCAGCTCAAAGCTGCTTACAGAGAAAAAGGACCATCCTTGATCAGTAATTGCAGCAGGCAGTAGGGATTGCTCTTGCTTTTACATATTTTACCAACACTATCAAGTAGTAGAAGAGATGGATGTTATCCATTGCATAGAAAAAGATGAGAAAAATAGAATATGAAATAACAAGGAAAGTTCAGAATAAGGAAAGTAAGTCATATTTGAAATCAGGTGTTTTTAGACACTCATTTATTATGTTACACTCATTTATTATGTAGAGTATATAATTGGTTAAGTATAAGAATACAAATAGCATAAATACAAGTAGTAGATGATTAAAGTAATGGTTCTGAATGCTTCACACTTCCCTGTCTTCATATGTTTATGTGATTTGCTGCTATGTTGACTATAAGCTTGGGCATATGACTTGCTTTGACCAATCTAACATGAGCAAATGTGACACAAGTAGAGGCTCAAATGCAACTGTTACATTTACATCTGACCCAAGTGAAGCCTGGGCTAAATTGCAGGAGACACATGATTCAGCTGACAGCCAACAACGGATCTCCAAGGAAGTAGGTAAGGTCCTTTGACTCCATCTATACCAGCTAACCTGCCTTTTGAGGAGTACAAATTAAACAAGATGAGACCAGAGAAAGCCACTAGCTAGTCCAAACTGCTAGTTGCTTGTTAGGTGCTAATAAGTGATAAGTATTTGAAGTCAGTTACTTGGGATTACTGGTTACACACACACACACACACACACACACACACACACACACAATTACTGATATGGTAAATAAAGGTGAATTTTACTAAGGTTTCCTTTCGTTTTTCCTTAGATTTCACGTAATAATAAAAGAGTAGGCTGGTGTAGAGAATCGTAATGTCATCAAGGCACTTCTAGCTTCAATGTCTTGGCTTGTTATTCATGATGAAATGACTGCTCTACCTTTAGTCACCATGTCTGTGCTCAGGATGGACAAAGGGAAAATGGCTTCATCTACTGCTTTTCATTAGGAAACCATAGCTTTCTCAGGTATCCCCACCAGATATCTGTCTCATTGGACAGGGCTATGTCATCAGGTCACTTCTAGCTGCTGTAGTGGCTATGGAAGTATTTGCTTTTACAACCTCTAGAGAAGTATTAGCCTTTTCAACCCCAGGAAATGGCTTTAGGAATGGCTGCTCTGTTATCCAGCCAACAGTGTCAGACATACTTTCTTTCTCATAACATTGTTTTTTTTTAAAAAAATTTAATAGTGCATGTTAATATATGATGATGGAGTTTATTTGGGGAAGCTGTCATTCAATATATCTTAATTAATTTCCTTTACTTTCCTCCTACATTTTTCCCCTTTCACTTGTCTCTTTCTTTGTCTCCAGACATCTGCCTACTGGTTTTCTGCCCTCCCCATTACTTTAATTATTTATCTATTACTTGATATATTTTTAATATTTCTCATATAAGAAAAATCATATATTTAAATTTCTGAATGTAGCTAATTTCACTTGATTTGAAGCTTTCTAACTCCATTCATTTTTCTACACATGGCTTCATTTCATTATTCTTTATTGTTGAGTAATAATCCATTGCATAAATATGTCATATTTTCTTTATCCATTCATCTGTTTATGGGCATTTATGCTGTTTCCACAGCTCACCTATTGTGAATTGCATTGTTATAAACACAGGCACATCAGTATAATACACAGTCCTTACTTTTTTCAGTAATATATCAAAAAGTGTTATAGCTAGGTCAAATCGCCACATTGCTTTTTTTCTTCTAGAGAAAAATCCATGGAAACCTATATTTTTATCTATTTACTAGACAGTATTACCCCTTTAAGCCTCAATTTTCTTATCTGTAAAGAAAACTATACACTTAAAACCTCTGTTTTAAATATTAATTATAATATAAATAGTCATATAATAGTTTTGCATAGCTCTAAGTTAGGTAAAGTTTCTCATTTCCCATTTCCTGATACATGGTGCAAGTTGGTTTTATATGATCAAACAGGAACATATTAATTTGTCTTGAATTTTGTCTTTTGAGTTAGTCAAAATATTACTGATGAACAAATTTAACTCTAGATCCCAGTCCTGTTTAACTTTCTATACAAATAAGAGATATAATTAAAAAAGTGATGTGTGTTTAATTAAAACAAAAATGTATTGCAGTAAATTATGTCTTGTCATTGATCCTTCTCAAAATATCTTGCACCCCAGCTTCAGATAAATTTATCCAATTGTTCTTGCCACCTTCTGAAGCAGGTCTCTAGAAGTCCTCTTTCATGGGTGTCTTCAGTTGTGTTGTGGTGGGTGCCTTGAAATGTACTGAAATGATTCAAAATATTTACTTTTCATTGTTATTTTGACTTTGAAGAAGAGTTAGTAGTCACATGGTACCAGATCTGGTGAATAAGGTGGATGAAGACACACCATAGCATTTTTAAAATGTGGCCATGCTATTGGATGGCACTTAGCAGCAGCATTAACCATATTTTTTTCATTAAGTTTATTGGTACATTTTAAGTATACAATACAGTTACATTCATCATTGGGATCTTGTACCTTTGCATTAACCATATTTTTGATCATATCTTTTTAAAACACTCATAAAACAGGACTTCCAAAACTGCTTCAAAAAGTAACAAGAGTCATGGAGTAGGTATTTGAAGTGAGGGGGAGGATTCTGAGGCATCTTGTCTTTTACTGTAATCATTTTTTATTAATCATTCACTGTATTTTTATATCACACTTTGTAGTTATAAATAGAAAAAGTAAGGCTATCTGTTCTATTCAATTTTGTTTGTAAATTTAGAAGTTTGATTAAGGGATCAAGAGATAAAAATTTGTGGTTATGGATAGTTTGGATTGCTAAATTATAAATTAAGGATATGAGACATGACAGAATTCAAACTCTCCAATATGTAGCTATTTTGTCAGATAAACTTATTTTAACCCTGCCCACACCTTGGCCAGTTTACATTACTGGACTTCTCTAGCATTAGAGGTGACAGATCACCAATAAAATTACTGAGGTTTTCACAAGCCAAATGGTCTCTATTTTAATTTACATTACCCCAGAACCTTAAAAAAACCATGATTTTGAACAGTATATCAGCTAAGCTTTGCTATGATAACAAACTCAGAAATCTCATGGCTGGATTTAATACATTTATTTTCTCCCCTTATTTATGCAAAGCACTATGCAAATGGAACAATTTCCCCAAGAAATCCCTCCATTCTGTGACTCAGGGCTCCAGCCTACTTTCATCTTACAGAAAGGCTATGAGCATATGGCCTGATGGTTACAATTAAATAGGTGATTAATGGTCTTGGCTGGACGTGACACTTTTTACTTCTTATCTTGATATCTTGTCCAGAATTTTCTTATAGTCCTGCACACCTACAATGGGGCAAGGGGTGAGAAATACAGCGGTTAAATGAACACTACTTTCTGCCACAGAGAAGACTGATTTCTTTACAGTTAAAATTCTGGGCTTTAAATTAATGAAAAAAAATTTATGCCATATTTAATACAATATCTGGCTCCATAGAGTCTGAGATCGAATCTGTTATATTCACTGCTCTGTGGTCAAAATTGAGCAGTCTTTAGCAAGTAGGAAGGAAATAAAATGAATGAATGATGAAGGAATGACTACTTGACTAAATGAATGAAGGAAAGAAGGAATGGACAAACAAATGTGTTGACTCTCTTTGAACTGTTTTATCATCTTTGAGTTTAGTTGATAAAAGTTTTATTTTTATCTCCTCATTTATTAGAAAAACATCCAGCACACCCTATATAATCAACAAATATTTGTTGATATAGAGGTTGAAGAAAAACAAGGCTAACATAACAGTTCATGGACCAATTACAAATGTACTTTAAGATTTTCCTTTTCCTTCTATCAAAAGGTTACATTTTTAAAGGAATGAATAGTATCCTCCTCTGAAAGTTTGATTTGTTTATATTTTAGGAGTAGAATCTTGAAAAACCTTGTTCAACTTTGAAATGCCAGAACAAATGTTCACCATGTGTTACATGAAGTCCAAGGCATTTGATATAACTGTACCTCTGCAGCACTTTGCTTTTCTTTCTTGAACAACATAAATTTGCTGAGCTGGGCCTTAGAGAACTGTGATTTGTTGACATGAATTCAGCACGATCCCAACCTGCATATTAAGAATGTTTTCATTCCTTTGCCAACTTTGATTCTTTGGCCAAGTTTTGTGGAACATACTTTTGGTCTTGGCAGTCTTCTACATATTAGGGATCCCATGCCTTATAATTGAGAGAGAGAGAGAGAGAGAGATTGAGATTATTTTTCCAAGCACTCTTGAGAGTCATACACATGAAATTAATAGCAGCTGTAGATTGTTTCCTTGATTCATTCTAAGTTGAGTTGGTACTAAGGACTTCTCAAAGTTGGAGACTGAATCAAAATTATTCATTCTCAACTGGTGATTATCAAAAGTTTGTTATTCATTTCAACTGCAGCCAGCAAACATAGATTAAAATGCTACAGTTGCCTGTGAATATCTGAAAGATGCTTTTCCATTTTCATTCACAGTAAATGCTTTCCTGAGGAGAACTCTAGGTAGATCTGGATATCTGCATTGTTGACTTTAAGGAAAAAAATATTTGAAACACTGAGAACATAAACTGAGGAAAAATTAGGCTATAAGCATATGGTACTGGTGCTAGAGTCTGGCTGTCCATCTGCCAAGTGAAGAAATGATGTGGGCTGTATAAACAGAGAGCTTTCAATGTAGTGCAACATTTAGGACTTCCCTGTTGAGTTTTTTTTTTAAGTATGTACATTCATTTAATCAGTAACTATCTATTGAGTGCGTAGTATGGGCCGGATATTATTTTAGGTTCAGTGGATACAACAGTGATGAAAAATGTAAAACAAAACAAAGTAAAGCAAACAGAGCCAATCTTACTCTCAGAGAGAGTTTATGGAACTAGTACATAATCACATAGCTCCTGAGGGACAGAGCTGAGATTTAACCCATGCAGTCTGAAGCTAAAGCCCATGCTTTTCACTACTGTGGTACATTCCTATCATTTAATTTATAAGCTTTACCTTCAGAATAATTTGAGATTTACAGAAAATGAATAAAATGTTAACATCCTTAATGAATCTCCCCTCTTCATTCCCCATGCTTATACTACAATAGAAATAAATTGAAATTTTCCTAGTCCCGAGTGATTTATTCATTTACTTAACAAATACTTACAGAACTCTTCTTTGTACTAGGCACTCGATTAGAGTGATGAAAATTATATATTCCCTACCCTTGTAGAGTTCATGGTAGAGTATGAGCCCTTACATGAATATCAAATATGGATCCATAATTACAAAAGACAAAAACTTTAAAAGACAATGTGGCCCACAATTTAAATTTGAGTATTTATGTAAGTCTTGCATAAGTCAGTGATATTTGAGTGACACCTTCAGGGTGAACAAATTCAACTTTGCAAAGAGAAAAGAGTATTTCAAGGAAGGAGATCAACATGTACAGTTAATGAGGAGACAAAGAATTTGAAGCTTTGAAAATATAAAGAACTTAATTGGTAAAGGAAACAGGGCATGAATGGCCTGAGAGAGGAGAAAAGCCAGGAGAATTTGTAGTCACAAAACTTAAGAGAACTATGGTCAATAAGGTCATATAAGTATAAGAATTTTTTAAAGTCCTTTGGAGGATGTTTGTGACCATGTACTTGTTTACATCAGTATTAACACAATGGGTGTTTTAATAAAAAGAAAAAAAAAACCTTTTCAAATATCAAGAACAATGTCCTCAAGATTTGGATAGAAATGTACCTTTGAAGTGGATTGACTAATTAATTACAGGGAAGGAAGTCATCCTAGTATGAATAGACAATACTAAGAATCAACTTGCCTGTGTAGATGAAAAGAGAAAGGTAGCTAGAAAATCAGATGGCACTCAGGGAGCTTTCCCATTGAGGTGAGATCAATTAGAGTCAGTTTAAATGCCGATTTCAGAGAATTAGTGCAAAAGGAAAGGCTGAAAATGCAAGTAGGAAATAACTGAGATGGCAGAAATGTTAGAATCTGGGTACTTAGAGTCATTCAGGGGGGAAAAAAACCACTTGTAAATATTTAGATCAATTTAGAGATTTGATAGCAATATCAACTTTTTAAGGAAGTATTAAGTAAGTAATTTTTAAAAAGCTGAGAAGGCAAGGGTACGAGGAGGGAAACAAGAAAGTTCAGTTATTTGAAGGCACTGATTCTGGATATGGAGAAATTGAACTTCTTTTAAAAAATGATGATAAGAATATTCTACATGATTTGGTAACCATTTGAACTGAAGAACAAGAATTTATAGTGAGATTAGATTAAACTCATTGAGTGCAAGTCAGCCTAGAAGTGAAAGAATTGCTTACATAAGTATGCACATAGTACAAACTATTCCCAAAACATAGAAACTTATAAATTCCAAAGTTAAGTTCAAAATTCTTCCTCTTTGATTCTTTCACTCTGATACCTACTGATAGAGACAATTGTGTTTAAATCTTCACAGAATCCCCCTGATGGTTAAACCAATACTTTAAAATAATGTACTGATTTTTATGTTTTCACAGTTTATCACCTTCGGATGATACTTATTGACTTGTTGATAAGAAAAATTGAGAATTGAATAAAGTTGTATTTCTGATATTCTTCTTTATTTTTGGTTTTCATGTCATTTCTAATGCAATTCCATTATTTCTAAGATATGATTTCTGTGTTGTTTCCTCTCTTTGCTGAAATAAATTTTCAAGCTTGTTATTTTGTTTTGTTTTGTTCTGTTTTAGAAGAGATGCGAAGTAAATTGTCAGAATTTTCCCATGACACTCAATTGATACTGTTGCTCCACTGTCTTCCTAATGTGAAATAAAAATGATAATAAAGAATTTTGATGCCATATTGATTCTTATTTCTTTATAGATAAAATGCTTTTCTTTTGGGGACGATTTAGGCTATTTTTCTTTTGGAGTGCTGAAATCTAATCAAAGTGTGTATAGCCAAAACTTTAAAAAATTCATTTATCTTATTCTTCCATTCTGTTATTTTTTTAGAGTAGGAGAAAATTATTGAGAGAAAGATAGCTTCTGTCTAAGAAAGACAGAAGGGGCACCAGAAGGTGGGTTGCCCCTATTCTTCATTCTTCGTGTTCTCTTTCTTAGAAGAAATTTTAGATTGTACTTTGGGCATTCTAAGTCCATCTTACATATTTCAATGTTCCTCTAGATTTTCCCATCCTTTTAAATTTTGTGCCCATGTCCTGATTTTCCTTGAATTTTTGTTATCTATTATTTCTATTTCCTCTATCTTTGTCAATTCTGGTATTCAGTCTCTCTAGATGACATGTTATTTTGTGATCATTTCATTAGTTTCTAAAATTTCATTCATTTTTAGTTGATTTTAATCATTTCTTATTACAGATGGCTATATCCTCAAATTTCTCTGATTATAAAGCAGAGTTTTGTTTGTTTTTGTTTTGAGTTTTGTGTGTGTGTGTGTGTGTGTGTGTACCAGGGATCGAACTTGGGACCTTGTGCTTGCGAGGCAGGCGGCGGCATCACTGAGCTAAATTCTTGACCCCAAAAGCAGAGTTTTTCATAAAGCATTATCATTATTTAATTGCATTTATTGACTTCTATGTCATTTTTCTATTGTTTAGCATTTCCACTTGAAGTGGTGAATTTTCTTTAAATACTAAGTGAAACTTGAAAACTCATAATTACAATTGATGAGTCTAGATAACTGGGCCACAGTTCTTTTACAGTTGTAGAACTGTTGTCTCAAAAGTCTTATGGTTTGAAAGAGAAGGCTGATTTTGTGTAGGGGAAAGATCTATGTCAGTGAGCACATTTCCCTTTAGACTATGTGGATGGGGGTGGTATACACAGGCCTAGGGCCACCATCTTACTAAACTGAAGAGCATTATATTTTTAAATTTTATGGTTAGAATTCTTGCACCAAAGAAAGGATTCATTTTAGTCACTTTAATCAAAAGGAATTGACCAAGAGACATTACATAACACACCTAATTGTTGAGAGAGCTAGAGATCAGTCACTAGAAGAAACTACTAGAAAAAAACCTCAACAAAACAAGAACTGTTCTCAGAACTTCACTGAAGAACTAGCCTAAGTAAAGAACTCACTTAAGACCATTTGGATCTTAGAATAGATGACCATTCCTAGCCTGCTTCTTTGTGTGGGTCACATCCAAATCATTCCTTGTCCAATATAGCTGACTGGGGAAACTAACGCTACCTATCTGCATCTTAGTTGCAATGGAGACTAAAAAAAATAAGGACTTTAAAATTGTACCTCAGGAAATAGACATATTTACAGTTCTAGGAACCATCAAAAGTGCAAAGTATTCCAAAGACTCAGAACAGTCACAAATATTAGAGATCCTCTATGCAGGGAAACATACTTGAATTTATTTCCATATCCAGGTCCAGCTGCTTTTCTTTTTACCTCCACAGATCCAGTGGCTTTATACTTGGCTTCACACCTCTCTCTAGTCCTACAAAACACAGTAATGGACCTTTACCTGTCAATCTTTCTTGTTTGCTCTACCTGTGGTATGGAGTAGGATTAAGTACTACAGACAAATTAACAGAATATGAAACTTAAAGGATTGACCAGTCCCAGTTGTGCACGCGCAGTAAATCCTTTAACTAATTGTCCAAGTTATCACACCCCACACTCATATTCACTTCTATTTCCTGTACCTGCTCATTCCAAATACTAAGTCCTAAAGGTATCTACCCAGAAGCAGTGTGGGTACCTCTAGAGCAGCCTCTCCTGACTCTTCTCTCTGGTCTGATACATCTGTCCAATAGATCTGATGAAGTAACTTCATCTTCCAGAATTTAGTAAGAACATCTACTTTGCAGATTGTATACTTCATTCTTTGTTCTTATGAATGGGTGGTTTTTGCAAGCCTTTATTATTTCATTAGGATTTTAGAAGGCATAAACTTAAATGTGGGTTTTGACACAATTATTTTGTTAAAATGTTTTAGAAAAGGGAAAAGCAAATAAAATCTCATAGTCCCTCTATGCCCTCTGCCCCATGTCTGCTTCTCTGTTGCTTACATCAGGAGCTGCAAATTCTAAAAGATCAGGTAATAAATACTTTGGACTTTATTGACTTCATGGTCTCTTTGGCAACTATTCAAATCTGCTATTGCCAAAGTACCATAGATAATATATAAGGAGATAAGCATGGCTAGGTTCCAATAAAAGTTTATTTATACAACAGGTAGAAGGATCGGTTTGGTCAACAGTTTTTAAGTTTACTCACTTCAGGTAAACATGAAATGCACAGAGAAAGAATATAATGATAGTTTCAGTTTTAGCACTAGATAAGGAATGAAGTATTTGAGGATTCATTGAAGTTATTTATATTAAGTGCCTTGCTTAAATTGTGAGTCTCTTATTGCTCATAAACACAGTATATTTAGACATTTAATTAGAAAAAGATAAGCTTAAGACCAAACTATTTGACCCACAGAATATTTTGTTTTTACCGTCTCTCCGACACTGTATAAAATAATTTATGCATGCTCATTTGTGACTTCTTTTTTTACAATATGAAAGCAGCGTTTAAAATAACTCTTCTAGTGTGAAACACTCTGCTATCAGAAATATTTTTTCAGGAATTACTATGTTTACATGCAAAGATAAAAATCTTTAAAATTAACTTTAGAACACCAGAGTTGTGATGTTGTACACATACCTGGTAAATTAGCCCAGGAGGAGAGCAAAAACTACTCAGAGTTATTTTCATCAGAGTTTTCAGTTAAATGGAAAACATATTAAGATTTGAAACCAAGGAAAAGGGTAAAATGTATCAAGCAACTATAATATAAAGTATTTTGAAGTTTAAATGGATTGGAAAGTTGCTGAAAACATACTTTCCCTACACATTTACCAAGGTGGATCTGTGACAGAAGCAGATTATATTTCCCTTTCATTTTATCCATGCAATACTTCAAGACCAATAAAAATCCCTTTAACTCAGATGTTCAGCTTGACATTTGTATATGCAATGCAGAGAGAGGAAATGCAGCTCTGAAGCTGCTTTGGAAAGGGCAGTGAACCTTAGGTGTAGGGCATTTAGCATCCAAGAGAGGGAAAATGTTCATGTTCACAAGAGCTAATTCCCAGGGCTTTGTTAGTTGTTTCTATTACAGTTGACAGCAGTGCCTGTCTTTGAAAGCTGCATTTGCATGAGAAGTCTTCAATCATCAGTTTCACTGCTTTGTCACCTCTGTTGCTAGGCTGCCTCCCACAGCCTCTCTCAAGCATCACTAATAACTTCCAAACTGGCAATGCCAAAGGACTCACCTTCATCTTTCTTGGCTGCAATCTGGCATGACACATTTTCTTTAAAAACTTAAACCCTAGATTACTAAACCCTTTTTCATGTTTTCTTCCCAAATCCTTCTATACTCTATCAGTTAGAATCCTTCCCTGTTATTTATATCATATCAATAAGGGTTTTGGCAACTTTAATGCTCATTGAAGGACAAGACTAAATAATGCTTCCAAGCATAGATCCTGAGCCAAATGGCAGAACTTCAAGTTAAAGCTTGGCCAGTTCCTAGCTGCATGCACTTGCGTAAATCCTTAATCCCTCAATGACTCAGTTTTTTTATTGTTAGAATTACCTAATAATAGTGTTTACACTTTTGAACTTATGAAAATATTTACTGAAAAACAATGTATAAAGGAGCATTCCTCATATTTTAATTTAAATACAGAACAAATAGAAATCTTCATGAAATGCAAATTCTGTTTCATTAGTTTGGGATTGGAACTTCACTCCAAGTAACGTGACCACTGCTGGTCTTCAGACCCTATGCAAGCATCAAGAAAGAAATGTGTTTAAAACCAAGTTGGGCACTAAAGAGGTTTGAGCTTCCTCCTCCTCATCATCATTGCTATAGCAGTAAATAGGTTTCTCTTTCCCTGGAATATCCTCTTCCTTCAATGATCCCATTCCTTAGGTCATCCTATGGGAATGAATAAAAGCTTTCTGAGCTCAAAAATCTTATTTTCTGGGAAAAGAAAAGAAGGAAAATATAATAATATTCCATGTGTCAAACTCCCAGTCAAATCTGAATTCTCTCTAGAATTCCACTTCAGCCCCAGGACTCTGCTAAATACTAAATCTGGAAGTCATACAGGAATATTTTCTTCTTATCCTGTTTTAACTTGGTTTTTCTTTCTATAATTGCTGTCATTCAGATATTCAACATTTGAAATCTCCCTCCCTCCCTTCCTTCCTCCTTCCTCCCTCTCTTCCTTCTTTTCTTCCTTCCTTCCATATTTTTGTTCTCACTATCTGAGTTCTATTTTCTGGGAAATTTTCTTACCTTCATCTTTCAACTGTTCTTATGAGGCTTTAATGTTTATTAATGCAATTTAATTTCAAGAGCTCTCTTATGTTCTTTATGTCTTTATATTATCATGATTTGATTCCTGAATAAAATATTTCATCCTCTTTGAAAATATTAACAATATTTTGATGATTTGTTTTCATGCCTCATGTCTATTTCCCTCAAATTTTCTTTATTCTATGTGTTTCAGTTTCTGTCTTGCATATTATTTTCTTTTCTCAAGTATCTGCATGTCCTTCCTTTTATGCTCAGATATGTGTGCCATGAAAGCCGGTTGAACATTCTTATATGCAGATCATAATTTTTAAATGTGGGTTGGCTGGGTGATTTTAATGAGGAATCCCCCAAATCACAACCTTTCAGTGGGTTGGAGAGAGTCACTAGAAGAATCTTCCCGTCTCTCATAGTTTCAACGTTTATGTGTTTTTACTTATTCCTTGTTTTTTATTAAATACTTTGATCTTAGTTATGTTTCGCTTCTCCTAGACTTATTTATTTACTTGTTTTGGACACAAATCCTCCAGTCTTTTGCAGGGGTTGACCAGTGGTATTTGCCTGGCTATGCAAACTGAAAGGAGGAATCTGAGCATCAAAGTTCTTCTCTAACAAAACCACATGCTGCTCTCTGGTTTACTCCTTTCTCCTTTCCTTTGCTGGAAGCTCTCAAACTCCTAGCATGTAGTAAAAAATGGGTTATTTCTTACATTGTTTAATGTACTCTGCAGATGCAGCTTTTCCAGTACCAAATATGCAAGCTCTTCCAATCTTTCTGATTTCAAAGTGTCAATTGTACTGCTCTTGTTTCCTCTTTGTTTTCTTTTGTTTCTGTTAACTTGTTTCTTTGACAATATCTATTTGCCATCATTTTATTTGGAAGAAGTACATCTAAAGTAAATTATCCAATCATCCTCAGGTCATTTTAAAATATATAAATATCTACTTTTACATTATCTTAAGCAGTATTTGTGAAATGTTGATTCATGCAGTGATGCTTTTCTTATGTACAGCTGATAAATACAACTTCTAAAATTGCCCATATAATGCCCAAGATTATTTTATGCATGTCTAATGTTAAGCACAATGAAATTTGTGCAATATAGCTCAGCATGTAATTGACACTCCTTAGATATTTATTGACTTGAAAAATTAATCATCCCTGGACATTCTAGAGAATAATTATTTAACAGTGTATTTTGGACAATACATTCATGTGTGAACTATGTGTGTGTATGTGCATGCAGCAGCCAATCATCCAGCCACTTAATGGAGGGAATACTGCAATTGTCTGTGTACCCCCAGGAAGAGTTCCACACTGCTGAGCTGCCACATCACTCAGTGGAGTTGAGACCACTGCAGTGATATAAGCATTATCATTATTTTCCAGAATATTACCATCTGGTTCATTTGATCCATTAACCTCCTATTGTACCTCATAAAAGAAATGTCCAGGCATGAAAGCAGATATGCTGTAGAACCAAACAGAAGACAATATGCTCATACATTTCACATACAGTTTGCTTTGGGGACCAGAGGTCAATGTCTGTCTGTCTGTCTGTCTTTCTCCATCTCCCTCCCCCTCCTCCTCTTCCTCTCCCTTTTGCTCCCCTCCCCACCCCCCTCCTTCTCCCTTTCTTTCTTCCTCTCCCTCTCTCCTTCTTTGCGTTCCTCAACATTACATTACCTTTTCTGTAGGGAGATGGTCGATTGTCTACGTAAATGAAATTATTCTTGTCTAGTTTATTTATTTTTAGTAACAGGTTAACACAAATCAATTAACATTCAATGTAGTCATTTCTTTGTGTCCCTCAAGGAGAAAAATAATAAATGAGTTAATAAGGATCTTATGGGTGGTTAAATTTACATATAGATTCCCCAGTTAGCTTTTTAAACCTTTAATTAAATACTTTGAAATTATGTAATTTTCATGTTGATTGTATTGACAATTACATGAGGCTGTAGAATCTGGAAAAAAAATGTAGTTTGTTTGACTAAATTATTTAAAAAGGTACATTTCTGTGTTTCCCATCACATAATAATAAATATATGCTATGTGGTAGACATTTTATATAGAACTCTGCATATTTAATCCTCACCATAACACTTGAGATAGATATTGTTCCACTTAACTAATAACAAGATGATGTACTTAGGGGATTAAGCAGTTTTTCCCAGAGTCACACATCTAGGAAGTTGTGGGCCTGTGTTTGGAAACCATGCCCAGTCTCTCCACACTTGGCCTTTCAATACTGCACTCCATCACCAGCCTAAATTCTAGAATAATGTAGGTCCAGCACAGATGAACTAGCAAGTACCTTGACTTAAGGATGAACAAAAAATTGTTCTTTTTAATACAGATTGTATAGAAAGCCAGGGTTTACAGAAAATACTCAATATAATCATATTGCTTTTTCTAGGTTAAAAATGGCTTCTCTTAATTTATTTCATTTTAATATAATTTAAGGCTGACCTAGTATTAAATAATTGTGAATTCATTCCACTTCTAAACTAATCAATCATATTAAATAACAATTAAAATTCCAATAATGTGAATTCTAGGCTCTTATATTTTTGAAATCTGAAAAGCAAAGCACACAAAAAAACTTTGAAGTGCAATATAGACCTTTTTCTTGGTTATAAGGGGGTTAAAATGGATTTTAATTCTCATAATTTAATTTCACATTTAAAAATTTATTTTATGAATGCTTCAAACTTATAGTTGTTTCCAAATGTCTCAAACTAGATGAAAACGTCTCTGCTAGGAAAAAACTGAGAGTCACTGAGCTGTACAAAGTCCCTTGTGAGAGCCAAAACTTTCAGCAGAAAAATTTAAAAATGTTTTAAGAAGTTAAAACTGAAACCAATACATACCTTTCAATCTACCTCAACTTCTGTGACAATTGTTTAAAATTACTTTATTTTTCACACTTTTGTTAGGTTATTAACAGTGTATTCCAAAATATGTCCCCACTATCTTAAATTAATTCTGATAGTCTATACTTAGTTTTTAGTTAGTTTTTAAAAAATTTGTTACAAAGGACTTGTTTTTACATATTTATTTGGTCTCAGAGTTGAAAACTCTCCTTACAAAAAGATACGAAATGGAGGTTTGAGTAGGGAGTTAAAATAGCTTCATGTCTATATCTGAATGACTCAGTTTTGGATGGTTGAAATAAGCCAGTCTTCCAGTTTTCTAAAAGCAAAATAACTGAGCAAAACAACGAGTTCTAGACTTATTTAAGAAAAATGAGAATAGGGAAAAATGGTAAAGGCTTTCCTTTAGAGTTAATTTATCTTTTTTCTGAAAAGTTAATATGAAAACATATATGATTTGAATATACCCCTTCAAAAATTCAGGTCTCGCTAATGTGATACTATTAAGAGGTAGAGCCTTTAAAAGGTGACGAGAGAATGAGCTCTCCTTTGTGAATGGGGTTAGGTACCCTTATGAAAAGGCCTGCCAAAGTGAGTTTGTCTCCCTTGCCCTTCTCCCATCTGCCATATCAAAAGGAACAGGAAGGCTTCCCTGAACACCAAATACTGGAACTTTGATCTTGGACTTCCCAGCCTCCAGAACTGTGAGAAATAAATTTCTGTCCTTTATAACTTACTCAGTGTGTGGTATTTTGTTATATTAACACAAAGACACATACACATGTGAATGTATGGGTACATATATTTCAGCAATCACATATGCTATTTAGGTCCCCATGCTAATGGACTTTAATCTATGAAAACTTGACTCCCTCTGGAAAATCTGTGTTTCTCCAAGACAGTAAGTTGCCTCTTGTGTTCGTCAGCATTCTAGAACAATGACAAAATACCTGAGTGGCAGGGGAAAATAATATGATTTTTAAGAGTTTAATTATCTTATCAGGAAAATTAATATGAAAGCTTCTGAGTATAAATTAGAATATTTAAAGGAGAGATTTATTTTGGCTCATGAGTTCGGAGATTTCAGTTCATAGTAAGCCAGCTTCATTGCATTTGAGGCTGTGGGAAGCAGAACATCATGGCTGGAGGCATGTGATAGAGAAAAACTGCTCATCTCACTGTGCCTAGGAAACGAAAAAGAGAGACAAGAAGGGCTTGGATTCCCAGTATCCCAATCAAGGATACACTCCTAATGACCTAACTTCTTTCTGATAGATTTTGGCTCCTAGAAGTTCTAGCACCTCTCAGTAATGTCACAGGCTGGCAACCAAACCTTCAACACATGGCCTTTGGGGATACTAAAGATCCAGATCACAATAATGGTCTTCAAAATGTATTTGTTTATCTAATCCTTTTGACCAAGAAAGTCAGATTGAATATGTGACAAATATTCTGAACACCAAAATAATTTCTTCTCACAGTATTGAAGACCAAAGGTGACTGTGAAAAATGCTTCCTACATTACACTAGGATAACAAGGAAAATTGCCTGTCAACAGGTATTATTTGGTTTTCGAAGGTAGAAGTTTTCTAAAGTTTATGGAATTAGTCAGTGTTCATAGAAGCTAGTTAGGTACTTTAAGCTAAAGAAATTTGGTACAGGTAATCAGTTACAAAAGAGGGAGAAATGCAGGAAGGGAAAAGAAGAGAAGAGGAGGCTTTCAGCTTAATAATTTTATCAACTAATAAACTCTGCTATGTGTGGAAGAGAAGTAGGAAAAATGATATCAAATTATTGCTACACTATTGTAGTTCCTTAGCTTTTTCTACATAAATTCTCGTATTAGGTGAATATAATTGTGTCTCCCATTATTTAGATAGTTACTTTTTCTTCTTGGAATTCTTTTTATTTAGCTTTTTGAATGTATTGGCTTAATATTTTTTCTAATACAGTGATACCTTGGTTCACAAATTTTTTTATTTGCAAACAATTTGCTTTGCAAACAAAAACATTTGGCAAAATCATTTTTGTTTGCAAACTCTGCCTCAGGTGACAAACATGCCCACAGTCATCTTCTCACCCTAACACAAATGTGGCCATCCTTTCCAACATGGCAGAGTAGATTCAATTCACAAAACTAGGTACCACTGCATATTCTCTTAGGTGAGTATCTTTACTATCTACAGTTATATCTCCATTTTACCATGATTTTTTCAATCTCCCCTTTCATTTTGATCATCTAAAATCGGTATTTGTCAATTTTACAACTGTTTTCTAAAAGTTATGTTGCTGAGATTGCTGAATCATTTTCCTTTATCATCTAATTTGGCTCCTATTTTTAATATTACCTTATTGATACTTTATTGGTGATGTATCTGTTCACTTCCTAAATTCTCACATTCAATGCTTATCTCGTTGCTTTTTTATTTGTTCTTCTTTTCCAGTGTAAGTGGAGGTGGCTAGCTATCTAGTCTGAACTTCTAACATTATTTTCTTTTCCTCTTTCTGACAATGTCTTCTCCAAAATTCATTTTTGTTTTGCATGTGCTCCAGATTTCTTCCCCAGGAAGAAGTCATTTTTCATCCATTACATTACTTTCACTTAATTTGTTTTTGTTTTTTTTTGGTACCGGGGATCAAACTCGGGACCTTGCGCTTGCAAGGCAGGCGCTGGAACCACTGAGCTAAATCCCCGGCCCTACTTTCACTTAATTTGAATTTTGAAGTAATCTTTTCCTCATAGTTATGTGATAGGTGAAAGCTATTATTATTTTTGATGACTTACTTTTTCTAAAACAACATGCTGAGAGATTTGGGTTGATGCAGCTTCTTCTGCTTTTTATTAAATCTTCTTAAACATATTTTATAAATCTCTACCAAATAATTATAATGTCTGACTCTCCCATGGGTCTGTTTCTGCTTACTTTGGTTTCTCTTTGCCTTTTCTCATCGGGCTTTGCATATTTCATAAAAATTTTCACAGGGAAGTACTTATTTTATTTAAATTCTTAGTGTGATTTTCTAAAATTTCAGGATACAGTGCTTTCTTCCAATCAGGAATTTTGTTTGTTTAAGTCATTTGCCTGGAGCACTGACAGCTTTTAATTTTTCTTCAACATGTCCAATTTATACACTGCTTTTGTCTACCATTTAAATTATTGACTTATAAGATAAACATGAGAAGCTAATTCTAGATATTTATTTTGTTGTTGTGAGAACTCCATCCTAAAATATGTAAATCAGAATGATAATCATGTAGCTTAAATCTTCAGTAAATACATGAAAATTTTATTTTTTATGATGACTTTTATTTTCAAATGCATTAACCTCATTAAATTTTGCAATAAGTACAATTGAAAACTCTTACATTGTAGCTTTTATGTCATAATACTCACATAAAATATTGAGTGGCTTCATTTTACATCAGTGATGTTTAAACATGAAAAGGTGCTTAGCATTAGCAAAGAGGCTTTCTAAGTAGAGAAAGGAGCACAAAAAAAGACTACAAATTCTGAAATAGCAATTACATTTGTATAAAACAATAGTTCTGGAGACTATTATTATTTGCTACAAAAAAAGGATGTTGTATGGTTGCAAGAAACAAGAGTCATGGACCTACAGAGAAATAGGCAGTAGTGGGTCCACCTCTGTGTTGGTAAATCTTGATTGTCAACTTGATTAGATTTATAACCTCCTGGAGGGGTAGTTGGATTGTGAGGGCACTACAGTTAATGAATTCATAGCTGAATGGGATACTAGGAAGTGGGTTCTAGATGGATTAAGTGGGTAATGGGGGCAAGAACTTGGGAAATATATCTAGTGCCTGGATCTTTCCCCTCAGGCACTTTTCAAGCCTCTCTGCTTCCTAGATTTCATGAATTGAGCAGCTTTCTTCTACCATGGCCTTCTGCCATGAGGTCTCTGGATTTGATCCAGCTGAATATGGACTGAAACATCTAAAACCATAAGCCAAAATAAACCCCTCCTCCTCTAGTTTGCAGGTGTGAGATATTTTGACCCAACAATGGAAAAGTGACCAATACAACCTCACACAAAAGCTATTATACCATTTCTTTTTTTTTTAAATTAAATTCTTTTATTGGTACATTGTAGGTATACAACACAATTACATTTCTCATTGGGAATTGTACCTTTACATAATGCATCTTGCTTCTTATTTTTTCCCCATTCTTAGCCCTCCCTTCACCCCCTCCACCCTTCCCTATTTACAAAGACTTTTTTTCCATTTCTCATCATTTTTCCTTTCCCTTCCTTCCTTTCCCCTGTGCCTCCCACTACCACTACCCCTTTGGACCTTTCTTCCTATTTTACATTATCGATTATTCATTCTAATCATTGGTACATTTTAGGTATACAATATAATGACATTCATCATTGGAAATTTGCACCTTTACATAGTCTCTCTTGGTTCTTGTTTTTCACCCTTGCCCAGCCCTCCCTTCAACCCCTCCAGTCCTCCCTATTTACAAAGATTTTGTTCCTATTTTTCCATTTTCTCATATTAATCCCATTCCCTTCTATCCTTTCGCCTAGCCCTCCCTGTTCCTTCCCCTTTGCCCCTTTTCTTCCTATTTCACATTACCTGTTATACATTTAGTCCTTATTTACACTTTCAGTTTCTCACACCAGAGAAACTATTCAGTATTTATACATGTGTGTCCTATTTATTTCACTTAAGAGTATTGCCTCAATGTGCATCCACTTGGCTCTAAATGTCTCTAATTTCTCATTTTTTATGGCTGAGTAGTACTCTATTTTATTAAAAAAACCACATTTTCTTTATCCAGTCTCCAGGTGATGGGCATTTGGGCTGTTTCCAGGTTTTAGCTATTACAAACTGTGCTGCTATGAACATGGGTGCACATATATCACTGTGGTATGATTCTTTTAATTCTTTGGGGAAGATCCCCAGCAGTGGAATAGCGGGGTCAAATGGGACTTCCAGTCCTAGTTCTTTGAGGTATCTCCATACTGATTTCCACAGTGCTTGCACCAGTCTACACTCCCACCAGCAGTGGATCGGGGTTCCTCTTTCCCCACAGCCCTGCCAGCATTTGTTATTGGTTGATTTCATGATAGCAGCCATTCTTTCTGGAGTGAAGTGGAATCTCAGCATTGTTTTCATTTGCATCTCTCAAATGACCAGTGATGTTGGACATTTTTTTCATGTATTTATTTGCTATTTCTACTTCTTTGTCTGAGAAATATCTGTTCATTTCAGATGCCCATCTTCAGATTGGGTCTTTAGATTTGGGAGGTCTGATCTTTTTAAGTTCTTTATAGATTCGAGATAGTAGACCTTTGTCTGAGGAAGAGCAGGTGAAGATTTTTTCCCACATTGTGGATTGTCTCTTCACACTGCTGGTGGTTTCTCTTGCTGTGCAGAAGCCTTTTAATAAGAAGAGATCCCACTTGTTGATTGTTTGTGCTAGTTCACAGGCAACTGAGGTTTTGTTCATAAAATCTTTTCCTACACTGATGTCTTCAAGGGTTCTACCTAACCTCTGTTCCAACTGGTTCAGAGTTTCCATTTTAATATTTAGATCTCTAATCCATTTTGATTTTAGTTTAGTGCATGGTGAGAGACACAGGTCTAGTTTTAATCTTTGGCAAGATGAAGCCCAATTTGTCCAGCACCATTTATTAAAGAGGCTATCTTTCCTCCAGTGAGGGTGTTTGGCTCCTTTATCGAAGGTGAGATGGCTGAGTGTGTTTGGCGTTGTTTCTGCATTTTCTAATCTGTTCCACTGGTCCTCAGGTCTGTTTCCTTGCCAGGACCATGCTGTTTTATCACAGTAGCTTTGTAGTAGAGTTGCAGGTTGGGGATTGTGATACCCCCTGCCATGTCTCTGTTACCTAGAATTGCTTTTGCTATTCTGGGTCTCTTCTTATTCCAAATGAATTTTTGGATTGTTTTCTCGAGGTCCATGAAGTATGCTGCTGGGATGTCAATTGGAATTGCATTAAATCTATATAGCAGTTTTGGAAGTATGGCCATTTTCACTATATTAATCCTTCCTACCCAGGAACAGGGGATGTCTGTCCATTTTCTGATATCATCTTCAATCTCTCTTTTCAGAGTGCCATAGTTTTCAGAGAAGAGGTCTTTGATTTCTTTCGTTGGGTTGATTCCTAGGTATTTCAGTTTTTTGGATGCTATTGTGAAAGGAATTATTTGCCCTGTTTCTCTCTCCATGAGTCTATCATTTGTGTAGAGGAAAGCTATTGATTTTTGTGTGTTGACCTTGTAACCAGCTACTTGACTGAATTTGGTTATTAAGTCTAGAAGACTTTTGGTGGAGTTCTTGGGGTCTTCTATATAGAGTATCATGTCATCAGCAAATAATGACAATTGGATTTCTTCATTTCCTATCTTTATTCCTTTTATTTCTTTCCCTTGTCTAATTGCCATGGCTAATGTTTCCAGAACTATGTTGAACAAGAGTGGTGATAGTGGACATCCTTTTCTTGTTCCTGATTTTAGTGTGAAGGATTTCAGTTTTTGACCATTTAGTATGATATTGGCTGTTGGTTTTTCATAGAAGGCTTCTATCAGTTTGAGGTAGAGACCATCTATTCCAATTTTTTGTAGGGTTTTTATCATAAATGCATGTTGGATTTTGTCAAATGCTTTTTCTGCATCTATGGAGATAATCATATGGTTTTTGTCCTTGGCTCTATTGATATAGTGTATTACATTAATTGATTTTCATATATTGAACCATCCCTACATCCCTGGGATGAATCCCACTTGATCAGGGTGTATGATCTTCTTGATGATCTTCTGCATTCTATTTGCCAGTATCTTCTTAAGGATTTTTGCATCTATGTTCATTAGTGAGATTGGCCTATAGTTCTCTCTTTCAGTTGGATCTTTCTCTGCTTTGGGGATCAAGGTGATGCTTGCTTCCAGGAATGAATTTGGGAGTATTGCTTCCCTTTCAATTTCATTGAAGAGTTTAAACAGTAGTGGCAGTAGTTTCCTCTCTAAATATCTTGTAGAATTCAGCAGTGAAACCATCAGGGCCTGGGATTTTCTTAGTTGATAAGTTTTTAATTACATTTTCAATTTCATTGGTTGATATTGGTTTGTTCAGAATTTTTAGGTCTTCTTTGTTCAACTTTGGTAATTCATATGTATCTAGGAATCTGTCCATTTAATCTGTGTTATCCATCTTACTGGCGTATAGGTTCTGGAAGTAGGTACTGATGATCCTCTGGATTTCTGCTGGTTCTGTTGTAATTTCACCCTTTTCATTCCTAATTGCATGGATTTGTGCCTTTTCTTTCCTTTTTTGACAAGGTTGGCTAAGGGTTTGTCAATTTTGTTGATTCTTTCAAAGAACCAACTCTTGGCTTCATTGATTTTTTTGTATCGTTCCCTTAGTCTCCATTGCATTGATTTCTCCTCTGATCTTTATACTTTTCTCCCTTGTATGACCTCTGGGGTTGTCCTGTTCTTCTTTTTCTAGAAGCTTGAGGTTCAGCATCAGGTTGTTTAATTGGGCTCATTCTGTTTTCCTAATATGCGTATTCACTGCTATGAATTTCCCTCGTAAGACTGCTTTCATCATGTCCCATAGATTCCGATATGTTGTATTGTCATTGTCATTTAATTGAAGGAACTGTCTGATTTCTTCTTTCATTTCCTCTGTGACCCATTGGTTATTCAGAATTGTGTTGTTCAATTTCCACGTGCTTATGAAATTTTTTGAGTTTCTTTTGCTATGGATCTCCAATTTCATCGCACTGTGGTCTGATAATATACAGGGGATAACTTCAATTCCTTTGCACTTACTTAAACATGTTCTATGTGTGAGTATGTGGTCTACTTTAGAGAATGACCCATGTGCAGCTGAGAAGAATGTGTATTCTTATTTTGGGGGTGGAAGACTCTGTAAACATCTGTTAAGTTCATTTGTTCAAGAGTTCGATTGAGTTCTAGTATTTCATTACTTATTTTTAGTCTAGTTGATCTATGTATTTGTGACAGTGGGGTGTTGAGGTCCCCCACTGCAATTGTATTAGTGCATATATGACTTTTCATGTCCGTTAGTATTTGTTTTATATAGTTGGGTGCACTAGTGTTTAGTGCATAGATATTTATGATCCTCATCTCTTCCTCTTTGATTCTTCCCTTTATAAGGATGTAGTGTCCTTCTTTGTCTCTCTTAATCAGTGTTGGTTCAAAATCTACTTGATCTGCAAAGAGGATAGCTACTTCTGCTTTTTTTCAGGTTCCTGTCACATGGAGTATTGTTTTCCACCCTTTAACTTTCAGTCTTTGAGTTTCCTTTTGAATTAAGTGTGTTTCTTGTATGTAGCATATTGTTGGATTTTGCCTTTTGACCCATTCTGCCAGTCTGTTTCTTTTGATTGGTGAATTGAGACCGTTAACATTGATGGTTATAACTGAATCATATTGACTTATCATTGCCATGACTTTTTCTTTTTGTTGGGTTCTCCCCCTTTACATTTAATTTCTTTTCATGCCCAATGGGTTCATTCTGCTTTGCTTCCTGGGATTGTGGTCCTCAATGTCTGTTCCTAGGCTATTGTGTAAAATTCTTTGGAGTGCTGGTTTGGTATTCACATTGTTCCTAAGGTGCTCTTTGTCATGAAAGTATCTTATTTCTCCATCCATTTTGAAAGATAGTTTTGCAGGGTACATCAATCTGTGTAGGAGGCTGTTTTCTTTTAGGGCTTGGAATATGTCACTCCAAGCTCTTCTTGCCTTGATGGTTTGTGTTGAGAAGTCTGCTGTGATTCTGATGGGCTTTCCTTTGTATGTGATTTGTTTCTTTTCTCTGCTTGGAGAACTTTGTTCTTCTGTTGAGTTTCTGGAATCTTAACAATTATATGCCTATGTGTAGATTTTTTTTGATCAAGGCTACTTGGAGTCCTATATGCCTCACTTATCTGTATGTCAAGCTCTTTTCCCCTGCTTGGGAAGTTTTCTGCCATTATTTCTGTGAAGAGATTTTTTATGTCATCTCCACTCTCTCCTGTTTCTTCATTGAGCCCAATCAGGCTTATGTTATTCTTTTTTGCATCATCTAGCAGCTGCTGGATTGATTTCTCATGTTCCCTTATAATTTTGAAGCAATTTTTCTTTTCCTGGTCACTAATTGCAATCTTGTCTTCTATATCTGAAATTCTGTCCTCACATTGGCTCATTCTGCTGTGTTGACTTTCAATGGAGTTTTTCATGTCCTGGAAATCTATTTGCATCTGTTTTATGGATTCCATTTGTTTCTTATGTTGGGATTCCCTCATGTTCCTCAGCTCCTCTCTAGATTTATTAATCATGTCTTGCACTAGGGGCACAATTTCTCCTGTTATCTGAGAAATGATTTCTGATATCATTTTTTCCAGATCCCCTTTTGTTGCCAGTTCAGTGGGTCCAGGTGGTTGAGTATCAGAGTGTTCCATCTCATTTCCCTTTGGGGTTGCTGTAGGTGATCTTGAAGTCTGGTTTTGAGACTTATTTACGTGTTTTCTCATTTCAACTGAGGAGGGCGCTGTTAGTGCCTGCACGGATTACCTCCTCTGAGCTGGGAGATGTGTGAAGGGCCGTGAGCAGCGGTAGGGATGGTGGCCCAAAAGCCCTTTCTTGTGGTCTGGGAGCAGCGGGAGGGATAATGGCCGGAAAGTCCCTTCCTCTCGTCTAGGAGCAGTGGGAAGGCGGCTCAGAAGCCCCTACCAGAGTGATGGGAGGGATGGTGGCCCAGAAGCCTCTTCCTCTGGGCCAGGAGCAGCAGGACGGAAGGTGCCCCAATAGCCCTTTCCTCCCGCCTGGGAGCAGCGGGAGGGATGGTGGCCGGAAAGCCCCTACCTCTGGGCCAGGAGCAGTGGGACTCAGTACTGTGGTCTGGTGGTCTGGTGTCCTCTGCATCTTTGTAGTGTGGAACCAGGTGGCTGTGTAGAGGAGCAGGGGGGTGGGGGTACAGTGGATTGTTGCCAGGGCGCTGGGTGATTTGGCGTGTTCCACACAACTCTGGACCTCGGTAGGACGTGCACAGACCTGCCTGTCTGCAGCGGGGTGACTCAATTATACCATTTCATAATCGACTATATTGGTAGATATAAGGGGATAGCAGATAGATATGGGACATTAATAAAAAGATATGAATAAACTTTTTATAGGACACAAATAATGTATATATTATGTATACTGGCCAAGAAAATGTATCATCTTTTAATATATTAAATGAGATCAGTATTTCTAGACTTATTAATTCCCTTTGCTTATTAGGTTTCTTAAAGGCCGACATTTGACCTTTGGAAATACTACAACATTGTTTGCCTGAACAAAATTAAAGTTCCACAAAATCCTTACCAGTACAGAAAATACTTCATTGAATTTCTAATGAGGATTTGGGTTATTAATTAGGCACGTTCAATAACATTTATTAAGGAGAACCGATAATAGGATTCTCAATTTAAATTCATCTTTCTGACCTCATCCTACTTTTATTCTTGCACATACCCCATTATGGTCCTACAAAATTAATATAATGGACTATATCATTAAGTGTTAATTGTGCATCACTTATTATTGGATGTAGGAGTTGAAGGTGGCAGATCTGTTGTCCTTGAGATAGTGTAGAGGTTTTAACATGAAAGCTTCTGCATTCCATGATCTGCTTTGTAGTCATGTATGAGAAGAGTATTGGTAAGGAGTAAAAAAATTAAAAAGTTATAGTACTCTGTCCATGTTCTGAAACACAAACATAGGACAATACCTCAGTATAAGTTCATTATGGACTACTTAGTAAACTGTATATCATGTAAATGTCCTATTATTGCCAATGGACTTTATTCTATTTATAAATTCTATGATGGTGCTCAGGGAGTGGAGCTCCTTGGGAAATAGGTAAAAAGAGAAATTTCTGAAGGGAATTTTTCAAAAACATATATTGCAACCTTTCGTGTATGAGAAAGCCCTTGCTTATTCTATTTTCAGTGGCTATTTCCAACTTCAAATCTTTAACATTTTTAAACATCCAGGATAGAGGAAAGAGGGTTGTTTTGTCATCTTCTATTTTATTTTCCCTTAATAATATATGATTATATTTTATTCATCTAATAGTTATATCATTAGTAATTATTGGTTTAATTCTTTAGAGAATACTCATTTTTCTTTGTCCATGATATCAAAAACTAGAACTCAATGATTTTGCTAACATTATATACAGTATCTAGTGATACATTTTAATACTACAATTAATAATAATTTATAATTTAATGTGCAAGTATTAATATGCAAATTATTGACATAAATTTGAGAATGTCAAAGAGATGTGCTATTCTAAATAGTTTAATTTGAGGGCTGCTCCATTTCATGTTTTGAAGGTGCATCCCTCCACATTCTAACAATATGCCTTAAAAGCCATCATGTCTTATAATCTCTTATGGTCAAGTAATGATTTCAGCATCATGTTCACTGCCTGCTTTGTTGTTGTTGTTGTTAAATTTTTATTTTTATCCATACATGTCTGCGGTACTCATGTGGAGTTGCACATGTGTATGACACATCTCAATTCTTTTATCATCCCCTTCCCTCCCTTCGCCCCTCCTTCCATCTCTTGGTGTACTTCCCTGTAGCAGCTTTGCTGGTGATCTATGGTGGCATGAATAGATAACTTCAACTCTCAATGTCTTACTCTACACACCCTGAAAAACCCATATGATGAGATGATATGAATTCTATTGGTTGCTCTTGTTTTTTTCAATAACATCTTCTGTTGCAATTTAGAAAGACTTAACGTCAATACTGATGGAATAGGTGTCAGAAACTTCGAAGGAAGGTACAGATATACCTTTGAAACTTTCTCATTAAAAAAATACAGAACCGCACCACTCTCTTTGCAGTCTGAAAAACCATGTTTGCACAGGAAACATGGATAATGACATCTTTAATTTTAAAAGTAGTACAGAAAATTCAGGTTCTGAATCTGATAGAATTACTACTACATTTTTTCACGTACATTTTCTTTTTAAGTTACACAATAAATGTAAATTAAAGCTCTTTCAATAAGTGTAAATGAAGGATTCTAAGTAATGATAAAAACTTGTATCATTTTAATTGGTAAATTTTAAACTCATTCACAGAATTTTTAAAATAATAATTTATAATACAAATATTTGCACCTTAGAGAACTGATGGAAAATTGTAATTGACTATTTTTCCATGGGGAATAAAATGGACGTTATGAAAAATTGTTTTTTAATAGGGAATTTTGTGTAGAATCATGTCTGTAAGGGTCAATTCTGGCTGTGCATATAGCCAATTAAGGAATAAAAGAGAGTATAAAAATGAATATAATGTAATAGTTAATCATAATATATTTCTTTTTACATCTCTGATACTGGCTCTTCATGTTTTGTTTTTGTTGTCACTAGCCATATTTAATTGTAGGCAAAAAATGAATTTAACCAAGCCAGAAAACTTCATTCATTTGACTTTTATTTTAATTATATTTTGTTTTTTTTTTTGTATTAAATTCTTTTATTGGTACATTGTAGGTATACAACACAATTACATTTCTCATTGGGAATTGTACCTTTATATAATGCATCTTGCTTCTTATTTTTTCCCCATTCCTAGCCCTCCCTTCATGCCCTCCACCCTTCCCTATTTACAAAGACTTTATTTCCATTTTTTCCATTTCTCATCATGTTTTCCTTTCCCTTCTTTCCTTTCCCCTGTGCCTCCCACTACCCCTACCCCTTTGGACCTTTTCTTCCTATTTTACATTATCGATTATTCATTCTAATCATTGGTACATTTTAGGTATACAATATAATGAGATTCATCATTGGAAATTTGCACCTTTACATAGTCTCTCTTGGTTCTTGTTTTTCACCCTTGCCCAGCCCTCCCTTCAACCCCTCCAGCCCTCCCTATTTACAGAGATTTTGTTCCTATTTTTCCATTTTCTCATATTAATCCCATTCCCTTCTATCCTTTTCCTTAGCCCTCCCACTTCCTTCCTCTTTGCCACTTTTCTTCCTATTTCACATTACCTATTATACATTTAGTCCTTATTTACACTTTCAGTTTCTCACATCAGAGAAACTATTCGGTATTTACACATCTGTGTCCTATTTATTTCACTTAAGAGTATTGCCTCAATGTGCATCCACTTAGCTCTAAATGTCTCTAATTTCTCATTTTTTATGGCTGAGTAGTACTCTATTTTATTAAAAAAACCACATTTTCTTTATCCAGTCTCCAGGTGATGGGCATTTGGGCTGTTTCCAAGTTTTAGCTATTACAAACTGTGCTGCTATGAACATGGGTGCACATATATCACTGTGGTATGATTCTTTTAATTCTTTGGGGAAGATCCCCAGCAGTGGAATAGCGGGGTCAAATGGGACTTCCAGTCCTAGTTCTTTGAGGTATCTCCATACTGATTTCCACAGTGCTTGCACCAGTCTACACTCCCACCAGCAGTGGAGCAGGGTTCCTCTTTCCCCACAGCCCTGCCAGCATTTGTTATTGGTTGATTTCACGATAGCAGCCATTCTTTCTGGAGTGAAGTGGAATTTCAACGTTGTTTTTGTTTGCATCTCTCGAATGACCAGGGTTGTTGAACATTTTTTCATGTATTTATTTGCTATATCTACTTCTTTGTCTGAGAAATATCTGTTCATTTCAGATGCCCATTTTTGGATTTGGTCTTTAAATTTGGGAGATCTGATCTTTTTAAGTTCTTTATAGATTCGAGATAGTAGACCTTTGTCTGAGGAAGAGCAGGTGAAGATTTTTTCCCACATTGTGGATTGTCTCTTCACACTGCTGGTGGTTTCTCTTGCTGTGCAGAAGCTTTTTAATAAGAAGAGATCCCATTTGTTGATTGTTTGTGCTAGTTCACAGGCAACTGAGGTTTTGTTCATAAAATCTTTTCCTGCACTGATGTCTTCAAGGGTTCTACCCAACCTCTGTTCCAACTGGTTCAGAGTTTCTATTTCAATATTTAGATCTTTAATCCATTTTGATTTTAGTTTAGTGCATGGTGAGAGACACAGGTCTAGTTTTAATCTTTGGCAAGTTGAAGCCCAATTTGTCCAGCACCATTTATTAAAGAGGCTATCTTTCCTCCAGTGAGGGTGTTTGGCTCCTTTGTCGAAGATGAGATGGCTGAGTGTGACTGGCGTTATTTCTGCATCTTCTAATCTGTTCCACTGGTCCTCAAGCCTGTTTCCTTGCCGGGACCATGCTGTTTTTATCACAGTAGCTTTGTTGTAGAGTTGCAGGTTGGGGATTGTGATACCCTCTGCCATGTCTATGTTACCTAGAATTGCTTTTGCTATTCTGGGTCTCTTCTTATTCCAAATGAATTTTTGGATTGTTTTCTCGAGGTCCATGAAGTATGCTGCTGGGATGTCAATTGGAATTGCATTAAATCTATATAGCAGTTTTGGAAGTATGGCCATTTTCACTATATTAATCCTTCCTACCCTGGAACAGGGGATGTCTGTCCATTTTCTGATATCATCTTCAATCTCTCTTTTCAGAGTGCCATAGTTTTCAGAGAAGAGGTCTTTGATTTCTTTCATTAGGTTGATTCCTAGGTATTTCAGTTTTTTGGATGCTATTGTGAAAGGAATTATTTGCCCTGTTTCTCTCTCCATGAGTCTATCATTTGTGTAGAGGAAAGCTATTGATTTTTGTGTGTTGACCTTGTAACCAGCTACTTGACTGAATTTGTTTATTAAGTCTAGAAGACTTTTGGTGGAATTCTTGGGGTCTTCTATATAGCGTATCATGTCATCTGCAAATAATGACAATTTGACTTCTTCATTTCCTATCTTTATTCCGTTCATTTCTTTCTCTTGTCTAATTGGCCTGGCTAATGTTTCCAGAACTATATTGAACAAGAGTGGTGATAGTGGACATCCTTGTCTTGTTCCTGATTTTACTGTGAAGGATTTCAGTTTTTGACCATTTAGTATGATATTGGCTCTTGGTTTTTCATAGATGGCTTCTATCAGTTTGAGGTAGAGACCATCTATTCCAATTTTTTGTAGGGTTTTTATCATAAATGCATGTTGGATTTTGTCAAATGCTTTTTCTGCATCTATGGAGATAATCATATGGTTTTTGTCCTTGGCTCTATTGATATAGTGTATTACATTAATTGATTTTCATATATTGATCCATCCCTGCATCCCTGGGATGAATCCCACTTGATCAGGGTGTATGATCTTCTTGATGATCTTCTGCATTCTATTTGCCAGTATCTTATTAAGGATTTTTGCATCTATGTTCATTAGTGAGATTGGCCTATAGTTCTCTTTTTCAGTTGGATCTTTCTCTGCTTTGGGGATCAAGGTGATGCTTACTTCCAGGAGTGAATTTGGGAGTATTGCTTCCCTTTCAATTTCATTGAAGAGTTTAAACAGTAGTGGCAGTAGTTTCCTCTCTAAATATCTTGTAGAATTCAGCAGTGAAGCCATCAGGGCCCGGGCTTTTCTTAGGTGATAAGTTTTTAATTACATTTTCAATTTCATTGGTTGATATTGGGTTGTTCAGAATTTTTAGGTCTTCTTCATTCAACTTTGGTAATTCATATGTATCTAGGAATCAGTCCATTTCTTCTGTGTTGTCCATCTTATTGGAGTATAGGTTCTGGAAGTAGGTATTGATGATCCTCTGGATTTCTGCTGGTTCTGTTGTAATTTCACCCTTTTCATTCCTAATTGCATGGATTTGGGCCTTTTCTTTCCTTTTTCTGACCAGGTTGACTAAAGATTTATCAATTTTGTTGATTCTTTCAAAGAACCAACTCTTGGCTTCATTGATTTTTTGTATCGTTCTCTTAGTCTCCATTGCATTGATTTCTCCTCTGATCTTTATAATTTCTTCCCTTTTATGAGCTTTGGTGTTGTCTTGCTCTTCTTTTTCTAGAAGCTTGAGGTTCAGCATCAGGTTGTTTAACTGGGCTCATTCTGTTTTCCTAATATGCGTATTCACTGCTGTGAATTTCCCTTGTAAGACTGCTTTCATTGTGTCCCATAGATTGCGACATGTTGTATTGTCGTTGTCATTTAATTGAAGGAACTGTCTGATTTCTTCTTTCATTTCCTCTGTGACCCATTGGTTATTCAGAGGTGTGTTGTTCTATTTCCATGTGCTTATGAAATTTTTTGAGCTTCTTTTGCTATGGATCTCCAATTTCATTGCACTATGGTCTGATAATATACAGGGGATAACTTCAATTCCTTTGCACTTACTTAAACATGTTCTATGTGTGAGTATGTGGTCTATTTTGGTGAATGACCCATGTGCAGCTGAGAAGAATGTGTATTCTGATTTTGGGGGTGGAAGACTCTGTAAACATCTGTTAAGTTCATTTGTTCAAGAGTTCAATTGAGTTCTAGTATTTCATTACTTATTTTTAGTCTAGTTGATCTATCTCTTTGTGACAGTGGGTTGTTGAGGTCCCCCACTACAATTGTATAAGTGCATGTATGGCTTTTCATGTCCGTTAGTATTTGTTTTATATAGTTCGGTGCACTAGTGTTTGGTGCATAGATATTTATGATTGTCATCTCTTCCTCTTGGATTCTTCCCTTTACAAGGATGTAGTGTCCTTCTTCATCTGTCTTAATTAGTGTTGGTTTGAAATCTACTTGATCTGCCAAGAGGATAGCTACTCCTGCTTTTTTTCGGGTTCCTGTCACATGGAGTATTGTTTTCCACCCTTTAACTTTCAGTCTATGAGTTTCCTTTTGAATTAAGCGTGTTTCTTGTATGCAGCATATTGTTGGATTTTGCTTCTTGACCCATTCTGCCAGTCTATTTCTTTTGATTGGTGAATTGAGACCATTAACATTGATGGTTATAACTGAAACGTATTGACTTGTCATTGCCATGACTTTTTCTTTTTGTTGGGTTCTCCCCCTTTACATTTAATTTCTTGTCATGCCAGATGGGTTCATTCTGCTTTGCTTCCTGGGATTGTGATCCTCAATGTCTGTTCCTAGGCTATTGTGTAAAATTCTTTGGAGTGCTGGTTTGGTATTCACATTGTTCCTAAGGTGCTCTTTGTCATGAAAGTATCTTATTTCTCCATCCATTTTGAAAGATAGTTTTGCAGGGTACATCAATCTGTGTAGGAGGCTGTTTTCTTTTAGGGCTTGGAATATGTCACTCCAAGCTCTTCTTGCCTTGATGGTTTGTATTGAGAAGTCTGCTGTGATTCTGATGGGCTTTCATTGTATGTGATTTGTTTCTTTTCTCTGACTGCTTGGAGAACTTTGTTCTTCTGTTGAGTTTCTGGAATCTTAACAATTATATGCCTATGTGTAGATATTTTTGATCAAGGCTACTTGGAGTCCTATATGCCTCACTTATCTGTATGTCAAGCTCTTTTCCCCTGCTTGGGAAGTTTTCTGCCATTATTTCTGTGAAGAGATTTTTTATGTCATCTCCACTCTCTCCTGTTTCTTCATTGAGCCCAATCAGGCTTATGTTATTCTTTTTTGCATCATCTAGCAGCTGCTGGATTGATTTCTCATGTTCCCTTATAATTTTGAAGCAATTTTTCTTTTCCTGGTCACTAGTTGCAATTTTATCTTCTATATCTGAAATTCTGTCCTCACAATGGCTCATTCTGCTGTGTTGACTTTCAATGGAGTTTTTCATGTCCTGGAAATCTATTTGCATCTGTTTTATGGATTCCATTTGTTTCTTATGTTGGGATTCCATCATGTTCCTCAGCTCCTCTCTAGATTTATTAATCATGTCTTGCACTAGGGGCACAATTTCTCCTGTTATCTGAGAAATGATTTCTGATATCATTTTTTCCAGATCCCCTTTTGTTGCCAGTTCAGTGGGTCCAGGTGGTTGAGTATCAGAGTGTTCCATCTCATTTCCCTTTGGGGTTGCTGTAGGTGATCTTGAAGTCTGGTTTTGAGACTTATTTATGTGTTTTCTCATTTCAACTGGGGCGGGGGCTCTTTGCGCATGCACGGATTACCTCCTCTGAGCTGGGTGAGGTGGGACAGGGGCCGTGAGCATTAGTAGGGATGGTGACCCAAAAGCCCTTTCCTGTGGGCTGGGAGCAGCCGGATGGATGGTGGCCAGGAAACCCCTTCCTCTGGGCCAGGAGCAGTGGGACAGAAGGTGGCCCAAAAGCCCTTTCCTCTGGGCTGGGAGCAGCGGGTGGGATGGTGACCGGGAAGCCCCTTCCTCTGGACCAGGAGCAGTGGGATGACAGCTCAGAAGCCCCTACCTCTGGGCCGGGAACAGTGGGACTCAGTACCCTGGTCTGGTGGTCTGGTGTCCTCTGCTCCTTGGTAATGTGGAATCAGGTGGCTCCCTGTCTGCAGTGGGGTGATTGGGTGTCTTCTGGGTGACTCAGGACCTTGGTAGGGCATGCACAGACCCGCCTGTCTGCAGGGGGCTGATTCGGTATGTGTTCCGCGCGACTGGGGACTTCGGCAGGGTGTGGGCAGACCTGCCTGTCTGCAGCGGGGTGATTTGGCTTCTCTCAATTATATTTTATTATTTCACTTTTGCTAAATACTTATTGTGTTAGTTACTTTTCTCTCATTGCTGGAACCAATACCCCACACCCAGAATTAAAAAGGAAGGGGTTTATTTGTCTTACAGTTCTTGGAAGTTTCAGTCCATAATCGGCTGACTCCAAGGCAGGGATGACAAACAGCCATGGCAGAGCAGGCAAACAACATGGCACACACAGGAAAGCAAGGGTAAAAAAGGATATTCACCAAGTCTTTCTGTCTCTTTTATCCTATCCAGGCTACTGGGATTAGGGCAGTGCCAAACTAATCACTCACATGTATCAGTTTAGTAATCACACACCCTTAACCCCAGCATCACACATTCCAGATTCAACTACCTCTGAAAAAGAAAGTCCCACCTCATCTGCCTGAGGCTTTGGGGGGACATCGAAACACAAGCCATAACATTTATCTTTTGCTAAATACTCATTTTTCAAAAAGTATAATAGAGACTCACTTTAAACCACATAAGACAATATTCTTATGATCTGCATTAATGATTTACAAGAACTTCACAAGTACTGAGAAAAACATATTTGGATCAATAAAGGTCTCCACTACCTAAACTTTCATATTTTGATATTTCTTTCTTATAAAACTTATTCTTTTTTAAAATAAGCATATGCACTTGTAATAAGAAATAACACTTTTTATTATAGTCTTGGTATTATCATTCTATGTGATTTTAAATATATACCACATCAGAATAGAGGAGAGAAAAATGGAAATACTTGGTCCTAATACAGTACCATCTTATGCTTTCTCTGTTCAAAATTATTGATTTTGTTTTACCAGAGTATCTGTTCCCCTAGCTCACAAATTCAACAACTAAGACCTACAAATGCAATTTTTCTTTAACATATTAGAAATGTGGAAGAGATAATGGTATCATTTCCATTATTTAGATCACTAGGAAACACTTTATACAAACAGCTTCCAGCATTTATGCTACCATAGAATTATTATTTACATACAGATCTGTTGACTGAACCTAACTGTGTACTTTTGGTAGCAGAGATCTTTTGTTTGATCTTTAAATCCACAATACCTAGAGTCTTGTCAAGCTCGGGACCTATTATTAAATACTCAATAAAGTATCATACTGCATAGAAAATAAGTTATATAAGGTTAAAGATCTAATCTGTCCTGTTCTTTCCAGATTACGCCTGGTAAATACCTTAAATCAATAAATTAATAGGAGAGAATGAGATTATTGAACTTTCTCCAAATTAGGAGCATTTATGAATCAAAAGACAATAGGGAACAGTTTCATCTGCTTTTGTGCACCCAACCTTTGAGGTGCTGCCAAATCAACTCTCTGACTGCAGACCTCCCTTCAAAGCCCTCCCGTCTTGCTCAGCCGAGGGCTCTCACAGCATACAGGGAGGAAGGCTGGCCTCCCTGACCTTGCTTCCTAAGACTAGTCCAGCTGCAGGGCTGGACAAGCAGGTTTTCAATGAACCCGCCAACTGAGTGCATTCAGTTGAAGTGAACACACACACACACACACACACACACACGCACTCACATGTGTGCATATTGTGTATGTTGATATGCATTTGTGTATATAGTATATATATTCATATATGGTGATAAATATGTACTGAGGCTCTCATTCAGTCTTTAATAATACTGTATGTCCTTTCTGACTCCACTCTGAAGTTCAGTTTCCAGAGTATAGGTGAGCCGTAAATGAAAAGGTATTTTTTTTCCTGAGTATTAATATCTTTAAGGTTTACTGCAGATTTTAGTGACAGGCAATTTTTATTTAGAACTATATATCTGGTGACAGATTACTGTGGCTGATATTCTTTCTAGAATTATGAATTTAAGAGCTAAGTATGAGTTGTGTCTCTTTGATAGCAGAGACATGGGGTTGAATAAAGGGTCTTGAATCTCAACTTGAAGGAAGATATTATTTTACAGAGAATATTATTTATTTTTCAAGCCTCAGTCCCTGATTCTGAACTCTTGTACTTCTACAATGTTGCGCCTTTTATATCAGGTTTCATGGCCTACCCCCTGCCTTTTACACTTGTTTTTCTGTCTTTTCAATCTCTAAGATCTTTCTTTTATCCCTACAGCTCAACAGTGTGAATTTTAAAATGATTTATATTCCAAAGGTTTGAGGAGCTGATTATTTCTTAGCCATTTCCACGGAGTATATCTGTTTAAAATAACAAAAATTCAAGCTTCTGAAAAAATAATGCTTTTTAAGGGTAATCCCAGGGTGGTAATTTTATACTCACTCCTGTCAATAACATGACTAGAGTCAGTTACTCTAACAGATGTTTCTGCAGATTACTCCTGATGTAAAAAGCACTCCAATTGCTCAATGAATATCTTAGTAGCAAATATCATGGGAAGACAATAAATAGGATTTATCCCAAGCAAAAACTGAATGAGGTAGGATTAAAACAAAATGAAAAAATGAGACAATCTCATTGACAGCTGGATTGCTCATGCTTGCTTTTTCTCTCTTCTTTTTGTTTTCTCTTCTTGCTTTACTTTTCAGTATTAGGTACTAGGGATTAAACCCAAGGCCTTCAAAGCAACCTCCAACCTTCAGCCCTTTTTTTTTTTAACCATTTTATTTTGAGGCAGGGTTTCTGTCACTAAATTGCAAGGCTGGGCTCAAACTTTCAATTTTTCTGCCTAAGCTTCCAACATAGCTGAGATTATAGGTGCACAACCAGTATGCCTAGCCCCCCCCCTTTTTCGAAAGATCTATAGAACTATAGAAAGGTTTAAGAAATGAAATTTTAAAACTCAAAACTTCAGAAACAAGAGGGAACTTTTTGAGGCACAAAAAAGTGCAAGTGAAGGAAAAAGATAGATAAATGTGGGTTGTAACAGAAGGATGGCAGATGTTGAAATTAAACATTCAGGCAAAGGAGGCAAGATAGAAGGTATTTCTATATTTGAACATCTGATGTACTAATCAACAGAATAAATATTTTATCTAGGTTTAGTTCTCACAACAATGCTATGAACTAGACATTATTTCGTCCATTTTCCAGATGATGAAACAGGCTTGCAATATTTAGTAGCTTATAGTTCTTCCAAATTGTAAGTAGCATTAATACACTAGGACCTTGAAACTGTTACTCTAAACAGAAAATGCTAAAAAGAGCTGGAGAATGCATGGATTGTGAGGTTGAACTATCAAAGTAGCATTAAAATAATAACCAGGTACAAATGATGCATAATTAAGAGCATGGAATAAAGAATGATTAGAACAGAGTTTGATTCCAAAAATGAGAAGCCAAATTTATGTGTCCTAAGTACTTCACATTTCACATGGTTTCTTCAGTTGTTTGATAATGGGGAAATTATACAGTAAACTGAAACTTTCATCAATTTTTCCAACATTCTAAATTTATAATTTTCTTCTGATTCAACCATTGATGTACTCAAGCCTGATGCTTGTTTAAAGAAAGATTAATGATTCAGGGCTTTGCTAAATGACCATAGGTAAACTATGTAGTTATTTAGGGAAAAATACATTAATATAATCAAGTTAAATAGTCAAGTGAAAGTATTAAAGCCGGTGTACTAGTTCCCTTAACTGCTGTACTTTTCTTAACAACCAGGGATTTATCTATTCCTTTGCTGTCTTGTAAACTACATTTTTATATTGATACTTAATATATTTCATGTGCAAAGCTTATCTGTCTGAAGATACTAAAATTTACTATTACATTGGATAATGATAAAAGAATCACCCAGGGATCTTGGTAATAATTCTTTCTTGGTCCTATCTCTAAAAATTTTCTTTCCCTGAGTATTCAGTGGGATTCACTGATCTTATTTGTAATTAACACCAGGCACCAACACATGCATTAATTGTTGTAGCATAAGGAGCAATTTAGAATTTTGATTTGAATTTCCTACAAACATCACATATATCAACTGCTCAACAAATGTTTGAATAAATAAATCAAATAATCAGTGAGGAGAATATCTACGTATCATTTTAAATAGACGGATTCTCATCATGTTATGACATAACTAATGTTGCATTTTTACTACTTCAGGTAAAAATCTTTAGTTTTTTTGAGGGACTATAAATTGGATTCATGGTTCTATAGATCATACTTAGCCATACCTAATTGATACAGGCCTGAATTCTTGATATTTAGCACCTTCACATTTTGGCGGAGGACTGGAATCATGACATTTAACTATCATATCCACAAGCAGCAAGGCACATATAAAATAATTTCTTTGTAATATAATAAAATGATTCCTCTTTCATTGTTTTCTCTTTCCGGTATTTTTTGTAGCAGTATTTTAGATATTAGCTATAACCTGGTCATCAACACAATTTAGTAAGCACATTGCATTTTACAAGAAAAAGTTTACAATAAAAAGGATGATTAGGGCCGGAGATTTAGCTCAGTGGTTTCGCCGCCTGCTGCGCAAGTGCTAGTACCAGAGTTCGATCCCGGGTACCAAAAAAAAAACAAAAAAAAAAACGATGATTAAAAGGGTGTTTGGCTATATTATGTAACCCAAGCTCACAGTATTAGCATGGAGTGCTTTAATTATTGTGTTATTTTCCTACACGTTGGAATCAAGGGCTAACAATGAGTAGGTCAGTCACTGGAAGCTCAGACTGAACTATTAGGCCTGTATATTAAAATGTCAGCAACCCATTGAATGTAATTATATCTTAAATTATGAAAGCTGAAAACTGGTTAAAAATACAAAGAAGACCTGGTCATTTCCAGTATATATAACCAAAAGCTTTGAATGCTGTTTAAAATTTATTTTTCTTCAGATTCAAATAGTATTTAGTTGCTGGGTAATTTGAGTTAATTTAAAAAACATATAGCAAAGCAAGAGCCTATTATCTATAATTTCATTGCTTAGCTTACATTGAATTTTTTTGGTGTAATCTCATTCTCAGAAACTTACATGTGTTTGAAGCATGTTTTTATCGGCTTTTCCCCTCACTATTCCATTGCTAGCAATTTTTCACTTCATTACAACTTATTAGAAAATATTGCAATTACTGATATGGAAATGTGGCATACTCTATTTGCTGTGCATATTATTACATATTTAGGTTATTTTTTCATTCTAATACAAAGACAGACTCATTTGGTGTACTGTTAACTTCATGAAAACAGATTTTAAGAAGTGGTATCCTTGAGTCATATTGCCTAATTGCTCTTGAGAAAACTTTTATCAATTTATATTGTCATCAGCATTGTTTAAAAACATTCATTTTTTTCCATAGCATCTTCAACATAGAGTAAGTACAAAATCGTATGTCAATGATCTATTTTCTCTTCTTCAACTAGTAATAAATTGAAATAAATGCAAGCTTTATTTTTTCCTTTATTATATGTATGATTTTCAGGAATTAAGAGGTTTGGGGAAAACAAATGGAAAATCTATCCCAAATCTGCTTTCCATTGAGTATGAAAGTCTCCAGATTGGAAATAAAGTTCCTGAAAAACTTGTTAAGTTCAACTGTCACCCCTCATCTGACCTTCACAACATTGGCCAGAGAATATTGGGAAATGCCCACAAAAAATTAAGAAGACAAGAATGAGTCTAATAAATATCTTAAAAGCTCATTCTGTGAGATCATCATAAAGCAGACCACAGTGATTATGACCACAGATTTTGAAATCCCACAGCTTTGAGTTAGAATCCCAACACTGCCATATATTATCCAGGTAACATTGATAAATTTACAAGGGTGATTGAAAAATAAAGTGTGTATTTAAATTTAAAAAGAAATTAGTATGGTAAAAGGAACTGCCATTAATCACCCTGAAAACATTCCCTCTTCCTTTGAACACACTTATCCAATTGTTCTTGCCATTTTATGGAGCAGTCTTGGATTTTCTCTTTGGTGAAAATCTTTAGGAGGTTTGATCAAAAATACGGTGAGGTGAAGATCACTGTCAACTGCTAACCAACAAACAGAAAGGTAGATTCATAAAAATATTATGTTGTGCCTTTATCCAATTTATTCATTGGATTGGGCATCATGCAACTTGTGATTCTTCCTTAAAGTCATAACAAACATAAAAGATAAGCATTTTATATCAATTTAGGACATCAAGGTAATCGCAAGTACACAACTAAAGACTCTCATGAAAAAAACCTTCCAGAACTGCTCCAGAAAGTGGCAAGAAAGATGGAATAAGTGTGTTTAAAACCAGAGGGAGTATTTTGAGGAAGATTAATAGCAATGTGTCTTTTACTATAATATTTTAAAATTTATTCACCATATGTTTTGATTAAACCTCATATGTTGTTTCTCTGTAAAGTGAGAATAGCGAGCAATTTCATAGGATTGTTTTGAAACTGAAGTGACAATTTAAAATGCACATCATAGCTCTGAATAGAAAAGGCTGTTAATAAATGATGGTATGAGTAATAGCAGCACATGTTGCAATTTGTATATTTTGATCACTCATCATGTAAGGCAGATTGACAGACTGACACAAAAGTATGGTTGATTGTAATCTTTGTGAAACTTTTGTGCTCTGCTGAGGAAAACTCCACACAATACCTTAGAAATGCCACCACCCTCATCTGAACTACTCACCACCTGCCTTTATTGCCTGAAATTCTTTAAAATACTCATTCTCTTTACTACATTTTATAATTTAGATTGGAAAAATTTGGAAAGATGAGACCCGATTTTTTTTCTAACCATTTGTGCTCCAGCGTGAAGTAGTTGATTGTATTCTGAGTACAGACTTTAACAATGAGAAACTTAAGAGCTCTGGATTCCTAAATGTGTCAGGGAATCATGTTATCTAGCACTCATTTGGGAAGGTGACATAACAATGACAGTGATGAATAAGAATGGTGGGTATTTGTCGGCTAAGAACTGCATACAGTAATGTGTTTGGTAAAATGATGATTTGTAGAGGAAAATGTATATATTGTGTTATGTATTCAGCTTGTAGGAATAAAATGGGTTCTTTAAATCACTGAATTCAAGAGAATAGATATTGTGTAGAAACAGTGTGTTGGCTGAGGCAGGAGTACAACTGGAGCTCAAGACAATGAGTCAGAATCCAGGTTTAACACAGACAGGCTCAATTCTTGTCACTTGCCTGGGGATTCCTTCCTGGTGATATTATTTTAATAATGAAAGCCACACGAAATCCTGTATTAGCAAGATTAACAACCTGTGATTTGGGAAACTCTGAAAGGCAATTACATTATAGTGAGACCAAGAAAATATATGTCAATTTGGATTATAATAATAGAAACTTTCTTGACATAGCAAGGTCCAGAACTAAATGTATTGAGAACAGGTTGCTCTTCCCTTTTTCATAATGCACATCAATAAAAATCCTTAAGTGAACTTACTGTGCCTCTATATTTCTCCACCTGCTCTGCTGTGGGCCTACTCAGAACCCTGGAAACAGGAGGCCCTTTGGGTGATTTATGGGCTCCACTTTAAGACACCAGGTTTATGCCTTCAGCCTGGTAGCACTTTGTGTCAGTATCTGCTACCCATTTACTTATAAGCAGCCTGGAAGAAATAACATATCCAATGGGATTAGGTTAGTCAGAAGTGGGGACCACAGCAAAGGTGGTAGGAATTTGAGTGTATTTTCCCTTCACCTTTACTAGCCAAATAGGCTTTTAGTGTCTTAGCTATACATCGTTCTATAGTTTTTAAAAGAAGATCACATTTGGTGAATTTTTAAATGACTAATTCACTGCTTAATACTAAGAGGTTGGTTGAAAAAAGAAATGGCAAATAAAGGACTGTGTTTTGAGAAATCTGATAAGGTAGTCTAGTTGCTTTCTATTTACAATGAATAATTATAATCTAAATAATGTAATACTGTTTTTCAGATTTCTTCCACCAATAAATTTTAGACGCTTGAAATTAACAATCTCAACATTTGTTTTTGGGCTGGGGATTTAGCTCAGTGGTTTTGCCACCTGCTGCGCAAACACAAGGATCTGAGTTCAATCCCCAGCACCAAAAAACCCCCACAAAAAACAATTTTTATTAATTAAAAGTCCAGGCATAAAATTTATCACTTCTTGATTATCTGAGAAATTATTATTGTCCTACCAAAGGTATTTTTCCAACCATCTCTGTTTTCCCCTCTTGTCCCACAGACAACTTGCCTGGAGCTCTTTCATTCCAGAATTGCACTTTCTATGGAAGATGCATCTCTAGAGAAATTGAATTCAAATAATTTATTTTTATTTCTTATAGAGGAGAGTTGATAGTAAAGAAGTTGAAATTACAGAATTTAGATTTTAGATCTCTTTTGTAGATTTCATCTATCCATCCATGTTTATCAATTGTCTACTGTGTAATGGGTACAGTAGGGGATAAAGAGAGCACAAAGTGTGGTTTCTGCCCTCCAAGAGATTGTAGCCTAAAAAGCAAAAGTTTGATATACAACTTATACTCTCTTAAATCCTCTATTGAGGAAGGCTGTTATCAATAAATACATACATATTTTAAAAAGCAGCTTCACTACCAGGAAGGATAAGTGCCACATAAATAGCATAACAAATAAATAGTGTAAAATTCAGCTTAGAAAGTGACATGTTTAGAGGTCATGTGATCAGGGAAAAATTTACTGGAAAACTAATGTTTGTCATGACTTAGATTTTGTAAGAACATAATACTTTGGTTATTTCAAGTTCTGAAAGTATTATGTGTTGATTATACAAAATTAGAAAATACATAATAGCATAAGAAGAAAAACATCAAAGTTATTCATAATCCTACCACCTAGTGAGATTCCCATTATTGATTTCTTGGAGCATATTTTTAAAAGCATTTCTCCAATTTTGTAAGTAATCTGTTTACATTTTTAATGTGTCAGTCCAAATCCTGATAGGAAATAGATGGCAAGGTTAAATTACATAGGTACTTAAAACATACAGGAACCTCCAGGGGTAGTGGACTAATCCAGAGCTAATAATTATCAAGGGGCTATTGTCAACCCTAGGTAATTGGTAAAGGGAAAGGGGTGGGTAGCAACCGGAACATGGAAGGAAAGAGAACAAGTGTAAGAAACATGCCTGGAGAGAAGTTACAAACTTCATTCAAAGGACTCAGCCAGCCCAGACAACCATGACAATAGAGAATAATATCCTGATAAGATGCTCTTCCCCATATCTTAGATCTGATCAAACTTTCCCACTGGCCAACCCCAACTGGTGAACAGAAATCAGGGAGCCAGTAGAATCATGCACACATGTCAAATTCTTGGATCAAAAAGCAAGACAGAGAAGATTTATACATAAATCCAGAAGGTTCAATTGGGATATTTTTGAAATTTGGACCAATATGTATATATGATTTTATAGCTTATTCATCATAACTTCTATTTATGAATGTACATATATGATACTGTTTTTAACCAGTGTACATTATCCCATAAAATGGTTAACTACAAGTTATTCAATGACTACCCTACCATATAATAATCTAGAATGTTTTTTTAATTAATTTTATTGGTACATTTTAGGTATACAATATAATGACATTCATCATTGGAAATTTGCACATTTACACAATCTCTCTTGGTTCTTATTTTTTTCCCCTTCCTCTGCCCTCCACTCCTCCCTATTTACAAAGACTTTGTTTCCATTTCTCCATTTTCTCATATTAATGCCATTTCCTTCTTTCCTTTCCTCTACCTCTCCCACTTCCCCTTTGCCCCTTTTCTTCCTATTTCACATTATCTATTATACCTTTTAGTCATTATTTACACTTCCAGTTTCTCACACTAGAGAAACTATTCGGTATTTACACATGTATGTCCTATTTATTTCACTTAAGAGTATCACCTCAATGTGTATCCATTTAACTATAAATGTCTCTAATGTCTCATTTTTTATGGCTGAGTAGTACTCCATTTTATTAAAAAACCACATTTTCTTTATCCAGTCACCAGTTGATGGGCAATTGGGTTGTTTCCAAGTTTTAGCTATTACAAATTGTGCTGCTATGAACAAGGGTGTACATATATCACTGTGGTATGATTCTTTTAATTCTTTGGGGAAGATACCCAGCAGGGGCAGAGCTGGATCAAATGGGACTTCTAGCCTTAGTTCTTTGAGGTATCTCCATACTGATTTCCACAGTGGTTGCACTAGTCTATACTCCTGCCAGCAGTGGAGCAGTGTTCCTCTTTCCCCACAGCCCTGTCAGCATTTGTTATTGGTTAATTTCTTGATAGCAGCCATTCTTTCTGGGGTGAGGTGGAATCTCAACACTGTTTTCATTTGCATCTCTCCAATGACCAGTGATGTTGAACATTTTTTCATATGTTTGTTTGCTATTTCTACTTCTTTGTCTGAGAAGTGTCTGTTCATTTCAGATGTCCATTTTTGGATTGGGTCTTTAAATTTGGAAGGTCTGATTTTTTTTTTTAAGTTCTTTATAGATTCTAGATAGTAGACTCTTGTCTGAGGAACACCATGTGAAAATATTTTGCCATACTATGGCTTGTCTCTTCACACTGTTGGTGGTTTCTCTTTATGTGCGGAAGGTTTTTCAAAAGAAGAGATCCCAGTTGTTGATTGTTTGTGCTAGTTCACGGGCAACTGAGGTTTTGTTCATAAATCTTTTTTCTACACTAATTTCTTCAAGTGTTCTACCTAACCTCTGTTTCAGCTGGTTCAGCATTTCTGTTTTAATATTTAGATCTTTAATCTATTTTGATTTTGGTTTTGTGCATTGTGAGAGATATAGGTCTAGTTTTAATCTTTGGCAAGTTGAAACCCAATTTTTCGAGCACCATTTATTAAAGAGGCTATCTTTCTTCCAGTGAGGGTGTTTGCCTACTTTGTCAGAGATGAGGTGGCTGAGTGTGTCTGGAGCTGTTTCTGCATCTTCCAATCTGTTCCACTGGTCCTCAAGTCTGTTTCTTTGCCAGTACCATGCTGTTTTTATCACAGTAGCTTTGTAGTATAGTTTCAAGTTGGGGGTTGTGCTACCCCCTGCTGTGTCTCTGATGCCTAGAAGTGCTTTGGTTGTTCTAGGTCTCTTCTTGTTCCAAATGAATTGTTGGATTGTTTTCTCAAGGTCCGTGAAGTATGCTGTTGGAATTTCAATTGAGATTGCATTGAATCTATACAGCAATTTTGGAAGTATGGCCATTTTCACTTATGTTCCTACCCAGGAGCAAGGGATGTCTGTCCATTTTCTGATATTGTCTTCAATCTCTCTTTTCAGAGTGCTATAGTTTCAGAGTAGAGGTCTTTGATTTCTTTTGTTAGGTTGATTCCTAGGTATTTTAATATTAGGATTGTATTTTGAAAGGAATTGTTTGCCCATTTCTCTCTCAGTGAGTCTGTTTTTTGTATACAGGCAAGCCATTGATTTTTGTGTGTTGAGCTTGTATCCAACTACTTTACTGAATTGGGTTATTAAGTCTAGAAGACTTTTGGTGGTGTTCTTGGGGTCTTCTATATACAGTATCATGTCTCTTCAAAAAATGAAAATTTGACCTCTTCGTTTCCTATGTTTATTCCTTTTATTTTTTTCTCTTGTCTAATTGCTATGGCTAATGTTTCCAAGACTATATTGAACAGGAGTGGTGATAGTGGACATCCTTGTCTTGTTCCTGATTTTAGTGTGAAGGATTTCAGTTTTTGACCATTTAGTATGATATTGGCTATTGGTTTTTCATAGATAGCTTTTATCAGATTGGGGTATTCCAATTATTTCTATGGTGTTTATCATAAATGCATGTTGAATTTTGTCAAATGCATTTTCTGCATCTATTGAGATGACCATATGGTTTTGTCCTTGGCTCAATTGATATAGTGTATTACATTAATTGATTTTCATATGATGAACTATCCCTGCATCCCTGGGATGAATCCTACTTGGGCAGGGTGTGTGATCTTCTTGATGATCTTCTGCATTCTATTTGCCAGTATCTTATTAAGGATTTTTGCATGTATGTTCATTAGTGTGATTGACCTATAGTTCTCTTTTTTGGTTGAGTCTTTCTCTGCTTTGGAGATCAAGGTGATACTTGCTTCCAGGCATGAATTCAGGAGTATTGATTTCCTTTCAATTTCATTGAAGAGTCTAAACAATAGTGGCAGTAGTTTCTCTCTAAATGTCTTATAGAATTCTACAGTGAAGCCATCAGGACCCAGCCTTTTCTTAGCTGGTAAGGTTTTAATTACATTTTCAATATCATTGATTGATGTTGGGTTGTTTAGAATTTTTAGGTCTTCTTTGTTCAACTTTGTTAATTCATATGTATCTAGGAATCTGTCCATTTCATCTATGTTTTCCATTTATTGGCATATAGGTTCTGGAAGTAGGTATTGATGATCCTCTGGATTTCTGCTGGGTCTGTTGTAATTTCACCTTTTTGATTCCTAATTGCATGGATTTTGGCCTTTTCTTTCCTTTTTCTGATACAATTCTCTAAGGGTTTGGCAATTTTGTTTTTACTTTTGAAGAACCAACTCTTGGATTCATTGATTTTTTTTTTTTTGTATCATTCTCTTAGTCTCTGTTGCATTGACTTCTGGTCTGATCTTTATAATTTCCTCCCTTGTTTGAGCTTTGGGTTTGTCCTGCTTTTCTTTTTCTAAAAGTTTGAGGTTCAGCATCAGGTTGTTTAATTGAGCTTGCTCTGTTTTCTTAATATGAGTATTCACTGCTGTCAATTTCCCTGGTAAGACTGCTTTCATTGTGTCCCATAGATTCTGATATGTTGTATTGGCATTGTTATTTAATTGTAGGAACTGTCTGATTTCTTCTTTAATTTCCTCTGTGACCCATTGGTTATTCAGAAGTGTGTTGTTCAATTTCCATGTGTTTATGAAATTCTTGCAGTTTCTTTTGCTATTGATCTCCAATTTCATTGCCTTGTGGTCTGATAATATACAGGGGATAACTTCAATTCCTTTACACTTACTTAAACAAGTTCTACGAGTGAGCATGTGGTCTAATTTGGAGAACGATCCACATGAAGCTGAAAAGATTGCGTATTCTGATTTTGTGGGGTGGGACACTGTGAAGATCTGTTAAGTTCATTTGTTCAAGAGTTTGAATTCTAGTATTTCATTGCTTATTTTTTGTCTAGTTGATCTATCTATATGTGACAGTGGTGAATTGAGGTCCCCCACTACTGTTGTATTAGTGGGTATTTGATTGTTCATGTCTGTTAGTATTTGTTTTATATAGTTGGGCACACTAGTGTTTGGTGTATAGATATTTATGACTGTCATCTCTTCCTCTTGGATTGTTTCCTTTATAAGGATGTAGTGTCCTTTGTCTCTCTTAATCAGTGTTGGTTTGAAATCCACCTGATCCACAAAGAGGATAGCTACTCCTGTTTTTTTGGGGTGTTCCTGTCACATGGAGTATTTTTTTCCACCCTTTAACTTTCACTCTATGAGTTTCTTTTTGAATTAAGTGTGTTTCTTGTATGCAGCTTATTGTTGGATCTTGCTTCTTGACCCATTCTGCCAGTCTATTTTTTTGATTGGTGAATTGAGACCATTAACATTGATGATTAAAACTGATACGTTTTAAGACTGTTACATTGACATCCTTGTCATGACCTTTTCTTTTTGTTGGATTCTCCCCCTTTGGGTTTAATTTTTTGTTGTGCTCGATGGATTCATTCTTCTGGGGTTCATTGGGTTGTGATCCTCATTGTCTTTTCCTAGGAGATTGTCTAAAATTTTTAGGAGTGCTGGTTTCGTATTCATGAAGTTCCTAAGGTGCTCTTTGTTGTGAAAGTATCTTATTTCTCCATCAATTTTGAAAGATACTTTTGCACAGTACATCTGGGTTGGAGGCTGCTTTCCTTTAGGGCATGAAATATGTCACTCCAAACTCTTCTTGTCTTGAGGGTTTGTGTTGAGATGTCTGCTGTGATTCTGGTGGGCTTTCCTTTGTATGTGATTTGTTTCTTTTTTCTAACTGCTTGTAGAATTTTGTTCTTCTGTTGGATTTCTGGAATCTTAACTAGTACATGCCTATGTGTAGATTTTTTTTTATGAAGGCTATTTGGAGTCCTATATGCCTCACTTATCTGTATGTCAAGTTCTTTCCACCTTCTTGGGAAGTTTTCTGCCATCACTTCTTTGAACAGTTTTTTTTATGTCATCTACTCTCTCTCCTGTTCCTTCATTGACTCTGATCAGTCTTATGTTATTCTTCTTTGCATCATGTAGCAGCTGCTGGATTGATTTCTTGTGGTCCCTTACTCTTTTAAAGAAACTTTTCTTTTTCTTGTCACTAATTGCAATCTTATCTTCTATATCTGAAATTCTGTCCTCACATTGGCTTATTCTGCTGCATAAACTTTCAATGGAGTTTTTAATCTCCTGGAAAGCTGTTTGCATCTGTTTTATGCATTCCATTTGTTTCCTATGTTGGAATTCCATCATGTTCCTCAGCTTGTCTGTTTTTTTTTAATCTGTATCCTCTCTAGATTTATTAATCATGTCTTGCACTATAGGCACCATCTTGGTTGTTATCTGAGAAATTATTTCTGATTTCATCTTTTCTAGATCCTCTTTCGTTGCCAGTTCAAGGAGTTCAGGTGGTTGAATATGAGGTTTTTCCATCTCATTTTCCTTTGGGGTTGCTTTATGTGATCTGGAAGTCTGGTTTTGAGACTTTTTTACATGTCTTCTCATTTCAAGGTGGGGGAGGATGTGTTCTGCTGGCACCCATGTGGCTCACCTCCTTAGCACTGGTGCAGTGGTATGGCAGCCCAGAAGGTTCACCCCCTCTCAATCTAGAATGTTTCTAGTTTTTTTCACTATTAAAATTAATGCCATATTTATCTGTTTATTTTACTTTGTGAGTATGTGTTTATTTTCTTAAGCTCAATTCCCACAAATATATTATTGGTACAAGAGGTATTCATATGCTTAAGACTTTTAATATATATTGACAAATTATCTTTTAGGAGAATATACCATTGTTATTCAATTGAAACTTTAATGCATAAGGTTTTGATACACTTATACAGACTATTAATAGATGGATATTTGAAGAAAATTCCAAGTTGGCACTCTTAAAAAAGGAATAGAAATGAAAGGAAATGTTATATTCTACAATGGATAACTGATTTTGTTTTACCTAAATAGAATTAATAAGGTGTCTAAATAGTTTATTGTCACTCATACTGTTGGAAAGCCCCAATATTAAGGTAACCAGAATTGTTATACAAGACAGCTTGACACTGGATAGTTTCAGAAATCACACCCAAGATATCTGAAAGTAGGCTCCAGATTGAAACTGGTAAAATGCAGACAAGTTCTAACTCCAAGTATAGAAGAAGATGTACTTGGCAAAATTATGTTGAGTGAGGGCCAGTCATCTTACTATGAGTCAAAAAGTCTAGGGAAAGTCTTGGCAAATTTCAGTCAGAATTTGGCTCCATCATTAGTAGCTGTGACTTAAGACAAGTGGTCTCTTGGTGTGGGGATTAGAGATTTTATGTAAAAATGAGCTGAGCAGGGCATCTCATGCATGGTAGTGGTTTTGTAGCTGGCATCATTAAAGAGAAGAAGAAGAAAGGGTCACTGTGTCTTGGACCTTGTTTTATTGGGCATTGGCCTAATGGATGAAGGGAAGGCAGCATATTGACTAACATATTGCAGGTAATAAGCAGTTGAACAATATATATGCTTAGAATTTCACCAATGGGATACAAGTTTTCAGCTAGGAAATTTTCAAAAATTTTTCAAACTTTTCTCATATAAGTTTACAGAGAACTAGATTTTTATCAACTGTAACTTTATCCCATGTTGTATACCCTTTGGCACCTGTTACCATCTAGTTGCCCTTGAGCACTAGAAGAGGAGTGACATTCATGTATTAGCAAGAAATCTGTGAAATATTTTATTATTTTTCAATATATGTCTTTTGTTTGGTCTGCTGAAATTTCATTTATTCTTTTTTTGGTGAACGTGCACAATTTTCCTCTGTAAAACTCCAGTTTTTAGTTCATGAAGTTTGTGTGGACCTCAGTGAGTTGGGCTGTACAGAATCCAAGACCCCTGATCTCAATGATTGGTTCAGGATGATGTGGCCACAGTGAATAAATAGTGTGAGACCTAGGTTATGGTTTACATCTAAAATGCACCCCAAAGACTCATGTATTCAGATGTGGGGCTTTTGGAGGTAATTAGATCATGGGGGCACTATACTCATTAGTGGATTAATCTACTAATGAGTTCATAGATGAAAGTGCTGTTAGGAGGTAGGGCCTGGTCAGAAGAAGTAGGTCACATAAGCCATGACCTAAAAAGTAATATTCTTGTCCACTACACCACTTTTTTCATGCTCTGCTTCCCTGTCACCATGGTTTGAGTAGCTTTTCTCTCCCATGTCCTTCTGCCATGCAATTTTTCCTTGAAGCTAGCCAACCATGATTGAACTCTCTAAAAGCATATGCCAAATTGAAACTCTCCTCTTTTAAGATGAAGATGTTATGTATTGTCTCCAATAGTGGGAAAGTAAGTAATACAAAAAACTGGTAACAAAGAAGTGTAGTCATTGTTGTGAGTATACCTAACCATTAGATTCTGAAGCCTTTAGAACTGTTTTGCAGGAGGAATTTGAAATGTTTTGGAGATATGGGCAACAGAAGCCCTAGAAGAGATTGATGGACGATTCTGGCTGGGGCTCAGCAAGCCAGAATTCTGATAGGAGTGCAGACAGTAAAGGCCAAGATCATTAGGTTTTAGTTAGAAATGAGGACTCTCCTGGAAACAGGACTAGAAGCCATATGTGTTTCATTCTGGCAAAAAAGTTTTTTGTTTTTTCCACATGTAAGACATTACATGAGGCTGAATTTAAAGGTGATGGACTAATGTGGCAGAGGAAATTTCAAGGCAGGCTTTCAATGTTCAGGCTGTAGCATGGATATTGCTGGCTGCTTTTAGCAAGATATATATATATATATATATATATATATATATATATATATGGAATTTGCAAAAATTGCTCAGGAATATGCAAATATGCTCAGGAATTTGCAAAACCCCACAGATCACAGGTTCAATTGTGTAAAAGGTTAAGTTCCTTTTTTGAAAGACTTTGTTTGAGAACAGACCTCAGGGAGCCTTGAACACTCAGTACCACCTAGGGAAGGAAATATTTCTCTGAGTCAAGCCTTCTAGGGACTCAGTGAGCGCTTCAGTCATAGTCCACAGTGATTCAGCTATTGCTCTAACAAGCAACTGACCTTGATCATACATCTGGTAATGATTTTTCAGACATTCAGAATATGAAAGTTGTGAGATCATAGAGGCTTCCACCGAAATTTCAAAGGAAAGCTTGAAATGCCGTGTAATGTTCCCCTAAGAAGTTGATATGTAAAGCTATGAGAATAAAGCCAAAGGTGCACAGGAAGGAGGCACAAGGAATTTGGGGATGGCAGGAACATCTGCTGAGGTAAACCACAGGCAGTGAGTGAAGCTTGCCTGAGAGAGGCCATGTTGTCTGTAACCAGCAAGGTCATAAAGGTGAAGTTGCTCAAGTTCTTTGGAGCTCAAATCTCCCCAAAACCTGCCCTTGGGGTTGGACAAGGAAAAACAAAATTTAATGTCCCCTTACTATTTTTTGGTCACTTTGGTCCAATTCCTTCCTTTCCTCCTATTCCTCCCTTTTGGAATGAGAATGCTCATGGGGTTATGTATTACATATATATTTTTAATGTTTACAGACATTCAGAGCTAAGAATTTCCTAAGAATCTCAAAAGAGACTTTGGACATGGATTTTTGATGATGTCGAAACTCTTAAGATCTTGTTAACTATGAAAGATAGACTAAATGCATTCGTGTAATGAGACAAATAGGAGACTTTTGGGGTAAGGGGCTGAATATTATGTTTTAGATCTAGAATTCCCCAGATGTCTCATGTGTTTAGAGGTGGGGTCTTAGGAAGGTTAATGGATCATGGGGACATTATATTCATCAGTGGATGAATCCATTGATGAGTTCATACCTGAATATGATTTTAAGAATTGGGTAGTACCTGGCTCATAAGGATGAGTCACTGGGGGTGTGACACAGAAGAATATATTCTTGTCCTCAGTTCTCCCCTTCTTTCTTTGCTTTGAGGCCACCCTGTGGTGCACACTTTCTTTGGCCAGGCAATTCCACCATGCAATTTCTGGCTTGGAGCTAGCCAAACACGAACTCACCTCTCTTAAACCGTGAGCCAAATTGAAACTCTCATCCTTTACACTGCTGGTATAATGTTCTTGTTCCAGCAGTGGTTATGTGACTAGTATACCTAGGCTTTGTGGGAGTTTTGGTAAGAGTATATTTTTTCTTTCCTCTCCGTGGACTTAGATTTATAGGAATGAATGCCTGAAGCCACTGGTCACTATCTTGTCATTATGAAGTTGCTTAATACAGAAGCCAATCTGGAGTGGCTGTGATGGGCTGTGATGAGCTGAGAGATGGAAAAATATAAAGCAGCTCCTGGCAACCCCTGATACTCTGCCTTGAATTATTTCTGAGGTTTGATACCTATTAGATTTAGACAATAATTTTTCTTTTGCAACTTCAGTTAGTTTGATTAGTGGTTTGACTAAAGTAGAGCAGACAAATACATATACTTGGTTCAGTAATTTATTTTTCATGGAATGTGAGGTCATAGAAGGATCTTCATTGTTTCTGTTTCCCATGATATGAATAAAATTAAATTTCATGCTATTCAACAGAGTTTGAGAACTAATAAACTAGAATATTCTTGAGGCCAATGCAACACCTCTTTGGACATTAGGGTATAAATTTGTTAACTTTTTTCCAATACAAGCTTCAGCACAATGTTCTCTTATCCCAGAGATACTGAAGTTTTAGAATAAATTGATACAAGGACAGCATGTTAGAAATCTGGTGAAATACTCTCCATTTTGTCAAAATAGAATCTTCTGAGAGGAAAGAAATAGATTTGTTGGGTACTTTTTTTGAAAGTCAGGATTGTCTGGCTCAGTGCACAATAAATCACTTGTGTTTTTCTCTGTAGTCTTCTCATGGAGGATAAAAGCAACACGTATAACTGCCAAGTTGAGTCTACTCAGTGCAAACTGATTTCCTCACTGCTTTCATCTCAGCAGTTGCTAATGTCACAAATAGGCAGGCTTTGAAGCCAGAGGGAGGAGACAAGAGCAATACAACTCTTTAGCCATACAGCAACCAGAATACTTCTTTGGGAACCACAATGACAGCATTCAATTCAGTTCAGGTGTTCTTGTTTTAAGGAGTGAGGTGAATCACTGCCAGTTGATAGTTGAGATTTTTTCCTCTTTCTTTTGGTATCAAGTGTGAGTAGGAACCTTGTACACATGTGTTCTTGGAGTGAAGCTGAAGGGGTGAAGGGACAGAGAGCCCCTACCCCAGGCATCTGGAGTCATTAGTACATTCCTTTGTGTGTGTTTGTGGTTATGGGAAAGGTGGAAACCAAATGCTATGAAGTACAGGAAGTAAAAACACTTCTTTTTCCTTTAACTCTTCTATACCTGTTTTTCAATGTACAATTATATCTGCCGCAGAAACAGATACCCATGACAGATATTTGAGGTATTTGTGGACTGTTTGGGGCTTCAGGTACACGCCTCTCCTTTTTAAAAAAATTTTACTTCCTGTGTACTGGGTGGATGAGAATAGTTCCTAAACAACGTAGGTACAGGGGGCATGAGGGCCTAATAAATGACTCATCTTAGTCTTTTCCCCTTCTCCCTTTACTTCCAATTCTTTCCCAGCTTAGAGTAGGAGGAGGTGTGGAGAATTTCTTCTGCAAAGTGCTATTGTACACATTCACTAAGAACTCCATTGCATGAAATTTAATTCCATAGTTTATAATTTTCCTCCTTTGCTTTCCTGCCTCTTGGCTGTGCGTTTAAATTTTCCATTTGCTTCTCTTGCTTCTCTGTTTCTCTTACTCTTTCTCCTTCCTGCTTTTAAGTACCTTTTTCATGCTCACCCCATCAACTTTAAACAGCCTCATTCCTATTCTATCTCTCATCTTGAATTCTAACTTCCCTCTGTAGAACTCTTCCTTTTCTGAATTTCTTTCTGAGTCTCAAGGCTCTGTTCAAGGCCTTCTCAGAGTGCCTGCAAAGTTTCTTGGGGAAAAGGCTTTGGAAACTTTAATGGGATGAAAATTCCAACCTCAGCACGAATGGCTGAGAATCCACAGTTCTCTCTGGCAGGAGATTTTTCCATAGACCCTCTCCATACTGCCTGCATGCCAGAATTTGGAATTTCCAGATGTGATATTACTGGCTTTGGGTGGTCGATTTCCTTACAAAAGCAAATATGAACTGTAGCTTCTCATCATTTATAGGGAAAGAAACCTATTTCCATGATATTCTCTCTCTCTCTCTCTCTCTCTCTCTCTCTCTCTGTACTTTTATTCTATTTCATGATTGGGAGTTGCTGTTTATATCTAGACAAGAAATATAAATGTGCTGACAGTATAATTTATTTCACAATAGTTAAGATGGTGGGTTCCACAGACTTATCCAGAATCCATTCCCTCTCTGACAGAAGCTCACATTTCCTCTTAATGCCCTTGGTAAATATGTAGATGTAACTTAGACTTTATTTTCATATTCATGGAAAAAGCTATTTCCCTCCTATATCCTAATTCCCAACACGGATGGCTGTGATTGAACAATTTCTCACAGTCCTAGGGAAGGACTAAAAGTTCATTTATAAAAGTAAAAAGTATTCAGAAAAGGAAACTTCTGAAACAGAAATTGCAATGTGGAGACTGTTTCCAGGCAGACTTTTGCAAGGAAACGTGTTGTGGAGCTGGTGTTGATGTGATCTAACAGGGAAACTGAGCTCCTCCTTAGCCCTGCTGACTCCTAGCTCTGTGAGCCTTAAAAAGAATCTGAACCTCAACCCATCTATAAAATACAATGTAGGAATAATACCATCTTGCATATCAATTGATATTAAATAATATTTGTAAAGTACTCAGCACATTTGCATTTATACTTACACAAGTATTAGTATGAGTCATACAGTCTACGTACTCTGGAAATATTTTTCATAACTCCTAACAGTCCTGTGAGATGGCCCTATTTTGATTATCATTCATATTTTTCAAAGGAAAAAAATGAAGTACAGAAAGGTTAACTTGGATAAATTCACACAACTAGTAACAGAACTAAAATGTTAACCCAAATATCTAGTCATCAAAGCTCTGCACCTGTCCACATGGAGATGCTTTCCTTCAACAGGTGCCTCCATGAATGTTAATGTTAGTGCCTGATTGGTACACCAGGTCTTTCCTTAATTTCCTGTTTTATGTTTTAGTTTTGTGATATGGACATATCTATTTTACCTGAAATATGACTATTGCTTTATATTTTGGCTTCCTCATTCAATGTTACTATTTTCCTTAGCACGAATTAAATACACAGAAGAAAAAAAGATATTATAATCCGGTATGGACAATGAATCTAAAAGTGTAGGCTTGACTTAGTACCATTGCCTTATATGTTTTATATGTTCTTTGGCCATTTGCCTGTTTTTCAGTGTGTATGATAATTAATTTTTATAAGGTTTTATAAGTTGAATAAATGAATCATGCTGAAAACACAAAAGGGGATGGAGGGAGGCAGAAAAAGAAGGGGATTGAAAGGTGTTATGTATACATACCAGTTCCCTACAGTGAATAAAATCATTATGTCCTGCAAACATGTACTAATAAAAGTAAAAAAAAAAAAAAGTAAAAGAAAAGGGAAGGGACAAGTAATGGGGAGAGGAGAGAAAGGGGGTAACAAAGAATTAAGATGTATAATGTATATGTTCTACCTGCCCACAGTGAATGTAATCATTATGCTCTGTAAACATGTACTAATAGAAATAAAAATTTTAAAAGTAAATAAACAGAAGAATAGATTTCATTGTAGAGTTTTGAATACATGCATATGAAATACCTTGATCATATGTGCCCTTTCTTACCCTCTTTATCTCTTTCTCATCCTCTTCCTCTTGATACTTTTCCTCTTCTTTAATAATCTCTCTTCTAATTTAATTTCATATTTTAAAATTTCCACATATGATAGATAACATGCAATACTTATCTTTCTGAGTCTGGCTTATTTTGCTTAGCAAGTGAACCTCCAGGTTTTCTGAGTGATTTCTTTATCTACTCTCTTCCGGATTGTCTATACCTACATTCTCCGACTCTGACAACTTTCCACCCTCCTAGGTTAACACATACTTAGCAATGTATGATTTATCTTACAGTTCTTGTTCCTGCATTCAGAGCTCTTAAGAACTCAGTGAAAATGCTAGAGAATAAATTGTAACCCACACCACATATGGGCCAACTTGTATTTTATTTTAAAAATCTTGTCTTATCCGCAGTCTCCAGAGCCCTACCTTCACATTCTCCTAGACGTGCAGCCACCTGGGGTGGTGATGAATGCTTCAGCACCGCACTTCTGGATATCCAGATATGACAGTGTCATTCATATTTGTCGCCCCCTTCCTCCTTTCTAACTCGGCTCTATACTTACTTTCTCCTTTGCTTTTCTTCACCATCAATCCAGTTCTGATCCCATTTAACTCTGCTTCCCCCCATCTCCACTTCTTTTATGATTTTTAAGTGTCTCTGTTATTCTATCCCCCTTAGATCCTGTTCCCCAATGGCCATTCCCTTTCTTGGGCCCAGTGCCTATTGGATTCCATTGCCTTGTTCTGGACAAACCCTCCGTAGTTCCCACCATGTCTGCTTCTTCAGGTTACCTGCTGACTTGAGGAATTCTGATCCACTCAGATGCTGTGCTTTTAGCACCCAGGGTCTATTTTTTTCCTTTCAGCCTGATCCCTTTCAACTCTCTGTGATATTTAAGTCAGCCTTCAAGAACTATACAAGCAGAATTGTTACGAATCTCCTATTTTTTTGTTTATTAGTACATGTGTGCAGTACCTAATGTTTACACTCATCTTAGGGAATAGGTACATGTACTCAACATATCTTAATTATTTTTATTCCCCTTACCTTCTCTCCCTCCTCCCTTCCTCCATCTCTGGACCCCTTCTCTCTTTATAATTTTTTTAGATCATGTTTGTGACACATAATGATTACATTTATTGTGGGTACTGGTACATGTACATAACACATCTTTATTCTTTTTACATCACCTTCCCCTCCATCCCACCCTCTATCTCTTGGACCCCTTTCCATTTGCACAGATACATCTCCTTGTTTCCTTTTATCTATTTTTATTTTGCTCTTGACCTTATTTGTACTTTGGATTTCTTGTATAAGAGAAGCTATATGGCATTTATTCTTATGTGTCTGATTTGTTTCACTTGACATTATATTTTCAAGTTGCATCCATTTTTCTTCAAATATCTCAAATTTATCCTTCTTTGTGCTTCCCAATAGGTTAGGTGCCTCCTCTCTCTTATCAAGCATTAAGTAAATTCCTATTCACAGAGAGCTATTTAGGATGTTGTAATGGAAACATTACTATTTCGTTCTTTGTGAGTTCACAAAATGTTTGGGGTAATTGGCCAGGTGCTCCACACCTGGTCTTCAACTCTGTTCTAACACATGTGACTTACACAAAAGAAGCTGCAAGCACAGTGCCCAAATGGCGTCACCTAATCTCCCAAGGAAAATATATAAATTTGATCTAAAAAGAACTCTGAATTGCCTACCATAATGCTTAATCCTCTAATTTTCACTATTAATCCTGACAAAGAATAGCCTAAAACTACTAACTCTCTAATATCTAACTTGACACGTGCCACACAATTTCAAATGATCGTTCCCCACTGAACATAGGCTGTTCTCAGTTGACTCTACATGGTATTTAGCAAAGATGTTTTACCCCAGTGCCTAACAAACAGGTTTTTAATAGCCACTACTTCCGTTTTCAAGCTGTAGACAGTAGGGGTAGATAGAAGTACACATCTAAAAGTCAGCTGAGTGTTTCTCCTCACACTGCTACTTCTCTCCTGGAATCAGGCCAGAGCAGAGCTGTCTGGATTCTTTGTGAGCCTGCTCCAAACTAACATATTTATTATCAAGAAGGAAAACTTGCCTGATGTTAGATCACTGACGTTTGCCTTGCAGTGTTTTCTTGCAAGAAAGTGATTGAAACGAGTTTGGCAAGGAAACTATAGAAAAATTCTCCCTTATCAAGGGCAGAGTCGTGAAAATATCCTTGCAGATAGGAAAAAACGGGCTAGTTCCTTTCTATTCTGTTTTTATAAAGTGAATGATGGATCTGACAAGATAAATAATGACAGTGTAAGAGGCCAGTGATACTTTTTGAAGAGTTGGAACATTCTCACTGAATGTTTTAAATATTCTTGGTTATGAGGATGGGGATTTATTTTTAAACAACTATTTGGCCCAGTGCTTATAAAATATCTGAATTCTGTTGGTACAACACACAAATCTTTTGTGGTGGTGTAGAGAAAACTCCAGACTTATCAAATCTGGGAACAGATGGAGCTCTAAGCTCAACTGCATTTCTTAACAGGGACATGTGTTACTATCTGTCTGTCTGTTTTCACTTTGTATGAGATGTTCCACTCTCTAGTCAGCAGAGTTACTAAACTCCCGTGGCTGAACAAGCTTTTGAAGTGGATGTGAGGCACACTTACATAAACTACAGAAACTCAGACCCAACCTCACCTTTTAACAGTTCTTGGTAATTAGAAATATTTCTGGAAAATATAAATATCTAAATATATTTACAAAATGGTTTCTGTAGCATTTTGATCACAGGTAATATGCACATATCTTTAAGAACTTGAAACCAGAAAACATCAAGATAAAATAATTCATTTAAATCCCGAATTTCTCTTTGCCACATAAATGGCTAAACAAACTACTAGATAGGAACCAATTCATGGAACATATGGGACATTTTAGATATTGAGAATTTTGCACAACCTTCTTGGGTATTCATAAACTTCCCAGCATTTGATTGTGAAATTGTTCATGCTAACCCTTCATAGAGAAAGCTCCAAGTTTGAAGCTTAAAATAAAAGGAAAAATGCTGAGAAATGGAAAGAAATGGAAATAAAGTCTTGTAAATGGGGAAGGGTGGAGGGCGTGAAGGGAGGGCTAGGAATGGGGAAAAAATAAGAACCAAGATGCATTATGTAAAGGTACAATTCCCAATGAGAAATGTAAATGTGTTGTATACCTACAATGTACCAATAAAAGAATTTAATAAAAAAAATATCTTCTATTTAACAATAAAAAGGAAGTTTTCTCCTTTTGTTCTGCCCTTCTTCATTATCTTCTTTCCTCTTTCTCTTTCTTCTCATTCTTTTTTTATTGGTTAATGGGCCAAGTTTCATAGTAATAAAGATTATTTTTACCTTAGAACATAAAATATCACGTATCTCAGTATTTTAGGTTTTGTTTTTGAGACAGGGTGTTACAATGTAGTCAAGATTAGCTTTCAACTCATGGCAATCCTCCTGCCTCTGCCTCCTGAGTGCTGGGATTGCAGGTGTGCGTCACCATGCCTGGTGTCTCAGTTTCTCATGCACCGTGTATTACTTCAAACTTAAAATTTATCAATGTTGAATAGTTAAATTATTTAAATAACACTTCATCAAATGATTCCTTATGTTAGACTACATAAGACATATAATGGCTTTCTACACAAATGCGCACAATTGATTCACAATGTTTTTAGAACATATCTTTTCTTTTTTTTGGTACCGAGGATCGAACTCGGGTCCTTGTGCTTGCAAGGCAGGCGACAGAACCACTGAGCTAAATCTCTGGCCCTAGAACATATCTTTTCTCTAAGAGTATACTTCTTAGATAGTCCCAAAATACTGACTAGAGAAAGACATGGAATTTAGAGATGGTGCTTTATATGTGTTTAACCGCAATGTTGCAAATTATTATTGATATAGAATAAACAAGTACATTTATCATTGAATGTATTTGAAATCTCAAATAAATACCATTTAAAGTTGTCACATGTTGTCACATGTTGGTACATGTATTTTGGTATGTTCAAGATCTTAATGATTTCTTTTTATCAAGATTATAATCTCTGAGATAGAGAGGAATTGTTTGTCTCATTATCTCACTGTTTTCCTTTACATTGCCTAGGGAAGGCTTCGAAATGCCAGCTGAAATTTGAAAATAACTTTACTGTATATTTTCATTGAGTTTGTGGTACTGGGATATAGGTGGGAGAGACCTGATAGAATCTTAATTTAAGTCCTCAGGCCAACTGTTACTCCTTTTCTTATAATACTGATTTTCAGAATTTAGACAAATTAGCTATTTTGTGTCTTTTTTGAGTAGACGGATCCATGAGTAAACTTGGTTGCCTAGTCAGTAACAAACTTGATATCAATCTTGCAGCATGTATCAGTTAAGCATAATGTTACAGCACTGAAGCTCAGGAGTGGCTCAGTAGGCCATCCTTAGCCACTCCTTAGCCACGTCCCTGTTACTGGGACAAAATACTCCACGTCTGCAATTTAGAGGAAGAGAGCTTTGTTTTGCTTCATGGTTTCAGTCTATGGTTGGCAGAAACAGGATGGCAGAGGAGCATGGTGGAGAAAAAGGTGCTCAACCCCTGACAGCCAGGAAGAAGAGAGAGACGGAGGAGCTGGGGACAAGAATGCACCTTCCACGGCACATCCCTGCCTTCATCCAGGCCCCACTTTCAAACTGCACACTGAGCTACTGAACCTACATATGGATGAATCCGAGGAGTATAGCACTTCTGTGCTCCAACAGCCTTTGAAACACATGAGAGACTTTTGGGTGACATTTTAGATCCAAACATAACAAGGAAATCATTTAGAGATATATTTCTTTGGTGTTTTCCCTCTATGTTGTGTGAAAAGAAAAAGAGACAACCTTAGGCCAGAGTCTCATAATATGATCACTGACAGCGGTATGGCCATCTCAGATCCTGGTTAGAAATTCAAATTTGAAGGCTTTTCCCTGATTGATTGATTTTGATGATAGAGGGACAAGAGCCTGAAGATGTCATCATGAGAATGGGTCTTTGGATAACTCTTAACTCATAGAACATAGCCAATCATGTTGTCTGAAATTAGGAGAAATTTTGTCAACTTACACCTCTCTCCTGCCTTGTGGGAAAGGACCATTTTCCCCCAAAACCATCCTGGTTGAAAGATTCCACAAGTTTTAAATTGATTCATACAAAATTTAACAGCCCCCTTCATATGAGAATTTATTCTGTAGTTTAATTAATGTAAACCAACCTCTTACGCTATTTTAAAAAAACATAAAAACAATAGAAAAAACTGCTTGATATCCTCTCCTTTTCCTTTGGACAGCTGAAAAACTTTTCTTTTTAAGTAGGTTGTTTGCCTTCTATAGGTCGTGCTTCTTCAAGTAATCCTTTCTATTTTGCTATAAACTTATTTTTTCAGGATTTATTCTCAACACATGAAACTCAATAGAAATTCATCTGTTTCTCCAATTGGAAACCTGTTGAAGCACAGACTCTTCTTTGTATGAAAATAGGAAATGACAGCCCTTTGGATACAAAATTAGTTCTTCTTAATCTTCCCTCAAGGTGTGCCATTTTGTGCTCCACCTTGAACAGCCTATAAACCTTGAGGAATTTACTGTCTTTGAACATTATCCAGCTAATCTCCTCTAATTAATTTAATCCCTACAGACATATGCTTGTTGATCAGTATAATGCAAGGCAAAAATACCAGTCGTGCTTGGAAAGCGTTGTTGTTGGGCTGAAGAATCTTAATCTGAATTGTTTAGAGCTCGTGCAGCAGACTTGAGAGGGTTTTCCCTGTCTCACTCCTGTCTTATACTGACAGTTGGCAGCCAGAGTAATCTTCACGCAGGAGTTCATTCTTTCTGACTTCCTTTGCTAACTGCAAAGGAAAGTTGTTAACATTTTTATATTCCCAGAATTAAACTTAGAATAATTAGAAGGCTAGCTATGCAAAGAGGTCATTTCACAAGCTTTTTGGCTAAATCAATTTTCTCTTAAAAAATGACATGCATGATTTTTTCTGTTGTTGTTTTTGTCAACTTCCAGACTGAAAGAGCCAGTTGGTTTCACAGGTAACTCCGTTCCGTGGTTAACCAGGCGTGTTGTCAGAAAAGTTTCTCTAATGTGTAAACTGGAGGCCTTCAACTCAGTCTTAGGACCACCTGTCTCTGCTCTGGCTTCTTCATTCCGAGAGGTCCAGCAGGATCACTCCTTGCATTACTTCTCTCTCCCAAATCTCCTCATTCCTTTATCTTTTTCTGTCTATCTTAGTTTCTAGCTTTCTACACTTTTCTTACTTCTTTCTAAACTCTTCATGAAAATCAGACTTGTCATTTTAGGATGATCAAGGCAGTGCTGACCTGAATGGATAGATGGGCTATCTAGTGATCCTTGGGTATATTTTTATTCTTACACCCTAGAGTAACAATACAAATTTATAGACTGCAGTGAATCCTCTATCTATTCTTTGTATGTTTGCATATGGATTTAGATATTTTCTATTTTTCCAGTCTGCATTTTATACTAGTAGACAAATAGAAAATCCTCTTATTGATTGTTTTTTAAAGTATAGAATTTGGGCCGGGGATTTATCTCAGTGGTGCTGCTGCTTGCCTTTCAAGCACAGGGTCCTGAGTGTCACCTTGGGTACCAAAAAAATAAAAGTATAGAATTTGATACACATACTACTTTTCTCAGAGCAATTGTAGAAGAGGTTGGACAGGCTTTTCTTTAAAGGGCCAGACATTAATATTTCAGGTTTTGTTGGGTATGAGATCTTTGCTACCACTGCTTGACTTCACTTCCATAGATAATATAGAAGCAAATGATTACGGCCGTGTTGCTATTACACTTTATTTACAGACACTATAGGAAATTTTGATTCACTGAATTTTCCTGTCATAAAATATCATATTCTTTGAATATTATTTCAACTTTTAAACCATATAAAACCATCCTTAACTTGTGGACAATTCAAAACCAGAGGGATGATGGCCCACAGTTTATAGTTTGCTAACCCCTGAATTATACGAAAATAAAGTTTTTAATGAGCACTGAAACTATCTATTAACTTGTAGTATATTTTTTGTCCTAAAGTAGTTGTTTTGGTCTCTCTCACCCACATTTACTGTTGCAATATTTTACAAATCAAACCCATTTCCACTGTTTTCTGATGTCCTCTCTAACACTCATTTAGCAGCCCAGTGCCACACTCTTCCTAGAAGGAGTGTCAGCTTTTCAAATAGTATGAAGTGAATGAATGAATGAATGGATGGCAAGCAGAGATGAAGAGAAAAGAAGAGAAACAATTCCTGAAACAGACAATTTAGTAATTCATAAAGTGAAAAAATAAATGTCTTTGAAAGGAGGAATTACGTATTTGGCCTTCTATCAATAGTTCTGTATTTTGACCAATGAGAAAATTCTTGAACTACGTACAATTCACTTTTTCCTCCTACTTCTTCTTTGATATTGTCTCAGATTTATGGAAAAGTTTGAATTTCTGTCTCTGCAATAGGATGTAAATGCCTATACTGCTTCTAAAAATGTGACTCATGCAGTGATGCTATGTTCCTATCTGTGCCTGATTCATTCAGTCAATAAGAATCTTGTGCTGAATAAAATGAGGTTATTCATTCAAATCTACAATGGACTAACTACTTCCACAGCATTAGACCTAGTGCTGAGATGTGGACAACAACCCATACTAGACTTCTCCTGATAAGAATATCCAGGTAAGAGAAATTCAATAAATAAAAATAAATCTTACCCTGTTTCTGAAAATGTCCCTTATAGCATATATTGTTGTACACCATCTAAATAGAGTTGTTGCATAAGTGAAGGAGAATACATTTAGAAAAATGTTCATGATTTATTCAGTCTAATATGGGATACAAAATTGATCCTCATTAGTAAAATTCCCTTTTTGGTGAATTAATCCTTTAGACAGCAGACCTTTATCATTGTACCATATTCATTTCTTTTTACTCAGGTAGATTTTTAAAAATTAGTTTTATTGGTAAAATTTAGGTATACAGTATAATGACATCCATCATTGGAAATTTGCACCTTTACATAATCTCTCTGTTCTTATTTTTTCCCCCTTCCCCTGCCCTCCTTTCAACTCCTCCATCCCTCCCTATTTACAAAGACTTTGTGTCCATTGTTCCATTTTCTCATATTAATTTCATTCCCTTCTTTCCTTTTCCCTACCCCTCCGACTTCCCCTTTGCTCCTTTTCTTCCTATTTCACATTATCTATTATACCTTTTAGTCATTATTCACACTTTCAGTTTCTAACAGTAGAGAAACTATCTGGTATATACACGTGAGTGTCCTATTTATTTCACTTAAGAGTATCACCTCAATGTGCATCCATTTAGCTATAAGTGTCTTCAGTTCCATGTTCTTTATGGCTGAGTAATACTCCATTTTATAAAAAAAAAAACAACCCACATTTTCTTTATCCAGTCTTCAGTTGATGGGCAATTGGGTTGTTTCCAAGTTTTAGCTATCACAAATTGTGCTGCTATGAACATGGATGCACATATATCACTGTGGTATGATTCTTTTAATTCTTTGGGAGAGATACCCAGCATGGGAATAGCTGGATCAAATGGGACTTCCAGCCCTAGTACTTTGAGGTATCTCCATACTGGTTTCCACAGTGGTTGCACCAGTCTACACTTCCACCAGCAATGGAGCAGGGTTCCTCTTTCCCGACAGCCCCATCAGTATTTGTTATTGGTTGATTTCATGATAGCAGCCATTCTTTCTGGGGTGAGGTAGAATCTCAGTGCTGTTTTCATTTGCATCTCTTGAATGACCAGTGGTGTTGAACATTTTTTCATATGTTTATTTGCTATTTCTACTTCTTTGTCTGAGAAATGTCTGTTCATTTCAGATGTCGATTTTTGGATTGGGTCTTTAAATTTGGAAGGTCTGATTTTTTTTTTTAAGTTTTTTATAGATTCTAGATAGTAGACTTTTGTCTGAGGAACACCATGTGAAAATTTTTTGCCATACTGTATCTTGTCTCTTCACACTGTTGGTGGTTTCTCTTTATGTGCAGAAGCTTTTTCAAAAGAAGAGATCCCAGTTGTTGATTGTTTGTGCTAGTTCACGGGCAACTGAGGTTTTGTTCATAAATCTTTTTTCTACACTAATTTCTTCAAGTATTCTACCTAACCTCTGTTTCAGCTGATTCAGCATTTCTGTTTTAATATTTAGATCGTTAATCCATTTCAATTTTAGTTTAGTGCATTGTGAGAGATATAGGTTTAGCTTTAATCTTTGGTAAGTTGAAACCCAATTTTTCCAGCACCATTTATTAAAGAGAATATCTTTCCTCCAGTGAGGGTGTTTGGCCCCTTTTTTGAAGGTGAGATGGCTGAGTGTGTCTGGCGTTGTTTCTGCATCTTCTAATCTGTTCCACTGGTCCTTAAGTCTGTTTCTTTGCCAGTACCATGCTGTTTTTATCACAGTAGCTTTGTAGTATAGTTGCAGGTTGGGGATTGTGATACTCCCTGCCATGTCTCTGTTACCTAGAATTGCTTTTGCTATTCTAGGTCTCTTCTTGTTGCAAATGAATTTTTGGATTGTTTTCTCAAGGTCTATGAAGTATGCTGCTGGGAACTCAGTTGGAATTGCATTAAATCTATATAGCAGTTTTGGAAGTATGGCCATTTTCACTATATTAATCCTTCCTACCCAGGAGCAAGGGATGTCTTTCCTTTTTCTGATATCATCTTCAATCTCTTTTTTCAGAGTGCTGTAGTTTCAGAGTAGAGGTCTTTGATTTCTTTTGTTAGGTTGATTCCTAGGTATTTTAATATTAGGATTGTATTTTGAAAGGAATTGTTTGCCCTATTTCTCTCTCAGTGAGTCTGTTTTTTTGTGTACAGGAAAGCCATTGATTTTTGTGTGTTGAGCTTGTATCCAGCTACTTTACTGAATTTGGTTATTAAGTCTAGAAGACTTTTGGTGGGGCTCTTGGAGGTCTTCTGTATAGAGTATCATGTCTCTGCAAATAATGACAATTAGAATTCTTCATTTCCTATCTTTATTCATTTATTTCTTTCTCTTGTCTAATTACTGAGGCTAATGTTAGCAATGCTCTATTGAATAGGAGTGGTGATAGTAAACATCCTTGTCTTGTTCTGATTTTAGTGTAAAGGATTTCAGTTTTTGACCATTTAGTATGATATTGGCTGTTGATTTTTCATAGATGACTTTTATCAGGTTGAGGTAGAGACCATATATTCCAATTTTTGTAGGGTTTTTATCATAAATGCATGTTGGATTTTGTCAACTGCTTTTTCTACATCTCTTGAGATGATCATAATGTTTTTGTCTTTGGCTCAGTTGATATAATGTATTACATTAATTGATCTGTGTATGTTGAACTATCTCTGTGTTACTGGGATGAATTCCACTTGGTCAGGGTGTATGATCTTCTTGATGATCTTTTGCATTCTATTTGCCAGTATCTTATTAAGGATTTTTGCATCTATGTTCATTAGTGAGATTGGCCTGTAGTTTTCTTTTTTGGTTGGGTCTTTCTCTGCTTTGGGGATCAAGGTGCTGCTTGCTTCCAGGAATGAATTTGGGAGTATTGCTTCCCTTTCAATTTCATTGAAGAGTTTAAACAGTAGTGGCAGCAGTTCCTCTCTAAATGTCTTGTACAATTCAGCAGTGAAGCCATCGGGACCCGGGCTTTTCTTACTTGATAAATTTTTAATTACGTTTTCAATTTCATTCGTTGATATTGGATTGTTTAGAATTTTAGGCCTTTTTCGTTCAGCTTTGGTAATTCATATGTATCTAGGAATCTGTCCATTTCTTCTGTGTTGTCCATCTTATTGGAGTATAGGTTCTGGAAGTAGGTATTGATGATCCTCTGGATTTCTGCTGGGTCTGTTGCAATTTCACCTTTCTCATTCTTATTGCATGGATTTGAGCCTTTTCTTTCCTGTCTCTGATAAGGTTGGCTAAGGATTTGTCAATTTTGTTGATTCTTGCAAAGAACCAACTCTTGGCTTCATTAATTTTTTGTATGGTTCTCTTAGTCTCCATTGCATTGATTTCTCCTCTGATTTTTATAATTTCCTCCCTTGTATGAGCTTTGGGTTTGTCCTGGTCTTCTTTTTCTAGAAGCTTGTGGTTCTGCATCAGGTTGTTTAACTGGGGTCACTCTGTTTTCCTAATATGTGTATTCACTGCTATGAATTTCCCTCATAAGATTGATTTGTGTCCCATAGATTCTGATATGTTATATTGTCATTGCCATTTAATTGAAGGAACGGTCTGATTTCTTAATTTCCTCTGTGACCCATTGGTTATTCAGAAGTGTGTTGTTCAATTTCCATGTGTTTATGAAATTTTGTGGTTTCTTTTGCTATGGATCTCCAATTTCATCGCACTATGGTCTGATAATATACAGGGGTTCTCTTCAATTCCTTTGCAGTTACTTAAACATGTCCTGTTAGTGAGTATGTGGTCTATTTGGAGAACAACCCATGTGCAGCTGAAAAGAATGTGTATTCTGATTTTGTGGGGAGGGACACTCTGTAAACATCTGTTAAGTTCATGTTCAAGAGTTTGATTGAGTTCTAGTATTTTGTTGCTTATTTTTTGTCTAGTTGATCTATCTATTTGTGACAGTGGGGTATTGAGGTCTCCCACTACTATTGTAGTAGTGCCTACTTGATTTTTCATGTCCATTAGTATTTGTTTTATATAATTGGGCAAAGTAGTGTTTGGTGCATACCTATTTATGATGGTCATCTCTTCCTCTTGGATTGTTCCCTTTATAAGAATGTAGTTTCTTTCTTTGTCTCCCTTAATCAGTGTTGGTTTCAAATCTACTTGATCTGCAAAGAGGATAGCTAGTCCTGGTTTTTTGCGGGTTCCTTTTGCATGGAGTATTGTTTTCCACCCTTTAACTTTCAGTCTATGAGTTTCTTTTTGAATTAAGTGTGTTTCTTGTATGCGGCATATTGTTGGATATTTTTTCTTGACCCATTCTACCAATCTATTTCTTTGATTAGTGAATTGAGACTTAACATTGATGGCTATAACTGATATATATTGACTTATCTTTGTCATGACTTTTTTTCTTTTTGTTGGATTCTCCCCCTTTCGGTTTAATTTCTTGTCATTCCTGATGGATTCATTCTGCTGCGCTTCACTGGGTTTTGATCCTTGTTGTCTTATCCTAGGATATTTTTTAAAATTTTTAGGAGTGCTGGTTTGGTATTCATGAAGTTCCTAAGGTGCTCTTTTTCATGAAAGTATCTTATTTCTCCATCAATTTTGAAAGATAGTTTTGCAGGGTACATCAATCTGGGTTGAAGGTGTTTTCCGTTAGGGCTTGAAATACATCAGTGCAAGCTCTTCTTGCCTTGAGGGTTCATGTTGAGAAGTCTACTGTGATTCTGAGGGGCTTTCCTTTGTATGTGATTTGTTTCTTTTCTCTGACTGCTTGTAGAATTTTGTGCTTCTGTTGGGTTTCTGGAATCTTAGCTATTATATGTTTATGGGTAGTTTTTTTGATCAAGTCTAGTTAGAATCCTATATACCTCACTTATTTGTATGTCAAGTTCTTTTCTCCTGCTTGGGTAGTATTCTGCCATCACTTCTGTGAACAGTTGTTTGTTTGGTTTTTTTGTGAACCATTTTTTATGTCATCTGCACTCCTCTCCTGTTCCTTCATTGACTCGGATCAGTCTTATGTTATTCTTCCTTGCATTGTCTAGCAGCTGCTGGATTGATTTCTTGTGGTCCCTTACTCTTTTAAAGCAATTTTTTTTTCCTAGTCTCTAATTGCAATCTTCTATATCTGAAATTCTGTTTTCACATTGGCTCATTCTGCTACATAAACTTTCTTTTTCTCCCACCCATTAAGTTTATTGGTACATTTTCAGTATAAAATACAGTTACATTCATCTTTGGGATCTTGTACCATTACATGAGTTTCTTGTTTCTCTTTTCTTTTCCCCTTCCCTTGCCCTCCCTTCACCCCCGCCACCCTTCACTATTTGCAAAGACCTTGTTTCCATATTTTTCCTCTTCTCATATTTTTTCCTTTCCCTTTTTCCCCTTCCCCTACCCCTCCCAATTCCTCTGCTCTTTTAGACCTTTTCTTCCTCTTACACAATATCAGTTATACATTTTAAAAATTACAATATTAAGATCTAGGAGACATTACCACAGATTTTATAGAATTTAAAAGTGTATAGAAAGCATATTACAAAAATCCTTTTTGAAATAAATTTGACACCTTCTAAGAAGTACCTTGGAAGACATTAATGAAACTAACTCTGGAGGAAATATAAAATTTGAATAGTACCTATTAAAGTATATTCCTAGCTTGAAAACCTACCTATATGACAACAGCAGGCTCATAAACATTTTAACTGATAAATTATATCAAACATTTAAATCAGAAAAAAGAAGGAATACTTCTCCCCTCATTTTAGGAACACAACATTGTGCTAATCCTAAAACTGGATAAAGATAATAGAAAAAAAAGTATGAATATAAATAGACATTTGTTTAACAAAACAAACTATTGGAAGTCAGATCTGGCAGGATGTAGAAAGTAGTTTTGTTATAGGGATGGCAGTGTTGGTTCAGCATTGGAAGATCCACCCCCAAAAGTCATCATTTAAACAGAGGAAAAGAAAAAGCCATATGCTCCTGTCACTAGTTGGAGAAAAAGTATTGGACTAAATTCTACAGCTGTTCATGGTAAAAGCTATCAGGAGACTAGAAGTAGAACAGAACCTTCTCAACAGATTAAAGACATGTACTCCATACTTCCAGTGAGAACCACTTATATAATTGGAGAAGATACAATGCTTTCTCCTTAAGGTGGGGAACAAGGGAAGATATGCTTACTCTTTATCTGTCCATTAAACTTTGAAACCTAGGGCCCACCAAAATAGTCTGGCAATAAAATGACACAACTAGGATAGGATTGGCAAGGTAGAAGCAAAATCTTTATATGTAGATGAAATGATCATCTACAGAGAAAATACTAAGAAATCTCTAGGAGCCCCTAGAACTTGTATTTGAATTTAGCAGGATTAGAAAACACAAGGTATATATAAAAATTCAGGTCTGTGTATACTTGCTATAAATGAAGAATTGGATACTGAAATTTAAAAGTTATATAGGAGTACAAAGGACCTAGAAAAGTTAAAAACAAAAACAAAAACAAAAACAGTGTTGGAAGACGTTTAGTACCTAATTTTAAGACTTCTTCTAAAGCTACAGTAATCAAGGCAGTGTTGGTGTAAGGAAAGACAAATAGATCATTGGAATAAAACAGAGAATCTAGAAATAGAACCACACATATATGGTCCATTGAGTTTTGAAAGATTATTTAACATTAGCATTTTATAGAATATAAACTCAATTCAAGAGCCAAGGAAGAGATAGTGTTTTCAGCAAATGGCACTAGAACACCTGGTATCTGTATATAAAAAATTAACCTCAATCCTTTTTTCCATACATGAAAATAACTTGAAGGGATCTATGAACTTAAAGAAGAAAGCCTAAAAGTATAAAACTTTAGGAAGAAATTATAAGGGAAAATATTTATGAATTCAGGGTAGGAAAGAACTATCTAGGATACAAAAAACATGATATATAAAAGAAAAAAAATTGATAAATGAGATTCCATCAAAATTTAGAACTTTAAATGACATCATTAAAATGAAAAGTAGTCCTTAAACAGACCATATTTCCAATGCATATAACCTATGAGCAGAATATATAAAGGATTCTTAGAGCTCATTAATAAACAACCCAATTAAAATGTAGACACAAGAAGATGATAAGTAGCCAGTACAGCACAAGCAAAAGTGTGCAACTCTAGAATCAGAAAATACTAATCAGTACAATAATAAGATTGAATTATACACTCATTAGGGAGATGAAGTTAAAAATTTTAAAAGCCTTGTCATGACTTTTTCTTTTTGTTGGATTATCCCCCTTTGCATTTAATTTGTCACGCCCAATGGATTCATTCTGCTGGGTTTCTAGGGGTTGTGATCCTCTTTGTCTTTTTCCTAGGGTTTTGTCTAAAATGTTTTGGAGTGCCAGTTTGGTGTTCATGAAGTTCCTGAGGTGCTCTTTATCATGAAAGTACCTTATTTCTCCATCCATTTTGAAAGATAGTTTTTCAGGGTACATCAATCTGGGTTGGAGACTGTTTTCCTTTAGGGCTTGAAATACATCACTCCAAGCTCTTCTTGCCTTGAGGGTTTGCATTGAGAAGTCTGCTGTGATTCTGATGGGCTTTCCTTTGTATGTGGTTTGTTTCTTTTCTCTCACTGCTTGTAGAATTTTATTCTTCTGTTGGATTTCTGGAATCCTAACTATTATATGCCTATGTGTAGATTTTTTTTTGATTAAGGCTAGCTGGAGTCCTATATGCCTCACTTATCTGTATGTCAAGTTCTTTTCCCCTCCTTGGGAAGTTTTCTGCCATCACTTCTGTGAACAGTTTCTTTTAATGCCATCTGCACTCTTGCCTCTTTCTTCATTGACTCCAATCAGTCTTATGTTATTCTTCTTTGCATCGTCTAGCAGCTGCTGGATTGATTTCTCCTGTTTCCTTACATTTTTAAAGCAATTTTTCATTTCCTGGTCACTAATTGCAATCTTGTCTTCTATATGTGAAATTCCATCCTCACGTTGGTTCATTCTGCTGCGCAGACTTTCGATGGAGTTTTTAATCTCTTGGAAATCTGTTTGCATCTGTTTTATGGATTCCATTTGTTTCCTATGTTGGGGTTCCATCATGTTCCTCAGATCCTCTATTTTTTATCTTTGTCCTCTTTAGATTTATTGATCATGTCTTGCACCATGAGCAAAATATTTGTTGTTATCTGAGTAATTATTTCTGATTTCATTTTTCCCAGATCCTCTTTTGTTGCCAGTTCAGAGAGTCCAGGTGTTTGAGTATCAGAGTGTTCCATCTCATTTCCCTTTGGGGTTGCTGTAGGTGATCTAGAAGTCTGTTTTTGAGACTTGTTTCTGTTTCTTCTCATTTCCACGGGAGGGGGTGCTTCTGGTGCCCACATGGCTCACCTTCTCTGCCCTAGGAGCTTGGGATGGTGGGGGGAGAGCTTCCTTCTGGGTGTTGGGACTGGCTCACCTTCTCTGCCCTAGGATCCTGGGATGGAGGTGGGGAGCTTCCTTCCGGGTGCTGGGACTGGCTCAGCTTCTTTGCCCTAGGAGCCTGGGATCTCTGCTACATAAACTTTCAATGGAGTCTTTAATCTCCTAGAAATCTGTTTGCCTGTGTTTTATGGATTCCATTTGTTTCCTATGTTGCGATTCCATCATGTTCCTCAGGTCCTCTTTTTTTTTATCTGTGTCTAGATTTATTAATGATGTCTTGCACTATGGGCATAATCTCTGCTGTTATCTGAGAAGTTATTTCTGATTTCATTTTTTCTAGATCCTCTTTTTTTCCTAGTTGAAGGCATCCAGTTGGTTGAGTATCAGATTGTTCCATCTTGTTTCCCGGTGGGGTTGCTTTAGGTGATGTGGAAGTCTGGTTTTGAGGCTTGTTTACATGTCTTCTCATTTCAACTGAGGGGGAGGTTTGCGATGTGCACCTGCCTGTCTCACCTCCTTGGTGCTGGGGACAGTGGTACTGAGACACAGAGGGCTCAGCTCCTCGACACTGGGGGCAGCTCTGTTCCTTGGGATTGGAGGGTTGCCTCAGTGTGATCCCTCTTCCTCCTGTTTCAGTTGGGAGGAGTCAGTGGAGGTGGCGGAAAGGAAGGAGAAACAGGGGATCAGAGGGCAGGTGCACAATGACCTCAGAGTATTTACTTCCCTGGTTTTCTTCCTACCACATTATGAGTTTTGATTGATTCACTCTATGGGAAGTCATGGGTTCTGCTGCCATTTGCTGCCCTTTCTGAGTCTTTGGTCCTTCTGCTGGCCATAGTCACTTCAGTAGTCCATGTAGGCTAACTTTAAACTCTATGCAGGTATATACTTACATAAAGTTTTCTTTTCTTGACTTTGAAAAATATTGCTCTTTTAAGAGCTGTGATAGCATGTATCCTGTGCTTTGTTTGGCTTAGCAATTTTTTATTGAGCTCTATTTTGACTTGGAAGTATATGTTGAGCAATGCAGTGGAAATAAGAAAGCAAATAGAAAACCCACCAGTTCAGAAGATATTGAAGGTGTTTTGTATTCTATTGAATGTAACCAATTGGCTCTCAAATGATTTAGGCTTTATGTAGACAGTAGAACAAGCTGATGAAGTACATTTTGGGCCTTGATTTGTCCCAGTTAAATGAGTGACAAGCTAGTTAATTGATCTATCAGATAAGTCAGCCAAGACCACTGCTCTTACTTCATGTGGAGGGAGATTTCATTGGGAGGAGGCTAAGGTTACCATTCCAGGGCTTTCCAAATATGCCCTGTGGAACTTCAGTTCCATAAAATGCAGCCAACTAAAAGATTCCATCATGAGATAAGTTTATATCCTATGGGATATGATCTGCCACTGGAGATTCATAGGGCATATTATCATACTAAGATCTTTGAGGAGTGGTATAGCTGTCATCAGGAATATGCTTGCTGGTCCTTTGTTGTCCTCTGTACTTTATGAGGCTAAAATTAAGTAGCACTTAGTTAACTTAAAATGTTATTCAGCCCCTGACATGGAAAATTCCCTAAGAGGATAAGATCAAAATCCAAGAATGTTTTCCCTCAGTAACATGCTCTTTCCCTGCGTAGATGTGAAAAACTATATATTTTTAACTTCAAGTGATTATGATCTCATATATTCTAAACTTGAAGTTTTTTAGGGATTTTGAGGAACTGGCAGTGGAATGAGAAATAAAAGACGACCCTAGGAAATGGTTTGCAAAGTACCAAAGTGTCCCATTGAACTGGGTCAGCTCTAAGAATCATTTCTCCACACTCCTGGCTGTGTAACATTTGGCATTTCTTTTGGATATATTAAGGGGTGTTTTAGAAATACTAGAAAGAAAAGTAATGTTTTTTTACTTCCATTTGTGAGATGAATACCTGCCACATGGTGTAGTTGGAAGTGGGTGTTTTAATGATAAGGTGTGACAGCTCCCAAAGATTAAAGATCATTTGGCTAGCACAGGGTTCCTCCACTTCAGCACTGTTGAGATTTTAAGTAAGAAAACTCTCCGTTGGACAGGTAGTCTGTGCAAAGTAGGAGGTGTAGTGGCAGGATCTCTGGTTTCCATCGACTAGATGCCAGTAGCCAGCCTCTGCCCCACCAACAACAATCACAAATGACTCTAAACATCACCAAAAGTCCCCAGTGTGGCAGAATTGTCCCTGCTGAGAACTGCTAGGCTAGCAGCTCTAATGTGAGGCTCCTTTGTTAGATTGTTGCCTGGTTGATTTTTCATTCTTCAAGATTTATAAATTTAACATTAACCATTTTCACAGTTCCTGATTCATTTATCTGGAAATGACCTCTAAAACACGACTTCTTAGTTATGAGTCTCCTGCTCATATTATTGCCATACTTTAAAGTGAATTCCTATTTACTAGACACTTGTTTTATTATTATAAGATCCAAATTCTGTAGAAATCTTCAGGTTCTGCTGTCCCTGGGGCAGATGTTGAAGCAAAAACAATTTGACTGCCACAATCTCTAACACAGTAATTAATTTAGAAAAAATGTACTTTAGAGTTTTAGGTATATAAAACAAATGGGAGAAATATGAAAATCATTTTTGGGACATATCTAAATAATTTTTATAAATGTGTGATTTTCATATGTGAATATTTACTTGGGTGAGAAAAATATACCTGCAAATTGCTATTTTCATAATGGTAGTTCCTTGTCAGATTAAAAAAATCAGTCTGTAAGTGTGCCAAAATACAGTGACAGAGAAGATATTTTCAGCACTGAACTTTTCATCCCAGATTCTTTGGGCGACATCTTTATTTTCTTTTGAAAGGGATTTAGATGACTAAAAAAATAATAATAAATGTGAATTACCAAGAACAAGCTGTAAAGTTAATGATCTGAACCTATGAACGTGGGAAGATCATGTGTACCTGAATTCCTTGCAAGACACTCTTAGCATAATTTTTAAAAAATGTATTAAATTTGTTTTATATTAAGGTAACAACTGAGGTAGTTTTAAATTAACCTTTGTTTGTATTTTTTTTATTTCACTCTGTTCTTACTTTGGATATCTCCACTTTTCAATATTATCTCTTAGAGAAGAATAAAAGGAAGAAACTGTTTGAAAACAAATCTACTGAGGGAACAGTGATTTTCCCCCCATAAATATGTACAGTATGTGTGCACACACAATAAAATATGGAAAAAGGGCAGGAAACCAAAAGAAATGGAGAGAAAAAAAACTAAGGAGAGGTTAAAAATATTTACAACTGGAAACATGCCTTACAGCACAATCCTTTGTAGCTGTGTTATTAAAACAAGATTTAAAAAGGAAGACAACACTGAGCTTTAGTGAGAGAAGCTATAAGGAACTAAGGCCATTGCATTTGATTGGGTCAGGTACTGGAATGACCCGTGGAGAGCAACTTGTGGTTCTTGTTTTTGTTTTGGTAATGGGGATTGAACTCAGGTCCTTGTACTTGCGCACCAGGCGGCTAAACTACTGAGCTAAATCCCCAGCTTTAGCTTGTGATTCTTTGAGGCTTCATGATAGCAGCACAGAGACAATTTCTTCTTGCAGGGAAAGCTGAGCAAGACCAAGCATAGCTGCTCTACGGGTACAAATGCTGAGATGTGTGAGAGAGTGAAACCCATATGTGGAACCAAATTAGTTCCCTAATTCATCAGAACTGGCTCTGAGGCTACATAGCAAAAAGTCTCAAGTGTTAAGAAGTGGACTTACATTTTGCTGTTTGTTCAGTGTGGGCCCTGAAGATCCTTTTTGGTCACTGATGTGCAAGGGCCGCTGTGAGAAGCACGGGATGTTCAGCACATAGGTCCTCACCTGTTAGAAGGCTTTAATCCATTAGACACTCTTGGCAAAAAGACAGTCATTTAATCTTGAAAACTGTGTTCAGGAGGCACCAGAGAATATTTGCTTTTGGCTTTTTAGTATTCAGATTGGGAACAAAAAGTAACTAAATGTATTATTTTCATGCATATGTTTAATCCATATATTTTTATTCCTGTTTCCAAGTTAGCCAGAAAAATAATTTTTTAAAAAGATTACAGTTATGTAAACAGTTTCTTGCCTCTTAATATATTATTATGATGATATTAAGAAATATATTCAATATAGTAAAATGATCAATTGCATATATATCCAATACAGTGTATCATCTCCAACCCCTACTACACTACTAACTTATTAAGGGCAGACTTCATTCCTTATTCATCTTTGGAAACAGAGTAACAAGAATATAGTAGCGTCTCCATAAATATCAAGTTGACCCAGGTTTAATAATATGTGATATTAAGTTCAGTGAATATATAATATCAGTTTTTGATTAGAGAAAAGTAGGTTAGGTTAAATAAGTTTACTGTCTGTATGAACTAACATTCCCATTACCCAAGACTTGACCAAGGAGTGCCTTGTCAGTCTGTCTGAGAAGGAAGCTCTCTACAGTTGTGTGGGAAGATAATCTTTTTGTTCTCTTGTGTACTTCTTCCTTTCCTGAAGAGAATGTTGTTGACTTGTCTATTCATTTTCTCTCCATTTCATTCTGACATGCAAAAAAACAAAGCCTTATGTACAGTGAGCTTCAGAGTTTGTATTTATTTATTTTTACCTTCTCTTGTTCCAAAGTGATCTGAATTGAAAAACTTCAGTGAGAATGATGTGCCTAGTATTCCTGCTGGCCTGAATCTTCTGGTTCCTTTGCTTGGCAGATTACACTCTGAACTGGTTTCCAACCTTAGTTACTAACAACATTTTGGGTGAACAGTAAAATAAGCAATATATGCATTTCTTTCATGTCATGGAAGGCTTATTCTGAATGAATAATAAAACATTCAGAGGAAAGCAAGAGAGGTTTTTAAGGATTGTTTCTATCAAGCTTTCCAGCTCGTCTTGTATATAACAAATAGATTTAACTCAAGCATCTTCTACTGTTACCATGAATCTGTTTTGTCTAGGGTGGGAGGAAATATGACAGAAAATTGTGGTTTCTACCAGTAAGTTCAGAAAATAATGACAAATTATAGGACATTCAAAGAGACAAGACTGAAATCACTGTGACTTGGTAATGATTACATTGTAACCTCAAAAACCTTCTTCCATTTGTACCTTTTCAGACAAACAAGGCTGTAGGAACCTTTATTTTGCTGGAGTTGAGTTTACTTTAATCTTGAATCATCACTTTTGTCTTCTTAATTCTATATAACTATATATGTTTGGATGTGTCTTGGCTTAATAATACATTTCAGTATAGTGAAGCCACATGTGGCTTAGTTTGGGTAAACATTTGAAGTTTGATAAAACATTTGTATCTTTCTCAAGTATAGTAGACAAACTTGCTGTTCATTTTCATTTGTGCCAGCCATATCATCTTTGTTGAAACTTTTTAATAATATGAAAAAAATGAACGTGGCTGTGTTTTAATAAACTTTTATTTATACAAACAAGGAGCAGGCTGAATATGGCCCATAGGCCTTTAATCTGCTGGTACTTCTTTTAACAAAGTACAAAGTGGATAACATGGGAAAGAAACCAATCTGTCTATATAGCTGCCTATAGTAATTGTACAAATACATTTATAAACTAGTTCAACCTACAGAAATGTGTAAATTCCTTGAATACCTGATATTTTTGCCCCTAGAGGACATATGAATCACTTGTTATTACCAAATAGTGAAATAATGTCTTTGGCACCGTGGAACATTGCCTTTGCCCTCCCTCTTTGCATAATTTCCCTTATCATATTCCTCTTTCACTTAGCTGCTTGAAGATAAACCTCACTGGTGAGGAGGGCTGGAGGTTCACTGCCAGAATGACTTAGCATCCTCAAGGCCTGGTGTGCACCTCCTGACAAGGCTCCCAAGCTCAGCCTGGCTGCTGGGCTGTCTGTGACTGTGGGCTAGAGTGGGTATCACATTTCTAATGGATTAGCTGACTATTGGGAATGCAGAAGTGTTTTTAAAGTCTCTTAACTTCTAAATGCAGCACATAAATGGAGTTCTATGAATATTTAATTTGAGTGCAAGATTCAAAGTTCTTTGCAATTAGTTTGACTGTTGAGAGATGAAGAGAGGAAGAGAAAGAGATACAGACGGGGTGGGAGGAGGAGAATGTTTGCTTTGAGTGTTCTAGGATTTACAGTGCACTCTTTGTTTTCTTCACTTTAGAACTTTCAGTGAGCTGAGTTATGACCACTTTTATAAAATTTTTAGAATCTGTTCCATTTTTGTATATCTAGTATATGTCGTCTCCTAGTTATAAGTAAATGCTGTTTTCAGGTACAATATCCCGTTACATATTCAGTTATCCTCTCCCTTAAATTTCAACAGACCCTAATAGTCTTTGCTGCAAAATTAATCTGCTCACCTTGCCAATAAAGTGAGAAATTTATTGGAAGCACAGTCTGTACCAAAAATCTGGATGATCTTTTGTCTTTTGATTAAAAAAAAATCTCAGATAATGAGATGCCTCAAAACTGCTCCAAAAATGCTTCACTGAATAAATTGCAAGGTCATAATCCTAGTTTTCTCTAACATTATGATTCGAGGTAAGATCTTTAATATTTCACAGTAAAAGTTTCCTCATTTATAACAAAGGAAATTCTTACAAGGTGATTTTAGCTCCCTTTATAGCTCTTAACTTTTATACTTTTCTGTGCTCAACACTTTGCTAAGTACATATATGTATAGAGAACAGCAAAAAATCTCAACCACTAGGAAACATAAGCAGTAATTAAGAAAGCCACAGGAACATATACAATAGCTAGAAAAAAAAATAAAATGCATCTTATAATCAAGAATAAATAGTATTCTTTTCAGAAAAGACAGGTCATTGTGAATGTGGGAAAATGGATGATAGGAATGGTCACTAATACGGAAATCAGACTGCTGAAAAGAAGAAACTTTTCTAGGAGAGTTATTGAGAAAATTGTAGTAGAAGAACATATGGAAACCAGGAAAGAAAATGATATATACTGTAAAAAGTTGGAGATCTGACTATCTCAAATCTATCACATTAATATTGGCATTGTATGGCATGGACAGACAGGTACTTTCCCCTTTTATTGTGTGTGTCTTTTCTCCTTTTTTCTCTCTTGTCTCCTTTTTGATTCTTCATCTCTGCTTAACTTCCTTGATGATCAACTTTAAAATAGTAGGGATTGTCTTTCAGACTATTTTATTCACCAAATAATTTTGTGCACCTCACGTGCACCTGAATTCAGGCTCTCAACTTGCTTCATTAGACTGTTGCAACAGCTTCTTAATGTGTCCCTCTCCTCCAGTTTGTCCTTCTGCAGTCTCTACAGAACAACACCCAAGACTAAAATCGTCAAAAGACAAGTTTTTCCAGGTCAGTCTACCATTCTACCATCTGAGGACATTGGACAGCACTTTCATGAGCATTACCAGTCCTTAGCATTAGGCTCCAGCTATTCCAAGTCCTCACTAGTGAAACCTGACCTCTCTCTCTCTGTTCCCTAATATGACTATTAATCACACTAGCTCGTTACCCAGCCAAACTCCAGATCAACTCTTTCCATATTTCCTCCTTGATGACATTAAATCTGGGGCTCCTTATTTAAAGAAAGTTCTTTTCACCACCTCTGCTGTTATTTCTTTGCAACGACTAGATAGCAATTCCATAAGAAAATTTGAGTCTAGTGATTTTTCTTTTGTCTATTTAGTTCTGTTATTAGCTAATGTCTATTTAGCTCTGTCATTAGCTTTGTACAAAATGTTCTAATGTATTCAACATACAGTCTTAGAAATTTTCTGTAATTTGTACCACCACATGCTGCTATCTTGTGGTGGTGGGCTCTGGAAAATATTGTGGACTGGCATTTGTGGGCAAGTCTTTCTGGGTTAAGGCAACATTGTACTCCTCTTTCACAATGTATTCACCACAACAATAGTACCTTCCATGGCAATATCTGAGCAGAAATAAATCCTTTTATGTGTGGAAGCATCTGTTTTCCATCTCTGTAAATGGTTAGGGAGTGCATTTCCCATTACCTTTGTTCATTTAGCACAAATAAATCTATTTTCCACACAATAGTTGAAAATGTCTGAGAACACCCCACGTCCTTTAAATATGAATAGATACTAAGAACATGTTGCATTCATGATGTATTAGATTACTGCCATTTGAAGCATTTTTGTGGGACTCTGAAGTCAACAAAATTCATGTTTCAGCATTTTACTATATTTTATTTCAAATTATTTTACTTCACTTTTTATTTATCTACTTTTATTAGCACAACAAAGCATAATTATAGTGTGTATATATATGTATATACACATATATATATATCTTCACCTGCTCCTCTTCAAATTGTTATATCTCCCCAGACACTACTGTTATCAGTTTGATATACATGCTTTCAGACATTTCTCTAAAAATTTTTATAGATATGTATATATAGGTATACAGATCCATAAATGTTTCATAATATTTGCACATGTTTTATGTATTTATATGTAATTTTACAACTCAGTTTTGCAATTAAAAATATACCAGGAGGCACAGATACATCTAACTCTCTATGACTACTACATAATGTTCCATGGTATGTAAAATAGAGATATCTGGCTGAGAGTAACCAAAACTCCTCTAATTGTACCTCAAACAGTACAGACATTTATTATATCATTTACAAGAAGACTGAAATTAGGGATTTCCAACAATCATTAGTGGCTGGGCCATGTTATCTAGATGCCCAGATTCTTCATCTTTCTTAGGCATCCTCACATATTGCCTCTTTTCCTCATGCTCTTTGACTGCTTCATCTCTAAGCATCTTCTCAGGCTGTATTTAAGGGCAATAGCAAGATGTCCAGGACAAAATTGTTTTCCTTTTACTAGGGGGCCCACTACTCTTCAGCATTCTTATTATGCCATACTCACCAGAATTGGGTTAGTTCCACTCCAGCTGCAAGGGAGAGTAGGGACATGATTGTCCAGCAAAGGGGAAGCAATTAGTTGCCATTGAACTAGACCTAAAATGTATAAAGATATATCACTCACACTTAAGATATTGCTACAAGTAAAACTCTCCTAGTTTCAAAAGGCTAGCTGATAGATGGTCAGCTAACACAGTCTGCATCAAAGGCAGTTCTTTAATTTCTGTATTCACTGACATTTCAAGTACATCTAATATTCACTTCTTTAAAAAACAGTGCTATAATGAAAATCATTTTACACACTTCCTTGTTCATGTGCATATTGGTTTCTCTATAGAAATATAATAAAGAATTGATGTGCCATATATAATATAAAATATGTTAATATAAACTGCCAAACTGCTTTAAAAATTCTTGTAGCATTTTATACTCTTCTAGCTGTGTAAGGCAATACCTGTTTCACCATGTGTTTGCCAATTTTTTAACTAATAAGTTTGGCTACTTGGGAGAGAAAATGGGATTTTATTGTTTTAATTAGTAAACCACTTTTTAAATTGTCATTTTTCTTATGACATTTTTATTCTATTTCAATATTCAAGTCATATATTCTACTTATTTTACTATGTTAGTGTCTTTTTTTGTATTTTTGCTTCCTTGCATTTATTATATTTCCCTAGTATAATCTAGATAATATTTCTTTGTTGTAGTTTTCCAACCTATCGGATTACTTTTAAATCACTAAAAAGACTTGTCATGTCAAAGTTTCTAATTTAAATGTAATTTAATTTACAATTTTTTTTCTCTATTTTGTTTATATTTCACACTATATTTATATTCAGGTATGTTCTATAATAAACACATTCTAACTTTTCTTCAATTGCTTTTTTTGGTTTTTGTTTTCATTTAGTTATTTAAGTCATCTTTTTTTGTTTTTCAGTGAATAATGTAATTTTTTTCAAGTTTTTCACAAATACTTGTCATTCAATATGAAATTATTTACATTATGTTTTGAAATATCTTTGTCATAATCAATTCTTATGGATACATGGACTTTTTTATATCTGTTGTTACATAGTCTATTTGTCTGTCATTGTGTCCATATTATAGCTTTAAAAATTACCTGCCCTTTATACTATCACATTTTACTTTGTAGGAGACACCTCCCCCTCTTTTTCAGTATTGCTTGAATAATCTTGTATCTCCTGTCTTCCATGTGACAACTAAAATCAGCTTGTCAAGATTTGCAGAAGTAAGACATCAACTTTTGGTATTATACAAACATTGCATAGTTTCTTCTGAGTGTTCCTTGGAATTACCTACTTCGTGTTGACATGTAGTTCCTGTTACCTATTAAATTTTCTAACTGGTAATGGTTAATGTATATAGAAGTTATTATTTAATTCTAAATTTATCTACCTTTCTGGACTCTCTTAAAATGTCCATAATTTTGAAGTTAATTCCTATGGAGATGACTATCTTATCATGCCATATTGATATTTTTACTTTTTATAACTTTTCATTTTTTCTTGTTTTATTGGACTGGCTAGCCTATACATCCAATGATGTATAGGTAGTATAAACTACGTATACTTCCTGAATAAAATACTATTGTTTCTAACATTAAGTTTAATGTAAGCTGTTTTTTAATCTTGTAGTAGATATCATTGATTAAGTAAAGCATGTTTCTTACTAATGCAGATTGGCTGAGTGTGTCTCACAGATAAAGATGCTATGTATATTTCTCATTGATTTTTGATGTAGTGTTAGTAACAAACAATAAAAAAGACTAAAACCCAAGGTACCAAAACAAAAATTTTTAAAAAGACTAAAACCTACAGGGTTCTTTATGTCAAGTACTATTCTAGGTGCTTAAAATGAATCATCACACATATTTCTAAAATAGTTATTTTACCATGGGGAACATGGAGCATAAAATGATCATGTGACCTGTCCAGACCCACACATGGTGACTATAGTCTGCATTAAATAGTTTGTAGTAACAAGTTCATTGTTTTGAAAACCTTATTTTATTTTGTTTTATTAAGAAGTGTTTTTCTTTTCAAATACAGCTGGATTTATTTAGCAATTTTGAACTATGTTCAGAGATGAGATTAGCTAACAAATTCTGGGTCTGAGATGGAATACAATTTCAGCTCTTTGGCTGACTGACCTATGTGATACACTGAGGAGTTTTCTTTTTTCTTCTGTTTATGGAGAATTATGTATGTAAGAGTGTATGTATGCCTAAATGTATATGTATATTTACATGTATGTGTTCAGATAAAAAATAGATGATATCGTTATTAAAATTTTAGTGAAACCCATACCTGAATCTGAGTCTAGGGTACTTAAAAGATAGATCTTGACTTCCTTTTCATGTTCCTTTATGAATCAATGTTAGTAATATATAACATATTTTCTGAAAGAATATGTACTTGATATATTTGTTTAATTTTCCTTCTCTTCTTTTCCTCTTACTTTTATGTAAATCATACTTTGTACCTGCAGTTGCCTTCTTTTCCCCTAAAGATCCTTATTGTTCTTCTGAAGTTGCTTTCTGTCATCATTTTTCTTTTTCTTTTTCTCTCTGGTACTGGGGATCGAACTCAGGACCTTGTGCTTGCCAGGCAGGCGTGGTACCACTGAGCCATATCCCTGGCCCCCCAATTTTTTCTTTATCTTTAGGAGATCACAATTTCAAATGTTTTATTTTTCTCTCTTATTTAACTTATCAGAAAAGCTTATCTTTACAGAATAGTATTATCTAGGCTTGTGTATGTTTTAGCATGTCAGAATTTTCTTTTTATGCCAGAATATCACTTTGTATAACATTTTGCTTATCCAGTTTTGCATTGTAAATACTTAGCTTGTGTTCCCACTTTAGCAATTGTGAATAACACTTCCACGAACATGAGTGTATGATTATTAGTTTGAGACTCTGCCTTCAGTTCTTTTAGGTGTATGCTGGATGTATAATTTCTGAATCATATGGCAATTCTATGTTTAAGTTTTTGAAGCACTACATACCATTTTCCATAGTGGCTGTACAATTTTATATTCCCACCAGCTATGCAGAATTTCTCTATATGATCACCATGAATACCTGTTATCTTTTTTTCTTTTTAATAGTAGCTAGTCCATGGGTGTGAAGTGATATCTTGCAGTTTAGATTTGAATTCAGTTGAAGGTTCATTTTCTTGTGATTTCCTGTAAGACCTTCAGTGAATGCTGTATTTGCTTCCTAGTGCTGCTGTAGAGATACAGGTGAGTCTCACTGATCTGAAAGTTGTGCTTCAGCTTCATTTCCAAGGACTGTGAGAGAAGAGACAGGGGACCTTGAAAGATGCAGTGGTGCAAAACTCGTCTCCTGGGAAGCTCTCCCATTTTCCCTGGGTATCAGCAGACAGGGGGGTCTCTGCCTCACACTTTTTTGAACCAAGCATCCATTCTCCTCAAGTGCAAAGTTTCCTTTATTCATTCAATAAACATTCAGTGGGAGCCTGTTATGCTGTAGACACTGTTTTAGCAAGGGGAATACCATAGTGAACAAAATGGAAAAAGTCCACGCTTTCCCAGAGGCCTACCTCTAGTGAGGGGAGTGAGAAAATCACTAAAAAATAGCTGACATGCCAAGTGAAGAAAGGTATTTGTTTTCTATTGTGGTGTAACACATTCTCACTAACCAAAGAGGTAAGAATATCACACATTTATTATGTACAGTTAGTGCTTGCTTGGGCAGCACATATACTAAAATACTATGTACAGTTAGCTTGGGTCAAGAGTCCAGCATGGTGTAGTGTCTTCTCTGCTCAGTGTGTTATATGGCTGAAACAAGATACCATTCAGGGCTCCAAACTTTGCTGAGATATGGAGTCCTGTTTCAGGTTCATTCAGTTTGCTGGCTAAATTAATTTCCTTGCATTTATAAGATTAACATTACTGTTTACTTGCTGGCTATCACCAGAAAGTTGTCCTTAGCTGCTAGATGCCGTTCACCATTTCCTGTCACGTGGTCCTCTGTACAGCATGTCATTTGCCTCCTCAAATCCATCAGGAGAATCTCTGTTGCCTTGAAGCTCTGACTTTCCCTTTGTCTGACCTGTAGATCCAGATTTAAAGAATTAGATGAGGCCCAGTGAGAAAATCTCCTTTTCTTGAAGTCAACTTTTCCTTGTAACTTTACCTAAATAGGGTAGTAAACCCACCATGCTCAAAATCCTGAGGACTCTAAAGGGCATGTGCACCACTGAGTGGGGATCTTGGAGACCATCTCAGGATTCTGCCTGCCACACAGGACAAGGAGCACAGAGTGCAGGCCTAGGGCGAGCACAGCCCCCAGTTATATAAAATGATTTAGAGCAGCCTCTTCAGCAAGTGACATCTGAACTCAGCTATGAGATTTATGGAGGAAGGTTTTTTTTCCATGATAAACAAATAGCAAGTGCCCTGTCTGAAGCAAGTGTATGTTAGAGGCATTAAGGAGACCTGCGTGACTAGAATGATTGAGGTAGTGGAAGAAGGAAGGACATGCAAGAGGCTAGAGCAGTGTGGCCTAGAAGGCCATAACAAGAGCTTTGGTTTTTATTGCAAATGGTTGCTCTTTTATATAATTCACAACCTAAATTCCTTATTTTGGGAAAAAAAGGTTCATAAAGTTCAACTGATATACATTAATGACAATGCATTCTGACATTACATGGATAGTACTTATTGGTTCATAGCCTAAAAGAGGTTCACAGTTGTTGGTAAATGCAATGATGGGGTAAAATTCACAAGCTCAGTGCTTTAAAATGATTAACACAAATTGTACATTTTCCTATGGTGAAGCTTCCAGAGGAAGTAACAATGTCAGGATTTTCACACACATAACGTTCACATTTCTTGGCTAGTGCTCTCAGTTAGAATAAATTTATGCTACTTTTTAAAGACTTTAGATTTCAATATATACAAACTTACATATCCTGCCTAATCTTAACCATGATTTATGAAGATTCTTAGTTTTGTAATTCCAATGCCATAATCTGGAACTCTGATGTGACAAGAAATAGATTAATTTCTTTAATTGGGCCACATATGTTTTCTTTTATGACTTCTTTGCTGTATCTGTTTAGGCTTTCCAATGAAGAAGATAAAATACAAATCTTCAAAATCAATTTAATAAATCAAGGCTTCTGTCTGGAAGGTTTACTGGTGTGTAAGCTGAAAATCATTTTGCAAAATTGGCAGTTTTCTGACTATGAAGATACACATAATCCCCATCCATCTTTCCTACTTACACAGCAAATTTAAAAGTAATGTGCTGGATTTTTAGGCATTTCTCAGACTCTTTACCTGGATGTCTCAATGCTCTCTCAAGATCTGACAACTCCTCTTTCCCGTAGGTTTTTTTTTTATTGCCAAATTGCCTCTTCACTGACAGAGATGCCATATGCTACGTGTGCACTGACTGAGGCATCCCTGAAACCCCACTATCACTTTCATTCCAATTGCTAGCTTATTTTTGAAGCAGACTCCCTCTCTTACATGCCTCATTTTAGGTTCAGTCACGTTGCAGCAACAGTCATTTGTCAGGTTAATTTTTTCTTTATTTATTTTTAATGTGGTGGGGGTCTCATTATGTTGCCAAAGATAGCCTTGAACAGGCTCAAGTGATCCTCCAGCCTTCGTCTCCTAAGTAGATGGGACTAACGGTATGTACCACTGTTTCTGCAGAAGCCTGTTAGTATTGGCAACCTCAAGGCAGAGGTTTGCAGAGTAGCATCTCACTCGCTGTTAATGTCCCTCAGAGAGTGAATGCCTTCCCTCATTGTGTCAGTACAAAGTTTAGGCTTGAGGTGAGGATTGGTGTGGCGTTAAAGAATTAGAAAAATATGTCCACCCACCAGTTAGCACAAAACACCACCAAAGAGGCCCTCACGACCAGCTTCTCAATATTATTACTATCCCATCTCAGATAAGCTATTCCTCCACACAAGAAATTCCCAAATGGAAGCAGAGCTATCGAGGGCCCTTTCATATCTTCTCTTACTTTATTTGTTCCAACCAGTGTTTTGGGACACTTGCAGTTTCTTCTTCTACTTCTGATTCTGAGATTTTACCCACTGAATAAAAGGCAATCTAGGAGAGTGACTGAAGAGGTTGTGCTCTGATGTTAGAGGCGTTTCCTACTGAAACTTAATTTTGCTCTTTGCTAGCTCTAGATCCACAGTCCTTAGGCTTGACTCCAAGCATGGATTTTGCAAGGATGAATTATATAATGTATAGATAGTGCTAGGCACTGTTAAAAAATTTCTATTCTCTCTCTCTGTTTCTTCTCTTCCTCTTTCTCCTCTCACTTATTCTGTGTTTATGTTTGCACATGTGTAGGTATAACAAACATATACAATAAACTGTACTATATGTAGCACAATACTAAATATATATATACACGTGTCATGTGATGAACTATGATTCTATTGCACATTTTTCTTAAAGTTTTAATCTTTTTTACAAGCCTACTCAAGTCTCTTGTTCCTCAGAATTCACATAAACTCTTGAGGAACTCTCACTAGATCATATCTAAAGAGAAAATGAAGAAAACTGACATTATCCTTGAATTATATTTGTTTTATAATCATAAAATATATAAATGCCTATGAATTTATAGACATTTAGGATATTCTGTATTTATACATGCGTAAGAATCAATATGTATATACCTAAAGTAAGTATTTCCCATACGTGCAAATGTTATCTCCAGAATGAACTAGGTTAGTGGCAATACTAGAAAAAAAGAAACTTAGAAAGTTCTTAGCCTTTAAGTCCTTAGGATGAGCTATGGTTGCTGAATATTTTGAACACTTGTAAAATGATAGTTAGAAATAGTTGTGATTAGTGAGATTCCCTTAACGCTGTATTTACCAGTTAGTGCTAAGCAACCAACTATATCCTTGTTTAGTACTTGAAAATTTACTTTTCTCTGTAGATGATCTCCTATTTTTCAATTCTTTTTAAAAACTTGGTTCTTCATGAATATCATATTTTCAAATAATACCCACTATATTGCTTTCTTTATATTTTTTAGTTAATGGTAAGAATACATTTCTCTAAACTACAATTGTCTCATTCTATGTTTAGATCTATTCATTATTGTTTCTGTAAGATATTTTCCAACTGAATATCTTATGACTATTTGGAACAAAATACCTTCAATATAGGAAGAAGGAAATGATTTCATTTTACCCTATCAATCTCATCAATACCACCATTTAAACTGTTTTACAGACCTATGGTCTTGGAGATCTTTTCCTCTGAATTTTTCTATTAATTATTTTTTGCAGTAGGGAAAAGGAACTTTGTGAATTGGTTTAAAGCTTTTTTTCATGGTAGTTTCTATTTTTAGAGCATTTTGTTTATTGTTGGGGAAAGGACAGTGATATATTTAAAAAGTTAAAAATTTAGAAAAGGATTTGGGTACACTAGAAAGTCAAATCCAGCCCACCACCCCCTTTTTTAAAAATAAAGCTTTCTGGGAACTCAGTCATACCCATTAACAGATCGTTGATGGTGGTAGCCTTTGTGCTTCAGTGACATACTTGAATAGCTGCTACTGAAACTGTATCGCCAACAAATCCAGAAATATTCATTATTTGGTACTTTACAGAAAAAAGATTGAAATATTGTAGAGAGAGTGTGTGTGTGACAGTGAAAATAGAAATGCATGCATAAACACATATTTTAAAACTTTTAAACTGAAATATAACTGGTCCAAAATGATAAAAGATCAAAGAGGCAATTAATATCTGCAGAAACGTGAGAATTTGGGTAGTATTTCAGAGAATAGTTCACATGTAAACAAAGCATTTGAAAATAAGTATAATTTTTACCAGACATGTATAGAAGCAGTTATTCCAATAAACTTTTACTGAACGTCTCCTGATATATTCAGGTAGATGGAAAGTTTACTCAAGTTGGGATGCTGTCATTTCTTTTCGCCTTCCACAAGGTCTATCACAGTGCCTTGCACATAGTAAATGATAATAAATATCTGGTAATTGGTTAGCCAGTGAAGTAGTATGCAACCAATACATGAGAAAATTCTGGGTGTAAATCATAGAAATGCTGACAAGACATAATGTATCTTGGAAAGGATGGGTCATTACAACTGAAGTTTTATGGAGGATAAGACAGTTTTTGGTTGATGATTACCATTCTTCCTAAGATTCATTTGTTACGCCAGCTTTAATTCTCTGACATCCAAACTAGCTTTTCAATCTGTGATGATTTTCATCGTTGATGGGAGTATATTGTTTGCTTTAGAATGAAAACTCCCAATCATCTATGCCCTTTGAAGTAGGAAATCAGAAAGTAGTACTATATTAGAATGAGCTTAATGCCAAGGACAAACTATTCATGCTATATTTTGCATCATGGAAATAGTAATTTTAGAGAATTTTCTGCTAATAAAACACTTCTTATGTCTTTGGCACATGGGAATAAAATTTTGGATACTAGACCTAATTAAATTAGCTCATCACCTTGAGCTTGTACTAGTAACTTTGGTGGTAGCTTTAAGATTTCTACCTTCTCCACTTAGTCCATTTGCATGGTTTGAGTTACTGATGATTTCTAAATCTCCAGCATAGCACTTTCTACTGAATTCAGGACTCACAGAAATAACCCAAAATATCATTACTTTTGCGTTTTTTCAAAAGTCTACCTTCCTTGATACCGACATATAGTTCTTCATGAAGGCAAGGTCTGTGTTTGTCTTTCTCCTGGTTGTAATCTTTGCCTACGCACAGTGCCTGGACAATTGTAGGCCCTCACTATATGTGGACAATGAATGGATGGATGATTCATGTGTGGCACCATGTACTAGAAATGGTACATGGTGTAGAGATAAGATTATTAACTCCTGCCATGGCATTATTCATGGTCTAGCATTGAAATTCCTCTTAAAATAGATAAACTAGCTTACCTCTTGATGTTAAGCTATTAAAAGACTTGTAAGAACCATTTACCATTTATCTTATTGTCATTTTTATGGGCTAATTTCATTTTGGAGAATCAGCCCATTGCAATCTCAGTCGTTCCGGGGCTGTGTGGGACTGTCCTCTAGAGATGTTCGGTGTGACTTCAACTTCCAGCACACTCAAGCGGGAGCAGCAATGTGCCTGGCCTCATTGGATGTGCACTGAGCCAGCAAGGAGCTGTAAAGGGACTTGCAGTGTGGAAAAGAGAAATAGGTATTTGAATCAATTACTTATATATAAAGATATTAGCCTATGCTGGGTGATTCTCTCTCTCTCTCTCTCTCTCTCTCTCTGAAGAAGGAAGAAAAGAAGGGAGGGAGGAAAGAAGGATAGGAAAAAGGAAGGAGAAAAGGAGAGAAAAGCTTTCAAAAATTCAAGTAATCAAGAAAGATTATATGTGTTTTTAAAAAATTTTAAAACAACTTTTTAATCCATTAATAATTATTAGTAACATCTAATAAGTACAAGGTACTCTATTAAGCATTTTCACATACTTAATTTCAGAGGCATTTTTAGGAAGTAGGGTGTTGTTATTAGCTCAACTGTACAATTAAGGAAACTGAGGCATGGGCAGGTTAAGGAATTTTGTCAAAGTTGTAAGGCTGGGCATTGGAGATGAGTAGAAAATGCTTTGACTGTAGCAATCTCCAGAGACTGTGTTCTGAGCCACCTCTCTGCCCCCTTTTCTTTCTATGTTTCTATGATATATCATCTATGCACCAGAAACTTTCATATGGCTCCTTTCACTTTAACCTATCCATTAACCCAGGGAGCCAGACAATTTGTGATAAAGGATAATAGCAGAGTTATAGAATGACTTACTCAAGAGCATAAAAGTAGAAGAGGGCAGGCCCAAAACTCATTCCTGGACTTGTGACAGCAGTTATTTGAAATGTTATTTGCATGCCATTATGCCTACCTGTTTCATGGATTAAGTATTTGGAATTGACTCTACTTCATTCTAGCCAGAGACCCTTTTCCTAGTCCTCAGAACAATGTAACTGTAATAACGAACACTAAATAGCAGACAGAGCTGCTTCTTGCCCTGTCCTCATAAAGGTGTCCATGTCACTGAGTGGCAGCTCCTGATGCCTTGGACACAACAGCTAATCTGGTGGGTAGGTAATGACCCTACCTGGCCCAATCTGACATGGGTGGTGCCTTCACCTTGGACAACATGGTTAGTCTAGTTGACAGCCTAGCAGGAGCTGAGGAGGTACAGCCTGGTTGGCAATAGCGCTGGTCGCGCCTAGTAGGGTATGAAGAAGGTTCTATCATATTCCACTCCTTGAAGTGTTGCAGCTCTACAGTAGCAATGTTTCAATGACAGAAAGCACCATGTTTTACGATTATTTTATAAAAAGAGTGTCTGATAAGAAAAGCTCACTCAGATACTTTATGCTTAAGTGTCAGAAAATAAATGATGTTGGAAAAAGTAGACAATCCTCCTGACGGTGGAACAACAGTAACAATAAGAAAAAAGCCTCATTGTCCTCAGAGAAGGAAATCTATGGAGACCATGCAAGGAACTCATCTTTGAGGAAAATTTTTTAAAAAGATGATAATATGTCAAAGAAGAGAAGACACGTTTTTCTGTTCCTCTGGGGATGTAGGTGTGAGAAAAACTTAAAAGTTTCTACCCATTTTCTTGTGCAGTCTCCTTCCTTTTGAGTGTCATGATTTAGATCCTTTTAAAAGGATTTATTTGAAAGAAACTTCTTATACCATAGGGGCAGTTTGTGTCTTTCTCTAGGGCCTTTGTAAATGAACAAAGTAACCACTTGTCCCACACTGGGTGCAAAGAGAGGTTTGTGTGGGTTTTACTGTCCATTCAGGCTGGGTATTCAGCTGGTTGTAAGTGAAATCTTTAGAAACCGCACAGCAAGAATCCTTTGCTTGGGGCACCGGGTGCGGAGGGATCTTTGAAAAACCTATTGAAACTTTGAGAGCTGTTGGATAGAAAGTGTTCTTTTTAGACTTCCTCATGGGCAATACTGGAAATAAACACACAGAGGAAGTCGTTTAGCCTCTTTGTGGACTTTGTGTTGATATTCCCTTACCAAAAAGTCCACTGTTGGTACTTGCAACATTCCTGTATATGGATGTACATATGAATGTATGTATCTATGTGCATATTCATATATACACACATTTATATACATCAGTATATTCTAATTCTCTCTTATCATGATATTCATAATGAGTGCTGCCAAAATATAACTAAAAATGAGGAAAAAGAACAACAAATGCATATGGTAACTTTTACAACACTATTTTTAGGAGTAGAAACTAGATATGCATGATCTATTTTTAAACAATATTTAACAATCTGATGTACTTTTTCACATGTACTTTTAGTGCTTTATACTAACTACTAGAACTACAACATCATTATTTATGTGTAATATTTGGTTCACATATTTTATCTTTACTGGTACAATTTTTGCTTTAGAATTGAAACAACTTCAGCATCTTCATTGGTGGGTCACTGAAGGCCTAATAGGATATGAAAATGCTGATTTAAAAATTCAGTGTAGAAGAGATTTGCCTATATAAAATTTCACACATATATATATATATATATAAATACATAAATGAAGGAGAAATATATCAATGCTCAGGAAATATCCACCTGGTTGTTAGGAAGAGAATTGACCCTCATGCAAGTGAAGGCAAAATGGGAGCCTCGCTGGAATGATGCACAACATTCCTATGAAACATCTTACAGACCATGGAGACCAGAAGATCCTTGCTTTTTTCCTCCATTTGGGCCATATGGACTCTGATCTCTGCCTTTCCACATATCTGTTCCTTTCACTTTGACCAGGCAGTAGTCATTTAATTGCAATTGCTAATTACCATCACCTAAGTGGAAAAAAAAAACCCTTAGTATCTGGGGACAGGATTATCTTATGACAACTGAGGATCAGCAGTGAAATCAGGTGCTTCAAGAAACAGTCCAAAACTAAGACATCTAGCACTGAAACCTTCCACTCACTTCCTCTGAGCAGGATCCTCTCTTGTCCGTTGCAGTCTATACTTTCTCTTTTTCTTTCTTTTTTTCCCTTTTCTGTCACTCCTGTTCCTGACTACCCCTTCCCAAACGGTTTTTGTTTCTCTCTTCATGCTGTCCTTCCTTTACATCCTTTCTTTGTTCACATGCCCAATAAAGATTTAGAATACCCTGAGTGGCAATTCTGTGTTTGCTGAAGAAGAGATGTGATGGGTGCAGGTTGGTTCAGGTAACTAACTACCTGGTTCAAATGGATTCAAACTGGGGAAGTTTCCTGGAATAACCACAAGGAACATTTTCAGCAGGAGCTGTGGTAAAACTGGTAGGGTTGCTAAGGCTTTGTTTGGAAACTTGTCTACTGTAGTAATTATTATAGACTCTGATCTGCTGAACAAGCAGTCTACTCCATATTCTTTATTGTTATTGACTTTAAAAAACACAAATTTTCCTTATGTTACCATCATAATATATACTTGAGTTAATGTAAATGTAAATTTATTGACTACTTCTAGAATTATCTTGTAGTTTCCTTCTGCTGAGGACATTCACTGATAGTAATAGCAACTATTTATTCATTTATCTGTGCTGGGGATGGAACCCAGGGCCTTGATATGCTAGGCAAGTGCTCTGCCACTCACCTAAGGCCCCAGCCCAGAAACAGCAAGTTTAAAGGGGATGAATGTGCACCATTTAACTGCATCCTACTTAACTTTATTGCATTATCATATGATAATCATATTACCAATAGGAAAAGAGGTATTATCTATAATAATGAGTTGTTCTCAAGACTATATTTCACAACATTATGAAATAGAGCATTCTATTGAATCACTGTTTCTTTATAAAGTTATATTAACTTATCCCTGAAATGATTTCACTCTTAATCTTTCTTTCACAGGGGAGTATATGGTTTATTTGTAAGTTTTATTTTTTGGAGATGATGATTTTTCAGTTACATGATCAGCCCTAGTTCTAAATCCTTAGCACTTTTTAATCCTTAGCTCTACATCCTTATTAGATGTGTATCTTTAGGCAAGTGGCTTAAACTCTGTGTGCCCCAGTGTCTTCATCAGTGAAATGTGGATAACAATACCCACATCATTGGATGGTTGTGAGGAATTAGAGGGCAATGCATGGAATACACACACAAAAAGTGTGCACTGATAATATAATTACCATCACTGCACTTAATAGTCTTAGAGAAGTGGCTGTAGTAACTGCATCATATTCCTGGTCCCCATCATTTGCTCACTTGGATTTCAACTGCAACTGGGATGGACAGTTCTGACTCATTTGACATCATCTTCACAGATTTCACCTGTGGATCTCTCCACTTTCTCCCCCAAGGTCTTCTCTGGTACCAGAGAATTCATTCTCCCTGTCTAAATACAGCTTATCACTGGTGGTGATAATCTTGAGAGTAACCCTTATCTAGTGGCAAATGCTCTAGCCTCACATCTGTCAGTGGACAGTTCTAAGGGGCATTTTGAACACTTCTCAGAAGTCTCAGGAAATTCCAGTGCATGGATCGCATAGCATAGATCTCAATAACACACATTTGTATCACTTTCATTTTTTTCACCCAGTGTCTCTTCCTCGCTTCCTGTTTGCTTTTGGGGGTCAGCTTTCACCCCCACCCCTGCCCCACCAAGGGATTTTTTAAACCTAGTTGTTGTTTTAGAATCTGCTTTAGGAAGAACTCCAACCAAGTCAGCAAAGTAATAGACTATTTGAGAACACAGATTCTGGAGTTTGCTGGACTCCAGTCCCAAATGAACTTTTCTGTAGTTTATTACATTAAATTTTAGGTTAGCTAATTCTTTCAGCCTTGATTTTTTTCACCTACAATAGGCACATGATAATAGTAGCTGCCTGTTAATATTGTTGCAAGGAATACATGAGTCAGTACAGTACAGATATAAAGCACTTGAAATGGTAACAGCTTGCATGTGAAGGTTACTTTTTATCACTTCCCTGTAGCACTCATTCACTTGTGTCTAGAAGTCTTATGTGTTGGTTATTCTCATCTTCCTTGTTCCACTTTTTTCTGAGTGCAGCTTCCTTCTGGCCCCTTTTTTCTTCCTTTTTGCTAGTGGTAACTGAGTAGATAGAACACACAAGTTTCCTGGAGCTGTGTAATTTCTGGATTCAAGTAACAGGACTCTCCTTTTGTGCCGTGCTCCATTTTTTTTTCTCCAACAACACTGACCCCTGATCTGTTGGCAGACTTCGGGTAATGCTGCCAGGTCTTGCTTATTCAAAATCTCTTTATTCAACTCTTTGCTCTTCTCTCTGGCTGCCTGCCTTTTGGCTGTTAGATTCACCCTGGCTTGAATCTCAGAGGGCATGCCAAGGAGGGAAACGATAGGCAATTGTGATTAGTCAATTATAGAGTCTAGAAAATTAGAATTTTTGGATCACTGAGATTCTAGATTCTGAGCCATTTTATCCTCTGTTAATATTTAAAATTCAAAATCAGCCTTTTGGAATACCAGTATATTTTTCTTTGACTGAAATGTAATTAAGGCATAATAAAGTGCACAGGTCTCAAGTGTTCAGTCGATGAGTTTTGCCAAATGTATGCATTCGTACTATGATTACCCAAAGTAACATAACTAACATTTCTATTTCCCTAGAAAGCTACCTTTTTTCCTTTCTAATCGATTCCTTTTGACTCCTTCCAGCAATCACTTTCTGATTTCCATTACTATATGTGGGTTTTGTTTGTTTGTTTGTTTGTTTGTTTTTGTACTGGGGATTGAACTCGAGACTTTGTCCTCCTGAGGCAGGCGGCAGAACCACTGAGCTAAATCCCAGCCCCTGCTATATGTGTTTTTAAAAATCTTGGACCTTGCATAAATGAAATACCATGTATCTCTTCCTCTGTTCCTGTGCTTTTTTACTTGGCATCACTGTGACATTTATCCATGTGGTTGTGTATCAGAAGTTTGTTCTTAATAGCTGAATAGCATTACATTAGATGGATATATTTCTTAAACTCATTCTCCTGTTGATAGATATGTGGACAATTTCCAGTTTGGGGCTATTTTGAATAAAGCTACTGTTTACATTCTTATACTTAAGTCTTTTTGTGCATAATTTTACCTTGGTCTTTTATTAGTTCGTATTTGCAGTACCTAATGATTGCATTTGTAGGGAGTTGGAACATGTACATCTCACACCTTAATTTTTTATCTTTACTCTCCCTTCCCTCCCCATCCCTCCATCTCTTGATTCCTTCCCTTTTGCAAAAGAACTATCTCTCTATTTCTTATTTTCTATCTTTTATTTTGCTCTTTATTCATTTTTTGGTTTCTTGTGTAAGAGAAACCATGTATATTTAAGCTTGTGTGTCTGATTTATTTCAGTTAACAGTATAGTCTCAAGTTATATCCATTTTCCTACAAATGGCCCAAGTTTACCTTCTTTATGGCAGAGGAGTACTCCATTGTGTACAATATGTACATTTTCTTTATCCATTTATCTGTTGATGGACATATAGTCTGTTTCCAAGATTTAGCTATTATGAATTGTGTTGCTATAAACATGAGTAGGCGTGTATCACTGTTATATGATGTCTTTAAAGCTTTCAGGGAGATCCCTAGAAGCAGAATCTCTTGGTCAATAGAATTTCTATTTTTAGTTTTTTAGAGGAATCTCCATACTGACTTCCGTAATAGTTCTACTAGTTTATATTCCCTCCAACAGTGTAGAAAGGTTACTTTTTTGCTGCAGCCTTTGTATCTCTGTGTTGTTTTTATTTGCTTGTCATAATGGCCAGAGATGTTGAAAATTTCTTCATTTATTTATTAGCCCTTTGTACTTCTCTGAGAAGTGTTTATTCATTTCAGTTGCTCATTTTTTTGATTGGGTCTTTTTATTTTGGGGGGGTCTGTTTTTTAGCTGTTTTTTATATTCTTTTTTTTTAGTTATTTATATATTCTTGATATTAGTCCTTTGTCCAAGGAAGACCTGGGGGGGAAAAAAAAGGTTAAAAAAGGTTTCCCATTCTATAGGTTGTCTGGTTGCCCTCTTTGTTGCTTCCTTTGCTGTGCAGTTGTTTTTAATTTGATTTGATCTCATTTACTGATTCTTAGTGCTATTTCTTGTGCAGCTGGGGTTCTGTTCTGTTCAGTTGTTCAGCTGGGGTTCTTGCCTACACTTATGTCTTTAAGAGTTTTATCTATTTTATCTTATAGCAGATTTTTTTCTGTTTTCTGTTTAGATCTCTGATCCATTTTGTTTTTAGTTTAGTAGATGGAGAGATATGTGGGTCTAGATTCAATCTTCTGAATATGTATTGCCAGTTTTCCCAGCACCATTTGTTAAAGAGGCTGTCTTTCCTCTAGTGTAGGTTTTCAGTCCCTTTGTCAAAGATCAGATAGCTGAATGTACCTGGCATTGTTTGTGTATCCTCTACTCTATTCCACACATATGTTTTGGTGTCAATGCCATGCTGTTTTTTTAAAAATCACTGAAGCTTTGCATCTGGATAGACAGAACCAATATAGACAGAACCAATTAAAATGACCATTCTTCCAAAACTGATATATATTTTCTATTGAGCAAACAACTGGGTATGATTATTGAGTCACAAAGTAGCAGTATAATTAGTTTTACATTAAAAAACAAGTGCTAAAAAATTCTACAAAGTGGTTCCACCATGTAAGTTTGTGACCAATAATATATTAGAATTTTAAGCCCACAATAATTCACCAACATTTGATGTTGTCCATCCTTTTAGTTTTAGCCATTCTAGCGTATAAACTACTTTATTGTTGTAGCTTTATTTTACATTTTACATTTTTCTGATGAGAAATGATTTAAGTACCTTTTTGCAGGCTTACTAGCCTCCCTAATAATCTCATTTGTTCATTATCCTTTCAAGTCCTTAATGGCACAGTAATCTGGACAATTTAACCAATGTTTTTGAGATCTTACTTTCAATCATTCAAAAGAAATGCAAAGTTAGGGTCTGGATTTCTGTGGCAGACACAAAGAAGATCATGGTGTCATCCACATAGTAGCAGATGCTATTGACACTACCCACATCTTTTTGGCACTTATTTTTCTAGGGCACATAAACAGTGTCCTGGGACACCCTGCTTGAGAGCTTTCTTTTGTCCTATATGTGGGGCAAGTCAGAAGTGCCAAAGAATTAAAGCTGCCAAGAACATCTCTTATGGGGGCCAGGGATTTAGCTCAGTGGTTCCAGAGCCTGCCTCGAAAGCACAAGGTCCCAGGTTCAATCCTGGGTACCAAAAAAAAAAAAAAAAAAGAAAAAAAAAAAGAAAACAAGAATAGTTATAAGACCTACAATAACAAAAACAATTCTAGGCAACAGAGACATTGCAGGTAGTATCACAATCCCCAATTTGAAACTATACTACAAAGCTACTGTGATAAAAACAGCATGGTACTGGCAAAGAAACAGACCAGAGGATGAATGGAATAGATTAGAAGATGCAGAAACGACTCCAGATACACTCAGCCACCTCATCTTCAACAAAGGAGCCAACTACCTTCACTGGAGGAAAGATAGCCTATTTAATAAATGGTGTTGGAAAAATTGGATTTCAACCTGCTAAAGATTAAAACTAGACCCATACCTATCACCATGCACTAAACTAAGATTGAAGTGGATTAAAGATCTAAATATTAAAACAGAAACACTAAACTTGGTGGAAGATAGGTTAGGTAGAAATCTTGAAGACAATGGCATGGGAAAACACATTATGAGCAAAACCTCGGTAGCACGGGAACTAGCACAAAGAATCAACAACTGGGATCTCATCTTATTAAATAGCTGCTGCATTTTGAGAGAAACCACCAACAGAGCTAAGAAACAACCTACGGTGTGGAAAAAAATTTTAGCAGCTGTACCTCAAAGGACTACTATCTAGAATATATAAAGAACTGAAAAAAATCAGACCCCCCAAATTCAAAGACCCAATTAAAAAGGGGCATCTGAAATGAACAGACATTTCTCAGACAAAGAAGTAAAAGCAGCAAATAAATGTATGAAAAAAATGTTCAACATCACTGGTCATTCGAGAGATGCAGATGAAAACAACACTGAGATTCCACCTCACTCCAGAAAGAATGGCTGCTATCAAGAAATCAACCAATAACAAATGCTAGCAGGGGTTTGGGGAGAAAGGTATCCTTCTCCACTGTTGGTGGGAGTGCAGACTGGTGCAACCATTTGGAAATCAGTATGGAGATACCTCAAAGAACTAGGACCAGAGGTCCCATTTGACTCAGCTATTCCCCTGCTGGATATCTTCCCAAAAGAATTAAAAGAATCATACCACAGCAATATATGTTTCACCCATGTTTAGAGTGGCACAGTTTGTAACAGCTAAAGCTTGGAAACAGCCCAAGTGCCCATCAACTGGAAACTGGATAAAGAAGATATTGCTTTTTTATAAAATGGAGTACTACTCAGCCATAAAGAACGAGAAACTAGAGACATTTATACCTAAATGGATGCATATTGAGGCCATACTCTTAAGTGAAATAAATAGGACACACATGTGTAAATGCTGAATAGTTTCTCTTGTGTGAGAAACTGAAAGTGTAAATAAGGATTAAAATGATTAAAATGAATAATTGATAATTTGAAATAGGAAGAAAAGGTCCAAAGGGTAGGGGAAGTGGGAGGGGAAGGGGAAAAGTAAGAAGGGAAAGGAAAAATTATGAGAAAAGGAGGAAATGGAAATAAAGTGTTTGTAAATAGGGAAGGGTGGAGGAGGTAAAGGGAGGACAGGGAATGGGGAAAAAATAAGAAGCAAAATACAACATATACAGATACAAATACTCAATGATAAATGTAAATGTATTGTATACCTAAAATGTATCAATAAAAGAATTTAAGCAAAAAAAAAAAAAAAGAAAGAAAGAACATCTCTTACAACACTAGTGGGAACTGTAGGCTAAATCCTCCATTTTCTTTGCATAATATGTGTTGATGTGTTCTACACTATCTCTTAGACCTCCCCAGTACAATAGAACCTCAGTTCTCCACAGAAATAATTTATTCAATGATGCAAACTTATTGGGTTACTCTCTGTCTCTACAACAATTACTATTGATTTTCTCTGAGATCAAGCCCCAAATGAGTTACCTGTACTCAAGTTCTTAAGTTGTGACATGCTTTTGAGGGAACACAATTAAATCATGTGTTCTAAAATTTGTGTTGGGATGTTAACAATTATTTTGTGAAAGATTAAGCAATTTGGTGAGTTATACTGATGAAGTTATAACTGATTTACTGAGTAGACACTTAAAAGGTCAGATGACCCTGGAAGAAAATAGTAGTTTGAGTGTAGAAACAAGGCCCTTCAAAGTGGTTGAGGTTTTACAGAAAATGTTGAGTCTGGCAGGATCACTGCAGTGTGAATTAAGAGCTGAGGCTATTCCAAGAAGTGGATGGCTGTGACAATGGAATGAACATACAAGTCATATTTAGAGTTTGAGATTCTATGGAAAGAATATGATGTTAGGATAACCTTAGAATCTCAAGTAAGAAATTAAGAAGTTTTGATGTTACCTTAAAGATGGTGGAAAGAAATTGAACATTTTTCACCAAGTACTCACATCCTAAGAGTGAATTTTTAGAAAGTCTAAGTCTGATGTCATTTTGGAGGGTCAATCAAGGGTTAAGAGAGAATTTCTTATTTCAGTTTTAGTGGCTTTTATATAAACTGATGAAACTCTTAAAAATAGACAGTGGTTATAGGAATGGAAAAGACAAATTTGTTCAAGAACCATTGAAAAGATTCAATAGAATTTGGTAATACTGATAATTGAAGTTGGAGGAGGTTTGAGTCAAATTTGCTAAAGCTTCAAGGTAATGGTTATAATCTTCAACATGTGGCCATAACCTTCAAAAATAATGAAGCTATGAGAGAGATAAAAGTTTATAATAAAACTATTAATTCATTTAATTTTGTGAACAGTAATAAAAGTTTGCCTCCCTTTGGGTGACTGAAATTTATCTAACCATATCCAGCAGATATTTTAAATTTTGGGGTTGGAATTCAAGAGAGACATTGGACTTTTAAACTTTATCTGAGAGTCATCTTCTTAGAAGTAATACTAACAATTTGACTGGGAAGGGGATTTCAAAGAAAAGTTAAAAAGGTTTGAAACATAAGACTGAATATCAAGCCCTGGAAAATAACCTAATTTAGGAAGAAAAAAGAAAAAGAGCAGCAAGTAGAGGGACAAAAAGGGTACAGTGTGAAGGAATATGGAATCTAAGGGAAAAATGATTGTAATGAGGAGGGTAAACACTGTTAGTGTCTGCAAAGATCAAGGCAGATGCAACTCCTTAGCTGTGGAAAAGGCAATGCAATATCTTGATCTCAGTGTGTTCTCTGGAGCCTAATTGGAAAGCTGAGATCATATTATATGTCATATATATATATATATATATATATATATCACTATAAGACAACATAATCGCATGCTAAAGTATTTAAGCAATACTGTGGGAGTTTTATGAGAGTTGGAAAGCCAGGGACATAGTTGACAGCTTTAGAAATAGAACAAAGTAGGAGGTACAGCTTGAACATGAACTTTAAAAAAAGGGGAAAGATTTGCAGGAGGCAAAGACGATCATGAATAAAATCACTGAGGAAAGACTGATGCCATTCAGACATATAAATTAGAAAGAGAAGATGTGTACAACTCTACTTGTAGCTCAAATATAAGGCTCCTAGCTAATAATGTACAGTAGACCCTTGACTTACAAACTTGATCGGTTTCTCAAGGAGGGTTAGTTGTAAGTCAATACAGCTGAGATCTGGATGTTTACCTGGGTACACACTATAGATAACTAGAGGTAGATGAATCTTCCATTAACCTAATTAACCTGTTGTTCATATGTCAGGCTGGTCGTAACTTGAGGGTCCACTGTAAATGTGAAAACAGGTAAGAAACTTAACCATATGACAAGGCCTAATCTTGAAGAAGCTACATACTTACAAAAGCAGTTGAGTTAGTAAATGATATTTCAGTGGGCATAGATACACAGCATATGCTGAGATCATTTCACGGTCAAAGGTAATTTAGGTAGTGGGCTCAATTCTTCTTTGATTATGTATATGGAACAAAGAGTGGGGGTATTTATGCAAATGCAGTTTCCATACTTAGAATTAAACATGACATGAATGGCCTGTTTATATAGAAGTCTATTGTTATTTCTTGAAAACAAGTATGTCCTATTGTATGTGCAGCAATTTATAAATTTTTATTTCTGTGTCTGCACATCTCATTGAAGTGTTGACCCATGTGTGTTGCACACACAGTTAACATGTTCACGAGAGATAGGAGTGGGGTAAGATATACAGCTAGATAAATTTGGCTACCTCAACTGGACTGTTTTTTCCAGTTTTTTATTTAAATATTTGGAATTATGAACTACCATTCAATCATTTTTCCTTTTGCAAAATTTTTGCAAAATTCTTTTCCTTTTGCAAAATTTTTGAGCTCTTATGTGAAAAATAACCCTCCCTAAAGTATTTGAATTGCTGAGCTCTGGTTATGCCAAAACGCTCAACTCTCCTCAGAAAAGTTGTTCTCCTAAGTATCTAATTATATCAGAATCTAGCCCAATGGAAACTTGATCTTGGGTAAAAGTTCCTTCCCCGCTGGGTTTCCTGAATATAATAGCAATGCGATTAGCACATTTTCCCAGTGATTGAGTTGGCATGTACCCATAGATTTATAAATAGAATTTATTGTGAAAGTTACTGTGCTACTAGAGTAAGTGGCTATTGCAATTTGATGATAGAAAGTGTTCTCTGAAAAGGAACTATTATATGCCTTATATGCTGTGGCCATCTGAGGACAAAGAATGACAGAAGATACAAGTGAGTTTTGTTTTCAGTAAATACTACCCTATATACAGTTATGAACCACCAATATTTCACATCTGGCAGGTTGATATTTTACTATTCCTCTATTTTCAATTATATTGATAGAGCAGTTTAGGGATAAATGTTTATATCAGATCCTTTCCATTTTGCTGACTCTAGGCCAGAATGTTGACCTGTTGGAGTGTGACCAGATTTCTGCTGATGTCTTCCCCACAAGAGCAATAGACTCATGAAATTTGAAGACCATTTGTAGTTGGGCACCAACCTGTGCCTTAGTGTAATCCTCGTACATTAAGATTTTTATTTACTGCATTCAGATGAGACTAATGGCAAATTTCTAAGGTGAACACTGTGATGAAAGGACATTTGTGTAATTGAAAATATCACTGTTGCTATTGCCGCTAAAGCATAACTCATTTCTGAAGGATGGAGTTGCATGTTGCAACTAGGAAAAAAACAAAACTGTTTTCAATGAGGCTTTGTGCTTTGTGATCCAGTAAAATTTGTAACAGTGAGAAAACATTTTTATCTTAATCAGAACAGTATTTAATGCTTCCTTGTAAGCCATCAGCAATTTCCCTAGTCAACTGAGTCCTCTGTCATACATTGAGAATGCATGCTGTTAAACCTAGCTGGCTTGTGCTTTACAGAGCTGACTTTACATTGCATTTCTTTCTTTTTGATAGTCTAGCTCCACAGTGAGGGCCTATCAAACTAGTAAGTCACGAGTGACCATGAGTCCTGGCTTCAGCTCCCAGTGGAACAGCAGCCAACCTGTGTGGAATGCATACTCCTTTCCAAGAGCAAGCTTGCACTACCAGTCCCATGCCAGCTATACCTACTGCACTGGACAGCCTGCCGTAAGTACCTTGTGTTTCTATATTTAGTAAATTGGATGCTTTATGAAGGTATATTTTAAATGTAGAGTTGCTATCTCTGCGTTCGTTTGGCTGTTCATATAATAAATAGGCTGTTCTTGAGTAAAAGAGATGAGCAATGAAGCATATCTTAACTGGCATGCATTTGGGTAATTTTACTGAAATTTGACATTCTTTTTAAAGTTATTTCAAAGTGATGTAGGTTGGGAGAATTTTTGGAATGGTGTGGTTTTGAGATTGAATGTATGAAAATCTCTTGTTTTAATTTTCTGCTTCCTTCTTGGCTGTTGATTGTAAATTTAGTTCATTGTTTTTGTACTGGGAGAAGGAATCTTTCAAACTGGCGTAGAGTGAGTGGAACCTGGATGCCTCCAATTTCATCAATGGGCTTGTTGATGTATTTTTACAAACGTAAATATATAGAAATATTTTCCAGTTACTTCTACATAAAACTCTGAGGTTTTTAGTATAAATTAGTCAAAATGCAAAAGAAATAGACCTTTAGTAGGAGAAAAATGATCTCATGGAATAGGAAGACCTTTTAGAATAAGGTACCTGTTTCTGTCAAAACGTTTTTTGTGTCTCAATCTGGTTTACATAAATTAAGACTACATTTTGTACACTTGATGAACCATAGCAAATGTTGATTAGGAAAATCTCTGTTATTGCTAAAAATCAAAGTCCAAGAGTGCTTTGAAAGTAAGTCATACATGCCTCTCATAGAAACTTCTCCACCTATGCTAGGGAAGAGGAGGCTAGTAATTATACAAACAAACATTTAAATAAATAAATTGAAGCAAACAAGAAAAATACTGCATACAATAATGATAAGTACTATGCAGAGACTTTAAATAGGCTGAAGTGACAGAGAATGTTAAGGTGACCACTTTTGAGATTAAATGATTATGTGATCAGTTAAGTCTTCACTCAGAAGCTAGGTTTTATCTAATATTTGACTGGAAAGGAAAGATAAATAAGGAGCATTCAGAAGGCAGACAATCTCAAGTAGAGGAAACAGTATGTATGATATAGGAGGGGGTGAGCATGGATATTCAGTATATAAGGAGAAAATCTATATACGTGGGAAAGAATGGAAGGAGATAAAGTCAGAGAAAAATGAAGAAACCAGAGTATGCAACACTTTGTAATCTTGAGTAGGGAGATTTATGGTTTGTTTTTGTTTTTTGTTTGTTGTTTGTTTTGTGAAGAGAAACCATTGGAGAGTTCCTAAGCAAGGAAGTGGTTGCTGGTTGGAAAATTCCTAGTGGAGGAATAAGAATGAAAGTTTGTAGTCAACTTACAATACAATACAAATATGCATCAAAAATAAGTTCTGACTCATTTAGGGAAATGAGAAAAAACAAGCAAACAAAAAACAAATATGCAAGTTAATACAAGAAAAGACTAATATTTTTGTATAATCTTTAATCCATTTGATGTTCAAAATTCATACATCTTGTATGCATAATTATAATGAAAAGTTGCATATTTTTATATAACATTTTCCTTTGTAACCAGTTCCATATCTAATACACCTGATTAGTTTTTTTCCCTTCAGTCATTATTTGTCAAGGCAGAATATAACAAATTATAATTTGATGAAGTATTTCCATTCAAATTCTTGTTGTCTTGTTGGACTTAAGATAGCCTAAAAGTAGATGACATTTATTGAGCATTTACTATTTTCCAACCTGTGTACTAAGTACTTTTACATTGTGGGTGAGGGTGCGTATGTGTGTGTGCATGTGCTCATATATATATATATATATATGTACCTTTTAAATAACCCTAGAAAGTAGGTATTATCATCATCACTTTCAGTTTAGAAGTGTGAATTTCAGAAAAATTGGTATCTTGCTTAGCTAGTAAAGGGGCTGAGATTTAACAGGGGCTGTCTAGCCTTGTATTCATATCCATCATATTACACTGCTCTTTGCCACTGAATTTGTCTTTATTTATATCTGCAAATAATTACATGACTGTATCCCAGCTAGAACTCTTTCTAATCATTCGATTTAAATATGCATGTTACTCCTTAGAGAATTATTGGTATTTATAGGACATGATTTTAGATGGGGGAAGTAGAGATGAAGAATAGGGATGGCCCTGTTTTAGGAAGCACTAAGAAAATCATAGCCACATTCTTTCCTTTAAAACGGATACCATTTTTTGTCAGAACACTGACAGTAGAGGGAGTAAAGTAAGGAAAATGGAAGCAAAAGATTTGAAAATACTTAAAAAACAGTCATGGGTGTTACACTTTTGATTTCAAGTATACTCTAAGGATTAACTTTAAACCTACTTGACATTCTTCCAGTAATATAACATTTAAACTTTCTTTTAAATTTTCCTCCCATGCCTGACCAGAAGATATTAAACTCTTGACTCTAAGATAAGTACTCACTCAGCCCTACTGTTACTTTGTAAAAGGGATTATACTATTTGAAAATATTCCAGAGAAACACTGAGAGCTTGGTTAGGATGAGACTATCTGGACACATGATGACCTCATAATTTTTATTTGAATCCATTTTGTAAGTCAATGAACTAGAGAAATATTTCGAGCTCAAAAAATGTAGAATAGATCCTATAGTTGCCATGCCATCTGGCATCCAAAGGTTTTGTAGTTAACCATGGAAATGGAACTCTTGTCTGAACCGATTTCAAGTGATTTTTCTTGAGTCATATAATTGAGTGGTCTTTAGTGGAACTATAAATTCTCTGCCTGCCTTGTCACATTCTGGTCCTTTTCTTCAACTCACTAGTTTGATTACAGATTTCCAGTTCTCTGACTAATTCCCTGGGGTTCTGAGAGTGTCAGCCAATGCGATGTTCGTGTAGTAAGTACATATGATGCAAATGGCTCCCTTTTCCCTCCATGTCTTTGTTACTGAGGAAGCCTGATATTCCATGAGAGTCGGTTTAGTTAACTTTAAATCAGTAGCCTTGTTAAAAAATCTCAGAATTCAGTGAGACCTCTAACTGACCAAGTAAATATTTTCTCTGGGCCCTTTTGCCCATCATTGCATTAGATTTCTATGGCTGATGTAACAACCAATCACAAACTTGGGGAATTGTCTCATCACACATTTACTCTCTATAGTTCTGCAGGTTAGAAGTCTGAAATGAGTTTTACTGAGTTGAAATCAAGATGTCAACAGGGTTGAACTTCTTCCTAAGACTCTAGAGGAAAATCTGTTTCTTTGTCCTTCCCAGCTCTGGGCTACAGTCCCCATATATCTTCTTGTCTCATCAGCCCCTTTTGTGATCTTCAGTGATGGCAGTATAACTTCTTCCAGTCTATTTCTGCTCTGTCTTTACTTTGCCTTCTTTGTGTTCGTTTCTCTCACTGCCTTCCTCTTCTAAAGTCACTGATGAGAGTACAATTAAGTGCCCAAGCAAATAATCCAGGGCAATCTCCATGTCTACGGTCTTAATTTAATCACATAATATTTTTTTTCCAGGTAAAGTAGCACTCACAAGTTTCAAGGAGTAGGTCATATGCATCTTTCTGAACCACTGTTCAGCCTTCTATAGTATAATATCCAGCAACTCAATGGCTAACTTCTGAGACATTAGGTTAATATGTGGGGTTTTCTAATACCCATGAGGCATATCTCACTGAGGATGATAATAAAAGGAGGAATTCTTTAATGAAGGAGGATGAAAATGGGTACACTATGGAAATTAAAAATTACTGCGACCCACAAATGCAAGTTTGTTTTTTCTGAAACCCATTGTTTTCCCCTTCTAAAATTAGGTAGATTATAGCTATTCATTTAGCAACCTCTCCACTGCACATGTTAAAATGAAGCCAAGCTTATTAAAACCACAGCAATGTTTAATTAACTATATTAGTAAATGAAGGAATTATACATATGAAAACTGTGGAAACTATGAGAAAACTGTGTTTAGTCATCTAGAATGGCCTCTTCAACTTGGGACATGAAGTTGCAAAAAGTAATATTAACAGTTTTCAATGAATATAATAACTTAACTTATAAGTCAAATATGAAGTATATAATATTTCTACTATTTAAGAAACTTAATTATATAGGAAGTAAATTTCTTTTTTAAAAAATTAATTTTATTGGTACATTTTAGGTATATAATTCATTTACATTTATCATTGGGTGTTTGTACCTGTACATGATGTATCTTGGTTCTTATTTTTTTCCCCATTACCTGTGTGCCCTTCACTCCCTCTGCCCTTACCTATTTACATAGATTTCATTTCCATTTTTTTTTCTTTTCTCATAGTTTTTCCTTTCCCTTTTTTCCTTTCCCCTTCCCCTCCCTTCACCCCTTCATCTTTGGACCTTTTCTCCTATTTCAAATTATCAGTTATTCATTTTAATCATTTTAACCCTTGTTTATACTATCAGTTTCTCACACTAGTGAAACTATTTGGTATTTACACATGTGTGTCCTATTTATTTCACTTAAGAGTATGGCCTTAATATGCATCCATTTAGCTATAAATGACTCTAGTTTTTCATTCTTTATGGCTGAGTAGTACTCCATTTTATATTAAAAAAAACACATTTTCTTTATCCAGTTTTCAGTTGATGGGCACTTGGGCTGTTTCCAAGCTTTAGCTATTACAAACTGTGCTGCTATGAACATGGGTGCACATATATCACTGTGGTATGATTCTTTTAATTCTTTTGGGCAGATACCCAGCAGGGGAATAGCTGGGTCACATGGGACCTCTAGCCCTAGTTCTTTGAGGTATCTCCATACTGATTTCCACAGTGGTTGCATCAGTTTGCACTCCCACCAACAATGAAGAAGGGATCCTTTCTCCCCACAACCCCACCAGCATTTGTTGTTTGTTGATATCTTAATAGCAGCCATTCTTTCTGGGGTGAGGTGGAATCTTAGTGTTGTTTTCATCTGCATCTCTCAAATGATGAGTGATGTTGAACATTTTTTCATATATTTGTTTGCTCCTTTTAGGAAGTAAATTTCTTAACCAGTTAAATTATTTGTAGCATATTTCACTCGTAAGATTGCTTTAAGAATTTCTAAACAGTATATTGACCAGTGTGTTGGTGCTATCTTTCATTTGATACTTTTTTCACCAGGTAGATGATAACCCTATTTGATTTGTGACTTGACATAAAGATTGCCATCAAATATCCAGCAACCTCCTATTACTAAGTGCCCGGGAATCACGTGAATCACATGTTACAAGAAGGGATTCATTGGCTACTCTTAGACTAGCTCTCCACTCTTCCTGTATCTAATCCTTTCTTACAAATGTTTCTTCTTACACCTCAAATCATGCCATCCTTTAAGTGTGTCTAAGGAGATGGAAAGAAGGAGGAGATAGTTGGAAAGATGAAGAATAGACAGGGATTGTCATAGTAACTTTCTTGTCACTGCGACAAACACTCTACATCCACAATTTAGAGGGGGATAGGCTTATTTAAAGTCATGAGTTTTAAAGGTTCCAGTCCATAGTCAACTGGCTCAAAGAAAAAGTGGCATGGCAGAGTGGCTTGGCAGAGGGCAATTGCTCACATCATGGAAGCTTGGAAGCAAAGAGAGAAGGGAGGAGCCAAGAAGGAAGATGTATCCTTCCAGGCCAAGCAACAAGTTACCTGAATTTTTGTGACCACACCCAACTGCCTAACACAAAACCAGGTATACCTTCCCCATGTAATCACCTTCCCAAAGTCTTGCCTATGAGTGCATGAGGCCTTTCAGGGACATTCCTTACATAAGCCATAACAGGAATGATATGATCTTATTTACTGAAGCCAGGAACTTCTTGACATTTTTCTTTCTCCACTTAGGAAGCACAGTATGACTCTATACCCCATTGATGTTAATCAGATGATGGTTTGGGCCAGCAAGACATGACAGTGACTAGATTGAGCCCATTTAATAAGGGATACAAAGCAAGAAAGTGTAAAGAAAAAAAGAGATAAAGAAACAAAAGTGATATTATGCTTAGAGATCCATGCTGCCTTGAGATAATGGAATCTTTCAATAAGGTCTTTTCTGTCCTTCAAGGAAAGAGCAGGCAGCTAGGGGAGAAAGAGTTGGCTGGATGGTGCCAGATTTCTCTTTAAAAATTCTGCAAGGGGAAGGGTGAAGGCATCTTGCTGGAGGACTCTCTCTTTGGTAATTAAATATATTTTAAGACATTGCCTCCCTAGAAATTTGCTTACAGAGCTAGAGGTCTATTGACTGCCTTGAGGAGTTAAATTGTAAAATAAAACAAGGTTCCCCAAGCCCGGTGAAGAGGATTCCATCCCACAATGAAGGAATCTCTGTCTATGCCCATGGCAACTGTTTATATACACCAGGTGATTTCCTGATCATAGGCTCTACTTTTCTCCATAGCTAGAGGCAAATATTTCATTTAGAAATTTATTCTAGTAATTAGAAGAGGTTGCAAGTTTTCTTTCTTTTATATAAATTTTTATGTTGAAAGACTACCAGTTTATTTTGAAAATAAATAGCAAATCCCTTGTAACAAATGCTCTAGCTCTATGCTCTAATACTCAAGCCAGAAGGAAGCCTTATAAACACAGATTGGTTGTAGTTTCTGATATGAATCACAACTGCTTGAATTTCAATTGCTATTTCATTCTATTTCATTAATTATCTCAATTACATTTATTCTACTTTTGGAAGTATTTCATACTTTCACTGGTATGGCTGGACACTAGCTTAATGATAAAGTTGCACAAACCTTTGAGGTTATATAAAACTTTTCAAGGGTTACTGAAAATGGATAGTTCTCAGGGAAATAATGATCATATCTTCAGCATCTATGAATTCTTATTTATGTACTGATTTGCCTGATAATTCATCAGTATTCTAATGCTAAAGTCACGAGTCACCATATATTCCTTTTTTTCCTGGTTTATTCTTATTTCCTTCCACAGATATCGTAGTTTCCCTTTTCTCTGTCAAAAAATGTTCAGATTTAAAAGATGCATTATGATTTCCCTATCATCTTTTTTTTTTTAAAAAAGGATATTCCTTGCACATAAATCTTACTATGGTCCATTGCCTCAGAGTGTAAAAACCTTCCCAGGAGAGCACCAACAAAGGAAAAGCCTCATGTAATGATTAATCAGGCATCATAAACCAATGGGTCTTACAGCCTTTACCAGCAATGAATATATCTCTAAAGGAGAAGAGTAGAGTTATCATGATCTGGAACTTATTTAAACTTTTAATGAGAATTTTAGATAACTTAAAAATGGGAAAATACTATGTAATTTTTCAAAATTTTTCTAAGAAGATGGGAACAGAGTTTAAAGACTACTACTCAGTGGTAATTTTACCTAAACTATATTTTTCAAGTCATGGAAGGCATTCTTAGTCCTGCTTAGAACTCAGGCCTCTGGCTTCCCCAATCCTGCACAACTTCTCCAAAGCCAAATCATAAATAATCTCAATACCTGTATCTCTTCATAGTATACCATACCTAAGACTATCAATTACTCATAACAAAATCTCCTACAAGACTAGCAGTACAAAGAGATAATAATACGATTGCCTTAATCTGAAGTTTTGGTTAAAATATTAATTAGGATTCTTTTGGTACTTGTAATGGTATATCCAACTGATGGTGGTTTCAAAGAATAATTTCATGTTAACTCTCTTACTAGAAAATCTGGATGCAGAGGCACCTGTTTCTATTTCCCAAGGATGGTTACTACTCATCCCACACCCTTCTTTACAATGTGGCAATACCATTCCCCATCCAAGAAGTGACATCCAATTTTCTTCTTAAGTCTTATTTGCTCATGGGACTCACTTCTATGAAGAGAATGTAGCAGAAGTGATGCTGTGTGATTTCTCAATTGATAGAGAAAGTCAATGAAGCTCCTACTAGCTGTCTTAAAAAGTTTAGCTTCTGGATGTTTTCTCTCAGGAAATTCCCTTTCTGAACCTAGTCATCTGCTCTGAGGAAGCCTACTCCACATGGAAAGACCACCTGTGTGTTCTCTGGGCAATAGTTTCAATTGTGGTCAGTTTTTTTTTTTAGCAGACATGTGAGTGATTCCATTCTGCAGCTTTGAGCCACTTTCAGGTATTTGTGACTTCCTATCAAAATCCTGACATGAAAGAGCAGAGACCAGATATAACCACTATGTACTGTCCATAACCCTGACCCTCAGGCACTGTGGGCATAAAAATGTGTATATAGCTTTAAGCAACTAAACCTGGAGTAGTTTGTTTTTGAGCAACAGAAACAAGAACAATATACATTTCTAAACTTGGTGCAAGAGTTGATAGGCACAATATATCTCTTTTCTGTCATCTTCTCTGTGTTGGTGATATTGCCTTTTCTTGGCACAAGATGCAGTCCACACATTTCAGTTATATAGGACACTACTCCAAGAAGAAGGACAAAGGACAAGAAGGAGGGACTTTATACTACACTGCCACTTTTAAAGTACTTTTTAATTAACAAAAAATGATACACATTTATTATGTAAAACATAAAGTTTTGAAATATATTTACATCATGGAATTCAGTATCTAAATCAAGCTAATTACCACATGCACTACTTCACATACTTATATTTTACGTATGTTGTGAACACTTAAAAATCTCCTTCTAAAAAATTTAAGTGATTAAAATATGCAAAATACATAAGCAATGCTATCTCAATTGTTAAAATTGCACATAATAAATCACTTGTTTAAAATACAAGAAGTGGGAGGGGTTGGGGAAAGGAAAGAAGGGAATGGAATTAATATGAGAAAAGGAAAAAAGTGGAAACAAAGACTTTGTAAATAGGAAAAGGTGGAGGGGTTGAAGGGAGGGCAGGGGAATGGGGAAAAAATAAGAACCAAGATATAGCATGGAAAGGTACAAGATCCCAATGATGAATGTCATTATATTGTATACCTAAAATGTACCAATAAAATTAATAAAAAATACAAGGGTAATTAGTAAGTCAAAAAAGATGTGAAAACTTACTCAGATTTAGCTTATTATTTTTTTAATAGTGCATGTTCGGAGTATATAATGATTACATTCCTTGTGGTGAGTTGGTACATTCCACAACACATTTTAATTGGTTTTTTTTCATCCCCCTTCCCCTTTAACCCCTTCCCCTCCCTCCATAAAGATCTACTCTTTTGGCAATTTTTCAAAATACAATATATTGTTATTAGCCATATTTGCTGTGTTATTCAATAGATTTCTTAAATGTATTCTTCCTATCTGAAAATTTAAATACTTCGACTAATGCCCCTTCCCTACTCCACACACAATCCTCAGCTTCTGGTAACCACCTCTATAGATTTCTCCACTTCTACATATATAGCTAGCATCCCACTCTCCAGTTTATATTTCAATCTTAAATTGTTTAAGACTTGTTTTGTGGCTTACCATATAATCTATCCTGGAATATATTCTATGTGTGTCCTTGATAAAAATGTGGATTCTTTTGCTGTTAGATGGGCTACTCAGTGCATGTGTATTAGGTTCCATTTGGTCTAAATAATAGTTCAAGCTTCATATTTCTTTACTAATTTTCTATCTGGATGATCTGTCCATTGATGAAAATTGAGTATTGAAGTCTCCTAATATTGTCTTATTGCAGTCTATCTCTCCTTGCAAATCTACTAATATTTTTCCTTTATATATTTAAATGCTCCAATGTCAGGAACATATATATTTTCAACTGCTATATCCTCCTGTTGAATTGCCCACATGCTATTATAGCATGACTTCTTTTGTTTCATTTTTATAACTTTTGACTTAATATCTACTTTATCACATAGAAGTATAGATCTTCTTGGTCTCTTTCATTTTTCATTTGAATAGAATATGATCTTCTATGCTTTCACTTTCAGTCTACCTCTGTCTTTACTGGTGAAGTGATTCTCTTGTGAACAGAACATAGAGGGATTCTGTTTTAATTCATATCCTTTAAGTCTTACTATAGTACTGAGTGTAAGATTTAGTCTATTTATATCCAAGTTAATTATGGATATGTAAGTATTTAATAATGACATTTTGTTAATTGTTTTCTGGTTGTTTTGTAGGTTCTTTGATCCTTTCTTTTTCTCTTACCATTTTGCTGTTTTCCTTTGTGATAAAGTATATGTTCTCTAGTGGTACACTTTTTAAGCTTAGCCCCCTAACAAATTATTGGAGGAGTGACAAAATGCATTACAATTCTTTGCACTTGTGTAACAAGGTTATCTTTTTCTACAATTTCATATTTTCATCTGAAACCTCATAAAACTGGACTTAATTGTCTATATTCTTGTTTTCTGAGTCACTACGATAATTACCCATTAAATTCTGCTTCCAGCATTTTAGACTTTATCTAGCCTATTCCTTTGAACTCTCCCAAACTCCTCCCATAAACAAATTTCAAAGGCTCCTTCCCATCATAAGTTATAGTTATAGCAATGAGTTACCAGCACCATTTTTTTGAGTTAGCTTCACATTATAATGAAAATTTTGAGACCATTAACTTATAAAATTGAAAAGTTTATTTAGCTCGTGGTTCTGGAATTTCCAACCTTGGGTCAGGTATTTCCACTGGGGGTAAGGAGCTTTTGCTGCAATTGTGTTAAACATGTATCAAGGCTAGGAAATGGAGATTAAGAGACCAGAGCCTGATCTTGACCTTCAGGGACATGCCCCAGTAATTTATGGACCTGTCACTAGGCCCTACCTCTCAAATATTTCAAATATTCTATCACTTATCAATAATGCCACCCTGCAGACCAATCATTTACCACAGGGACTTTTGAGGATCACTTATCCAAACCATAGCAGACTGTGTATTTTTAAAAAGTTGTCTTTGTGACCACTGATTCTGCTTAGTCAGTTCTGCTATTGATATTCTATATTGCATTGTTCATTTCATTCATTGTGTTTTTCAGCTCTAGAAAACACACACACATACACACACACACACACACCAACACACACCCCTATAGGGGAGTGGAAAAGATTTCAATCTCTATTAAATTTTACGATTATTATTCTCCTGATTTCAATGAATGGATTAAAGTTTCTTGAGCTTTCTTAGAACAATTATTTTGAAGTCTTTGTCAGACAGTTAGTTCATATATTTCCATTTCTTTGGAGTCAGCTTTTGAGAGATTCTTATGTTCTTTGGCGTTACTATATCCCCTTAGGTTTTCTGGTTTCTTATTGCCTTATATGATGTCTGTGCATCTAAAGAAGCAGTAACTGCTGAAAGACATTGTTTGTGAAAGCTGTTCACCAGTTAGCCCATCCAGAAATTCTGGGAAGGTTATCTAACATGGACTGAAGATAGGCTTTCTTCTAAAGTCCTTGAACATATTCATCTGGTACCTGAGTCACCAGGTAGCTGTGCTTGAATACTGGATCAATTGAGTTGAACTTGTTGATTGGTTCTTCAGGGATGGGCTTGGAGCCTATGTCCATAGGAACTGAACTGGCACTGGGTTGGGTCTTGCACCCAAATCTGCAAGAGCTGGCCAGGTGCTGGAATAGGCTAAGTATATAGGTCCACTTAATGGACCTTGATCCTGATTCTTCTTAAGTTGGCTTTTGTTGGGAATGCTGTAGGAATGATCATGAAGCCTCAGTCCTCAGAGTCACTCCTGCACCAGCATCTGGATGAGTAAGTATGGACCCTGGGTCTAGTGGAACAGGCACAAACCCTAGGTCTCTTGACCCTGGGGTGACATGGATTGGCCTAGAGCCTGGTGCTGGGATGGAGCTTGGGCTCACATAAGTTGGTCTGGAGCCTCAAATTTCTGGTTATGTCCTGCTGGGGCTAGTCTGCAACTGGGGCAGTGGGTATTGACCTAGAACCTATTTTTGCTGGTGTTGGCTTAGAATCTGAGTGTACAGGCTAGGTCTATGAGGGCTGGTCTAGGTCCCTGGATCTTGGAGACTAATTTGGGACCAGAAGACACTGAAACAGTTCTGGAACCTGGCCTGTGGTGTTTGGTCCATTGCTGAAGTTTAACGAGATAGGCATGAAACCTAGGTTTGCTTGAGTAGCCTGGCCCCTCAATTCCCTGGAGCATTTATTATGTAAGTAAATTCAGGGTTCTGTTAGTACAATGAAAGAGAGTGGATGCTGCAAAAACAACCAGAAGTGTCTCATATTGTGGGCCAGATTTGTGTTGCTTAGCCTCTCTATAACATTCTCAGATAGGTACTAAAAGATTTAGGTTCATTAGGACATAGTTTTAAAAGTAGCTTACTAAAATCCATTGCCTGCTTATATCATAATATTTAAAATGATGTCTGAGTGAGTTATAATACCTGAATTTGTGATTGGATTGTTAACACTGAATTGTGAGTGGGTTATGAAGAATATACCAGGTATTATGATCCTAAACTACTTCTTTTTCCTAATCCTTTTGAAGTTTTTTTTCACAAAAATGTATTGGCTAATATTCGTAGTCTTTCCTGGTTATGACTTCTCAACTCTTTAATTATTGAATGAGGCCATATTTTCAAGGCATCAACTATAAATTGAGTATGTGCTATATTCTGGAAATTGTGCTGGTTGGGAATAATGATGGGTGTGAGGTAGAGTATGAAAGGGAAGGAATGGTGAGTAATTACAAGAACCCATATATTCAGGTTGCTTAAAAGCTATTGATAAATAGGTTGTGGAAGCAGATTTATATCTGATGATGGTATGAAAGTTCTATACCAATATTTGTCCAATACTAAATGCAGGCACTTGAAACTCTGTAACTTGGAGAAGCTACGGGAATGTAGTGGCTCACCATGGGAGCTCTTGAGTTAAACTGACTTGAATGCATATTCCAGATCCTTCACTTATTAGCTGTGTGGCTCAGGGCAACATCACTGAATGTCTCAGCATCAACTTCCTTCCATATAAAATAGGAAAATAATAGCTTACTCCTTGAGGTCATTGTGTGAATTTAATGAGATAATACACATGAAAGATGTTTAACACCAGTTTATTACTAAAAAGTCAGTAGTAGATAGAAGTTAGATTAAAATAAGAGCAAAGTATTTTTTGTTTTGGTTCTAGGGATCAAATCCAGGGTCTCTTGCATGGTGGGCAAAGCATTCTACCACTGAGCCACATCCTCAGCCCCAAGAAATCAATTATAATTTAGGTCAGCGGAGAGGATTTTCAGACTCCCAGTTTGCACTATTTGGGTGGCATCTTAATACTCTTGGAATGAGGCTTCAATTATTCAGAGCCCTTTGTGTACATGAAGATTTATTTTTCTCTGCCTGGAAATTTTAACTTTCTCTTTCATGATGAAGTTTCCTATGATGAAGACTAGGAAGATAGAATTTTTCCCAGATTTGGTCATTTTAGTGAGGTCTAAAATCTAAATGTCACATATTTCATGTGATTTTCTTCCCAAAAGAAGTGTTTTCCAGATAAAGTAAAAATCCTGTTCCTCTTCTCCCTCCTGACCTTATTTTTCCCACAAGGTTTGAAAAACCAGGATTTCGGCTAATGTATTTCATTCCTTTGGTTTAGTTCCCAGCTGTGAGAGCCTCCCTTCCCACAGCCTTTCCTCTGCTAATAGTCCCTTACACCATCTCTTTGATGCATGGCTTGGTAGTATTTAATTCTGAGTATCTAAAACAGATGCTTTGGGGAAAGGATTCAGCTATTATTTGGGCTTGGTCCAATTGCAGTTCATACGACTTTATTGAGACTCCAGGCTATAGCACTTTATGTTTTTCTAATTTGACAAATTCATTGTTATGTTTGATTTAAAAATAAAAATGCCCCACCTGAAATGATAATTTTTAAAAATTCACATTAAAATTGATTAAATGTGATAAGCATTACATTAAATAAAAATGTGAAAATTATCAATAAAATAGTATCTTGCAGAAGTAAGTTATTTTCAAAGACTTTAATTGGTAGCATGAAATCTTGCATAATTTAGTTATGACAACTGGGGTGAGATTAAATTCTCTTTGTAACAAGGCGTTTGGTTCACAAAAAAGAATTTAAAGATGGTAAGAAAAGAGAAAGTTACACCATTGTTACAAAAGACACATGAGATATAAAGGATTTGGTTTTTATCAATGCTGTTCTAAATTCTGGGACTGAAGTGAATTACCAGTTTTATCTATATTTGTGAGGACTCCTAACACAATCATATTAGGCTGAATCTCTCAAAGAAACAATGACAAAACATACCTCCATTGTGATGATTCCCTTTTAAATAGCAAAATAATATTTTTAAGCTTAAAAACAAAAAGGTTTTTGATTATATCCCTCACCCTTTTAGAAAAGGCAGATTCTATCACTTTTATAAAGATACCTTCAATGCTATCTCTTAAAGCCAAATTTCACAGCAAACACAGACCGTGAACATGAATGACACTAGTTTATCAGCTCAGCTCATTGGAGCATCTTTGTAATCATTCATGTGTGAAGATCAATTGAGACAGGTTAGGCTCATTTTTTAATTATAAAACTAATGCAAGCTCTTTTTGGTGCAAGCATTTAAACTTTAGAAATAATTAAAATTAACATAAAAATTCCAGATTTCTTAGACTACTCAGGCTGCAGGGGAAAGTTACTTTCCAGATACTGTTTGGTTGTGGATGTATAATCTTCAATAACTCTTTAATTTAGATGTGTTGTTTAACACTAGGGCAGCAACACCCCCCCCCCATTTGTGGGGTATGTTTGATGACTTCCAGTGAGTGTCTCATGCCCACACAGTAGTGACAGTTGACTTGATAACTAATAAGTCCACTCAGTGACTAATAGGCAGGAGCATCTACAATGTGAGCATATGATACAAACACATCCCAGGTGAAATGAAGTAGGCCCAGTCAAATTTCATCATGCTACTCCACATGATGTGTAATTTAAAACATATGAATTGTTTATTCTGGAATTTTTCATTTAATATTTTCAGATCGTGGCTGATGACTTGAGTAACTGAAACCCTGGGAAATAAAATTGCAGATAGGGAGAAACTTAGAGAAATTATCACAAAAATGTAACGAAGTATACACTTCCAAACCCAACGGGCAGCCTTAGAAATAATATTATCAACACTTTTGACACTTTCACGTGCTCCTTTAATTTATCCTCTTTCTACCCCCCAGAGCTAACCATAACCTGGGACTCTTTTAAGCTTGTCTTTGCTTTTCTCCATAGTTTTGCACTTCTACATAAACACATTATTGCCTAGTTTTGAATTTCATATCAATTTAAAACATACTATAATGTACTATATAAAATATACTATATGTATGTGTGCAATTTTTGTGTTTGTTCAACATATTTTAGATCCGTCTTTATGATGTGATGAGCTGTAGTTCTCTTACTGTTATTGATATATATATGTATATATACTTTGTTTTCTGAACATAACATAATTGACTTATCTATTTTAAAATTGATGTTAATATGTGATATTCCTTGTTCTTATGATAAATAACAATGCTGTTCAGTTCCTGCTCCCTGGTATACAGATTATCTACAGCAAAGATTGAAATATCTGGGTTTTAGGGTGTGGCATATTTAAATTGTCTAGGTAATACCAAATGGTAGCTGTACCATGACTTAGGCTGAACATGAGTCTTTTCTATTTCCTCTTGTATGAAATGCCACACTGTACTATCTTTCCTCTATTTTTCTATTCTAAGATTTGCATTCTTTATGATTTGTGGAGTAGCTCTGCATAACCAGATAATAATATTTTGTCAGATCTGTACATAGCAAACCTTCTCTATTTGTTGATTATATTTCATTTTTATGGTATTATTTGATAAGTAATATTAATATAAATTTAGAAATATTAATCCATTTTAAAATAGATTTGTTCTTTGTGTGTTGAGAAATTCTTTTTTTAAAACCAAAGACGAATAATAGCTGTCTCTTCTCCCTTGTTCACCTTCTAGGATATATAGAACAACAACCAGGTTATTCCCTCCTTTCCTTAATAAAATCATCTTTGGTGAGTTTTTTGTGATTTTTGTATTGGAAATTTGACCAAGTGGAGTCAGATATTCAGGAAACTGTATCGTCATTCCTTTTACTCTTTCTCCATGTTTTGCTTATCTTTCTTTGCCTGGTCTATAAAAATCGCTGAATCCTCTGGGGACCAAGAGTGCTGCGCTTCCTCAGCTTCTTTAGATCTCTGATTCTACCCAAGAGAAGCCTATGAAGCAGTTACTTTGGCACAAATATAATAATATCCCTGAAGGAATTCTGGTGAGCTTGAAGTAGGACTTAACAGAAATTAAACCCGTTGCACTTACTATTCTAGAATTTTGTTTTACCAAACAACTTATACAGCTATTTTTCCTTGCTAATATAGTATATGCCTTTCTTTGACTTTTGGCATAAAGTACAATGTTACAGCTTTATGAGGAAGCATTTAAATCTTCCCTTCTAGAGGCTATTTAGGTGATCTCCAATTATTCTTTATAATATAATGATAGAGAACAAATAAATATATTCCTAGACATTTATAATATTATTTCTTTATAATAATTTTAGAGATGAATTGCTGTGATGATGTCTTATTTAAAACTTGTATTGTAACTACTCAGTTGTTTTCTCATGATGTTGACAAAATGTGCCTCACCTGTCTCTAGCCTATCTTAGATAACTGCCAGATAATTAGACTTTTGTCCATTTGGGTTGAAAATGGAATTTTATTGCTATAATTTGCATTTCTCTTGTCACTGGAGAGGCCAGCCTTCTTTGCAAATGTTCATCTACCACTTATTAATTTTCAGGACTTTAGCTCTTTCCTTGAATGAAAGCAGAGTGGTAATGTAAAGGCACTGTAACTGAAGGGATGTTTGCCATTTTACTGCAATTGTATTTTCATCATAAATTCAATAGAATTAAACTCAAGTCACCTGAAAATTGATATTTTTGTGGCTATTTGTCACCTAAAAAAATCACAAATGTAACCATGTTAAATCAAATGGATTTGTTTGGCTTTGCTGCCTGAAAAGTTTTAATGTTTTTAAAATCAGGTTTAAAGAACACTTGTGGATTTTTTTTCTGAGCCAGTAAATAGTTGCAACAAAAATTTAAATCAACAGATGTCAAATTAAATAAAAAATCAGAACAAAATGATGATGATTATTATTATTGTAATATAGTATTATTTAATATTATTGTATTATTAATATTATTATATTAGTATTATATATTCAGGATTCTACTCCCTATTCAATATGATAAGCTATTAGTGAAAATACTTTTTAAATGTCAAACACTGAATATAATAAAAGCAAAAATGAAAATTACCAGGTGCAAACTAAGAAGGTATGTGAGTAGCTCAAGTTTACTAGTAATATTCTGTTTCTCAATCTAGGTACATCATGTGTACACAGGGATTTGCATATATGCTTTATAATTCCTCATAGTTTTAAAGTAATTCTTAAAAGTTAAAATCTCAGTGCTCTACTTTTTCTATTTATACAGTAGCACATAAAACAGGATTGCCCTCTCAAGCTTAGTGATCACATCTGAGAGCTTCAAATGCGAGGACATTTGGAAGCAACTCAGTGAAGGGTTGCAGAGCCAATTCACCAATTCTGAGTTGCCTGGATACCTGTACCTAATCTGGCAGAGAGAACACTCCAACGAAAGTAGTTACTCAGATTCCTTTAGGTTATGTGGTCCTACAAATAAAAACTCTCGAAAGAATCTGCTGAAATGGGTGAAAAATAGGTGTGACACATGACTCAACAAATCTACTCAAAACCATCTGTGCAAAATAATTTTAAAAAGTTTTTCCCACTGTTTCCTTGACTGATAGCATATATTAAAACATAGACCTGGTTCTCATAACCTTCCACTGCTTCATAAACTGAGATGATAAGTTTCTGAAATAAGCTGTGTTTGTTATTGAGACCTGAGATAAGTGTCATAGCTTTCACATGGTCATATGTTTACTTTGAAAGACAACACATGGAGAGGCTAGTAATCGTTACTTTGGACTTAACAATTAAAATGCATAGCACAGTTTTGTGATGGGCTCTCTACAGGGTTAGGAGACCTATCTCATTTGAAGAAACATAACTTCTGATTTTTACTGATTGACATGAATATAAATGCAACCTCAGTTTGAGGAGGATTGCATATTTAATGGATACACATTTGGATGTGACATTGGCTTTGCTGTCACTCTAAGGTACCAGAGCAGAGATTTACCCTGTGGCAGCATTATACTGGAGTGGTGTTCAGCACTGCTATCAGTGGCAGTTAACATTTATGGCATAATTCATTTAGGTTTTTATGAGTCCTTCATATTCCCTTTATGGTCCAAAACAGGAAATGTCAGTGTAGGGAATGAGAACTCTGTACACAGAAATCTCTTTGATTTTCTTTTTTATATTAATATTCATTAGCTTCTAAACCCAGGAGGTTGGTTTCCTGAACTTCAAGCTCTGTATGCAGCTTGGAGATCTCTCAACATCATCTAAATGGAATTTCATACTACAAATAGATATCATTTTCTCTCATCCATTTCAACTGAGACGTGCTATATATGATACCATATTAACTTTAATTTAATTATTTTCTTACTAAACCCATAATAGTTGCATGTCAATTGAGAACCTACTATGTCTCATACAATTTTCAAGGTACTGAAGTGCATTTGTTCAAGTATTCATATGCCTTATTGCTATAACAAATTCCCAAACTTAAAAGACTAACAAAATGGAAATTTATTTCTTATTTAAATGAAGTCCACTTAAAGGTCAAAAGTTTTTCTACGCAGTGATTCTGATACTAGTTTCATTATTATAATTCCTGACTTTGCAGCCCCCTCCCACACACACACCAGGGACTTAAACTCATCCATAGGACTCTTTCATCAAATTTGCAAAGAGAGAAGAGAATAGAGAATTGCAATTTAGAGGTCTTTGTGAAACTGGCCTTGGTGTGGTGCGTGACACCTACACTGCAATCCAGTTGTTGGGACTCAGTCAGGTGGTCAAGCTGACAAAGAAAGTTGACAAATGTGATATAACCATGTCTCATGGAAGGGAGGAAACAAGTTTGATGTGCATGAAGTCTATCTCTGCCAAACATGCTCCAATATTAGACAGGACAGATGGGACATCTACACACATGGAATAACTTTACTGGTAAAGCAATCTAGACAAAAAACATAAGCAAACATATAAAAAGAATTGCAGGTAGTGATGAGTACTGAAAAGGAAGCTGAATAAGGAAAGAGACTCAGGGTGAAGAGCAGAGGGAAAAGAGCACTTATAAATAGAATGATGAAAAAAAAGAATTTCTGTTAAGACAGAATTCCATCTGAGACCTGAATGAAGGGAAAGAGTTTGCCTTACAAAGATGTAGAGGACAATTTTCCAGACAAAAGACAAAAGGCAGAACCCAGAGCATTGATGTGAAGGAAAATGAGTCTGGGCAAAGCTTATTGACTGAGGTTGGAACGGGGATGGCTGAGCAGAGAGAGAAGCAGTGGGTGCCTTCTGCATCTCCTAGAGGATAATATTGGGGATGAATCCAGGAGGTTTTGTTAGGCATATGGATAGATCATCTCACTTCTTCTTCCAAAAAATCTTGTTCTTCTTTCTGGAGACAAAGAAATAGAATTTCAGAGAGTTTAAATAACTTCTGAAGTCATACAGCTGAAGAAGAGGTAGAGATAGATTTGCAACTGAGACTGTCTAACTTCAAACCCCGTGCTTCTACTCATGAACCAAACTTACAGTCAGGTTGGGAGTGTTCCTGTTTTGTTCATGCAGTAATGCATAAGATTGTTCTGCTGTCTTCAGATTTCTAACAACTCAAAATGACTGGAACTACTGTAAAGCCAATGTATATTTAACACAGGCATTTGAAATATTTTCACTTTAAATTTTTATCCTATAATAAACATGCTTTACTCTTGTATTAAGAATTTTGATCACATTTATCATTGTCTATTATGAATTATTGTTATATAAGAAAACTTGTGAAATTTAATTCAAGTGATTTCATACAGAAGTACTTCTTGCAAATACGCTCCTTCCTGAAAATTTGTAGCAACCTCACTCCAGATTTCACTAAAAAATACTCAATGCACATTTTTAACCTATTTCTTTTTTTTTTTTGCTACTATTTAACCTTCTGTTTCCAGAATTTGTATTTGTTCTATCCCTAACATCATTTCCATGTTTACTTTCCTGGTATCTGACTTTCTGTAAGTTTAGCTATTTAATTTTCAACTAATCTGAAGCATAGATTAATAGGTTAAATCACAGTCTGTTTGTATTTCCCTCAAAATACTACTGAAAATCCTCAACCAATTAAGGATGAATGATTGAATAGAGTTCAACTATAACTCAATTATTTTATTTTTCCCGGAAAGCCATCCCTTTTCTTTCATTGTAGTTTTTATTCATGATGTCTTTTGTCTGCCTGAAGAGGACAACCAGAAGCTCACTTTTGATCCCTGTGATACAAAAGTAATTCAACTGAAACATTTATGCAGTTGTGTAGTTGATTGCTTCATTTTCCACAAATGACGTGCAATTACTAGAGACAAGGGACATTGCAAAGTGTTCCTATACGAGGAAAATAACTACATTGAAAGACTATGTGAAATTCTTAGATGATACATCTAACTCAGGATATGAAAGTCTCCTTTTTATTCTACTTTATTCTACAAATGCACAAAATATTTAACCAAGTACAATAAGTTTTTTCTTTAAAAATAGAAAGAATTCTAGTATTATTTTCACAAAAAAGCAAACATGTATAAATACTGCATAATGACTGAGAGGAGAAATTGAGTAATTATTTTAAGAAGAAAAGTAAAAGATTTTGGGTCAGGTAATTGCTATTGACATACTATCTATCTCTTTTTATCAACTCTCCTCCTATCATGTCTTAGAAAGGTGACACTATGCAATCAGCAGAGCATGTATTGTCAGGAAATCTAAATTTGTGTCTTGACTATTCCATCTCTTTCCTTGATGACTCTAAGCAAATTATTTATAATCTTCATTTGCTTTCTTCTCTGTAAAGTATGATAACATAGGCAAAAGTGCTTTGTAAATATTTAATATTAAATTAATGGGAAAATGTCAATATCATTAGAATCAAGTTTTCCTAATTGACTCTTCAGTTCCTCATAAAGAGAAGTTCCACTTTCATTTTACAATTCTAGTCTTAGCTGACTGAGCTTCTTCATTCTGTCTGGAACATTCTAACTCCTATGATCTCTCTTACTTTGCTTTATTCAAAGATTTCTGTCTAATTCTAGGATTAAGAATATATTTTTTAAATGAACTATAAAACAATTCCTGTATATTTTTTCATTTATGGATTCTTGCATCATGCAGCAATTATCATCCTTTCCTCCTTCATCCTTATCTTTACTCTTCCTGGTTCATTTGTTCCTACTGCTTTTTTCTTCCAGGCAAATGCATTCTTATTACTCCTTGGAATCGATGCACTTCCCAACTATTTGAGTCAAATGGTGCTTCCCTTCCAGGAAGAGGAATCAAATAGTAAACTCAGTTTAAACTGTCTTGGACAAATTATATTTCATATGCATTCAAACAGCCTATCGTCCATTACTAAAACCTCTCACAGGTATCTCTCCCACACTAAAGTATATACTCATCCTCTTAAATAACGATGACTACCAGGTCAGCATATTGGCCCTGGTATCCCTAGAAGCTAGCACAAGACCATTACATGAGAAGTATTTAATATGGACAACTGAGTGGTGAGTGAAAAAATGGAAAGTTTGCTGAAGTAATTTGCATAAAATTTTGGGCTGTCGATATTCATGCAGAAATTTTACATCTACAGATCATCAAAAACATGTGAGATAATGTCAGATGCTCAACTGAAGCAAATGATGCACAATGAAGGGAAATTTAGAGGTGATTTTATTTCAGAAATACAACTTTATAAATCTTGCTTGGGAACAAATAATAAACCAACTTTTCATTTACACAATTGAAATGAATTTTAAAGTATTCATAAAGACTAGTGAGAAATATAAAGTTATTTTGAAGGAGTTAAGTTTTAAAAGCAAAGGTTGTATTTTATAAACTTACATCAGCATGTAACAGATTTTGATGAATACACTGCAACCATGGTTATAGAATTCATCTGCAGATTCATGTAGTACAGCCCATTGTAATTCTTGCAATACATTTAGCCCTGTTTATTAAAGATTCCAAAAAATTATAATTTTCTTTTGTGCTCTGGCCTTTCCATTTTTCTTTTAACCTATTTATAGGAGACAGGCTATTCCTATTGTTGGGTATAATTTTGAGAGAAATTTCATTATTCATTAAATTGTTTAGAGAAATGTTTCAATTCTAGGAAGTGCTTCTTTCAATCTAAACCTCAGAATCTTTTAAAATAGAGACCTATTTCTGCCCTTACCCAAGTAACAAAATTTCTACTTCAGTGTGTGCTATAGATTAAAATATTAATTAGAAAAAATTCTATGAATGTGAAAACTTCAATTTAAGTGGCTATTAATTATAAAGTCAGTGCCTTCATCTTCAAAATTTAGCAAATTATTTTGAATGCAATTGCAACTGATTTTCAAGTAGCTTTCTCTTATTTTTTCTATAATGGTTAGTATTTAAGAGACAGTTTGCGACTTTGGGCATCCTGCCATAGGATACAGTTATAATGAGAGCACTTCCAAATACAAACACCTTCAGATCAGTTCAAAGTGGATCAACTGCATTCTGAACTACAATGTAGAAATGTCATTATTATTTGAGTGTATCTCAGTTATCCAAACCTATCTGTTAGAAAATATATATACACATATAAACTATAAATTTATTATATTAGTAGACTGGTTTAAAATGAAAAAATATTATAGCTTCTAGAGTACCTTGTGGCGGTTTGTATAGTCTTCTTGGTGAAACAGTGTCAGGCCTTTGTGAGTTCAAAAACAGAATCAATTGATATGCAAAAATGATAACATAAAAGATGGCTAAGTAAGAAGAATTAACTTGAAAATATGTTAATAACACCTTGTGCAATGTCCCCTTTGAGAATTTAAGTCCTGAACATTATAGACAGAGGTAAGGGGGTTCTTGACCTTGGCTCTGATTGATGAATTTAATTGCCAGTAGAGTGAATACGTGTCTTTAAGATGAAAATGTTAAGCATTTTTTGTAAACATAAAAATGGCCTAGAAGTCAATATGCCCATGAAATTCACATGATTAAATATAACAAGGATTATTCCTCCCCAGAGTAAATAAGCTCCTTCCCATGTGTATGTTGATATAAACTCTCAGTGCATTTGTTTTATGATTTAACACAGATGGTTTCTCCCTTGTTTGAGGATGAAAAATGGATCTCCTTTTGGTTCCCCTGGAGTTCTTTTTCTTTGATGCTTAGAGAGTAGGTGTTAGCTTTCCTTGACAATTACACTTACAGAAAACTATTGCTATGCCTTTTTTAATTTGTATGTATTTCAAAAAGAAATGCACTATGGTAGTATCCGTTGTTAGCACACATTAGAATTTATGTTCTCATAGTAAGAACAATTCCCAAAGAGTCACAAGAAAGCCAGACAACGGTAAGAAAAATCACATGAAAACCTATTACATTAAAACCAATGCTTGGCATTTATTGTACTGTTTATTTCACATATTTTGTTAGTGTCAGCATAAGTTTTAAGGGCATATTATTTTATCTGTTTATCACATTCATATAGAGATAATAAAATTAATCAAAATAAGTAGACTATTATCTGTAGATCTTTAATAGTATGGTAAAAAAGATTTAAGTAATTTTTCTATTTTATCTAAGCTGTTCATATTTGCTAAATATGTTTCTAGGCCAATATCATTTAGTCTGGCATAAGTACTTGGTATTTTATAAACAATTTAAAGCCATTATTTCATAATTATGAAAACAATACCATGAAGTACACAGTATTATGTTCTTTAATGTGAGAAATAAAAGAATCAGGAGACTTAAGTGGCTTCCCTTAGTTGGCCCAGGATTTGGAGGAAGGGGATTGAGTAAATATTGTTTCATAGTTTTTTTGTGTGGGAATAACTCGGCCTTCTGAGGCATAGCATTTTCATTCTTATATATTATTAACAAATAGGATTGTTCTTGGGGCACACTAGGTCTGAGACAAGTCTTATGATCACAGTAGTAGTAACAGCTAACATGTATTTGGTACCATTTATTTAGCACCAATTTAGTTTTTCAGTGAACAGAACTCTTTATACATGACTTCATTTAATTATATTAATCACCTATGAAGAAGAGGGTGCTTTTATTACCATTTTAGAAACAAGAAGGCCTAGGTTGAAAGACTAGAAACTGACCCAGGCTCATGGAACTGATAGAAACCATAGTCTAAATCCTAGATGTTATGCTTTCACCAATAGGAATCACAGGAAGATTCCAACTGAGCAGGAAATCTAGCACAAACCCCATTATTACTAAGGGCATTATAAAAAGCTTGTTCCAATTTTTAAATTACTATTAGACAAATATAATTAAGGTTCAATAGTAACTCATCAGATTAAGATCCTACATTCTATTTAATCCTTTTGGGTTTAGGCATTTCTATGAGAATAGAGCTATTGAAAAAATGTGGTGCTGCGTAAATCACATGATTAATAGTTCTAATTTGAAATGGTATATCTGCCAAAATTAGCTGAGCAAAGAAAATATCTGCCTTTCGTATAACGATTTTGGCCAACCTAATTTCTTCCTGGTTTTGTGTTTTCAGAGCTCTCCTACAATGGCCTGGGATAATTTCCCCCCTTGAATTAACATTTTTTCCCTTCCAGTCTTGCTCTTCCAATCCTTTGTGTCCCACTTACCACCACTTCAGTTTCTTTTAATGCTTTGTTACATCTGCTCTCTATGCCTGACATGTCTTTCAAATCATTAAAAAGTTCACATGCACTGATATGTGATTAGGGCATAGTCCATGAAGTCAATAAGAATTTGAAAGCCAACTTTAGAACTACTGTAATTCAATGGCAGTTGTGAGTGAGGTGTTATAAATGAAAAACTGTGTTGCAGATTACAACTAAATCAATATATGCTAAATTACTGAATGTCTGTTTTCTTCAGGCAGCTTTGTGAAGATCTCTTGTCATTTGGGTGTACCTAAGTCTTCAAAGTAAATGCTGTGCATACATCTTTCTCTCTTTGTCTATTACCTTAAAATTTTGTATTTGAGAGTACCACTGCTCATTTCATTAAGGAGCAAAATAGCTTTGGAAAAAAATACCATCCATCAATAAAAAGTAATTAAAGTTTTCTGCTCATAATACACTTGCATTTTTTTCCACCATAAGTTGCTCATAAGCCAGACATACTATCCTTTCTGAGTTGAATCTTATTTGAATTTACTTTGCCACACATGAACTCTATCAGACTTTAAGATCAAAAGCTCTAAATGGACTCCCTCTGTAAAAGTATATTAAAACTCAAAAATAAAATCCAATATTTCAAAATGAGTATAATGAAAATACTTATGTTTAATGCATCTGATAATAATTGAACTGAGAGTTTCCATTCATTTCACTTGCAATTGGCAGGGACAGGGGCACAAGTTAAAAGAATTTCAGTTCTCTTCATAGACTAGCTCACAGTCCAAAAATTTTTTTTCACACTTCTCATTTTTTCTTTCTTGTGATCATTCCTGCTACCCACATGTAAACTAACATATTAATCTGTACATAAATGGTTAAAACCATTATAAAATTGGAAATTCAAAACATTAACCAAGTTCTCAAATCTCTAACAAATATCCTGTTTCCTTTAAATAAAGACACAGTATTAATATTGCTGAGGAATTACTGATTAACTCTAAAGCCTTTAAATCTTTCTCAGAAATATTTTTCACATCCCTCCCTTCTCCACAATGACTAATATATGTTCTGTGCTTTAAAGCAAAATTTCTACCACTTTTAAATAAGTGAATAATGAAAAGATCTTGGAGAGTTTAGAAAAGTAGAAGAAAGGTCATGATTTAGGTAAATGATAATACAGTACAGAAATTAAAGGTCCCCCATGTATATAACGCATCATTCTAAGATATTTAATCTGCTTCTAATTTATCCATGTAATGAAAGATACTCCTAAAACTGTACGAACAATAGGTATTTTGAATAAATTTGATGCTATTCTCACTAAACTAAGCTTACCTGTAAGAATGATGACTTACTAGTAATTTTGATTGACAGAATATGTTAGACAAGCTCTTATGATAGTTATAATTGGCACAAGAGTTGGCACATGTAGTTGCAGATTTTTCGTTTTTGTATCATGATTTATAAAAGATGGTTTTCTCCACTACCTTTTTTTCTTTGTTCATTTATATGTGTGAAATAGTAGAAATCAGCACATAACATCACATTATTCACTTAACAATTTGCAAGAAGATGGGATACAGAAAAAAGAAAAATATAATTCCCACCAATGAGTATTCACATACGGGAAAGGGTATAGTAAATAAGACGCAAGTAGTAACACTCAGTAGAACATAATAACTAATAGAAAAAACTGACACATATGGTACAATAAAAACACCATGGAGCTTCTCCAGGATGGAGACTGGAGGATGAGATGAATATCTGCAAGCAGATGTGAGCTTGACTTGATTGCCCACATCCAAACCGTGAGATGACCTGAAGATCTATCCCCAGATTAGTTTTTAACAAATTTCTAAGCTTTTTACAACTTCAGAGCTAACTTCTGTCTTACATCCTGCTCTTGTTGCATCTCATCCTCCATCAGTTAGAATTAAAAACTCAGCTCCATCATGAATTTCCTCACTGAGGAAATTGAAATTTCATCGTCATTTAAGTTAACTGAGTGTTTTTGGATGCCAAACAAAGGATATCAGCTGTTGCACACCCTATCACCATCTCCTTGACTTGCTATATTTCTTTTTTTCTTTTGTATTTCTTTTTGTATTTTTTTTTCCACTCCCCAGGATCAAAGATATGTCATTCCTGGCTATCTTCAGGGTAAACAAGCCACCTGATAAAAATGTGGCCAATAGTCTCCATTCATGCATCCAAAAACTCACCTACCAAATTGTATGTATCAGAAAATACTCTCAGGAAAGTCAGTATTCTCTCAAACAGGAATTCTTATACTAGGTGATAAGAGAATAAAACTTGTAACAAAAAGAAACTTCACTGAGATGGTTAAACTTGACTGAATGGAAGAAAGGCTTTGAGCCATTCCTAAATAATCAGGTTAGTGGTGCTTATCAAGTACTTACTAAGAGCAGGTTCTGTTCTGAGCATGTGAAGGATAGTAGCTCACCACATTAAGCAGCAAACCTACCTGGTAGCACCATTCTGTCTTGGTTTTTCTGAAAGCACAGAGAGGTAAAAGTTAACCAAGTTTTCACAGCTAAAAAAGTTGAACCTGATTAAAACCCAAAGATTGCATTAAGTATGTAATATTTAAAATTATACTATACCCCCAAAGAAATGGGCTTTGAGAGTCACTCAGAGCATTCAAGTACATTGATATCAGTTTGGATCTTGTGAAAGAGCCTCACAATAATAACACTTTAAGTAAATTATGAATATCTTCCATTATATATGAAAGTGTCAGAATAACCCAGACATTGACACATATGATCTCACATTAATTTATTAGAATTTAGTCACATGGAAACTCTATTTTACAATCACAGAATGATAAATCAAAATTTTACTTTGATGACCATGGGCCAACTAAAATTCTAATGTTTTGTAAAAAGCAGAGTGGGACAAGTAGCAACTTACATTGAAATGTGGTAACTGTTCATATTTGTCTTCACCTTTTACAGAACCATTCCCTCTATAGAGTTTTACCTCGGGCTTGAGTTACAAAAGTTGTGAGAGTAATCAGTTACAAGAGATTCATCTTTGTTTTCTCTCAGTATTTTCATCTCTATAACATAGACATGTGAAATCATGAGGATGGAATACTTAATAATGTATGGGCACTTTAAATGTTTAAAAACAACATCACAAGAGAACAGATGTGCCCATAATACCTACAAGCACAGCCTAGATCTGTGACAAGAAATTAGCTTGTGATTTGCTCAAGTCAGGAACAGAGGTGCAGATAGGCATATGGTTTGTGAGGAAGGTGAAAGCAGATACCAGGGACCTGAGTCCCTGACAATATTGAGAAGTTGTCTTTGGACTTTTAATATAAATGGAACATTAATATTGTATTCATTTCTACCGAATGCTGATCCAAGTGTAGATGAGTAAAGAAGTACCCTGAAAAGTGCAGACAAATCATCAAGGATTAAATGTGGCATGATGAAAGGCCATTGCTTTTACAAAGTTGTAAGTATTTCATTTATTAAATGATGGTACAGAACTATATAGGTAATGGGAATACAGCCATGACCAAAAATAGCATCCCTGCCTTTGTGGATCTTACCTTCCTGATAAGAGAGTAGAATAATACATAATCTAATGGTAATTAATCTTAATAAACAGATACTGTTAAAATAAACTATTTAAAATATTTTAAATAATAAATAGATTAGTAATAAAGATTTGATGTGTAATATGGTAGTGTGCTAAGAAGTTTGTAGCAGGGTAGCAGAGAGAAGTGATATGGAGTGTTCCAGAGAAAGACTGGGAAAGACCGTCTTAGAAGAACCTTTATAGAGACCCTACTGAGACTGAGAATCAGGCAAGCAGAGGTTGCAACAAGCGCAGTGGCCCTGAGTCAAGGTTGTGGTTGGGAGACTAGTGTGCCTGGCGCAGGGTGAGCATGCAGGGAGTGGTGAGATAAGGTCTGAGATGTTTCCCCGTAGAAGATCTTGTACAGTCTTTCAGCCAAGATAGAGACTTTGTGTTTTATTTGGAAAAAGCTGGGAAGTTATTGAAGGGATTCGCCATACAACAAAAACCCTTCCTTTCTCCCCATACACTTAAGAGATGACTATATCAGTTATCATTTTTATCTCTTATTGTTTATTCTTCTTCTAACTTATTGGCTTTCCACATCAATATTTTGTAACTTAAAGGAAATGAAGTGGGTGAGGAGATTAATAAATATTACTAATAAACTCAGAGGATAAGGAAGAAATAAAATATAAATACCTATTCTCTTACTAGTGCACAACAGCATTCTTGATCTGTATACCTTCCTCTTTCCACTACCCATGTCACATTCCTTATTCTATCAGCCATTCCTTCAAATGACAAATTGTTTAAATTGGTGGCCTAAACTAAGCCTTTATTCCTGAAAGGTTAAAAGGCTTGATTTCTCAGTGTCTATGCCTTTATGTTTTCCTCATGCCTTCCTATAAGTTATACCATTGAACACAAAAATACTCAGTCTTGCATTACCTGGTGAAATCATTCTTCCTCAGGGAAGTAAGAAAGCTACATCAGAGAAACAAAAAGCAAAAGTCTTATGAGTGGAAAATTGGTTGTATTAGTGAATGGAACCACCGTCACTTGTACCACAGTATTCTGATTATGAGGGAAGCAGCATTGTTATTGGTCCCTGCTCAGAAGCTATATTAAATGCTGTAGGTAAAACTCCAAACTTTCAGATTGGGGCTCTATGGATGGCCATATCTGAGCCTTCTGTAGGCCATTCGGCAGATTTATCAAGTCAGCTGCTTGTGGATAATGGAACACATAGTAGCACCAGTGGATTTCATGGGCATGAGGCCATTGCTTGCATTTTACTGCAAGATGAGTTTCTTAGAACCAGTAATGTTGTGTGATAATGACAATGCCAGAATCTTTGTAGCAAGGAAATTCAAATCAATATCTAGAATAAGTTTGTATGTCTATGTAGACATTGTGATAGAAGGATCCGCTATAATCAAATTGCTACCAAATGGCTGTTAGGTCTCCTTGATATTGGTTTTATCTAGAAGGTTTTGCTTTGTCTCTAATGCTTGCAGGTTGCTTACTCAGCAATAGTGATCTGCACTGGTGGATTAAGTCCATGCCTTTTAGCAAATGAGTACCCTCAATTGCCACTGTTTTGATAGCTTTATAAATGAACACATGTAGTTAATACTGGTATGTCCAGAGAATGAGGCTGACAGAGATCCACTGAATATCTTCTTGGCCATCTGATTTTTGAAAGCTGATTCTGAAGTGGATGGCATTTAGTTACAACTTATGTAGTGGGCCAAGGATTTAGCTCAGTGGTTCTGCCGCCTGCTTCACAAGCACAAGGACCTGAGTTCCATCCGTGGTACCAAAAAAAAAAAAAAAAAAGAATGGAAGTTACAACTTATGTGTGTGACAAAACTATCTGTATATGGGTCTGTCAAGTAACTTCTAAAAACTTCTTTTCAACAATATAACAATTCTATTCTTTTCAAATCTCTGGCCATTCAGCCAACCTTTGGCTGCTGCCCATGAATCAGTATAAATTTTTTTCCTGCAGTCATTTCTGAATCTAGATAAAAAGACAAGAAAACATATTGCTCAGATTCTCTCCAGCAGGATGATCTCTATTCATGCCTGTCTGAAGAATTGCCTTATACAGGAAAAGTGCTGCTGAAGCAATCTATTTCCAATTGGTTTCATTAGAGCATGCTGTGAACCAAGCCCAAGGTTTTATCCCCAGTTGAGCTGTTCATAAGAACATTCCATGAAGGGTTAGATATAGATTTAAAGAGAGAAGACAATGCAGCACACAGCTTACTCTTTCCCTCAATTTCTGCTCCAGAGCCAATGTTTATATCTTATTTCTACTTGGAGGATTGCTGGTATATATGCCCATCCTTTTAGTATGGTAGGCCAGGCAATATGATGAGCAGCTTACAATGCAATAGTTATTTCATGTTCCAGAATCAAGTGATCAGGCAGTGTATGGCAGGCCAGTGACAATCTGTAAGCTGTTTCTCAAAATAGAACCACTATTTACATTATCAGATTAGTCTTTGACTTGCAGCCTCAAGGTTATTCACTGAAATTGTCTTATTAAGGTTACTAGCAAGTCTAAGAAACATCCATGTTTGCCACAAACACTAAATTCTATTGCTTATGCTAGGCCATATAGTTCCAGTGGTAGATCTGCTTTCACTGCAACCTGGACCTGTGAAAGAATCTCCTTGTGCTTCTGACTTTCACTGAAATCAGAGGTCTTAAAGTTATCCTTTAGGTGGTTTGGAGGAGCAGAAGAAAAATGGTATATTTTGCCACCAAAATCTAAACATGCTGATGATAACTATGCCTTTTTAAGTATTCCAAGTAATGCAAATTGCTCCAATTTTTCCTTCACTTTGAGGAACTATTTCAACTTGTTATAGACCACTGCTGTACAGAAATTTCAAAGAAATATTGGGCCTCTGAATTTCTATGGTTTTCTTTTGCCTATCCTGTGGCATTCATGTGTCTTAGTAAGGGATATAAGATTCATGCTACATTCTGTTTACCAGGTCCCACCAACATGTCATCAGTGTAGTGAACAAATATGGTGACCTAAAAATGTCCAGACAAGCAAGGTGTCAAAGTACTAGATTATGGCAGCAATTAGGGAAAGATGAGAGCCCAAGAAAGATAGGAAGATGTAGCCTTGTTCATGGCTGGTGAAAACTAGTAACAAGGGTAGAAAATAATCAGCGCAGTAATAGTATCTGTCATTATGAGATTGGCTGAACCCACCTAGAAAATGCATGTAGAAAAAGAGAAGAGGTCTGACAAATAAACCTGAACTTACTCTGCTATGAGACGGGGATAATCAGTGACTGAGAAATTTCAGAGCAATGAGGGTGAAAACCAGAGCATTATCCCAGAAGCGAGGTAAAGAAACTATCACAATGAGAGAGTATTAATATATAGTCATAAAGTTTGCTGAAAGGCTGAGGAAAATAAGTATTGAGAATTAAATGTCTAATTTGGCAAGATGTAAGTCTTTTGCAACTTGAAAGAACAGTTTGAATGGAGTGGAGAGAAGGGGGCACAAAAGCCTGATGGGTTCAAGAGAGAATGAAAAGAGTAATCAAAGAGAGCAACTACAGAAAGGCATTTGAATGAGTGTTACTCTAAAGGTAATGACAGAAATTGAAGTAAGCTAAAGGGAATTAATATAGCATGCTTATGTGCTGATCTAAAAGACATGGAAAATTATATCTCAAGAAAGAGAAAAGAAAATTACATGAAAGAAGACTGAAAATAAGCAAGAATCAGAGATGCATTCTATGCTTAGGCTCCAAAGATGTCCGTAATATTTTGAGGGTCCCTGTTGATCTGTAGTCAGAGTATGTAGAAAGTAGGTAGGAAACAGTAGTTTTAAGATCGTACTCGATTATTCTGTGAGAAATTGGCTCAGAGTGACTCTCCCTCTCCTCAAACTTTACACACACACACACACACGCACACACACACCCTTTGTGCAGACATAAATATGTTAGCATTTAAGCATAGAAAACTTGAAGGCCAAGTGGAGGAGCTCATAAATATTCAAGGGAACATCATGTTGGTGTTTCCCAGCATTCTGTTCTCAATCACTAATTTTTCAGAACTACTTTTTCATTGGTGCTAGATTGCAAATTATCTCAAGACCCAGAGAGCCTTTGTGCAGCTTTAAAACAACAACTGTACACTTTATTATTCAGCAAACCAAATACAAAATCTTTTAAAAATACAGATGCCATTGGTGGCTTGTAGCAACAGCTGCTGCAACATTATAAATTTGGGAAAAGAGCATTTTGCTTTTCTATGTTTTAGAATCCAATTTTTTTTAACCTGGAGCCATTAATATAGTTTGCCTACATTGCTAACCTAAAGAGAAGGCAATCCTCTTTGATAAAGGGTCAGAGAGAAATTATTTTAGGCTCACAAGTTATACATTCTCTGTCAACATCCTTCTGTTGTAGTGCAAAGTCAGGTATGGACAACATATAAATGTACATATAACTGTATACTACAACAAAACTTGACTTCCAAAAACAGGTGGCCCCAGATTGGTCCTGACAGCTGTGGTTTACCTTATATAATTTGGAAAGTAAAGACATATTTATTTATCAGTGATTTTGAAATTTAATCCTTACAAATTATTCAACAGACAAGGACTGAACAACATAATTTTGTAAAATGTTTTAACATGCTGTGTTTAACCACCCACAAAAACCTATGCAGGCTTGTGAACTGTTGGCTTTATGTACATGCTTAAGCTGCTTAGCTTATTCAAATATGGTTAAGGGGAAAGTAGAAATCTCATTAGCAGGAAATGCACCACTCACAAATTAACTGAGAGAACCATGGCATTTAGCTGGGACAAAATTCTTTCCAAGGATTTTTTAAAAAGTGAAAATAAATTCATTTACTCTAAAAATGGTTAGTTTTCTTTTATTTGATCAAAATTTAGTTTTTTATATTATATAATTGCATTATATATAACGTATCATGTATGACTCTTAGTCTTGATAGCTAAACACTGGCAATCAAAATAAGTTCACCTTGACAGGAAGAACTTGACTAATTTCATAATATCCCCTTTGATTATTTATTAATTATAATATAAAAGAAATATTTACTTTTAGCAGGTAGTAGTTCTTTTCATGCATCAGTTATTTCTCCTTTTTCCACTCTTGAACAATAATCCTTTACATTATTTTAGTATGTGTGTTTTAGGTAGAATCTCAATTTTTGTTCTCAATGTAGGCACATTACATAGGCCTGGCATGCAGAAGTGAGCATATCACACAATCCAGGCCAGGTGATTTCATGCAGAGGACATTTTTAGAATTTTTCCTGTACTCCTCCTCCAGGAGGCTGAGGAGATAGGATCCCTCCATGAGGAGTGAACATGCCCAAGAATGACAGGCTTCTCAAAAAAGCACAGCTGAAAGATAGTGAGAGGCCAAGCCACAGTGACTTTGTTTTAGTCTCTGCTGGAAACTACAAGCATAGGAACCATTAAATCTCCCTTTTACACAGCCAGTTTTAGCTAGACAATCTCTGCCTTGCAATCTGTTCAATACTATTTGGGCTGATCATTGTTGAATATCTTCTATAATATCTTTACTTAATGCCTCAATAAATCTCTGAGGCAGGCTTCATAATTACTATTTACAAATGAATAAACCAAGGCTTAATATTATCACAGAAACTCAGTCTGTACAGTTCTAAAAGAAGTTGCCCAATAGCATCTAGGATTTAAATTGGAGCTTTTAACTCTTTGAAGTTCTTTACCTCCCCATTTGCCCTTCTTCCAAAAGGGAAGTGGACCCGTGAGGAGCGACAAAGGGCCTGGTGCTTTGCTCCTCATGGTTCAGCCTCTGGTGCTTATGCTTTGCCTCTAGAAACCAATATCTTCCTGGGAGGGGAATTAGGAATATAAGGAAATCAAAGCTGAATGCAAAGATAAACAATGCAGTTGAATAATCCATTAATTACTATATACATATTTGTTTCATAGATGACCACATTAATGTACCATTTTCTCATATGAAGAATTATATTCCTCCCATTACCGATGAGGAAGCACAGCATGGAGGATCAGAGAAGTTGCTGGTGTCATGCTCTTTAGGCTTAAATCTCAGCTCTGTAGTTTATTAACTGTGTGGCCTTGATGAAATTATGTACCGCCCTCCATTTCAGTTTATTCACCTGTAAAATGGAGAATCATGTTAATGTCTGCCTCATGTACAAATTAAACGTGATAGCATGTCAAAATGATTAAAACTGAGCCTGATAGAAAGTATTTAGCCAGCGACGGCAGTAACTACTATAATTTTTGATAATTTTTGGAGAGTCTGCCACATGCTATCAGTTTTCATTTGGTCTTCTTTTTCTCTCCAATGGAACAAGTACTACTCTATGCCAGAACTGTGACAGCACTTGTGTAAACTTTTGTTTGCTCTAGTACACGTGGCCCTTTTAGGTTAGCATCAAGGTCTTGCCGAAAAAATGGACTTGGCCTGCTTTTGTTCCTTTCCTCTGTCCCTCCCTTTCTTTTTTCTTTTTTTTCCCTCTTTCCTCCCCTTTCTCTGCCCTTTCTTCCCTTCCTTTCTTCTTTCTCCCTTTTAAAGGAGTTGAAACAAAGCTAGAGTGGGGAATAATATTTGTTCACATAAACTAGATTTTACTGTCATAAAATATAACCCTGAAATCTCAGTGGCTTCATAAAAATTAGTTATTTATTGATCTTCTACTTGCCTGCATTGACAGAGAACTCTGCTCCAAGCTGATCTCTAGGAGTTAGGGTAATAGGGGCTCTACCATCGCAACAGGTGTCAACAGTGCCAACAGTGCCAACAATGTTTGGAGTAGCAGGAGAAACAGTGCTAGTGATTTTCTTTTTATTTTGATATCTCTGTATTCTCAAAGTTAAACATTTTTTAAAATGTTTATAAATAGATAGAGAATAATCTTACTTTAGAAAGAAGTAAGCCTCAAGTTTGGTAAATTATGAGTTATATATGTATATCATTTAATATCTTAAGAAGAAAGTAGTTATTTAATGACTTGATTTAGAAGAAAATTTCTTCTTTACAATACCTGCAGTCATTTTTTTAAGTTCAAGAAGAATATTAAGAAAATTTGGTAGTAGATTTTCAGATCGTACATTACTTGTGCTAGTTAATCTTCATTATCAGCTTGACTGGATGCAGAAATCCCTACAGAGGCCATCAGATTGTAAGGGTACCATGGCACTAATAAGTTCATAGCTAAATATGATGTTAAGAGCTAGGGCCATGTTGGAGGAACTAGGTTGCTGGGGCACATGCCTTTAAAGCTCTGTCTTTTCTCAAGTTCTTCTTCTGTTCTCTGCTTAATGTTCACCATGAAGTGTGTAGTTTCATTCCACTATGATATTCTGCTTCACTTCACATCTACAAAAATGATACCAGATTTCCATGGACTGAAACCTCTGAAACCCCAGGAAATTAAACCTCTTCTTCTTTAAATTGCAGTTATCAGGTATTTTGGTTCAGCAGTGGAAATCAGATTAATACAGTGCTATAATATTACAGCTAAAATCTTGAGATTCTTGATGATTTAAGTAAAATATAATGTGATAAGATTTCCCCAATCATTAATGATATATAAACAGATGAAATAATATATTGTGTACTACCAGTGAAATTCATGTTTAGTAATACATAAATTCTTTCAAACTTAGGAAACTTTGGGAGATTGACATTTTATTCCTCAAAACAGTAAAAGTGCTATAAAATAATATTTAATATTTCAAATGTAATAATGTTATGTGGCAATTAAAAATTATTTTTAATTCAGCAATAATTCCTTCCCACACAATTTTCACTAAGTACTTTCAAGCTTCTAGATTATATTGTTTTTTCCTTACACTCAAATAACTACCATTAATTTTAGTGAGAATTTCTGACTAAGAATGGAAAATGAATTGAGAAATAGCAATGAGGAATGAATAAACTCTTGATCTTTTCCCTTAAAGAATATTAATTGTACATCCAGCAGATAGTTTATTAGTTTTGTATTGTTCTCGAAATGTCAAACAAATGAAGTCTTTGAATTTCTCCTTTGTATTTATGACAGAGACTGAACTATTGACTAATATTTTTTACTTCAAGTTCAGATGTTGCAGATAATTTCTCCTTCCTTTCATTGTTTAACTCTTGATTTTTATTACAATTATTCATGCTCTTAGTTAATCCAATATGGCTGAAGGAAAATGAGGAAAAATAGCAGTTCCCCATTTTGTACTTACTTTCTCCTCCCAGAGGCAACTACTCAGGAACCTTACTATAGCTCCCTTGATTATTAATTTCCATTGTTCTCAGTAATATGCCTATCCTTCTATTTCCTGATATTTTTCTATTATAGAATTTAGTTTAAACTCTTTCTGAAACACACACATACCTCTCCATCATACTTGTCCAAATATAGATAAATCTTAGGATATTGTTAGATGATTATTCATATTATCATAACACAACAAAACCAAGTTTCATGCTGATATTGCTCTTCCTTTCTGTCTTTTTTCATAACTTTTGTGTTAAATTTTTCCTTCCTTCCTCTCTCTCTCTCTCGTTTGAGGATGTGTGCTATGGATTGAACCTGGCTATTTGCACTAAGCTAGATTCCCAGTCCTTATTTTATCTTTTTCTTTTGAGACATGGTCTTGGTCACTCACAAAGATGTCCAAGCTGCGCTAGAACTTGTGATCCCTCCTGCCTCCACCTCCTTGAGTACTGGGATTACAGGGACATGCCTCTGAGCTCAGCTTTGTGTAATTTTTATGTAGCTGAAGCTAATAATCTCACTTTTGTTGCTGTTAGTTTTCCTGTTCTCATTTGGACATTGCTCTCAAGGCCTGATACACAGCTAACATCCTGGGATCTCCTTCCACAGTTGCTTTGGAGATTCCTCTCATTTGTTTGTGTTGGATTCTCTGCTTTTTCACTCCCAAGTTTTCCTTTCACTTTGCTTATGTGCCCCCTCATATTGGTGGCATGTGTCTTCCAGTAGTTTCCTGAAAGGGGGTACATGGAAGTTAACATTGGTGAATTATTGTTTTATATTTGATTGATAGTTTGATTATATATGGAATTGAAAGTTGGAAATATTTTGCCTGGATTGCTGAGTGCATTTCCCCATTGTCTCTTTAACTTGAATGTTGATGTTCAGAAATTAGATGACATCTAATTATGCAGTATGTTTTATCTGAAGTTCCACAGGGTTATGGTCTGGTGTGTGGACTTTTTGATCTTTTTCTAGGAAATCAGTAAACCACTTTAATTGGGAAACTCATGTTTTTGGCTTGGAAAACCCTTGAATATATTTTGGTACAGTTTTTCCCAAATGGAGCCTTGTAGGTCTTGATAAAGAGTTATATTTTATTTTTGCTGTAGGAGGAATCTGTTGGAAATTTACAGGGTGTGATATGATACAGCAAATATATAAAACAAACCATGATAAAAAATAAGATTTCACATCATGTTTGAATTATATTTTACTCATAAATGAATGATGACAAATCCACAAGGTAGCAATTAATATTTACTTTTATATAGTTATCACAAGCTGCGCATGATGGTGCACACCTGTAATCCCAGCACTTGGGAGGCTGAGGCAGGAGGATCGCCCTGAGTTTGAGGCCAGCCTAGGCTACCTAGTGAATTCAAGGCCAGCCTGAGCTACACAGTGAGACCCTGTCTCAAAATAAGTAAATAAATGAATAAATAAATACATAAATAAATAGTTATCACAATATCATGGTTCAAAATTTTAAAAATATGCAGAGATGTTCTGTGGTAATTCACAGTTCCCTCTGTTATCTGGCTAGCTGCTGAATTCCCAACATCTGCCAACCACTTTTGTTTTAAGGTTTTGTGTAATTTCTTGTTTGAGAATAAGCTGAGAAGTTTAGAAGTACTCTCATTTCATAAGCTATGAAGCCAGTTTCACCTTATTTTTAAAAATTTAATGTATCTTGAATATATTTCTATAGGTATAGAGAACTTCTCTGTCTTTTATATTATTGCTTAGTATTCAATTTTGTTCATGTAACACAACCTCTTTATCTCATCTTCTGTTTAGGTACTTCATCTTTTTCTAAGTATCTGCTATGAAGAAAGAATAACCTCATATGTACGCTACTCTGTAGGTTGAAATTGTACCTTAAACATAAATATCCAATCCTGAAATTATTATGTTAAAAGAGTCAATGTTTTTATAATTGGATAGATGTAGATTTATTTTTGAAATGTCATTTGACTTAATAGAGGTAATATCTTGAGTTCTAGAATCAAACTGACAAAGGTTCAACATCTGGGTTTTACCACTGCTATCTTGTAGGATAACCAATTTTATCTGTTCACAGTGCCTGGATTGAGCTGTTTCCTTTCAGATGGGATTATAATCCAATACCTAATGGATTGAGGGTATGAATAGTCAATATGGAGTCACTTATTTCAAAGCGTTTTTCTTTAAAATGAAATGAAAGCATGTAAACAGCTGAGGAACAAAGGGGAGAGCCCTTTCAAAGTGGGAGAGACTTGAATGTGTGTACATTTTGATGAAATGACCCCATTGAGAAGAGCTGGTTGAATATGCAAGAGGAAAAAAAAAAGGCTTAAAGTTACCGAGGAGAAAGATAACAGGAAGAAATGAAGGAGTGTATGGAGCTTAGATGACAGAAAGGGCACCCTCTACTAGTAATAACATAAGGGAGCATAAAGCTCAAAAAAAGGGGGAGCCAGGGCATTGGATGAAATTATAATTTTAGTAGAAGGATGCTGAGGGCATTTCCATATATTCACTTTAAATTTTTTCACTCAAGTAGAAGGCAGGGTCATCTTCTGCGACTAAGGGAAAAAGAAAGTGTGGAAGGAAGAGTTGGATCTTTGAAGAGAATATAGAAGGTTTAACTTGTTACAGTGAAAAGTGAGTTAGTCAAAGAAGAGCACCATGATTGCCAGGCAGTGCCATGCTGCCGTTTGAGTTTAGTAATCCTAAATTTACAGTGGAATCAAGCTGACTGTAGGACTCTGATAGAGCTTAGCTTCAGAATGCATATTATTCATTTAATTATCTAGGTGAGGAACAAGGGAGGTTATGAATCTCCAGGTATATTTTAAGAATAATGAACCATGGGGCTTAAGCTAAATAAAAAAATGATGTGAAGAAAGCAACGGATTGGCAAAAATAGAGGACAAAGTAAGATAAGAGCAGTTTAACAAGGAAGAGGATGTTGTAATAATGGATGTTTTCAGTATCTAAGATAGTAAACACAAACCATTTAGCACCTTCCATAGCACATATTGCTCACAAAAATGTTAGCTGGAGTCCTCACCATGAACATAATTCTTTTCTACATTTATCCAGCCCAGTATTTCTTTGTACATTCAAAGTACAAGGTACAAGAATCTTTAAAAAAAGGAGACGCTTCCAGCCAGCTGTTTATTTCAAAGGTGCAAAATCAATCTACTTTTTTTAATCTAACAAGCTGATGGGGAAGTTCATTTTTCCCCCATATTTCTATTGCAAACACATCGCACTAGCTTTGAGAGTGATAAAAGTACAAGACAAATGAAATTTGACCCGGTCAAATTGAGCATTTCAGTGATAGCCTTCAGAAACAGCCATAAACTGGAGATCTGATTTAAAGAGGCATGATTCCCTTCCTTTAACCTCCTTATCTTTGATGAGGTTGAGTTGTGGAATTGGATACCGGGAAGGTGGCAAAAGGTGAATGTATCTAGGTCATTTGATGTTGCTTGGACCAAGGTATCTATTGATTAGCTTGGATTATTCAATTCTTTTGTAATTCTGTTATTCCAATACAATAAAACAGCGAATCTCCAACAGCAAGCTTTTTGCTAGAAGTTATCTTGTTTACTGAAGAGTAGGAGAAATGGGAGAACAAACATGCACAAAGCTGAATCCAAACAATAAACATAGATAATACAATGGAAAACAACTAGTTTATTATCTACAGGGACATGAAAACACAGAAGAGAGCAGAATTTTTAGCAGTCTAGTATGAAAGATTAAAATAATTCAGAGTGATTTGTTGCAAGTTATACAACAAGTCAGCACATTTAGCTCTCATTTGAATTCACCAACAATAATAAGAGGAGGCATAAGCAGAATATCTTCAGTTACTGCTGCATGTCTTTTATGACAGTGTGAAAATGCCTTTCCTGTACATAGGTATGGGGCTGAAATCGGGCTGCTGTTGGATACACTGTTTTCCAGGGGCCGTATTTATCTTCCTTATTGTTCCATTTTATATTGTTTATGTTCTTTCTTGTCTGTCACCCCTATTAGACAGCATGCCCTATATTATTTTTTTTGTTCCAGTTCCTAGGAAACTGTCGGGAATATATTGTTAGGTACTTAATAAATATTAGTTGAATTAATTAAGGTTGAATGAATGTCTAAATCATGCTTTCACCTTATAAGTAAATTCTGTTTTTTCCCAGAAAACCTTTGACTGAACATCTATTCTTTTGGAACTGCCTTCACAGAGCAGCAGTTGAATGAGATTGAGTGGGTAGATCCACCATATATGAAGCAAAGGACTTGAACCTCTGTCAGTGGTTTACGATGTCTACTGTCTGAGAGGTGCCCACCAACACAGTGGCATGTCAGTGGGGAATTTATACATTACTTCAGTGGAGTATAGGATGGCACTTTTTTGGAAATGTCTTCAAGTTAAAGAATCTATAAGAAAAATAGTCCAATAGTTATCTAGACAAATTTTCCATTAACTGAACTGTAAGTGAGAAAAACACCCAGGGCTTTTTCTTTAAACATAAAAGTGATATTTCCATCATCATGATTACACAATATACCAGGCAATTTAAGAGCCATGCAAATAGTATGGCTTAGAAAGAAGAGCCTCTTGCTTTTTTTTCCTCATAGTTCATTTTCTTTTTCCAGTTCTTCATGGTGTAAAATATTGCATACCTATTTCCTAATATAATCTTGATCTTGTTATTTATTTACTTATGAATACCACTTATAGTATATAATGTAGTTCTTTGTTCTTTTGAAAATCTTAACAATCCACAATGCCAAATGGCTTTAAAAATCCAATGAAATGGGAGAGGGTTACAAGATAATAGTTACTTTTCAAGCAGAGATAAAGCTTTTGGAGTACATAGAGTTCCTTTTCTCTATTTAAGAACACTTATCCTTTATCCTTGCTCCTCACCTTCTGTTTGCAGTAATGCTATGTATATTGAGTTATAGAATGCAGTGTCTGAAAAGAGACCGAATAAAAAATGACCATGAGTTGATCGTTCTTCCCTAACATTACCCTTAACTTCTATACTGTACTTCTATTACTGTATCTTCCCCAGTTCTCAAAACCAGTATGTAACTGTGTAGCCCTTTTATAGAGATAATGTATTTGAACAGCAGGATTCACAGATGTTAGTTTATTATGTATTCATGTTTTCCATGAATCAAAGAGTAAAGCAGTTTCTATTAAATTATCTAAATAAATTTCCAAGAGTTAGAAAAGTAAATTGATTTGTAGGGGCCCTTGCCTTCATTATCATTAAAGTAGATAACTTTCAAAGTCTAGTTCTTAGTACATTTTACATTTATATACTCTTTTGTCTTTTTAGATTCCCTATAATCAGCTTTTATTTTACTCCTAAAATTTAAGGAGTTATCTTAGTAACACTTTTTCTGCTTTTTAGGAAAATAGTTTTGTAGTAAATTTATTGTATTCCTTGTTTTGAACAAATTCATAAAAAGCCAACACTAGAAAAATGGCTAATCACCTTTTTCCTGTGTTTCACTGAAGCATAGTTTATATACACTAAAAAATGTCAGTCGTGCTTTCTAGTATATAGTTTTCAGCTGACAAGTGTCAATTATCATGCAAGCATCACCACCCCCGTATTTTTCATCCACCTTTGACTCAGCCCCTGTCCACCGCAACAGCTGCTATTTTTCTCTCCTTATAGTTGAATTTCTTATAGAAAGTCATATAAATGAAATACAACATATGTAGGGTTATAAATGTAGATTCTTTTATTTCCAACATTTGAAGTTTACCCATGTCATGGTATGCATCAGTAATTCATTTCTTTTTATTGCTGGGCTATATCCTATTGTGCAGATATACCACAGAAATCAGTTTATTTTTGGTACTATAATATGGTTTTCTTTTTAGAGGGGTATGGGGAGGGTTTCTTTTTTTAATTAATGTTTTTGTAATGACTAATGATGTTGAACAACTATTTATATGCTTGCTTGCAATCTATTTACTTTTCTTGGTGAAGTGTTCAAGTTGTTTGCAAATTCTTTATACATGCTGCGTACAAGTTGTTTAGCATGTATGTGATTTGTAAATATTTTCTCCTAATCTGTGACTTGACTTTGCAATCTTTTAACTGTGTCTTTAAAAAGGTAAAACTTTTTAATCTTGATAAAAACAATTATCATCCTTTCTTTTATGCATCATGCTGTCTATATATCTAGGAAAAAATTGTCACAAAGGCTTTCTGTTATGTTTTCTTATAGAAGCTTTGTAGATTTAGGTTTTACATGTGAGATTAATATTTGTAGAGGAAGCAAGATAGTGGTCAAGATCAATTTTCTACATACGTATGCCCATATTCCAGCACCATTTGTTAAAAGACTATTCCTTTTTATTTATTTACCATTGTACCTTAGTTAAATATCAATTGACCGTGTACATGTGGGTCTATTTCTGGTTTCTCTATGAAGCTCTATTAACCCATACGTTTTCTTTTCTCTAATACTAGATAGTGTTGATTGTTGTATCTTTAAGGAAAGTCTTGATATCTGGCAACATGAGTGAACCAACTGTCTTCTTTTTCTTTTATTTTGTCTTTTGTAGTTCCTTTTAACTTCCATATACATTTTAGTATCAACTTGTCAATTCAACTTAGAAATCCTCTGAGATCTTAAACTTCTTAGAGCTATAGGTCAGTTTGGGATAAACTTTACAATATAAATAATAGTGTGTCTTTATAATAGAGTGTCTAAAAATTAATCAGAGTTCTTTCACTCTTCACTTATTAATGCCTTTATGGCTTTACTTTTCACATTTCATTATTACATATTTTTAGAATACCAAAATTGAAAAAAATAAAATCTATTCACTAGGTATACATAACAGAGAATAACATGAATCTGTTTTGGAGAACTCAGTGGACACAAATATTTTTGGGGTTATGTCTTGTTCTTTCACCCTTTTACCTTACTGTGGTTTTTAATAGGTAAAACAAAATATATTAACCTTTAAAAAATTCACAGATATGTAGTGAACTCTGTTAAAGAAAATGATATAGGGCTGGGGATTTAGCTCAGTGGTTCTGGTGCCTGCCTTGAAAACGCAAGGTCCTGAGTTTGATCCCCGGTACCAAAAAAAAAACCCGAAAAAAAAATGATATAGATGAATCTCATATAATTTTCTAGTTATATAGAAATTAATGCCTGAAAAAAGGTGTGTGAAATTTGATAGACTTACTAATTTTATTTGAAAGAATCATGATTCCTTTTAAGAGAAAAGATTTCACATTATTTCAAGCAATATATATTTATAGTAATATATATTGCTTGACAGATATATATACATATCCATCCATGTTTTCTGTAATAGCCATCTGTTTCATAACATAGTAATGAATTAGTTATTGTCATGTAGATATTTCAAAAGAGTATGTTCAGATCAAAGAAGTCAACCTTCTTGCTTTTCAGAAATTATTTCTGAAACATTTTATTCTGTGCCCATCTCCATTTTATTTAGCAGTGTTTTCAAACCATTAAGCTTACATTTCCAATTGGCATCATAAGATTCATCTTTAATATCTAATCAAACCTGAGTTTGCTCCCAGAAGTTTTACCTTAAAATGATATATTGATTAAAAACTAATCGGTCCTATTTTACTTAAAGATTCTAAAGTATGCCTCATCACCCATTCTATAGCCTATTTCACTCATGCATCTGGATGGAAAGAGTCAGCCATCTGAAACTATAGCCTGGTAGATCATGCTGCAGCAACAACCCCTAAATTTCTGCGGCTTTACAAAGGCTTGGCAGGCCTTGTAATAGCTCCTTTGCAGAGACTAAAAATCATGCTTTCTTACGTTGTTAAGCCCTAAGTACTTAAATGGTAAAAACAACTATCAAAGGAACATGTGAAAAAGTATTTCAAAAATTACTGTGATCCTTTTGTCATTAAAGTGTACAAAAATATCGTTAGCCTTGCCTCTCAGTGAATTTCAATTTTTAAAAACTTTGAAAGGTTTTGGATCTGAAACCAATTTAAGCTGTATTACAGATCCCTCATGTCACAGATGAGAAAATTAAAACCTGAGTAAACCAATTTGTCCAAATTGCCATAGCTGGTTAGCAGAATCATAACTCATGTTTTTTGATCCAAAGTTCTTTCCTTAAATATTCCTTAAGTGTTAATACAGTTTGTTTAAAACTGAAACTTCATCTCTTATTTAAAATGAATTTAATAAACTGTGAAATCTATATGTATCAGCAATCTTTTGTCTTTTCTTTTTCTATTACTTCTTATCAATAATCCTGTAATCTGTATTGGGTTTTACTGTAACACTTTGATATAAAGCATATCAGATATATGTGTACTATTTGGATTACTTAGAAAAGTCTACAATGGTTAATTTGGAAAACAGAGTAAAAATATGTGCAAAATCTTATGTGGTATATTACCATTCTATGGTCTCGCTCAAAGAATATGTCAGAGATGGTTACTAGGTATACAACAATTTGAATTCTATCAAATTACATTTTAGCTGTTTTTTACTGTAACTGGGATGCTAACTGCAATCTTACATATACTTTTTCTGTATCTTCCAACATAGCCATCGCCAGACTCGTTTCCTTGAAGCACTAATATTTTGAGAATTTAATGAGTGTTTTATTGGAATAAAACAGAGACTGTAATCAATAAGTTTGATAGATTTTAGAATAAACAGAAAATACACAGAAACTTTGTAGAGAACTCCTCAGAACCTTTACTACTCTATTATTCTAGCATGCTGTGTACCATTCTAGTGGCTTGAGATATGTCAGTAACAAAACAACAATCATTTGTTGGTGGTTAAACTCTAGTAGGGAGAGATAGGCTTAAGAAATAAACACAAAAAGCAAAATACAGTATATGTTGAATTAGGAAGTGATACATGGAATGAAAAAAGGAAAAAATAGAGTAGGGGAAAATAGCAAGAAGGAGAATAGTTGGGTTGAATAGAACCTCTGTTTTAGTTTTTTAAGGAATCTCCACGCTGATTTCACAGTGGTTGCACCAGTCTGCACTCCCACCAACAATGGAGAAGCGTTCCTCTTTCCCCACAGCCCTGCCAGCATTTGTTATTGGTTGATTTCTTGATAGCAGCCATTCTTTCTGGGGTGAGATGGAACCTAAGCATTGTATTAATTTACATCTCTCGAATGACCGTGATGTTGAACATTTTTAAAAATATATTTATTTGCCATTTCTACTTCTGCATCTGAGAAATGTCTACTCATTTCAGATCCACATTTTTGCAATTAGGTCTTTAAATATGGGGGGTCTGATTTTTTTAAAGTTCTTTATATATTCTAGATAATAGTCTTTTATCTGAGGAACATCTGGACAAATTTTCTTCCCACGCTGTGGGTTGTGTCTTCACTCTGTTGGTGGTTTCTTTTGCTGTGCAAAAGCGTCTTAGTAAGATGAGATCCCAGTTGTTAATTCTTTGTGATATTTCCTGTGCAATTGCAGTTTTGTTCCTGAAGTCTTTCCCTACACTGATGTCTTTGAAAGGTCTACCTCCTCTATCTTCCAGCAAATTTATTGTTTCTTTCTTAATATTAAGATCTTTGATATTTCAATTTTAGTTTAGTGCATGGTGAAAGATATCAGTCTAGTTTTAAAGAAAATGTGGTATTTTTATACAATGGAGTGCTATTCTGCCCTAAAGAAGGTTAAGCTCTATACATTTCTAGTTAAATGGATCCACCTTGAGACCATACTCTTAAGTGAAATAAATCAGATACACATGTAAATATTGCATGGTTTCTGTAGTATGAGAAATGGAAAGTGAAAATAAAGAGCACAATTATAATAGATATTGGGAAATGGGAAGAAAACGTTCAAATGAGAAGGGGAATGAGGGAGGGATGAAGAAGAAATGAAAAAAGGGACCAGAAAAAAAAAGTCATGGAAGGAAAGAAATGGAAACAAGGCTTTTGTACGTAAAGAGGGGAGGGATGTAGAAGGTAGGGGAATGGGAATAAAAGCAGCGAGATATATCATGTACAGGTACAAATTGCTTACGATGAATGTTATCATTATGTATATTGAAAATGTACCAGTAAAATAAAAAGAAAAAAAAAGTTGGAAAGAACTATTTGGAATTTGAAATATTGGAAAGAAATATCATAAGTATGCTCTTTAGGAAAGTCAATTAAGCATCGCTTGGAAAGAATATTAGAGGTTTTGATGTTAGGAGCCAAAGACAGTAGATAGAAATCAATGGACACACATTGGTGGAGACATGTAGCTCCTCAGTGGACATGCCAGTGTTCTCCAGGTATTCCTGTCTGTCACAGACTCATGCAGGATACAAAGCCACAGCTACACTGTCTGCAACAGATGGGAAGCCATGCAAATGAATTTTGGATGATCAGCAATTACAAACAGTTCTCATATTGGTCACTAACCAGATGCTTAAATTTCGTGATGAGGAGTGGGAGAGAATGAAAAGCAGCTCAGCTGTACGGTGCTGGTGCTGTCCTGAGCTATTTGTTTCCTTGTCCAACCTTTCCCAGCAGTCATTTTCAGAGCGTCCTGAGTTTTCCTTGACCATAAGAGATATTGTTGTTTATGTATGTGGATAGAACTGATCTACAGTAAGCAGTTGATAATTTAAGTAATGTCTTTGTCTTGATAACTAGATTTGCAGTGACCTTTCATGTGCTCACACCTGTTCTCACTTGTGGCCAGATATTAGGTTTAACAGAGTTGGCACAAGTTCAGGGTTTGGCCATTGACCATAGAGCAAAATGAAGTTGAGTGCCTCCTAAGAGGCTCCAGCAAATCCTCATCTTCTGGTCAGAACTATATGCTTATACACATCATGCAATGGCTTAGGTTATAATGATTCTTTATGAAACCCAGGATTTTCCATAAGGGCACTTATCGAATTGTTAAGAGATAGTGAATCCTATAATCCTTTCGTGAAATTTATCCAGATGAAAATGCCAAGGATTTAATACATTTTCTTCTGTCTCCCAATGTTTTACTAAGCATTGCTCATATATTTTTTATTTAATTCTCTGAAAATGACATTGTCCCATTTTCCTGATTGTTCCATTTCTCTGGTGAAGCAACTGAACATCTCAGTGGTTAATAGAATTGCATTGGGTCACTGAGCGAAGTAAGAGATTGATGCACTTCCAGGGTTATCCTGACTCGAAGCCTTTGTTCTTATTTCTATACTTACAGCAAGCAAGCTCTACAGCCTACCATTTCAGGTCAGGGACCTAGAAATACTACACTCAGTCAAGTTGGCACATTTAATTACTGAGTTTTTTCCCTTGTAGTGAAAGCATCTGTGGAGAACATTCTGCCATCCGATGGGCTTCTCCTATCTGAAGAGGTCCTGATAGGGTGTTCATCTGTCTGTCACAAAATAATCCCTGTTACCACAAGAATCCTTGAGAGTTCTTTCTTTCTTTATCTGTCCTTTGAGGAAGTCAGTCTATTTTGCCATGCAGTGAGAATCTTGGAGGGCTGCAGATGTAAGTTTTGGCATCTTTCATTATTGAGGGTTTTCTTTGTGAAACAATGTTTGACTTTGTCTTGCAGAAACATGTACCGGCACACCACACATGCATGCATCCATATATATGAGTATTATGTAATTCACTGTATATACATGACTTGATCAATTTTTACATGAATAAACCCATGTTACTACAGCCTGTATCAAGCTGTAAGACATTCTGATCTCCCCGAGGAAGTTCTTTTATTCTTTTCTAGTTCATAGCAGATATCACCCCTTCTAATACTCCTGCATCCACATAGATGATTTAGATCCCCTAGGAGCTCTGGAGTCACCTGTCTTTGTGAGGATATAGGCACTAATTTCTCTTGAGTATATTACCTATGAGTGGAATAGTGGGGCATAGAGTTCAGTTTATATGTTCAAATAGTGATTCAAAAAGTTGTTCAGAGTAAAGGACAGCAAATCAAATGATTAAAATGAAGTGAAATGGTACTCTTATTGGAGAAAGAGGAATTGGGTTACTCAGTCTGGAGGATATGGCTAAGAGGTGATTTCCTAATTCCCCTGAAATATATAAAAGGTAATTTTAAGGAAGAAAGGAGCACACTATCAATTTATACAAAGTACAAGATGAGAAAAAATGGGATTAAATTTCAACAAAAGAGTGCTTAGGCAGGGTATTATCATAATTAACATAGAAATAGGTTACTGTCCCCAGGGTGTCTTCAAACGTGTAATGCTCTCTCCTTGGGTAAAATGTAGAAAGGTTTGGAAGAGAACTTTTTTTGCTATCTCATGAATTCTTATTCTTGATTTGTTTTTTGGAAGATGCAATTTTCTTACTAATATGCTTTATGTCTAGGGTGACAATATATGTATGGAGACTGAATACTTAATTTAGCACAACTGCTAAAGCAGGTGGAATGCCAGGAAAGAGGGTTCAGTATGGACTGCAGAGGAAAACTGATGTGTGAGATTATACTATATATGAGTAACATTTTTGGGACAATCCAGTAATACCCAGACTCTTTTGTCACCATAAAGCTAATGAGAAGTCTGCCTCCAGTATGGAGAATAGCTCCTATTACACCAGCCTTACTACAGATACTAAACAAAAGTTCTGAACAAAATATAAGAAACAACTATCTGAAAAACAGTGGACAGAGACACAAGCCAGGTAGATTCTGGATGGAGAAAAGTCCACACTAGAGGAAGGGAATGGCTCTAGGTTAATTTTTTATTTTAATGGCTTCTGGCCTGGGAAAAGGCTGTGGTATGCACCAATGCTGGGGGCTTAAGACATCTGAAAGTCATTTACTTTTATTTGGGACAGGGACCTGTAATCTCCATATGCTTTCCAGAGAATAGGACAAAAAAGAACACAACACTTTTATTTGCCCTTAGAACACTTGCAAACACTGGGTTTAGTTTTTATTTTTGTGTGCTTGGTTACTGGCTACTATATTAGTAATGTAAAAAGCTAACACATTTATGTTCCCAGTATCTGGCCCAGCTAGGATCACTGTTGACCTATGTGATGCATCTGCAAGAATTGGAAAATGATATATCCTCCTTGAAAAAAAATAGCGCACCTGGAGAATTCTGACAGGTAAAAAAATGTCCAGGGCCACTGCATAAGACAACATTAGGGGATGTTGTTCTCACAATAGGGTTGATGAAAAACAGCCCTGACACCATGCTTGTTCAGCATGAAGTGATGCCATTAAGGGATCCCTTACTCCAAGAGGCCACTGTCCCATGGCCAAGGGAGCACATGGCTTTGTGAGCAGAGGGCAGCCAAGTTTTAGGCACAACTTGCCCATCATGTAGTTGATGATCCAGAGGGATGTAAATGGCAGCTTTGGGCCATTTGTCTTTTTCATGGCTAAAGAAATTTCCTGTTTCATTTGTGCCCTTGACCTTCTGAGCTTTTAAAGGGATGTTGTTGAATCACTTCAGTTTTTCTCTGCTACTTATTGGAGTTAGAGAAAGATTGTAACTTAGAACACTTTTTGATGCCACAGTTAGTCTTCAAGGGAAAAACAGTCTGAAAACATACTTCAAGCTACATGTGCATAATATTTTTCATAGTATAGCTTGAGGTCTTAAGATAATAATTCTGATGATCCAATGAGCCATCTTAGTAAAATGGTTTTATTTCAATTCTACTTCTGAAGATTCTTTTTGTTTTACTGTGAAATGTCTTACTTTTCTGTCCGTGCACATCCTTTGCTAGAAAATGTAGATATTACATGTATATTTGTCAGAATTTTAAAGATAATTATTTTCTTCTGGATCATGGGAACCTGTTATGGTTTCTATCTAGATGTCCCACCAAAGCCTCACGTACTTATAGGTAGGGGGTTTAGGGAGGATTTTCAATCATGAGATGTGATACACATCTCGTTTCTAGCCAAACATGATTTGGGAAGTGAAGCCTGGTTGGAGGAGGTGAATCACTGGGATGTAACCTACATGAGTCTATCTCCCTCCCTCCTGGATCTCCCTCTGCTTCCTGGCACCATGCCATGAGCTCTTTCTCCTCCACCATGACCCTCTGCAGTGCTTCCCTGCCTTCAATTCAGCCGATTATGGACTACAAACTTTGAGCCAAAATAAATCTCTCCACCTTTACTTTGTAGGTAAAAGTATGAAAAAATAACTAAGGTAAAACCCATGGAAAAGACTCACTTTAGACAATCCTTCAAGAATATGGTGAATACTGTATTAATTTTCTATTGTCATAACCAATAGCTACAAATGTAGCATCTTAAAACAAAGGAATATATTGTCCTGTACTTCCGTATCTTAGAATTAAGTGTCTTTTTTTTTAGGTGTCTTTTAATTAATTCATAAGTGTCTAACCAAATTAAAATTGAAGTACAGTATTTGCAGAACCCATTGCATGCTGAGAATTTGATTTCCTGCTCATTTGAATTGTCAGAAGGATTCAATCCCTTGCATTGTGAGACTGAAGTCCCTATTTCTCTACTGGTTGACATCCAAGAATGGGTCAGGCTTCTAAAGGCCTCCACATTCCTTAGCTCAGGCTTCCTTTCTCCATCTTCAGAGCCCACAGGGTTTCTGTTTCAAGACTCAGTTTTGATTTGCTCTTCTACTTTTAAGGATTTGTGGTATTAGATTGGACCTATGTAAATAGTATGTATGTATAATCTCACTTCAAGATTCTTAACCTTAATTATATCAGCAATGGTCCTTTTGCCATATAATGTAACATATTTACAGGTTCTTCGAATTAAGATTTTAACATCTTTAAGAGGTCTATCATTAGCCTACCACAACCTTCAACTATTCTGTGCTAATTGTGGTCTTAAATCAATATATTTGTAAACATTTAATGAACCCCTGCAAGAATATAGAGGTGAATAAACTATGGCCTGACTTACTAGATACTTACCAATATCTCTGGTATGAGATACCAGACTCATATTAGCATATATCCTTGAAATTCATTGTAAATGCTAATTTATCTAGCCAACTCCTTTAAAAAAAAAGATAATGGCTCCTACCACTGGATTGCCAATGCTAAGCTTCCCATGTGATATAAAATAAACACTCAACACATATTGCTAAATTCATAAATTCTTAAAGTATTAAGTATTTACTTAATGACAATATTTTTAGGTATTTAGTAAACATTAGTGAACAAAATAAATATGACCTATATCCTCTTGGACTTAGGTTAAAGTGGGACACTTAGTGTTTGAAGGAGGCGATTTCATTTTGTTGCTGAATGGTTAAATGAACACATGAATACACGAAGCTGAGTAATAAATTGACAACAGATCTTTCTAATGCCTTGTTAGGGTGTTTGAATCTTATCTCATAGAAAGTGAGGAACCAGTGAAGATTGCTAAGCGAAGTGAATTAATAAAATGTACTTAGAAAACACTTGATGGTAGAAAAAAATGGGCTACAGGTGAAGAACGGCTTGAACCAAGATAGCTATAGTTGGAATAGTGAGGTCCCAAGAGTTATTTGTAAGACTACTGTATCAGTCTGATACAAAATGGATACATTTACGATCTATGAGGTATTTGCAAATAATAGTTACTCTGTTTAAATTAAACTGGTGGTTAATAAGAAACACATTTTTCTGTTAACATATTAAAATGGGCACACATAACAACACCTCAAAGGATTCTGGCATTTTATTTCATGCTACTAACCTCGCCAGTGAGATATTGAGCATCTGTTGAACATATAGGATCACTCAGCATTCAAACAAGGAATTTACACAATTATTCCTTTTGAAAGCAATAGGCTTTATGTGCAGAACCATTAGAACTGAAAACTTAACAGGGGAAATTTAACAATTGAAATGCTACCAAGAACACATCAGAGGTGACCTACATAAGGAGACTCAGTACGAGTGATTCCTCCTTTGGGGAATCCACTTTTGTTCTTTCTTGTTCAACTGGGGAGAAAAAAATCCTGACTGTAATAATGCTAAGAAAAAAAAAAGCTAGTATGGAGAATTGTTTTGGAAGGCCTATTTGCATTGTATTTGTAGGACTTCCTACTAGTTGACTGTTAGAATTTATGTATTGTATCTGAGTATTTTCTTTTTTTAATGGATTTTCAATGATGACTCTCTTGAAATTTCTGGCCAGTATCTGGCAGGTGAGAAACTTTTGATTGGGAGATGGTCCTGCAGCATCCAGAAAATCCACTGGAAACTTTGAAAGGGTCTTCTACCCTTCCACTGGACAGTTCAAAATTTTTGTCACACTAACAGTCATTATAAATTACAAAGAAAGGAAACAATCACATTGATTTTATATCTGCTGAAATAAATAATCACACACACACACACACACACACACACAGGCTCAGACAAAGCAGTGACATCCTAACATGGTTGTGTAACTGGAAAAGAAAAAGTCAGATACACAATATGTTTCCATTATTACAGGTTTAAGAGATGCTTGGGGTGAGAGCCAGCTGATGAGTTTTAGTCAGTCACCCATAGCGTTTTGTCTACATTAACATTATTCCAGGATACAAGATGGTAGGATTTTATCATTTTGTGGATAAAGGAATATTCTGGGCACAGTACCTGACACCCATGATTTAAAAGAGGAAAGGCCTAATTGGCTCATGGCTTAGGGAATTCACTTCATGGTTAGCTGGCATCTGGGCAGGAATATCATGACAGAAGGTCATGGCAGAACAAAGCTGCTTAGTTCATGGTGGCTAGACCGGAGGAACAGTATGGCAGGGGAATATGGAAAGGAACTTATGTAGTCCTGAAAGGCAAGGCTCCATGACCTGTCCAGACACACTCAGAAGCGTGCTCTACTGATCTGCTAGGCATTTCTTAATCTCATGAAGTTGGCATATCAGGAATAATGGTAACACACTTATGTACAAAAATACCAGTTAAAAATAAATATAGAAAAGAAATCTACTTGTGGTTTTGAAAACTGTGAAGCCATGTCAGATAATTTCAAATTCTCCTCAGGTTATAGCGACATTGTATTTTAAGTACATGTGCTATGAGTAAGACAGTTCTGGAAACTGTCAGTCATGAAGTTGTAAAATTTTAGAACTGGAAGGGCTTTGTATAATCCTATCATTCACAAATGCATGCTGAGTATTTGAGAATTTCCCCAGTTCATACAGCTGGATAATGTCAAAGATGAACTAGAAGCTAAATATCTTGTCCTTTTTGAAAGATACTAATTCAGCCCTCTTGTATTTATTCACTGTTCAACTGGTGCTCTTGTTTTAAGAGGCGAGGAGAAATGGAATTCCAGTAACTTCAGGTTCAGAATGGAAAATTCAAGGACTCTCTCTCCTCTCTCTCTCTCTCTCTCTCCCCCTCCCTCTCTCCCTCTCCCTCTCCCTCTCTGTCTGATATTCTGATTATTATGTCATGCTGGCAAGCTTTACTCAAATATTCTGCATGTATAAGTTTTATTCCTTCTCAACATCAAACTTCCTGGCTTTTCTTACCATGTTATCATGTTATGATAACTTGAGAACTAATTATTTAAAGAATTAGAAATCCTTGAGAGAAAATTCTTATGTCCCGAAATTAAATATTTAATATTTTGCAAATATTTTATCTGTTGCCCAATCATAATGCTTTGAGGAAGATATTCAAAATAAGCAAAATCACGGCCAGGGATTTAGCTCAGTGTTTCCCCTGCCTTCCTAGCAAGCTCAAGGTCCCAGGTTCAATCCCTGTTACCAAAAAAAAAAGCAAAATCAAATGACTAAAAAGCAGAAGATTTCCTAAAATTATAAAATGAGGAAATTGAAGTATGGAGGTTATTTTTTTTGCTTTGCCTAAACTTGATTGTTGTTGCTTTAATCATGAGGTTATAGTATTCCCAACACATAAGAAATGATTTAAAAAGTATTGAAAGTCAAACTGATGGCACTATGACAATATTTATTTATCTTGCTTTTACCAAGCCTTCAACTTTTACCACTTTCTTGTTTTTAAATGTATAGTTTCTAAGAAAGTTAATGGTGTTTCAAGAAATGATGTCATGTAACTCAGGTAATTATAAGTCACAATATAATGTGCTGAAAGAAATTTTGTTGAAATATTTCTTGCTACAATGTCCAGATCAAAAAGTTGAGTGCTAATTAGGTTATAAGCTACGTAAGGAAAGGAGATCTGTCTTATTTAATTTTGTTCCCCTCAAGATTTTTACATAGAATACTCAACAGTCATTGTTATCATGAATTATAATTGGCCTATGGTTTAATTGTAATAATTGGAAAGAATGTGTATCTACTGTTCCTGCCAATTTTTATACTGCCTTCAATTGTACCAACCACTTTTCTATAGGTCACATTCACCAGTAAAGACAGTTTATGTCTTTGAACTTAAATATATGTTATTTGGCCATTGTATGAGTTTAATTATACAAACTGACCATCAAGAATTTTTTCATGAGCTGGGGATTTAGCTCAGTGGTTCTGGTGCCTGCCTCACAAGCACAAGGTCCTGAGTTTGATCTCTGGTACCAAAAAAAAAAAGAATTTTTTTATGAATTCAAAAATACAGGAAAGAATTTTCTAGAAATAAGTATAAAATATTTAATTAACACATTAATTCATTACAGAATTTACTTTAACTTTTACTGAGTCTTTAACTACTATGTTGTATTCATTACTTTCCAGAAAGTATTATCTTTGAAAAAAAAGAAGAAATATCTACTTCTTTTCTCATTTTTGCTTAAAGGACCAAACAAAACCAAAGTTTTGTGTATTCTAATTCATTTCGTAATTCATTTGCATTCTCTTCCATGACTATAATCAAGGAAAAGTATGATGACTAAAACTTGTCACTGAAAAATATGTTCTGTGGAGCCATGAGCTATGACTGAAAAGTGTATGGATCTTAGAGTGAAATAGATATTGACTCAAATGATAAATGGGCACATACTAACTTAGAAAGCTATTGAAGCTTATAGAATTTTCTGAGTCTCTATTACTCCATATGAAAAAAGAAACATTTCTGTGAACATAAATTGAGAAAAGAACAAGCATATCCAGTATATTGTCTGACATAAATATTTACTTGTTAATAAGAGTTTTCTTTCCTAGAATTTGCTGGTGATGCATATTTGAAATGAATGATTGACATTACGCATAGAAGAATTCAGTTTCTATGATCATTTAAATAGAGAAGTTTCTATCATTTTCTACTTATCTTGTATTCTAAGTCTTCTCTAAAGAGTTATTGGCAATGGAAATTGACTACATTTGCTTATTTAAGATGAGTAATGCATCCATTTTCTTCTTTTACTGTCTCCACCACTACTTTTCCTCTATTTCTAGAGAACTACTTACCTTGAACACAAAGTTTCTAAAAGCATTTTTCATTTTTTATGCAGTGGTTACTCTCAATTTAAATACAAATTTCTCCGATTTAATGAATTAGAGGATGGTAGCAGCTGTCAAGAGCTGTTTAGAACTGTGTTTACTAAAGCCACTCCCTTACCAAGTGACCAGACTTGATCTCACCTGTCATCGAATCCAAGTAATAGCATATGGCTGCGGATATGATGCATTAGAAAGCACACACCTGTATAGTAATCCTGCCAGGGGACGTTTACCTTATATCTAATCTCAAAGAACGGTGACACAGCTCTCCACTGAAAAACATTTTAACTGGTATAGCCTGTTTAGAAATGTCAAGATAGTGAAACTAAAATGAAAAGTTCATTTTAGGCTAAAGAAAAGTGAAAAGACATGAGAACTAAATTATCATATATTAGATGCTGGACTTTTTTAATGCCATAAGGGCCATAAGAAACATTACTGGAAATGTTTCAATAGAGATGATACATGAGATAACAGCATAATTTTATTGTCAAAATTCTTGGGAGTGAAAATAATATAGCAGTTTGATAAGAGGATGTCCTTGTTCTTAGAAGAGATATGTTAAATAATCAAGAGGATAAGTGTCATGTCTCCCTCTTACTTTTCAGAGAAATATACATATATATATATGTATATATGTTTAGATACAGCAAAGTATTAAAATTAGTGAATTAAAGGAAAATATGGCTGTTTATAATTTTTGTCCTTGTCTCTTTCCCAAACAATTGGGTTTTCAAAATGAAACATTGGTGAATGAAATAAATATTATTTATGTATGAATACTTCTTTAGAAAAGGAAACTGACAAAAATCTGGCTGAGAATGACTTTGGTTTAAGTATCTATCTAGTTGTTCAACTGAATATGACAGTTGTCCTTTATTCTTCTGTCCTTACTGAGACACTCTGTCCTATCTCCTCTCCCTTCAAAATACCTGTTAAATTGCCACCTTCTCCATAACTACTTTATTCTCCAATCACCACTATGACAATCGCCTGGCCGTATAAGTAACTCATCTTCAAGCTTCCACGCCTGGGCTCCTATAACCTGTTCCCCAAATCATCATCATACTGATATTCTACTAAAACTTTAAACTAAAATGTTCCCTACTCCTGCTAAAAACTCTCCCATCATTTTTTACCCCACTTAGAAAGGTAAAATTCAAACTCTGAGCATTATGATTTCTACCTCACCTCCACCTTTTCTTTTAAGCTTTTTTCTCTTCATCTCTCTTTTGCTCCATTACTCTAAGCTCCTTCACTCACAAGGTGTGAAAGTTTCTCTGCCTGCCTGGAAGACTTTTCCATTCCCATTTCATATTGACGCCTTCTTGTCTTTCACTCAGTCAGTTCAGTGGAGCTGTGTCATTTAGGGACCCATGAAGAATACAAAATCTATGCTAATTATGAAAAACAAAACAAAACAACAATGTGATGGTCACCAGCATTTCATATTGATGGAAAAAGTCAAGCTACACGAGGTCTGGAACAAAGTCCACTGGTGGAATCTGAAACACAGAAGCTCCCTTCTGAGGGAGAAACCTCCAAGAGCACAGAAGGGAGAAATGTATCTTTTCCTTCTTCTTCTTCCAAGTCATTAACCAGAAAGAGCCTAGGCAAAGACAACAGCACAGGAACTTGGAACCTGCTCTGTGCTTTCAGTCAGCCTCTAGTGAGGGGGGAGAATGGGAAGAAGCAGACAGAAGGGCGAAGTGAGCGAGAACTTTCTGCACAGGTTGTTGTCATTGCATGTGAACGATGTAAATCCATCCAGAGGCATTTCTTCTCCATCAGTACGATTGTCTTTATGTTTAGGATGATTGTGTTGAAATGTCTGGTCATTGAAGAAAAATAATATATCATTCATTATCCCTTTTTTCAGATGAATGATTGAACTTATTATTTTAAATTTAGAGCTATTTTACTGAAAAGGTATCTGGAGGTTAAGGAAAATCATGTGTCATATTATTAAAAATGTAACTTCTCACTTTGCCACATGTTCCCTAAGTTGAAGGATATGCTATTGTATCTAACCCACATCTTTCAAGTTTTTAATTGTGATCACCATTAAAAATTGAGAATCACTTGATGGGCACCATGTTTAGTCATGTTACATTTATTCCGACACACTTTTTTTCTTGTAATTGATAAATATAAAACTCAGCAACTGAAGATGGTCATGTTAATCCTGTCCATCCCATAGCCTCGAAGCCCTGCTCCACCCCTGAGAATTGAAGGAATCAGTGAGCCAGCTCCTGGACCACTGGCTCCATATAGCAAGTGCCTGCCTGCTGGCTTCTTCTGCCCTGGCTCTATCCATCTGGACCTCCATCTCTCTGCAGTATCCCCTTAGCTTTTCAGGCAAGTTTTTTGGACATCATTTCAAATATCACACATGATAAAAACATGAGGCAGAAAACTTCATATATAGGAGCTATCCCAAGGGAAGTAACACTTCCACAAAATGTAAATAAATGAGTTTATATTTTGGTATCCTATGAGGTTATGCAGAGTAGTCACAGATTCTACTTAGGGTTCCAATCCCCTGAGGGCCATTGAGTAAAAATGCAGACATTAGAGGAGACGCCTTTAAAAGGGGACATTAATGTACATTTTAAAAGTAATGGATCAGATGTATAAATCATAGGAGGCACGTAGTACAAAATAGGAATGAAATATTTATACATTCCATTGAAGCTTAGCGTATGTTCCAGAGGGAGAAGCCCTAGAGAGATGGGTCTTCTCCTTTGTTCTGAATCTATTTTTCCAATTGCTCTGACACAGCTGTTGGCTTCACAATCATTCTGAAGTTGATTAGATCAGAAAGAGGAGGTTTGCCTGCCCAGCATGACCGATGACAAGGGTAATATCAGGCACAGAGTCTGTATACCTAGGTTGGTTTCAGTGTTGTGCGGACTTCCAAGTGATTCTCTACATTTTAGTGCTGCTGCATTTATATGTTGTCTGAGTCCCAAATAGGGCTGCACAGTGTGCAGTGCATACGCTTGCATAAAATCTGCCAATCGAGGTTGAAAATGGCTGTTGGATTTATGGAACAGGGATATAATCACATTCACAGGAATGCTCAGCTGAAAGCAGAATCGGATTCTTGTAACCTTTGTTTTGTTTGTTGTAATAAAACAAAACATTTGATCTTAAGGAAATGAATAGCTACCTATTGAGAAATGCTTTTGACTTGCTGCTAGAATGATGTGTAGTGTTTTTTGACACATGCGGTGTAGGTGAGCAGATTCTAGATTCTTTTTTGAAAGTCAAAGAGGTTTATAACAGGTTGATAACAACCAGGAAAATAATGTGAGATAGCCAAATGTGGTTGTGTATGCTTGTAATTTCAGTTCTTGCAAGGCTGAAGCAGGAGGATTGTGAGTCTGAGGCTGGCCAGGGCTTCATAGCAAGATCCTGTCTCAGAAAACCAAGATCACTATAATAATAATATTAATAATTTCAATTATTATTATGTGATAATATGCTAACTGCTTTCAACCATTATTTTACTTACTCATCACAAAATCCCAAGGAAGCAAGTAAGGATATCAGATTCCACTGAACAGATGTGAAGATGGAAGTTTACAGAAGCCTCTTTTTCCTCTTTGTCCCCACTCCCATGCCGCCCTCCAGCTTTGTCTGTGCTGAGACTGTTCTGATCCAAGGTCCACCAAAGCACAAAACCACAGACTTGGAAGACTTTTAAAGCATTAACCTTCTTTAAAATGAAATCTCCCAAGGGCTCTGTGGTCCTTGTGACCATGAACACAGCATGGCTGGTGGCCCCGTCAGGGGAGAACTTCGGGAGCTCTGCCCGCAGCGTCAACTCCTCTGCTCTTTCCTCTGGGTTCCTTGCCAGCTTGGCTCCTTGAAATCCTGATCTTGCCAAAGGTCCCAGGTCTCTCAGCTTGGAATCCAGAGCCAGTATTACTTTGTGTCATTAGGTGTAGTCAGCTGAATTATTGCCATACAGTTTCAGAGCTGGTAATGACTTTAAAGTTCATCTGGTCCAAACAACCACAGTTTCCAGATGAGGAAGCTGTGACCTGGGGGAATCAGAGGATTGTGATGAAGCCACACAAGTAGGGAGGGGAGGCTGGAGCAAGAAACAAAGGTTGCTCACTCCCAGATCTGATTTCTCTCCTCATCCACATTTCCAGGCACACTAGGAAACTTCTCTTGGGAATAGACAGTTCCTCCTGATACTGTATTCTACTATGTTGATTCTGGATTATAGAAAAAAATATTGAACAGCTGGTATATACTGTAAGATAAATTTTAAGTTTTGAGTCTTTACAGAAAAAATCTGGCTTTTCTTTTATTGTTTAAAACTTCATACTAGAAAAAAAGTACTACCAGATTTTTGAAAGAGAAATAAATGAAATCATCGTCTTAGAATATCTTACAATAAAGATAAGCGATAGGAAACCAAGACTCATTATAAGGTTTTACTTCTTTACTTCTTTACTTCTTTACTCTTTCAACTGCTATGGGTTTGTAGGCATTTTGGGCAATAATAATTAAATTAAATGTAGATGCACAATTCTTCTAAAACAATATAATTGCAACAAAAACTGAGGAGTGGGTACTTCAGGAGATATCATAACCTAGATATTGAATATTCAAATGGAGGTTTTTCCTTTACAAGTGTAGTTCCTAACCCTTAATGCATTCTGAGAATTTGACATTGGATTTCTTTATAGATCTAAAAAACTCAATTTAGAAAGAAAAGAAAATGACCTTACAAAACACACTTTTTTGTTTTCCTGAGGATGCTCAGATAGACTGTACCTTACACACATTTTGTAGAACAAGAAAAGAAAGGTGTCCTGGCCAAGTATGATAGTATATGTGAGCCCTTTGCATATGCCATGGAGAATAATCTGACAATTATGTAAATATATGATTGTAGGTGGCTGCTTTACTATTTTCATTTGTGAAAAACTGCCTGCTAGAAGTATTTCCTACATTCCCTTCTTTCCCTTCCCCTACCCTTTCCTTTCCAGAAGGGAATGGAATTAATATGAGAAAGTGATAAAATGGAAACAAAGTCTTTGTAGATAGGGAAGGATGGAGGGGTTGAGTGGGGGCAGGGGAATGGAGAAAAAATAAGAACCAAGAGAGATTATGTAAAGGTGCAAATTTCCAGTGATGAATGTCATTGTATTGTATCCCTAAAATGTACCAATAAAATTAATTTTAAAAAAAAGAATTAGCAGTGAGGCATGAGTTAAAAATTAACTATTTTGGTATTGATATTTTAAGAAATTGTATCTCATCCATTTGGACATGTTCAGAGAGAGTTGTGATGTAGCTCAAGTAGAATGCTTCTTAGCATACAAAAGGCTCTGAATTCACTAGAATTCAGAACACTAGAAAAAATCACAATCCATTTGTATATGTTAATACCAGTTAATATTTATTAAAAATTTCTTTTCATAGAAAAAAAAGTATTTCCTACATAGGGAAAGATTGTTTTGGAAAGTGAAATGCCGAAAGCACTTTTAAAATCTAGTGGTGTTTCTTGGTGTGAAAATAGGTAAAGTGGGGTTTGGGAAAAGCGACAAATATCTTTAGAGGACTGAATTCTAATGAAGAAGCCAGAATAAAAAAATATCATGCACATTAATTTCAGATTTCTGATGATGTTCCTCTCTAGAGATGAAGTTTGGAGAACTGAATGGCATGAGAGAGTGTGGAACATTTCCTCCAATTTGTAATATTGGATCAGGCCTATTTTAAACTGTGCTAATTTATTCTTCATTGAACCATGGAGATTAATTAATCCTTTATTTTGCTGGATTAATGAGTAATCAATATGCCAAAGGGAGAAAAAGGGGATGATTTCTGCTCAAGGAACAAAGCACTCAGGTAGCCAAGCCATTTTATCTTTCATGTTTACAAAGCACACCACCAACCAGACAAAATGTGTGGCATTCAGGGAGTCTTAGCTCTTTTTAGTTTTTGATTTTTTTTTTAAACTAAGATAGCCTTGAGTTCGTATGCTTCAGATGTATATAGATGACTGGGACAATTCACCAAAATATCCAGTGTTAATGTGGGTGTGTTTTGGTGGACCCTCCTATTCCCACAAAATTTAAGTCAATTTCTATACTTCTTTGACACCTACATAGGAAAAGGTCACTCATTCTGAGTGACCTTCCCTAAGAACCAAATCTAAGGTTGACCACCAAACTAGTTCCACTTAGGTAACTTATCTTACTTATTTTCTTCATAGTATTTACCACTATCTGAAATTATATAATTTATTTATTTATATTTTTCTTCCCCATCCCACACCTACTCCCTGACCCAAAAATAAGAGTTGGGATTTTTGTCAATTTTGTTTGTCACCATTTTAATTGATGCTAGTAGCAAGCTTCCACATAAAAGGCAAGCAATGCATATTTGTTCAACAAATGAATTAGTTTTCAATGGAAAGGAGTTGACCTGAAGCTTCTTTTCTGACACAAATAGAGGGAATGAGTAGGTTGGTGGAGAGACTTTGGAGCTCTTAGTGGCCTAAACCTTAATGAGATCTACTAAGAATGTCTCATGATATTAGTGACCAAATCATAGTCTCTGCATTTCCCTGCATCAAGAGGTGTCCTATTCAGAGTTCCACAGAGACCCAGTTTCATTTTTGCCTGTCTAGTCTAAGTGTATTTGCATTTGGTCAAGGGAGGAATTGCATATTATTCACATGACTGGGATGGGTGGAGGGCATGTTTGGCAGTAATGCTCTTCTGAACTATAAGAATCAACTTGATACTACTCCTTATTCCTTAGCACAATATTAATTCCCATTTGGAAGACTAATAGCAATACCAGGACATAATCTATGGAACAGTGCATTTTTAGTTTAATAGAAACTCTATACACAGATGCCCTGGTACATATTCTTATATATTCTTCCAAAATTAAGATATATAATCCATTGGCATCAGAACTGGCAAGCAATCCTATACATCAAACATGTGTTTTATGTATAATCACAATATTCATCTCTTCAAATAAAATTGAGAACGCTGTCTTTGTTTGCCTTTATTCAGAGCATTCCACTTTAGAATTTGAGGTTAAAGTCCATCTTTTAAGGTTTGTTTTTAATTATTGGATATTTTTTATTTAGGAGTCACTATATGTAGAGTCCTATGGTGATGGACAACAGAGCCTATCCCTGATTAACACCAATAAAAGGAATTTATTGAATATATGGATTGGAAAATCAAACCTGAAAGAAAGGGTAAATATGAGAGAGACAGAAACAAGAATGAAGACGACCTTCTTCAGGGCATCACATGGTAATGAAGAAGCATCAATTACCTCCTCTTTGAGGTCACTCAAAACATACATTTTCAGGAATTGAATCTGATTAGTTTAGTTGCATTAGAGTCAGATATCCAACTCTTTAAGTAGGAGACCATCTTTGATAAAAATTCAGATATACAGAGGGACTATTCCCTAGGAGAAAATTAGTGTGCTATTAACAAACAAAAGAATAAAATGGATGCTGGACAGGCAAAAACATAGATATTCAGTGTAGTAACTGAGTTAATCCCATCACTTTTGTATTTTATTTTGAGAAGCCCAGGAACTAGTGATATTAATCACATCACCTTGAGAAGTGATAAGAGAATAAATTTAGATTAAATCTTAGTGATGATTAAAGTACAATGTGGCCCTTTAAAAAAAAAAAGAAGTATTAATAGATGGTGACAAGGTAGGGAAGTAGAAGGAAATTAATATTTGAGAGACCCAAGTACTATGTTAATTGCCTTACAGGAGTTTCTCACTTAATATTCATAATGATTACAGAAGGAAGACATTCTTAAACTCATCAAACTTCTAGGAAAACTGAGGATCAGAGAACTAAACAAGTTATTTCAATCTTCCATACTTAATGACATACAAATATGATGATGGTGTACAAGTGTTACATTACTGTCAATACAGTTTCAAAGGAAAACACAAGCAATTGTTATTCTGCCTTGTTGATGTGATGTTGCAGTTGTCACAAATAATTACTACATGACTCCTTTCTGTTGGTCCATCATGTTATCTTTTTTTTTTTTTGGTACCGGGGATCAAACTCAGGTCTTTGCGCTTGTGTAGCAGGCGGCAAAACCACTGAGCTAAATCCCTGGCCCTCCATCGTGTTATTTTGAGACTAATAAAACACAAGTTCTCTTTTTCTGCCGGTATTTTAAGGGTTATAAATATTGTCTCTGGATTGTGTGTGGGTTTTTTTTTTTTTTTTGATGATCTCTGTTGTCAATTTTTATTTGAAACTGGCCATATTGTTTGTAACCCGTTTTTTCCTAGGCAGATTTCCTAAAAGCAGATTTTTTGATAGGGATTCAGGTGAATGTGACTTATCACAGAGCATTTTTCAGGAGACAAAAGAACAAAATGTTTCAAAGAAACTAAGGGAAAGGGAAATAGTCAAAGAAGAATATACTCCCACTAAAAACAAGGAGCTTTGTCCAGATCCACTGGCGACTCTGGAGCATAGTTCCTACTATAAGATATTTCTCTCTCTAAAGAGAGAGTAGGGAGTAGGAAGGGGAGTAGGGAAGCTATCACGTAAGAGTCATTACCAGAGGTGAGGCAACAATGAGCCCTTAGCAGATGACATTCATAGGACCTGGAAAATGAATATACCTGCTCAATGAAATGAACATGTGCCAGTCACAAAACACATCAACTTTCATTTAACACTCAGGAGTTGAGTCACTGCCAATGCTAAAGTCAGAGAATAGGTCTTGATTCCTTTTTCCTCCCTTCTAGCAAAACAAGTTTCAGTTCCTTGGGTAATGATCTTACTAATAGGAAGATACACCTCACAGCTGAGCCTGCTAATTCCTGGCAGGAGTACATGTATCCTTGAGTGTGTAAGATAAGGCTTAGTGATCGCCTGGATTTAGACCTTCTTCCATAACTGTAATGATACAGTTGTCTTGCTCTAGCAGACAGTGGAGTAATATAACTGCCTTGTAGCCATGATTCATGACTGTACTTGGTGCATCTCTAGTCTAATGATGAAAATATTGTAAGAGGAAATAGTACAGTTTTGGTTTGTTTCCTTAGTTTGCAAATCTAGCCTAAGTGTTCAAATCTTATTTTTATGGTTTAGGCAGATAGCTTGTGTTTATGTCCCTGTTCCCCTTCTTTTATCTGCTTTTTTTTAACTGAGTTTCAAAAATTGATAATCTTTTGTGATTTCACAAACCTCAGGCTATTTAACATAATTTGAGTGTGCTAACACTGAGAGATTTTTAAGGATGGGGACTTTTAATAAGGCATAAATATCTCCTTTCTTTTACCAAACATCTAAATGATTGCATTATTTTATTTTTTATCTAAATATTTCAGTGTTCCTTCTCTTCTCACTTCTTACCTGGATTTTTAACTTAGCTCACACACTCACCCCTTCCTCCCTGGAATATTATAATAAATTGCTATGTGTATGTCAAAAGCATAGTGGTGATTTATTGACAAATCTCAGAATACTGTACAAGTCTCTTTAATATAAGTAAAAAACAGCCAAAATATCAATTGCATGGGGTTGATTTTACAAAGTTGGAGATTCAGAAACATTCATCCTACCACAGAGATAAATGTTCCTTGTCTTCTCAGAGGGACACTGCCACCAATTATATGATCTGATGGATGAATGAGCCCATCACCTTCTCAAGAATTTATTCTTTTCTTTGTCATTTGGTGTTCATACTCCTTGCCTTCTCCCAAATGGCTTAGAGGTCTGCTGTGTGCCTACTCACTTAATAAGTGCAAGTAATAGATCAATTCCGATATAAGTACTCTGAGTGCTTATGATGACAGTTAATTGCAGATTAGTATTTCAGGGGCCTGGGTCCCTATTGCATTCTGTTTTAGGCATTTCCACTCCATTTCTGCGTCTCTTAAATGGCCTCTCTCCCTGAAGGATCTGCTCCATTCTCCCACATTCCTCACACCGCTACTAGATTCTTGTTTATTAAACCTAACTACCTTATTGTATCTTTTTAAAAATCAAATTATATCATTTTCTTACTTCTTCTTTAGTAGTTCTCCATGATGTGATGGACAATGAATTATAGGGAACTTGATTGAGTGTGTATATGTATGTGCATGTAAGTGTTTATTGTTCCTCAGTAGCCAAAAGTGATTGGTTTCAGGAACATTCTCACACACCAAAATCTATATGCTCTAGTTCCTTATATAAAATGTCATGATATTTGCATATAACCTGCTGAGATCCTTCTGTATGCATAAAATCATCTCTAGATTATTTATAATACCTAATAAAATATCAATGCAATGTAAATGGTTATCATATTATTTAGAGAATCATGAGAAGAAAATTGTTGACATATGTTCAACATGGATATAGTTTTTTGTTGGTTTTCGGTACTGGGGATCGAACTCAGGACCTTGTGCTTGTGAGGCAGGCAGCTAAATTTACTGAGCTAAATCCATGGCCCCCATGGATGTAGTTTTTTTAAAAAATATTTTGATGTATAATTATTTGAATCATTAGATATGAAACTTGTAACACTGAAGGCCAAGTGTATATCCATTCTAACTTTGTGCTAATTTGTACATTATGCCTTGCATAGGAAACTCCAGGTTTATGAACACACTTCCTCAAACTGCTGCACCTTAACATATGGACATTTTTCACTGGTTCAGCCCCTTGTTTACCAGAGCCACCCTCAATCATCTTTAGGTTTCATGATTGGATGCAAATATCTCCTTCCCAGTGAAGCTTTCAGTGAATTCCCAGGCAGTTATTCACTTTTTCTTATATTCCTTTACAATCTTTTACATACGTATATTTTAATAATTTTCATTCTCTACATGTTTATTTCTCCTCTGAACCCAAAAGAGCACCCATATATCTTCACAGACCCAGTCTCCCCTAAGATCAACAGGTTGTTCTTCTCACAGGCTTTTGAGAGCCAAATGCCTTGTAGAAACCAGTGGAAACATAGATTCCCTAACTCAGTGAAACTTAAGGACACATACTCTTGGTAGGATTGCTGAGATAGGTGTTCTGGTACAAGTGCTTTGCTGAGGGAATTACCTCGGGAGAAACCTCCAAGCTAGTGAAGAAAGTCAACTGTAACCCAGAAGGGGTTAACACAGAGGTGTGATCTGAAGTCCAGCTTCGGTCTTCCTATGGGAAGCTCTGGAGAATAAATGTTGACTATAAATGAGCTGTAATTTTATAACTTTTGTCTCTGAGCTATACTCAGCATGGTGGGGGTGGGGTTAGTTGCAAGCTCCCAGGCAATTCTGGATGAGGTGGCTCCTGTGGGCCAGAAAAGATGGGGACATGGACTTAGAAAATAGATCTGGCAAAGGAAGAAAGAGCATGTACACTACACACTCATTTGTGTGTGTGTGTGTGTGTGTGTGTGTGTTTGTACTGGGGGTTGAGCCTAGGGCCTTTGCACTGAGGCATATTCTCTAGCCCATTTACTTTTTTTGGGGTACCAGGGATCGAACTCAGGACCTTGTACTTGCGAGGCAGGTGGTGGAAGCACTAAACTAAATCCTCGGCCCATTATTTATTTATTTACTTACTTACTTACTTACTTATTTATTTATTTTGGTACCAGAGATCAAACTCGAGTCCTTGTGCTTGCAAGGCAGACAGTGGAACCACTGAGCTAAATCCCCGGCCCCCCAATTTACTTTTTATTGTGATACAGGGTCTCATTCATTGCCCAGGTTGAACATGTGATCATCCTGCCTCAGCCCCCTCCTGGAGTGCAGGGGTTACAGGCTTGCACCACTAAATATTTCTTATATGTAAAGGAAGGTGAGCACTCTCTTCCCGCGGAGCACCATGCTCAGGCCTTGCATGTACAGGGTTGTGCTCTGTAGGGGTCTGTCCTAGAGTGTGTTTAACCAAATTTCAGCCAGTGTGACATTATAAAACCAGTGCAATCTGTGAGCCTGGGGAATCAATGGCTAGTCATTTTCTGAATTCATGAAGCACTGATTACAAGATAAATCATTATTTTATGTTCTACTAGGAAAGAAAATGAACACTTCCTATGGAACTATAACTTGGTGCTTTCATGTTTCTCAATGTAATAAATCGGCTTGCAGATGTATTGAAATGTAGGGGAAAAAAGTGTGAATGATACTGGAAACTCATAAATATTGAGGGGTTAAATAGGGTGATTTAAATGGGGTTATCTAAATTGGGTTATTTAAAATGACTATTACCTTAAAATAATATAGTACAATACTTACAAGTACTATAAGAATTATATGTACTTCTAAGTCCGTCACAGAGACTCGACACAATATGCATACATTTTCTGAAAGTTATAATATTTGATCGAGGATAACTATAGGGAGTTTTATACACAATCATTATGTGTTATATCTGAGAAGAGATTGCTGGTTACATTTATCATTAGTTTATCGATAACTATTTTGATTTGTTGGAATGGTATATATATATATAATATCAGAGATAGTTTTTTGTTCACTTTTTCACATATGTTATAATTCTTCAGTCTAAAGCATAAAGACAGGGACTATTGACAGATTCAAAGGTGTTTAAGTAAATGGACCAATCACATATGATATCTTATTCCACACTAATGTAATACCCAACCATTTCTTCCCTGCCACTTGTCACACTGCAAGAGGTAAAAAGCAAAGGACAACACCACTGATTTGATAAAAACAAGATTTGGGGTCAGTATAATGACTCACTCTATTACAGACTGGTGTCTTCCTAATTCTCCAATATTACTGTGACTATTATAATAGGAATTGTATTCATGTGAACATTGTAAATATTAACAATGAAACATTTTTAATGAACATTCTCTGAGCAATGGCCAAATGAAATGAAGCAGCCATACTCGCTATGCTTTAGTTCAGCTCGTTAATTGAAATATGAGATTTCTTTATTTATTTTATGTTAAAAAGTGCTTATTGCCTTAGCCAGCTAGTTGCTATTACAAAAATTAAAAACTATATAAATTATACAAAGCTGTCCACAGAGGCTAGCATAGAAATTACTGCCCCTGCTGGAGACAAAATGATGTCTTTGGTTGAATTGCCAGATACGAAATAGCAGCATGAGATAAATTATTTTCTGGACTATCATTAAAGGATTAAAGGTGGGTCTCAAATCTCTGTTGACCAGATTCATTTTCTCCTCTATGGTTGGTATATGTTTGCTTGGTTCTGAGTTGTTTATAACAGGGGAAATTGCTGCATTGTTAAATACAACTAAGAGTTGCAAAGAAACTGAATTTCCTTTATTGCTTTGTTTGTTGGTTTGGTTTAATGTACCATAGCCAGAGTCATCTTTGACATATTTTTTCAAGTTATCAAATTTTCAATTAGTTGCTGCCTAAAGTATTCAAAAACAACTTAAAAGTAAATTTGAAGACAGGATTCAAGTTTGTTGACAATCTCTAAAATTTTAAAAACTGAACATGTAAGTCTTCAGAATTGTTTCCCTCTACTGTGATGGTGAGAGGATTGGTAACCAAGAAAAAGTTTTTATCACATAGTTTTGCCCTAGATATAAGCTCCAATTTTTCTCCTGTCTAAGAAACAATATCTCAAAAAAAAAAAAAAGCCAAAGGAATAACCTTTTAAGAGAATGTGAGATTCTCTCTCTGCTGGACCATTCTACTTGGCCCCTGATGGAATTGTATCATAGAAAAATTGAATAGCTTCAGATGTTATGAAACTGGGTTGTCTCCCACCACTCGGATTGATCAACAACTACACCCAAGTCAGTGGGAGTGGGAAAAGTTATGGAAATAACTGAACACTAGGTATGTTTCATTGGCATTTGATTCAACAGTAATTCGAAACAGTCTCTTCTTTAATTATTCTTTAGTTTTAATACAGAAGAAATTTGTTTATTTTTCCAAGCCAAGAATAAGTCCAATGAAATGAACACCATTATAGTTTTTACTTTTCATGTGTTTTGTTTTCTAGTTTTAAAAGTAATAGGAAAACACAGGTAATTTATAGGAGAAAACAAAAATCACTTTTGCTTCTGTTACCTTGTTAATCATTAATTCTTTATTGCATATTATGCGTTAAGGATTATTCTAGGAACTGAGGTTATACCAGTAAATGCAGTAGACAGTCATACCCTCATTGAGCTGACAGTCTTATAGGAAGAGATAATGGAAAATTTGTCTAGCATGTTAGGTGATAACAGCTATGGAGAAAAATAAAATGAGGTCTTTACATAGCACACCAGTTTGGAGGGTACATTCATATTTTGTTTTAGAGAATCTCATCACCGCGGGAAAGCGAATTGCAAACTTTTGGAGAGAAAGGATGGGGCATATGGGAGGTATGGCTGGATTACTCCGAAAGGCTACATTTTACATGAAGAATTTGAATATGGCTCTATGTAAAGGACTGTTCTCCACAGAAGAAAGAGCTTATGCAAAGGGAAGAAGGTTTAGCAAGTCCGAGGACCAGTTAGTGGCCACTGTAATTTGACAAGAGTCAGTACAAGGATAGCAGCAAGAGACAAAGAGTTAAAAGTGATAGAGAAACTTGCCACATGAGTGTGATCTACAACCACTGAGGATTGTTTAGACAGAGAAATCTCAGTTACTCTTGACAAAGTCATGCTCATTAGCAGGACAGAGAACAGAGACTATTAGGCCTTGGATGGATAAGTATGGAAGCCAAAAGCCAATGAGTAGGCTAAGGTGCAGTCTAGGTGAGCAATGACGGTGGGCCAGACTACGGTGGCAGGGGTGGAAGATTGTGTTTAATTATGGATATATCCTGAAGAGTGGTCCAAGTATCTTTTCATATAATAGGTAATGTAGTAAGAAGAATCAAAACAACTTCAAATCTTTTTGAACTATTACCTTAAAAGAGAATATCTGTCTAGTGCATTGCAAAGTTGTGAGTGTGCTTAGATGTATAAACTACTTTGAAGTTATAATCCTATACTGCCTGCCAGTGTACACATTTTCTACTTAACATAGCACATATGATGACATAAGTATATTCTACATCCTTATATATTAAGAATATAATAAAACAAAAGTTTATATAGAATTCTAAGAATCAGACATATTACCTCCTACTCAGAATGGAGAACTGGTAGAAATTTGGGGTCAGCGATTTGGTGTCAGAAGTCTTGCAGAGAAGGAATCTGTTTGGTTTTGCAGTGATTTTTCACCTTGACATTTCAGAACTCCTAAATTTGGCAGTTTTGCCAGTTTATGAGCTGAGTTTGATGAGAAATCCCAGAGTCTAGTGACCAGAACTTTGCTCTTTCCAGGCATCAGTCCCCTCATTCTTAGTGGATCCCTCTCCTACAACTGACAGGGTTTCCCTCCGCTAACTCAGGCCCGCCTGGCCCTTCTTTGTAGTCTCTGGTATGTCAAGGTCTCCCCGGCAATACTGGCAGGATCCCAGTATGCACCTAGACAGTAGACATCACTAAGTTCTTCCGAAATTTGTCTTTTTTGTATCTCATCTAAGTTGCAGCCTCACCACCCTGGCACCCTGAACTGATTGTCTTCTTCTCACTCTTGTACAATTCTTTTATAATTTTCTGACAACAATTATATTCATACATTGATGTCACCATTTTGCCTAGAAGTGTGAAACGTAAGTGTGTATGTGTGCATGTGTGTGCATGGCTCAAATATGAAATTAAATGGAAATTCGAAGGCATATTAAATGTACTAATTAAATTCCTGTTAAATAGTATGTTACCTTATTTCTTAATAGTTTTGAGATATATTTTTGTGACTATTTAGGGCATTCAAACAGATTTTAATCAGAACTGTAATACATTTTATTAGAGAGTTTTACAAGGTGTATAACACCTCTCAATTGCTAAATTGGGAGTTGTTTTATTTCTTACTAGAAAGTTAGATGCTATTCAACTATCAACAAGTATAGCTTATTGTGATAAATGAAGGTTGTGCCTGAAGGAATTAGGATGTGGATGAAAAGAAAAGATGAAAGAAAGAAAAATATTGACTTACTTGGCCTTGCTGTGGGAATCACTGATTACCATAGAGAAAGATACCTGCATAGAATTAGATCCCATTAGGCTTTTGTTGTGGACTAGGTTAAGTAAGATGATCATCTCAATTTCCCATTGCTAAAACATCCAGGCAGTTCATTCCAAACATATTGTGGAATGCCTGTAATTTATCAGGCACCTTTGTATGCTCAGAGGAACCAACAATGATCAAAAAAGACTTGCCTCATGAAATTTATTAATCACTTAGGAGAAGGAGAATAAATAAGTACAGCATGTTACATAATGGGAACAAACCTATTTTAGGTGCCTTATAAACAGAGATCAATTAAGTTGGGTTGTTAACTGAGAAAGGTTGTTGCATGCAGAAAGACTCCAAGGTGAGAGTTTGCTGGCCTAGTGGAGAAGGAGCAGCAAGGAGGCCACCATATGACCCTGAAGGCAGGTATCAAGTATCAACCCTGAGGTGACTTACTATGGCTAAGGGATTGGCTTGTCATCATCTGCTAAGGGGTATTTGCCTCTTGCTTCAGAAAGCCATTTCAGAATACAGGAAGAAAGGATGGATGCCTCGAGACTCATGTGAAGATATCATATCTGTATCTTTATATCTAGCTATAAATGATGTAAGTTGTTGTTTCACTATGTCATCAGGAGAAAGTATTACCCAGAAGTATAAAGATTTAATCCAGATAAAATGAGAGAAAGAAAAAAAAATATATGATATATTTTTACATGGGAACACCAAAAACAAATATTAAATATTAATAACAATTACTTCTGGGTGACAGGATCAGATAGAATTACATGTTTGAACTTTGTGTTTGCTTTTATTCATTTATATATCAACATTTTATAGTGGAAAAGAAGAGCTTTTACAGACAGGTAAAAGTTAGTGAAAGTTACCAATTTTACACAAATCAAAGAAAGTTGATCCAGGTACCCAACAGGCTTTATCTAATTCAACACTGAGAACCCTGGAGTTCTATTCCATGAGCTTGAGACCCTCTAGGACCCTCAGTTCATCTGTGTTTTACTTGGGCTCCCCTGTCAGTCTCTAACCTCATTTTGAACTCATCATAGGTGTTCGGGGCATAAACACCACTGCTGAGAAATCTGTGCAGTCCACCTGCTCACTGCACTCTCGATCTCGCGGAGCAGAAGGGCCCCTCTGCAGTGAGTGTGACACTGCCAACTCTGGGGGCATCTTCCTCTGCAGCCTCCTGCCCACAACGTCATAGGTGTAGCACAGAGTCCTCCGGTCCTCATAAGGCCTTCCTCAGAGCTGAGTGCCCTACCTAATGGCTATCTATGCAAAGCGAGGATGGAGTGACATACAGGCTCTACTGGATAAATATTTTTCTACTTCAAGGGCCAAAGCAGCATAAAACTTGAGCATGCAGATGACACTGTCTAGATAGCTGCATGGTACAAATTAGAATTCAAGTCAGCTTGAGACATACAGAGACTGGAGGCCTCTAGATTAAGTCATGATAGCCCTCAGAGACTCAAAAGAGGCAGAATTTGGACTTTACCACTGTTTATAAGCCTGGAAATGATTCTGGAATTGTTGATAATTTATGATATTTAGAGCTAACATATTTAAAAATTTGAAACACACAACAAGGCACAGTCTTTCCTTTTCCCCATTTCCTGGAATAAACGTAGCATATAATCTGACAGCCTGCATATCTTGGAGTTCTCTTGCTGTCTTGCTTATCTGCTGTATGATAGGAAAGATGAAGTGGGGAAGGAGCAGCTATGCTATGTGTATTTATGTGCACAGTCAGCTTGTGAATCATTGTAGTCATGTGCTGAGTGGTCCAGCTTTTGGTTTTTTCTGAATAAGAGACTGGGAAAAGGGCTCTGAAGTAGGAGTGGAGGAATGGAGAAAGAAGAAGGAAAAAGATTCAAAGTTGCTATGTGTTATCAAAGTCAATGCAAAAAAGTTTATAACAAAATATAAAATAAGACAAAAAGTTGGGGGTGCATCAGTAGGATTTAGTGTTGCTGAGATCACCTGTGAAGTACAGAGGACTTGCAGAACTGTACCCCTGAAGGCAGGAAATCCATCTACCCAGTCCTCCAGTCCTCCACAATTTGTTGTCACCTTGACACAATGGGGCTGCCATTCAGGCCACACTCCACAGCTATTGAGCACCTCTGGAGGACACCTCTGAGAGAATGTCCTGGGAAAGAATAGCATGTATGTAACATGTGCTTGAGGTAAGATAATCTGTACAAAGTGAGAACTCTTCCCTAGAGGCTAGGTACCTGGAGCAGATGTGAAATGGGCTATCAAAGTTCTTACTGATTTGCATCTCTTAAAATCAGTATTTTAGAGGGCAGAGCTTGAGACAAATTAAATATGTAGTCTGTATTTCAATTTATTAATTGACTATCTGTTATATTCTATATGCTGCAAAACATACATGGTTAGGATCCCTTATAAGATTCCTATTTGATATAGGAGATAAGCTCATTTCAAATAAACCTATCACCTACTTTAATGGAAATTAGCACAAGATGCCAAGAAAGGTGTCATAGAAAAGCTATTCTTATTCCAAACTGAGGAAGATTCTCAGAGGAGGTAAGAGTTGGGATACACAGATACACAAGTGCATATATATGTGCATTTCACTCAGAAGCGTAATGGCTTCCTGTTTCATGTGAATTATTTATCCTTACTCTCAACGTTCAAATCCAGAAACATTTAAGGTTCACAGAATACAACCAATCTACACAAATGACTGGCTTTACTGAAAGTCTATTTTCCTCCCATTTCATATTCATGTTTCAGATACTTTTATTATTTCTGATTTTCTTTTAGTTATTTATGTTCATTACAAAAATAAAAAGTGCCCATAAAGCTTATTCCTAGATTAGAATTTTTATGTTGCAGAAGAAAACCTTTGCACCTGCTCCAGAAACTCGTACACGTCTGGAGTGGAGCATGCCAGCTGTTCCTGTCTCCACTGCATGCCAGGCAGTCCAGCGCTGAGAGGGAGGCCTCACATCCCTGGCAGATGAAACTGGTGGGGAAATTTCAAGTCGACAGAATGTAATTACCCAAATTGAAATTAGGCCAGGGGCATATCTGGACACCCTTCCCATCTGCTGGGGAAAAGGATCACCAGATATTTGCTGAGGGCAAATGGTAAGCATCTTAGCGTCAGGAGTCATTTAAAAGGCAGACACTTCAAAGAATACTAAAGGAAAACTGGACCTGGTATAAAAAAATCATATCCCTTTACTGGAAAATAAATAACATTAAGGCCTTGAGAAGCTCAGACCTTTCCTGTTCTGGGGGAAAAATGTTTATGGATAGCAAAGTTAAATATTTCTACATCAGCTACTCTCAGTAAGGGCATGACATAATGAACAATTGGTTGTACTGGAACTGACAAAAAGACATTTCCCAAACCAAACATATTGAATCCAATACATTTATCCCTGGTCATAATGGATAGATCCTTCCATTATAAGCTTATGGAGCAACACCAGGCAATTTTTCTAGGGCCCCTGACATAAGTATTATTTCTTTTGGAAGACAATAAAGTAATTTTTAGAGTTTGTGGCCAAAAAAAATAAAATAAGCTGAAGTTAGTACACTAAGAGCTACCTCATGACAATCATGTATGAAACCCATAGAATCTGCAGGTCTATCTTGATACGAGGTTCCTCAGCCTGTTTCACCTGCCCTGGTAACATTTATATCTTTTTCCCTGGAGAATGACTTTTGGTGAGGGAATAGAAAAATGTCTTAGTCTCTATACCATTATCAGCTCACTCACTGGCATAATTTCTCCACACTTTAGTTAGAGAGAGATGAAAAAACTATCTCACGCTAGACCATGGTTTGGGGGAATCCATACGGAGCAGACTGACTTCCCTATGTTTCTTTTAACAATTTCCTTCCTTTTTGTGCTGAGAACTCAGTGTTTCCATCCTGTGATAGGATAGATACCTCCATTTGCAACTGTTGCCTTTAGGAGGTGTGATGTCTCTGTCTTCATACACAGTGCTCTCCAAGGATACTAGCAGGGAGTCTTCTCTGTATCCTTCCAGTAACCGGTTGTTTGATGGCATGCAGCTAATCCTGAAAAGTTCCCTCCTTGGCTCTTTCTTACTGGGTTCAGAGAAGAAGGAAAAGACCTGAGCTAGTAAGAAATCTTACTTAGCATTAAAAGAAAAAAAAAATCCTTTCTTGGGGATTGGCTCACTTTGAACTCTGCTTGCAAAGAGGCAGTGTGCTGGGAAATCTGAGAGAATGGCCAGGAATGTAGCGGGTGAGAAGAGGTTAACTGTGAAATAAATATAAGGCAGCTGTCCCCTGGGAGAGTTAGGAAGCCACAGCAGGCCACCTGCAGGCTGAGTCTCTGACTGTCCCCAACCCTAGTGTCACCATCTACTGTACTTCTCTCTGTGGCAGTGAAGAGCAGAAGTTCTGGAGTCTCAAGACTGCCCAGTGGTTTCTCCATCACACCATGCAAGACCTTCCCAGAAAACCTCCCAAGATAAGCTCAGTCTAAGTAATAGACTACCCTAGCCACAAGCAGATCCTGGGAGCTCCTAAGCAGTGTCAGCATTTCACTACACTTGCTGAACTCTAGCCAGGGCTTTGCCAATTCCTTACCAATCAGTTTGAACAGATTTCTTACCCTCTTTTTTTTTGTTCGTTTTTGTTTCCTGACAATTTATGAGTACCCAAATTTATCTCTTACAGAAGAAGAAAACAGGAAACATATTAGTTAATGTTAATTCTGAACTCTACAAATGTTTAAAAATTGACATTTTTGTTTGCAGGGCTAGCTTGCACCAATTACCGCTTAGTTTTACTAGCCCTATTATAACAAGCAAGCTTTCACATATTTTATGTGAAAACTGGTTTTCTGAAAGGATGATCCTTGTAGGAGCAAGGAATGAAATAAGCACTAAGTTTTGCTTCCTACTAAATAATTCTTCTCAAGGTGGGTAAACTTTTGGTAGTTTAATTGCTAAAGAAAAAGGTTCTACACTACAAGGACAAATCTCCAAGTGACAATTATTTGTCTGTGTTCATAGCATTTACGACTCTCAGTAAACAATCAGTATATTTATATTCCACACATTACTTTAGTCATAAACTTCCTTAAAGAAAGATGAATAATTATGTTTCCTGACTGCATAATGAGCATAAACATTCAGAATACAGAAAGCCCCTGGTGGGAGGGAGGGGGCATGGAGATCAGCAGGGATTGAACTATTTTCAAGGCACCAACAAAGTTTCAGGCTGACCCTATGGCCATGATCACTGTAGTGCTCCTCATGAGAATGCCATCTCTAAAAGGCAAATCATACCGTGTGGGATTTTGTCTTTTTATGTCAGGTTCTCCCAGTACATAGCTTCTGGGGATTGCAGAATCTCAACTAGATCCTGAGTGAGGTGTGTTAGCCTCATGCCACCTGCATGAACCTCACCATGGCCCCTGGGTGGGTCAGTGTATACCTGAGGGAAATAAAATGCAGTCTCTTCTTGGTTGAATAGCAAGTGCCTCATAGTAATGTGAAAGGTGAGAGCTGTCGAGTGACCTAGGATGACAAAGACAACCTACATTTTACATGTGAGCTATCTGGGTAACCAGGTGGAGAATTGATCTTTCCAGGGTCAGTTATTCAAACTCAAGAAGCCTGTCTTGTCCTGACTTCCGGGTTGATACTTTTAAATACCTTCCTAGGGGTCAGCAAGGTAGTACAGTTTACAGGGTAAGAAGGAATAGACAAATAAAAGTGAGTAAGTTGGGAAAACAGGAAAAGAAAATTTGAAGGTATGAAAATTTTCCTGTGGGGTGCATTTCTCTTTGTATTACAATCAGAAAACAAATCAGTGCAACATTTTTCTCCACTAGAAATGTGTAAATGGAAATGAAGGAAAAAAATCAGAAAATTGTGTGTTTTTTAGATCAGTACTTTTCAGAGTATCAGTGTAGAAAGACTGGTTTTTTGTTTTGTTCTAAGTGACCTCAGCTGATACTTTATAAAATGTAAAAACAAATTATTAGAAAAAATGAAATGCAAAAAGCAGACTAATGAAATACAAGCTAAAAGAGTGTTCTATTCAGACAAGAAACATACAGTTAGAAGAAAGTTTCTGAGTACTTGTTATGGATCGATCGTGCCCTGGCTGGCTATGGACACACACCAGTTCGCTGATCAGCACTTGTCTGTAGACCACTCCTCAGGGACAATATTGCCTTTGACTCTTTTTCTTCTCTTTTGGACATTCATCTGCTCTCTCTAAATTGAACTTTTCTGATAGCAGGGATAGAGATCCAGTCATTTGTTATTCTTAATAGCACTTTATTGTATTGATTACCTATTTTTAAAAAATCTGAATTTTCTCTCATACTAACAGGAAAGACAGCAGTTTAAAGCTACAACCAAAGGATAGCTCCTGGAATACTGTATGGGTTTAATATCATGGACATATCATGGTTTATGACTCTTAAGGGAGAAATAATTTGGTCACATATTTGGTTTACCCAATTCGAAAGTAAAGATAGTTGAAAAGATTAACCCCTTGTCCAATGTCATTAAACTTACTTTCTACCAAATAATCCTCTGAAAACCCTGTAGTAAATCATTTCAGTGTGTTGCTTAGGAGTAGACTTTCCAAATTGAAGAAATCCAAAGAGAACACCAAATTAAATTTGAATCTCACTCAAGAAATGAACAATTTTTGAAAATATGGTCCAGATATTTCCTGGGATGTACCATATACAATATTTGTGAGATGCTTATATTAAAAATGTATTCACTCCATTTTATTCCATATTTAACATTTGGGTTTCTCACAGAAGAGAAACAATGTGACATTTAAACATGTGTGTCTAATTTATTTCACTAAAAATTATGAAAGGTGCATTCATTTACCTAAAAATGGTGAATAGATATTGAAAAGTAGGAAGAACATGTTCAAATGGGTAGGGGAACAAGGGAGGGGGAATCAAAAGGGAAAAAAGAGAATGGGAGGGAAAAAAAGAGAAACAACGCTTTTGTAAATGGGGAGATGAAAAAGAGCTGAAGGGAGGGCAGAGGAATGGGGAAAAAAAGAAGAATTAAGATGTATTATGTACAGGTACAAATTTTCAATGATGAATGTGATTGTTATGTATGACAGATATGTACTAATAAAAGTGTATTCACTATTTTCTAAAATTCAAATTTAATTAGGTACCTTACGTTTTATCTGCTAACTTTTCTCAGTGGCCTTTTGTCCTGGACTTCTGTCAATCTGATTTTGGGGTAAAGAATCCACCCAGGTAAATTAAACTTAGCCATATTGACCCAACTTGCTTAGCTCTTGGCAACCGGAAGAGGGAAGGTCAATAAAGTGATGCTATTCCTTTAAAAACAATATTTCCCATGTGCCAATGCAGCTACTTATTTGTCCAGCCTTGAAGGTTTCACTTTGGTGCTATCCAGTGTGCTCCTGCACAGGCAGCTGAATCAGGGCAGGGAGCTGCGAGCCGTAGCTTTCTGTGTAGAGAAATATGCAAGGAGCCATGATGCTAGACTGAAAAACACTCTTCCTCCTCCAAGACATTACGAACAGAAATGTATTCACATTTTCAAAAATTAAAGAGGGCAAAGTATAAGGCAAACATCCAAAGGCAGAATTAGATGATATTAAAATCCAAAAAATCTTGGATATTCTACAGGTTCCTTTTACTCATTTCAAAGATACATCTTTTGCCATTAGTAAAGTGATTCTCTGAAGATATTGGACTTAGTTTTAAATGATAGTTTGCTATTATTTTTCTATAAAATTAATAATCTGAACTTCTTTTGTTGAATGAATGTCTAATGTAGATCAAGAGGAAGTGGTTAGGTAGTTAAAGTACAAGTGTAATTTATTTTTATATTGCTATGTCAGGGCTTTGTGTATGTGGGAGGTACTAGGTACCAAATAGAGAAGTGCTGGTCGTCAATAATACACACAGATAAACACATACGGGGGGGGGGATACTGGGGGGGGGCAGACAGAGAAACAGAGAGAGAGGGAGAGAGAAAGAGAGAGAGAGACAGAGAGAGACAGAGAGAGACAGAAACAGAGGCAGAGAAAGACAGAGAAAGAGAAGATTTTAAGGTAGTGGTTCATGTGATTATTGTGGTAGTTGGTGAACAGGAAAGCCATGAACTACCGGCAGGATATAGAGTAGGTGAGCAGTCTGGAGACACAGAGGAGGGTTCATATTGAATCTTGAATCCACAGGCAGTCAAAAGGCAGAATTCCTTCCTTTTCAAAGGATCTCAGTATTTTTAAGGCCTTCAATTGATTGAATGAGGTCCATATTATGAAAAGCAATTATTTTATTCAAAGTATACTATTTTAGATCTTACTCAAATCAAATAAAAAAACCTCATAGTAACATCTAGGTTGGTGTGTGATCAACCTTTTATTTTTAATATTAATATTTTAATATTTAATTATAGTTTAGAACCAGAAATTCTTGATTCACCAGTTGTCTCTTTATCCTTATTTGTCTAGGGTGTTTTCTAAACCATTGGTAAGTATTTCAATAGGAAAAAATAAAATTTTAACAGTCGTTTTGTAATTTACCTTGCCTTTTTTACAAGATATTTATTCATCTTGCTTTTTCTACAAGAAATTTGATTTTTAACATCCCTTTAACAACTACTGCATTGAAAGGGATTTCACCAATTTGAATAAAGAGGGTAAAAATGCCAACATTGAAAAATATAATTATTCAAGTTCATGAATGTTCTTCTTCAAATAATAGAATAATTTATCTGCTTTCCAAGATAGAATGCTAGAATGATTGTTTTCCTCTATATATTTAATGTTTATTTCTTTGCTTTTCCCTATGTCTTTATACTTTAAAAAATGGATCACTCAAAGAAAGGACTTAGGTATTCCTTGGGTGGATAGGTCCAGGGGAAACTACAAAAGGGTCTTTATGTCTGCCCACTTGATCTTCATTTCAGTGCTATTACTTCCCCACCTGTGTCTGAGGCAGCCACTCAGTCTTCTTATTCAAAAACTCATCTTAAAGAAGCACCCCTTTGGCCTTGCCTGTGGATCACATGGATCTGTGAGTGTCCATGCCCTATGATGCCAGTTGCTGATCTTGGATTTGTTCAAAATTTGTTGGCTAATTGGCAAGTGGGACACAGCTGGCTTCTGATTTAGACAGTGCCTTAAACCAGTTACCTCCTACCTTAACTTGATCATTTAAATGGAAAGCACTACTGCTCCAACAGAGCAGAAATGATATAAAAACCATTTCTGACATGAGTTTCTTGCCTCGTGAATTGCCATGGCTACTAGTGCCTCTGAGGGGGAAAAAATAAAATAAAAATAAGAACACAGGTTTTATGATTCTCACAAGTGGTAAACCCATTTTGCATTACTTAAGAAAAGCTTTAAACATGCAATGAGTATTCTTAGGCTAATGACAATTGATGCCCAAAACGTTACAATAATCCAATGAAATAAAATAGCATTTTGGAAAGTGGCAATTTGTGTAGAAATTGCTGATAGCATCAACACATGCTGGGAACTTTACATATAAGTGGGCTATAGCTTTGGATCGGGAGTTATTTATTTGGCCTTTCATTTGTAAATCAGACCATATTCTTTTCCCTTAGGGGAAGAGCTAGGAAGGTTATTAATATAAGAATACCAAAAGCAGTCTAGGATGCTGGTTTTATAGATCTTAGGATTTGGAGGATCTCAATAGGTCATTTAGGATGACAGCAGTCTAGTTGAAGACATCTGGATCACAAGTCCAAATATTTGGGCAGGGTCCTTATTGTATTGTCAATAGTTTATGTTTTCATGAGTCCTTACCAAAACTTGTGATCTGACCCTCTCCTGCTTACCTGCCTGATTCCACCCTCTGCTTTATCAAGCTCAATCCAAAGGCACATTTCCTTGACAGGGTTTCTGTCCTTTGCTGTTCCCTCTGATGAGAATGCTTTCCCGCTAGATGCAGGCTGATGTATTTTAAGCAGAACCAACATGTTAAAAGGTATTCTAATAAAAGCTTTCCATGATTATCCTGGTTGTTTCTAACAATATTATGTAAAGTAGATAGTGATATTTCATGGAATAAGCAAAGGAGGCAGGGGACTCAGGTAGGCTGGCTGGAAGCCAAGGCTTTAGTAGTGAGCACTCAGAAGGCACCCAAAGCCCTTGGTATGGTTCACACCCTCCTGTTAACCTCAGAGGTCTTTTGAGGGGAGAGTATCATTTTAAAGATAGAACCCCTGTGACTTTGCTTTTCTTTACTCTGCTTTATATTTCCATAGGGCACCAGATACCTTCTGACCTCATACTGCAGTTTTGTTACCTCCCCCATAAGAATATCCATGCTATAAAAGAGTGATCTTATTTTGATCCACATCTCTGTAGCCCCTGAATCCAGTTCAGCTCCTCATCTACGGCAAAGAACAAAATGTACTGAAGGAAAGCTAGGAGTTGGGTTCCAAAAATGTATCATGTTTAAAATATTTTGTTAATCAAACATTTACTGAGCACTTAGTTTTCTGGCAACATCCATGCTAAGTTTTGGAGATATGAAGGTGAACAAGAATCTCCCAATCTTCACAAGTTTGGAACATCATGGAAGAAAGAAGCAATTACTGGACAAATAGAGTAGGATAAGCATCCTGTTAGGGCAAGTGTAACACATATGGCACAAGCAGGGGTTTAGGGAGCACAGCCCTGAGGAGAAGCCCCGCTGATATCAGGAGGATGGGCTGCAGGGAGAGAGGTGGAGATGCGCATGGAGAGCACTAGGGCAGAGGGCACAACAGAGGGTCTAAGCGCACACTGCTGTCCTGAACGCAGCTCGGTGTGACACAAGACTTAAGTGAGGGGCAGGTCAAGGGCTCAGACTGCAGCAGGAGCCAGGACCAACCACTGGTGGTCAGGTGTGTTGAGAACTACTTCAAAAACTCAGTACTTTGTTGTCTCAGCAGTAAGATGCTACTAAAGGATCTTTAAATCCATGCAAGTTTTAGTATCTGATTCAGGCGAATTCCTCTAAACAGGTACATTGGCAGTGTCACCATTTTATAGATGGGTCAAGTGAGGCCCAGAATAACATACCGAAAACATTGGCAAAGTTGATCTAATTTCCCGAGGTACAGTGTTGTCAGGTCTCCTTGTGTCTGCCTGCCCTCCCTCCCTCCGGTCTTCCCTCTGTTTCTGACTGTTAATCTTTTGTTTGTTTGTTTGTTTGTCTGTTTGTTTTTTGACTGTTAATCTTGTCAAGAGTAAAACATGGAAGTATTTACCCACCACTCATTATCTTGTGCCCACAAACACAGGGGCTGTCACCCAGCGTCCAGAAACCAGTTTCCCTGAGCAGAAGCCACTTGCTTCAGAGGTGGCAGAGCTTGTGTGCAGAGTCCCGAGTGTCTGTTCTTCGCGCTTTGGAAGCTGGATACAGCAGAGACCTTTTATCTGACAAGGTGACCGGGCCGGGAGAACAGAGCCGGCCTGCCTGAGTGCCCGGGAGCCCCTCGTGGTCGCCCACGCTCCGGGCATGCGTGAGCACTCCCAGCACAACACAGCTGGCTCGTCTAATTTTAGCCTTGCTGCCTCCTTGAAAAGAGACCCTTTAAGGAAATATATTTTCTCAGAAACAATTTGTATTATAATGTAGCAGCTGATAGACATGTCAGAATATTATTATTGGTGCGGAAAAAAACTCTGCCAAGTAATTATGATTTTTTTGTGTGTTTTTTTCTTTTGAAGATGATATCAGTAAAGCGATTAAAGCATCCATGAATCAAAATAATCATAAAGAGAGAGACAATGGGGAAAAACGATTTTATTTACAGAGAAGCGTAGAAACCTAAGGGGTCACTTCTTTCGATTTTTTATAAAATAGATATAAGTACAAGTATTATTATTTCTGGTATATTAAGTTAATGAGTCCTTTCGGATCATGTGTGGCTGGGTGACGGAAGTCCTGGAGTAGAATAAAATCTCTTCAATACTCCATGTCCTCCAGGAAGTAAAACGTTAGTTTCCCAAGCAGGTCTTGGGCGCCTCTCGCTTGCCTGTGTTAACAGGTTTTGAAAGTGCCCGGACACTGTCCTCTCCATTCAGCCATCAGGGTTCGTTCCTCTGCCTTTATGACTATTATTTTCCCAGTTCTCCTCCTTCCTCCCTCATCTTCTCTTCCCTCCCGTGGTCTTCCGTGTTTTGTTTAGCAGTGCGGCTTACCTCGGAACTTGGCAAGGAAAGAAAAGAAAAGAAGGTAGCTCTGAGCGGGGTAGGTGGAGGGAGGGGTAAGTAATAATCCACCGCCCCCCTGCAACTGAGTTCTCCAGTTTCTGTTCCAGCCGCAGCAGCTTTGCTGCCAAAATCGCTTTGCTATTCGAGATAGCCAGCAGAGGGAATCGGAACTTTGCTTGCAGCAGGGGTTGAAGCCGCCTTTTTTTTTTCTTGGAGGAAATACTGCAGCCTTCTGGACTGCGTACGCCGCTCCCTGGAGAGGCTCTCTCGGTTCCACCCACTGGCTGCAAGGAGGGGAAGTGAATGAAAGGGCAGGACAAGCCCCGAACACCATGTCACTCTGGGAGGGAGACAGCAGCGACTAAGCTGTGCACGGTTTTCTTTTTTTTTTCTTTTCTTTTTCTTTCTTTTTTTTCTTTTCCCTTTCTTTTCCTTCTCTTTCTTTCTTTCTTTTTGTTTTCCTTCTCTTTTTCTTTAAGATTGGGAAAGAGACAAACAGGAGAGAGGAAGCTGATCTGCAAGGATTTGGAGTTGTGCTAAAAGGACTTTGATTTTTTTCCCCCTCTACAAACGCTGGCAATTGACATCATTACAGACAGCCTGGTTAGAGAGCAAACTGCCTCATCCCAAGTGGACCCTGGCAGCTGGGAGAAGCTTGCAAGATCCGAGGAGGCTGTCTGGCTGGGGTTTTTTTTGTTGTTTTTTATGTTTTTTGTTTTTTTCTACAGAGCCCACTCTTCACCTTCTTTTCTGGCGTGTGTTTTTGTTTTGTTTTGCTTTTTGAATTCTTGCCGTGTTGGAACTAGCGAGTGGTGGAGTCTCTGAAGCCTCATCAGTCACCGGGACTGTCAGGAATAGTGGTTTCAGAGGAAGCTCGGCCTGGGGCACTATACCCTGTCATCCAGTTCCCTGCTCGGAGATAAAGATTCCAGCTACATGGGCAAACGCCTGGACCAGCCACAAATGTACCCCCAGTACACTTACTACTATCCTCATTATCTCCAGACCAAGGTATGACTAGACCCACGGTCTGGCGATCAGTGTGGTTTGTTCTGCACTTGGGATGGGAAGCAGACAGGCATGTGAATTATTATTTAACCCTCACCCCATCATCTCTTCCTGCTTCTTTGAAATTAGTAACATACCAGTGGAGTTCACGAGGCAGAGGAAGACAGAGAAGGAAGGTAGCACACCCAGAATTGTGGCTTTCTCTTTAAGGACAGATAATAGTTTCATTGGAGTGCCTTTGTTGGTATTTGGCAGCATAAATGCTCCTGATATCTGTAAAGTCCTTTGCAAATGGGCAGGGTTTTAGAAAAGAGATCACGACAGTGATTATCGGGCATGAGAACATAATGTCAGGGGCTTTTCTGGTGAGCTGTTCTTTGTTTGTGGCTCTGAAAGGGTTTTTCCCACTGGAGAGGAGGAGGGCCAGGGTGGGGGCCACTCAAACTTTTCCTTGCTAAGTGCAGAATGAAAGAAGGGGGTGGGAAGGCATAAGGGACCTACCAAAGTCTCTTAAGGGTTTGTTTGGGTGTGTGTGTTTTTTTTTATTTTCTGTTGCCTTACAGACTTTATTTTATATTGAATGGCTAGGATGCTAGAAACTGAATTAGGAGCTTTAAAGTCGGTGGTCTTTACTTATAGACTCTATTTTTCTGTGTTAGCTGCCATCAGGAAGCCTGGGTCTTGAAAAGGCATGGAATGTAACTGATAATAATTGGACTTGAATTGGTTAAACACTTTAGGCTGTGTGTGTGTGTGTGTGTGTGTGTCCACTTAAATGATCATTAGGGGCCAGAAGCAAGCCCACATAACTAAGCAGTAACTAAGCAGTGGGCAGTGCCAACCCCGAACTTTATCCTGCAGTTGAAGACATGAAAGACTCTCAGGTGTGAAATCACTGCTCCAATTTGTCAATTAAATTGGACTTGATGGGGGGGGGCTAGTAGTGTAGCCACAGAGAGTAGAGTGCATGGATAATATTATTTTGTGTTGCTCTAGCCAGACCCCACTGTCTTCTGAATAAATAAATATGCTGAGAGTGAATAAGGCATGCCCGACTGATATTGCTGTCACCAGGACTCGCTGATGTGATTAGGGTTTGGTAATTCATGCTGTAGTTATCTTTCATTTATTCTATCCCATCAAACAATACCTATTTGTAACTAGACTATCCAGGAGACTTTTAGCATTGCACTAAACATTGTTGCTTATGTCTATATTTTTTTTCTTTTTCAATTGCTCTGTGATCTACTCTGTACCTCCAAGGTCGACTCACGTTGCTTTTTGCCTTTGTGAGCATTTAGTTTGTGCTGCTGCTGCTTAAGTAGACCAGCCTTCCTGCTCAGTGCCTTGAGTTTTAACTCTTTGGGGGACTAGGTAGAGAATGTTGCCTGCCATTCCTCAAGGAAATGGCAAAACAAGGGGCAAGTTAAAAAGGGGAAATTCACAGCCATGTTTCATCCCTCAAAGAAACAAAAACAATAAGCTCAAGGGTTGCCTGAAAAATATCAAACATTCCATCCCCTTTACTCATTGGAGTAAATTTTTTCAAATGTTTAAAAAATCATGTTTTGTTTTGGTCCTTGTTTTCTACTGCTGTGTATATTTAGAAAAGAAATTTTAGATTGAAACGAATGAAATGATTGTTTTTCTGCTTGAGATTTCTTTTAACCTATTACTAGCAGGAAATAAAATGGTTTGCATATTAAATCAGAGATACAGGGTTCAAGATGAGTTACTCCAGAAGAAAGTGTGTGTGTTTGTTTGTGTTTGTGTGTGTATGTGTGTAATCAGAGTAAAGAAGAATGAAGTGATGAAAAAGGAAAGAGACTGAAAAAATATAGAGGGAGTTTTAAAATATTGGGTTTGGGGTCCTATGTAGTTTAGTGTTGTGTAGACAGGCAGCATCTGGATCTTGTTATTTTCAAGCCAGCCAAAGCCATCAACTTCAGGAATATTTTTAAAGAAGTTAGATCCATTAGATGTCCTGAGCTGATATTCAGGTAATTAGCTCAAGGTATTTGGGAATATAAGATCAGCTATTTTGGCTATTATGATAGTGCATATTGATTATTATGTTGTAACAATTCAACAGAGCTGTAAAGTTGTTGAATATTGTTATGGTGCCCCTAGAATGATAGACATTAATAACATTCTGGAAGATGAAGATATGAAAATGTGCCTTATTTTGAAACTTGGATTCAGAGGGAATTGGAGGAAGTGTCAATGTGCAATAATATTTAACATGTGGGGACTTTTCGACAGGGTTAATCCTATACAATGAAGCACTATCATGCTCCAGTTTAAGAGGATAATAACCGAGTTATTTCCATATTACTTTTTTGCCCCTGTTACACTTATATCCCAAAATATATTTTATAATCATTTTAAAGGAAGTATATGCTACTTATATTTATTTGGTAAGCTTGGATGGAATTTTAAAAATCCACTGGTCTAAGCTTGGCTTGTATTTTTAACTCAGTTTTAAAATCATAGCTATTTAAAATAATGCTCATAAATAAAGAATACTTGTGGTTGATAAAAATAGATTTCTATGGTCAAAAAACCATATTCTGGTTTATCATACCTTAAAGTGTTATCTAAATATGGTGGGGGGTTTTTTCTTCCCAACGCACAACAGATATTTACTGAAATTTGTTGTTTTTGGTTTTTAAGTTTTGCTTCATTTTCAGTAAGGGTTATCTATAGGATATTTAAAGAATTAAACTATAGTTACTTAGAAAATGCAAAACACTGAACTTTCTACTTAAATAATGTGGTGTTCTATACAACTGTTATATTTATGATAAAGCAGAATGGCAAAAAAGAGTTAAAAATAAAAGCAAATGCTTTTCATTCTTTCAAATACATATTCAAGTTTTGGGGAAACTTGACACTTCTTTGCCTTCTCTGCTTCTCTTTCCCATTACATTACAAGCAGTCTCTTAATTGTGCTTGAATAATGGAAATAAAATATTTATGTATTAAGCTTTTGAATTATTTTCCAAATACTCAGAGGGTTTGTGTTAAAAAAATCTATATGTAAACTAAACAACATGCACGCTTGTTGACTTGTAGCTGATTGGTACCAATATTGCTATGGCCTGCTCACTCTTCCATACCTCTCATCTTGAAAGATTTTGTTAATTTCCTTTTTGACTAACACTTTTCCTACCAAAGTAAAGTAATTTCAAGAAGGAATGCTTTTTTTGTTTTGTTTTGGTTTTGGTTTTTTGGCATCAGGGATCGAACTTGGGACCTTGCGCTTGCGGGGCAGGCGCCGGAACCACTGAGCTAAATCCCTGGCCCAAGAAGGAGTGCTTTTTATTAAGACTAATGAGAGATGTTAGTGACATGTTATATTATATAAGAGGCATGACTTGATTAAAAGCAAATTTTTAAAGCAAATTGCTATTTGCAGGGCTAGTCAGAATAGTCAGAACTTTTTAGAGAAAAGGGGTCCCCAAAATAGTTTCATGACAAAACACAAAATGATATTTGGTAACTTGTAACCAAACATTTTCAATTGTACCAAAAACCAACCTGGTTGGTGTTAGATTATGAAGGCTCAGTTAAATTGCACTCTGAATTTGAAATACTTCAGCATAGTTTTCCTGAGAACAAACTAGTTTTAAGAGGAAAATTAAGAAAGAAAAAAAAAAAAGGTAAAACAATAGTGAAAGTCTGATGAACTGCTATCTTTCAGTTTAAAAACAGACGTTTCTATCATATTTGACAACTTTCAGCCATCTTCATAAACTTAAGACATCACCCCAGCACACAAGCAAGTTTCTTCTTTTCCACACCAGCTTACTGTGTCTCTCCCAACACATGGCACAGTTTCTAACCCTGGTGCTCCTACATCTCTATTGCATTCTCTTCTTCTGGCTCCCCAAAAGGTCCTGAACTGAGGGATTCAGATTAGGAGGGCCCTTCCAGATTTTTATCTTCTTGGTACCTATGTTGAGACCCTTGCCTATAGAAGGGGTCAGGTGTAAAGAGTTACTCATCAACTGTGCGATGATTTCAGGCTGAAGCTTCACCATCTGCAGCCTGGACTGCCGCCCAACTCTCAAAAGTGTAGCTGGAGTCCAACTGGCTGTGCACAGAAAGCGCAAACACTTGAAAACACAAGAAGAAGCAAGTAGTAGGAAAAAACAAAAGAAGGCGCTCCTTCGGGGGGTAAAGGGACAAAAGATATTCTTATAAAGATGTGAACATTCAGATCCTTCCAAAGCAAAGTAAAACAACCCATAGCCCACTCCTTCAACATGGGAATGTAGAAAATCTTGTTGAGGGAAAGAATAAGTTTAAAATTTCCTTAGTACTTCCTGCCTCAGATTCGCATTGATAGCCACAGTTGGTAACTTGCCAGTTGTTTTAAACCAGACTTAAAAACTCCCAAGTTCTGTTTTTCTTTAAAACCCTGAAACAAACAAAACTGGTTTTCTAAAATTCTTCCAGCGATCAAATTTTTAGGTTTAACTCCTAATATTTTCTTTTGCTTTAGGCAAAACAATATGATAGCATGAAACTGTGATAAATCTTGTTTGTCTCATTTTAGAATGTATAGAATTTTAATTACCTTTAAAGACAAAAATAGAAACATAGAACCACTCCTGTTATACTTTGTTTATTTACTCTCTCAGATCTTCATGTGGAACACATTTTGCTGTCTTTTTTTATGATCTAGGCATTTTTTTATGATGTAGGCACTTCACAACATTAAGTTTGGTGACTACTTAAAGTAAGTAGAAATGTGGAAAGTTTGTTTTGTTTTTTCTTTCCAGAATAAATCCAAAGTTAAGAGAAATACCATGTATATTTCTTTCAACAGCATCTTTTTAAAGCATTTTCCTTTCACTTTCTTTCAACCTGGAAAAAAGAAAAACAGAATTATGTAACACATAGTTATTTCCATGAAGTAATAAAGTCCATTTGAAGGCTGGGGCAGGGGCACTTTGCAGGGTGGGGTGCAAAAAAAGCAGAAGGGATGCTGCAAGTTGATTTCAGGTTTTTCTGGCTTCAGGAATTCTGGAAAACTTCACTTTTGCACTAATATGATTTTACACAATCCTTTTTGACATTATCAGTGTTTCTTGGCAGAGAGATGGCTTACTCACAATTATATCCATGCAAAATTCTAGGAAAATCAGTCTTTTCCTTTAAAAGAAAACTTTTTTAATGTCAAACATTTTATTCAGAATAAATGGTTGATGTTTATTCGAAATTGGCTTCAAGTACTACATTAAAATTGTTTTGTAACAGTCTCATAAGCCACAGCTGTATGTGATTAAATAGTGTAATATCAAAAGCATGTGAGAATAGATGTTCTTATGCTATAGCTGTTGAACAGCAAGAGTGCAGATGGAGCTGAAGGCAGACCAAGAGTAAAAATGTATTCATGTGTGGTAATACGTGCATTGAGAGTATCTGTTGCTATTTTTTGCAGTAGTGGGAAAATGTTGAACTATTTTGGATGTGCTTAAAAATATGCTTTCTGAAAATGGAGACAGATGAATAATACCAATTTTAAAAATACGGACTAGATAATTCCATTTAATTAGAGAACACATAGGTACTGGATGGCTCTAAAATCAGTGCAAATGGAAAGATCGAAATTACTCCCATGGAGCACATATTCAAAAAGCAAAAGTGAATGAATCATTTCTGCTTTGAAATTATAAATACTTATCTCCTATGTTTTTGCTACTTTAATCTGGGGAACTATTGTAAGAAATCTTCAGATCACTTATCCCTAAAGAAAGAAGTGGTAAGTAATAAGGTCCAGCATCTTAGAGCTAGCAAAAGAGGTAACAATGATTTCTCTCTAGTGATATTTGGAAATACTGTACCATATTAAGTTTTGCAAAAAAAAAAAAAATGACACTTCTGTTGCCAGTGTTCAAGATTCCAGAGTTACACAGGGACACAACATTTTTACTTTTATTTCTGAAGTACAGAATTTCTGTTTTTATGGACACATTATTATGTTTTGAAATAATATTTGTTTATTAAAGCTATATTTTGGATATTATAAATATGTAGAATTAATAATACTAATAAATCTATACTATCAATTTGTATATAATCAATTATAACAAATACAGGTAGGATTTATTAGTAAATGGTTGCTCTCAGGGCCATAAAAAAGTCTATGGAATTGGCTACTGGTTTTCTGTTTTTCAGATTTTATGGCTCAATTTTTTTGGGGTACCAGGGATCGAACTCGGGTCCTTGCGCTTGCCCAGCAGGCGGCGAAACCACTGAGCTAAATCCCCAGCCCTGTTTTTCAGATTTTAGACACTAAAAAAATAAATAAATAAAAAAGAAAAGGAGAGATAGTCAGAAATGAGTTGAATTTTTTTGTTTTTAATTTTTTTTTCAAGATGATATTGGCAGAGAATTTGGAGACATTTAATATGTTTGGGAGTTTTTCATATATACATTTACTTTTTGGGAAATATAGATCATGTCGAATCAGATAGATAAATAAAGTTTGGGTAATTTCCGTATTTGTACCTCTAATAGATACTAATTTCAAGAATATGGATAATTAAACGTAAGATATGGATTATTATTTTCTTTGGGGACATGCTCTGATTTCTGCGTCAATCATTGCTTTCTAGGTCAGATTCATTTGTTGAGATTCCTTCCAGGTTTCACATTTGTGACTCTGCCTTGGAGACAGCTGAGCCTTCTCTGGTATCCTAGTGGTACTGCGAGGTGACCTCAGTTTTATGCCTTTGATGAGTTTTTATTTGGTTCTTCAATGCTTTCTACAGAGCAGAACAAATGCTGCTTTACAGGCTCTCTGGTGATTTGTCAAATTTAGCTGTGTGTATCTTTTGCCATGTCTATGGGGAAGGAAAAAAATATGAGAAAAGGAAAAAATGGAAACAGCCTATGTAAATAGGGAAGGATGGAGGGGGTGAAGGAAGGGCAAGGGAATGGGGAAAAAATAAGAACCAAGATACATCATGTAAAAATACAAGTTCCCAATGAGAAATGTAAATGTATTGTATACCTAAAATATACCAATAAAAGAATTTAAAAAAAGAATTAAAAGAATCAAACCACAAAAAGAAATAAATCCAATACACTGAGACAAACACATCCACCTCTTAGGAGTGGGTGGAGAGCATTCCTGGGGGTGGGACAAAATGATAAGCATCATTTCTTTATCCCATTGCAGGCTTTATTGTCGTGGTTACAGTGTTTTCCTCCGAATGGGTAAAATTAGAGCTTTTCCAAAATTTAATAATGACATCATAAAGTTTTCCTTTTCCTCCTTTAACTTCCTCTCAGTAGATTGAGAAGCAGATGAGTGGTGTGCATAAGTGTTGCTAAACTGCTTGAGATAATGAAGGAAAGTAGGACTTCCACATTAAAATGTTGACAACTTTACTTTCATGAATGATTATGGAAACCAGAGTGAATATAGAAATAATAAATATTACATGCAATTTTATTTATATTAGAATTTGCAAAACCTAAAAATCCCTGAATCTTCAGATAGCAGTGTTTAATTCATGAGACCAAAATACTATAGTTACTATAGTATATGGTATGGTAGGAAGAAAATAATAGCACTCCAAGGTCATATAAACAAGAAGATTATGTTTTCTTCATTTTTCTTCCTAAATATCCTTTTTTTCCCCCAAATATCCCATAAACTGAATTAATGAAATTGAATTTCATAAAAAGTCCCATTTTAATAATTTATAGTTTTTGAAAATAACATTTTTTCATATGACATGTATAATTTAGTACATAAATTATTATTATGCATGCTCTAATTCCATGTATACATTTGGAGAACGAGACAGGGAACATAATCCCTAGAGAAAATCCTTTGTTTCTGTTCATGTTAATCTTTCTCTTAGTTTGTTCACCTGTAAAATGGGAGCAATGACCCCCCCACCCCCACCCCCACCCCCACCAATCCCACCAATATATTTCAATGACCTCTGGTAGGAGAAGGACATTGTTACTGAGCTATTCAGCCTAGGACCATCCATAGGGACACAGCACCACTGAATATTTTTTATTTACACATTACAGACTCAGGTTTGAGAGAGCCAATCTGTCATTTTAAACTGAAAAGAGATTAGGAGGTCTCCAAATGTGTAAAAATCCATTTCTATTTGCTGGAGCTATGAATGTTGAAGAAATGTTTGTAGTACATCAAACAATTAAAATAGGTAACTATAGTCACAAAAGTATAGCAATCATTAAGAATACAAATATATACATGTAAAAATGCTGAAAGAAAATATATTAAATTCTAAAAGAAAAAAAGATAGTGAAGTAAATCCCAAATATTGTTTTATGAATAATAAAAAAATAAAACAACTGAACTAGACTTATGTACACAACCAAGGTAACTGTGATAGTGCCCATTCTTCTTGCATGGAAATTGTATAATGTATAGTAAAATGTATAAAGTATAGTAAAAGAAAAATAAATCTAAGGATATTTTAAATATTGGTAGTAATAGTTGTGGGAATTGTGTTTAAATTTGTTTTAGAATTAACTTTCTTATTGTGGGGTTGAAGTTAGTATTTTAGTCAATATGCTACATGCATGTGAACATTGGATTTTTTAACTTGGGCTGATCATTTTCAAGCTGCATATTGATCCTGTGTAGAATTTAATAAGCACAATGAAAAGTCTTTTTATAGTTTTTCTAATATGTGTACTCCTGTCTATTTAACTACGTGGTTTTTGCTGACTGACAACACTTTAATTTAAAAAAATGGTAACTATCCAGTTCCTAGAACTAGTTAAGATATTTTAAAAGCTTTTTTATGAAGATGAGTGATATGTGTAGCTGTTGTTCATGTCTGCCCCCTTTAAAGATTATCACAAAAATTGAAAAGTGCCACCTTGATTTAACTTAAAATCAAGATATCTTAAATTCAATCAAATATCATTTTCAATTAACAGATAGTTTTGAATAGATGGAGCATTTGAAGAAATGAATCCAAAGCTTGTAATGATGTTGGTGACACCAATTACTGATCATTTGTAACATTTCCATATTTATTTAACTTTTCAGAGGTTGTTTACTGTGCTATGAAACAAAAAGGACAGTGACATCCTTGGGATGTTTAATTTCTTCGTGAGAGATGAGGCGATCCCATCTTACTTTCTTATACTTGGTGCCGGTCACTTGACAAGTCATGACAACCCCTGCCTTAGCCTTTGTCTTAACTTTGCCTACTAGAACTCTTCTCTCAGCCAGGCCCCTCATTTCAAACTGTACCTTTAGAAATAAGATCATTTCTTTTTTAACCTAAGGAGGATGCAATTACTAAAAAGAATAAAATTCAGATATTCTTTTCTCAATTCATTAAAATAAGATTAACTATTGACTTTAAACTTCATTTGGATAATATAGCATGTTAGCAACATTAGAAGTTTTTGTTTTCTGTTTTGTTTTCATTGTGTTTTACTTTGTTGATAAATTGGGGGAAAAAAACCCCACAAGAAATGAATCAGAAGGAATAGCTCATTGAATATGGAAGAATTTCTCTCCAAGTTTTATGACTTCTTTTAATAATGACAGTCAATTTTTGGTCTACTTCCTAGAAAATTTTGGAAACTCCATTCTGGTATCCAAACATATTAATGTGCGTTAACATTGTACTTCAAATTTTTTTGTAATAAGATATTGAAAGGGCTTTTATAAAAGTCTTGCTGAAATGGTTTGAGTGTAAGTAAATTCACTTATTTCATGCATGCCTGTGAATGTGAGGTTATCATCTTGCAAAAATTCTAACCTATAGATTGTTTTCAAGCACAAGGAAATTATGAGAAATCTAAGTGAAATTCTCAAGGTATTATTTTTTGTGGGATGCAACCAAATGTGTATTAGTTTTTGTTTTGCAATTTATTTTAGAGTTTTAAGGAACCTATGTTTTTTTCTCTCCATGACAGTGGTTAAAGCACCTAAAAATATGTCCCTATCTCTCATTATTGGGGTCTTTTGCTTTCAAGATCTTTATATTTTAGTGATCCCAAATTTCTGAAGAGCAACACATTGCAGAATAGCCCAGCATATCAGAAAATATTATTAACATTCTTTGGCTAAATATCTCAAAGGCAGACACATTGGGCTGACCTTTGGCAGCAAGAGCAGCTGGGAGTTCCAGGTATGGGTGCCAGGTTCACAGAATTGTTCATTGCATAATTGCTGGAACTATTTATTAGAGGCAGAGCTTGACTGTAACAGGTGTTTCCCTGGGCCCCCAGTTTAGGGGTACAGGCAGGAGGCAAATTGATAGCACAATACTTTCTCTATTGCATAATCTTTCTGGATTCTTCTGTCCCAAAATATGGTTGTGAATTTTTTACACATTAAAATTGATACCTCCTCTTGTTTCCTAGTCTCTATGGTACACTTACTTACCTCTGGTAGTATCTCTGGATATCCAGGGGCCTCTTTCTCTCACCTAGAGGATTCTCTCAAAGAACACATAACCAACCAGAACCACCATTACTCTCACAAAATGGTTGGGCGTCCAAGGATACTACTTATTGAGTCCTAAGGGAAGCATGAAGGTTTCCTTCATTTTCATTTTTATCTCAGTATCATAAGAAGATCAAAATCCCAAGCTTACACATGCCATCACCTGCTATTTCAGATGGGAAAGAAGGTTTTCCTTGTTGTTGTTCTATGTTGTTTGTTTTTGTTTTTCTTCTAGCTCCATGCATATCCACACACCTAAAAATTCACTCCCTTCTTTATCTTTGAAGAGAAAAATCTGTCACAATCACCCTATGTTATGATTCTCCATTTAATTACTTTTTCTTCCCAGTTTACAGGAATACTGTCAGCTTGTAATGAATCAGCTTTTTATTGCTCATAAAATACACACACACACACACACATATTCTTGAAAGATTAGAAGATTATTTTAATGGCACTAATTTGCTCAGCCATTGGATGACCAAAAAGAAATACAGATTAGTAAACTGGTCTTAAGTCATTTAACTGTTTCTTCTAGTTGTAATAAATTGTTTGCTGCTAATTGGTAGCACAAAGAGATGAATCATACTGAAATATAATAATTTTTTACGTCCTACCACATAAAATATTATTTTCCCATCACCTGAGACATAGTGACAGTTTATTATGCAATTTAGATATCTTTTATTATCCAATTTAGATATCTTTTATTTCCTGTTATTCTTGATAGCATCTCTTAGAAATAATTGATTGTTTGATTTTTAATTTTCCCAGATATTTTCATAATAGTTGTTCATCTTGGGGAGAGTCTAATGGTTCCCATAACACTTAGTGAGGAGGCCACTAATAGCAGACTAGAAAACAATGAGAAGATGAGCATTCTACAGTTTGAATTTATTCAGTGCATTTTGAGACACACCAAAAAAGACAAAACAAAGAGAAGAGTCAGAATCTAAAAGGACTAAGGATAAATCAGGTCTTAATCCAGTTTTGAAACTCACTGAAAGTTGACAATTTTTTTTCCTTTTCAAATGCAAAAGATAAGAGTTGTTTGGCAAGCAAAGATAATTCCTAATAGGATAACCATCTTTGGGGGAAAAAAAACCCGTTAATGTGAATACAAAATTTAATGTGGAGGAGTAGTGTAGTTGTGACTTTTTGGTGTTGTCAAAGACAAAAAGTTGCTTATGTGGACAATTAATGCTCTGCTTTAGTTCTTCATATTCTTTGGCAATACTGTCAGCTTTTGCATTCATAGTTTAACTTGCTTAGTACATTCTCAGGGAGATACTTTATGGAAGCACTGTTGGAAAGAAGGGGGGGAGTTTGTTGTTGTTGTTTTTCTTCACACAAAGAGGCTATGGAATGGAGTTTTAATAAGTATTTTGGAATTTCTGTATATAAATTGTTCATGTAAAAATAATTGAATGAGGCTCTTGTTTTGTGCAGAATGGATATAGATTTGAGGAACAGAAAGCAATGTCAATAATTTTAAAACCAGCAAAGCTGTATTGGCGTAAGAATCACGTGATGGAAACTGCTAACCAGACAACAGTGATATTTGAAGGCCACAGATCTGCCAGAGGACACAAGAAGCAGGTCAACTGAGGATATGTGTGCAGTGGTGCTCGTTCTGGACCCTCAGTATCAGCATAACCTAGATGAAGGAGCCTGGTGAATGTCTAGATTTCAGTGTGGTCCAAGAAGCTTATTATGGTTATTATCCACAATGGATCTTTTCTGCCTTTTTTTGTACTGACATCTCCATCCTTATTTCGTTCAGGTTAGCTGTCTGATGTGACCTTGTTTTACACTGCATCTTCCATATCTCCCTGATTTGCCTGAATTGTTCTTCCTGGGGCTGATTGTTTTGTTTCTCTATTATATGCCCCTTGTTGTTTCCTTTTTACCACTTTTTTCCTACTCCCAAGTTTTCTGTTATGGGCTTGCCTTCTTTGCCTCCGTGCCCTCTAGTCCTTCATTTTGTACTCTCAACTTTTGGTCCCTTCCTGCTATTATTTTTTTATTTTTCATTATTTCTTGTGGGTTTTTGTTTGCTTTTATATTTCATTTCAAGGTATAATGAGATTGGAATTTGACTTTCTCCTTTTTTGTGCCTGGTTGTAAATTTATTTTTGGATTTGAACAAAACTGTTTTTCTCTCTCTCTCTCTCTCTCTCTCCTGCTCTCTCTCTCCCACTCTCTCTCTCTGTATATATTTGATAGTTTAATATCATATACTTACATTCATAGATATAATAATCATATTTATATCAGGGTTAGTTTGTGAATAATCTGGAGATTAGGGACACCGAGTTTTCATCTTTGAAGGCTCCTGCAGGATCTAGGATAGTGACTGATGCAGACAGAAATCTTAACAAAGGGTTTTCAGGGTGAATTAATCACCTTGATCTGCCTATTTTACATTACTCTATTGCTGAAGGCAATGCTTTTTAAAGTCAGAGTTGCTTAATGTCATCTTCACTTCTTTGATGGTTTATGTCAAAAGACATTCTGTGTACAAGAAAGAAATGGGTCTCAGTATATACTATCCCTCAAAGTGTCTAGACTGATGTAATCTCTCCTCACCCTAATTTTCCCTGTGAAACATGTGGGTCACTGGGATAACATCCCCAAGGGCTGTTGGCTGAAGTTGGGTTACATCCTCAGGCCATTGGATACTTGCTGTTATCAGGAGGTAAGCTAAGTCAGAGACCATAGTAGAACAAGAGAAAGGAAGGAAGGAAGGAAGGAAGGAGAGAAGAGAAGAGAGGAGAGGGGAGGGGAGAAGAGAAGGAAGAGAAAAGAAGAGAAGGGAGGAGAAGGATATTCTGAAAAAGAAAAGAAACCGCCATAGTGCTGCACTCCAAGATGCTGGCAAGAGATACAACATGTGCGCTAGCTCAGATGGGGGAAGCTGAATTCAAAGCTTACTCATAGTTAGGACTTGGAATTTCGGGATGAAAGTGAGCAAGTAGGTCAGAACTAAATGGTAGTGGTAGTGGTTTGGAAAGAATTGAGAGGCAATTCCTGAACAGTGGCCAAGAATATCTGCCTTTATATGTGGCTTCCTTTCATGGGTTTGCAGAAAATTTGGCATATCACCAGATGAACTTAGCTTAAACAACTAGGACATGAGCTGAGGGGTAGGCCCAGAATTTTGTCAGTTTTACTTAATCAAGATCCAGGATCTCCAGCAAAAGAAAAGGCATTTGTTAAATATGCATGCCATACACCTATTCACAACAATTCCCTGATGGAATTTTTCAGAATTTAAAAAGTATTTAAAAGATCAGATGAGAATCAAAAATTCTCATTTTGGAAGAGGAATGATATCACACTTTCCCAATATAATTAATTTAGCAGGTATAAAGAAATATTTAATGTAAAGAGAGATGATATGAGATTGTGATATAAACTTCAAGGCCTTCCTCACATGGGGATATATGAAAAAGTAAACTAGTTGTGGATAAATGAACAAAGTGTGATTTTGATTTTGATTTCTCTTGATTTTTCCAAGTTATAAAAAATCTCTTATGTTTGATCTACAATTCTTTTTCTGTATCAAAATCTTTTATTGCATTGATATTATTACCACTGCAGAAAATATTGTTTCTATATCCATAATTCCTCAAAATTTAGTAAAGTTGTTACTCAAAATTAATACATGATTTGTATGTCTGGAGAAATGCTTAAAGATACATAATAAAAAATGTTAAAAATCTCTCTCAGTACACCACACAACCATGTCATTAATAACTGTCCGAAATAACTGATTGGCTAAATATGTTCTTCAATAGCTTTCTCTATGCTCATGCAAATGTTTCACCAGACCTACAGTATATAAAATCATACAGAAAAGGTTATTTACTTCCTTTTCAATAACAAACATACTTTGTACAGTTTCACCGGGTCATTAGAGTTCTGTTACTTATTGTCAGAATAATTGTTCTTGCTATATTTATACTAAATTTTATGGAAGTGTTACCCACTGATAGACATGCATTTTATTGCCACTACTTCGCCAGTGATGAAAAATGCTACAACGTGAAGTAAAATTTCTCATTTTAACTTTGAAAATTGAATTGATGATTTTTAATCAGGTTGACTTCCTTTAAAACACTGAAAGTCACCTTGTTGAGCTATTACACACAGATTGACATCTTTGCTTGGATGCCTATCCCAAAGGTTCTGTGCCCTTAATTATTGTCCCGATTCCTTGTGTTTGGGTACACAAATTATAGTCTATTCTGGTGAGAAGATGAACATCCTGATTGGGTTCATAATGAAAGAGAATCCTCTCAATTGGCAGAAGCAGGGGTGTCTCATTTCCTTTGAGACACTATTGTAGATCCCAATGTTTGCTTTGCATCAACAGTGCTACCATTTCATCATTTTTATCCATTTTGTATGGACTCCTCTTGTGTTCCAGCTCAGTGTGCATGGTTTGCCACCTGATATCTAAGCTGAAAGCGCAGCAGCAGGTGAAGACAATTTTAAGCAGCCTAAATGTTGCTGATGGATTAAAACAAGCACTGAAATATTTTTTGTCCTAGAGCAAATATTTTATTGCCCAAAGGCTTTGGGTATCAGGATTTTTCTTTATACATTATCATTTTTGAAATTTTTATTGCTACTTAACATCAAGTTATGTCATGGTAATATCAATTGATCTGGAAAGAGGGACTCTGGTAAGTCTAATCAACCTAGACTAAGTTAGATTGTGTTTTTTCCTATAGTTACAGTAGCTCTTTCTTGACCTTGATCTCAATTTTAATTAAGATCAGAACATGATAGTAAAAAAGTAATAATACAACAGTTTACCTAATGAAAATGATATGATAGGATGATATAGAAATACTTACTAACTAAAATTTGACTAGAAGACAGTATACATAATGCCTCAAGAGTTTGCCCTTCCTATGAAAAAGGCCAAGAACATATATTTCTAATAACATTTAATACTCTTCATATATGTATTCACATTTCACAGAATTTCATCCCATTTTTCAAAGTTTGATGATTATGTACACACTTCTTTGGGACCTCGGTGAGCTTTTCCTAACTAAGGACAAAGATGTCATTTTTCACTTATACTTTGATGAGTATGAAATAGAAGTAGAGAGTTTGGTTTAACACACTATAGCCCAATTAGCATTTTCTCTTTTTACAATTGGAAGACTTGCTATTCTTCATGCATCCTGGAAATCACTAGTATATAATACATCGCACGATTTAGTGCAAGTAGAAATATCTTAACAAAGTCTATAAAATTAATAATCAAAAATGAACAGCAATTTGATGGGGTTAAAAGACTGAGTGTGCTAATAATGGCTCCAAGAAGCCCAATTTCTCATTGTAATACTTGTTTTAGTACCATTTCTATATTAATCACTTTCTCGCCACTGGTCAAAATGCCCAATGCCCCAAATTTAAAGGAGGAGAGATTTATTTTGGCTCATAGTTTCAGTGAATTCTGTTCATGGTCAGCTGGTTCCAAGGCAGAAACAACATAGTGGAAAGGGTCTGCTTATAGCCTGAAGCCCAGGAATCAGAGAAAGAGAGGGAGAAGCTGGAGACAAGAATGCACCCTTCCAGGTCACACCCCCAGTGATCTGCCCCTTCTAACCAGGCCCTACCTCCACAGATGAGATTTTGGGAGGACATTTTAGATCTAAACCAAATATTTTCCAGGATTTCCTTACCTTTTTATATTTCAGTTTCCTGTCATTTCTTCCCATCACAAGAATATTTAGTTATTTGGTAAGAATGTCTTCAGGATCAATACTAGACTAGTAGTAATGGGTTTCAATGTTCTGCAAAGAATGCCCATATATTAACATATTATGAAGGTGATAAAATATAAATAAGAACTATTTACTCAAAGAGATTGTGATTAGAGATAATGGTGAAGAGAGTGCAACTGAAAGGCTAGGAATTGACTTGATACATGAGCATAATAGGGTGCGGATCCTTATGTGGGTTCAGATCAATGCTCCTCATTGAAGGATTTCTTTGTACCTCTATTATGTTTCTCAGTATCCAGCTCTGCAATCAGCTACACTGGAATCATATAGAGATTTGCTTTCAATATTTCTCACATTTCTTGCATGAATTTTTTTTTATTGTTGTTCTGTTTTGGAAAGTAGAGCTAGTCTGTCTCAGTACCATATTGAAAACTCACCCTGCAGTCTGAAATGAATATATTGGAAAATTGTCTGGTTTTTACATTGCTATATTTCACAATACTTGTACTTTCCTCATTTAAATTTCCAAGATGCCTCCATCCCCTAGAGTAACTAAATTAGAGGGAAGGAGAAGTGTCATTTTCTTGCAGACAGCTCATAGAGTGTCAATTCTTGCTTTCCTAGAGTGAAACCTCATGTTTAAAAATGCTGTGAGCGAGGTCAGCAGTGGTGTTGGGTGTGGTGTTAGGTTTTCACTAGACAATTCCCCAACTCCTGCAGTGTGGAATGAAGAAACTGAATTTCCTTTTAGTTTTCCAGCTTAGCATGGAGCTCTCCAGTAACCTTCAAACTTCCTCACATTTAAAATTACCTAACTTTAATTTTACCCTCCTGTTAATCTTCCTCCAGTTACTACAGCTGCTCTCACCAAGCACTCAAGCTAAAAACTCAGTGGCTAATCTCAATGGTCCTCAAATTGTGTGATCCCCAATCCCTGCCCTACCAGGCAGTATGTGCTTAATAAATATTAATGTAATAAATCATTGGTCCTTCTATATGAAAGTTGCTGTTCAATATCTAAACTCTGGTAACTCCACTAGATACTTTTAGACACTGAACTGTTGTTTCTTCCCTTCAGCATATCCTGTAAATTTCACCAGAAGAGAATCTTTGTCTGTTCCAACTTTGTATTGTCCTAGATTCTACAAAACTAGCTGAACATAGTCATTATCTACAGAGTAAAGAGTGGATGATTTTATTCCCCAGACATCCTTTAATTGACTCCATTAACCGGGAAAATTTAACAAAACCTTCTTCTTACTTATCATAATTATCGTATTGGTTCCTCTGTTATTCTTAATTTTAAAATAACATTTCAGTTCCATTTTCAAGATATTCATATAAATTGAGGGAAAAAATGTGAAGTTACCTGCCAGGTGTTCGGCATAACTTTTTGTGAAAAACTTCTTTTTTCTATTACTCACATGCTTACTCCAAAGTTAACCTAGATTTACTAAAAAACAGGTATCTAAGTACCTTCTTTCATCTGTTTGTATGTTTGGTCTGATGATATTTTGTAAAAAAGCAAAATAAGATTTTCAGGGTTTGTGCTTTATTGTACTATCATTCGTTCCATCATAGTATACATTTATTTTGTATCCTAGAGTTAACTGGTACTTGGAATAGTAGGACATGAAATAAAAATACCATATTGATTAATACATATTTATAGGCTCTCCCAGAGGTCAGCTGTATAGGATGGTTGGGATAAGAAAGAAGGTTATAATGTGATTCTTGACCTTTAGAAGCCGATAATTTATGTGGCAAAAGGGAAGTGCTTCATGGAACAGAGGAGAGGGATTAAATATGAAATCATATAATATTGACTTAAGTTAAAAGAAAAAAGACAATAACTGGGCAAGTAGATGCATAAAGGGAATAAACATTCTTGAATCAGGATTCAGGTGGGGAAAATTTTGTGTACTTGGTATATTGCTTAAGTTGGGGAAGGTAGGAGAGGTCTTCCTACTGGAATAAGAGTCGAAAAAAAGCACAGGAATGAGTTGGAATTGAGAGAGAGAGAGGGACAGTGAGAAACAGACCTCTGTAGGAGAGGACATCAGTTAGAGAGGCACAGAGTTGATGGGCAGAAAACAGAAACTACTGTCGCCTGAAAAGAAAAAAATCAACAATCATTTAATCTTGGCGAAGGGAGTGGTTTTGTAAGTTTCATTCCACAAGACATTAACTATAAATGCCATTAGCCTTTTAATCAAGATGGCGGTACGGTTTGGAACATGTTAACTCTGAGGTAAGAATTGGGCACTGAGGTGAAGTTGTACTCCAGATTAGTACTCCAGCATGAACCAAACCTCAGGCCAAATGCAGAGATTCAGGAATCATCAAGGAGGTGTGACATTGGAAGTGATAAACAGGAATGTGATTACCAAAATGTAGGCAAGGATTGTAGAGAAATATAACTTATCTGGGAACCACAGCAAGGAAGTTTATTCTCCTCCCATTCTATCTGTGATGTACATTTCTTTACTCATGATTTAAGATTGTCCTTTCCATGATGAGCCTCTCTAAATGTTAATCAAATAATTTGAATGATATTCCTAAGAGAGTTTAGAAAACTTGCCTAGCCCAAACTTCACCCATTTTAAAGTATGAAATTTTATTTTCCAGGTTTACATTTTATCCATATAAGCAACTATCCCCTGATGTTTGCATCTGATTTTGTTCCCATGATGCTTTTGTGTGGATCATCCCAATTTTCAAAAGTTCTTTTTTGGGCAGAGTAAAACAGTTGACCATGTTTCATTTAGTTTTTGCTTGTCTGAATGATTTTTGTTTGTTTGAATGACCAACCAATGGTTTTGGGTGAGATTTTTCTTTTCTTGAGTTGTATTTTAAGGCATGGATTCTTAAATTTTAACATGTGTCAGAATCCTCTGGGGGACTTGGTAAAACACTGATCTGTGTTTCCCTATTTTAATGATTTTGACTCAGTACCAGGTGGGGTGGAGGACAGGGGAGCTAAATTTCTCCCGGTCTCCTAAAAGATGCTGATGCCTCTGGTCTTCCAACTATAGGGCAAAGAGCCCTTTCTCATTTTTTTCATCTAGCCCTTATTCACAAAGACACATTCAGCTACATCAAGTACTATATTGAAATTTATCGATGGTGTATTTTTAAAATTATTATTGTATACTCTACATCCACTTCTCCAAATAGGTGTAAGGTAAAGAATTAATAATAATTTAATTAAAATTGTTTTTCTAGCAATTTTAAGTCTGGTATCTTCAGACTTTCATAATAGAAATTTGAAGGGAAGCACAGTGATTTGTCCCTAGGATTTTGGCGAGAAGAAAAATTTGTTTCCTGAGAGTTAAAGTTAACGGATTTTTTCATTGCATGCTGCAAAACAGTTTTTATCCAAGTGTACATGAATATCTAGTTTAACCAGTGATTTTTTTAAGATATGCAAAGAAAAAAGATGCTGCACAAGGGACAGGTATTTGGATAGAAATATCCTGCCCTGGCCAGAAGAGAGAAAGTGGAATCTCAAAGTCCAAACAATCTTGCTAATAGAGGTTCTCTACTGTGTGTCTGGGATGTTTCAACAGGCTTCAGCCTGTCTGAGGAAGAGTCCCTCTTGCCTCTCCATTTCTCCATCTTTGAATTTTATTTTATAAGCAATTTGCTTAAGCTTTTATTTCTACAGAGTGTGAAAAAGCTGATCATCTAGGGATGTTTTTCTGTTATCTATTGACGATGATAGTTCTGGTTTCTACTTCAGTCTTATTATGAATTCCTTCAAGGTGATTTTCTCTAGCATTCCTTTCATCTCAGTGTATGCTGAGAAGTCCAGTTTCTAAATCTTTAGGGCTGGGAGAACAACTATGGCTCCCCAGCAATTCACCATGATGGCTGAATGGTGAGTCCTCTGAAAAGTCAACAACCGTGCCTCTGTGGAGAATTATCTGCTCTCCTGAGCATTTTACGTGCTGTTCCTTTGTTCCTGCCCTAGGAAGCAGAGCTATCAAAATTTATAAAATTGAAAGGCACTTTGAAATGATCACCTGTTACTGTGGAGTTGAGGCCATAACCTTCCCTTGGTGTTTGTCTACTGCATGAACCTGGCAATTGACATGATTCAAAAGGCTGTGTTTGCTATTGAGATGTGGACTGCAGTGTTGTGGAGTGTCCCTCTCTTGTGATACCTTAGTCAGAAGTGTGGTGCTTGGCTTTGGGTTCAGGTGCTAACCTTAGAATGTGAGCCCATCAACCTTAACCTCTAGGTCCCTTCTTTACTTTATGAATTGCATGTGTGCATTATAAAAGCTGTCTATTTTGCTTACCTTTAGAAGTGAATTTTCTTTTCATTGTATTTCCCTTTTAAACTTTTGTAACAGAGGATGACACTTCATAAAAACTGCAAAGAATAAATCGTGTTGAGATGAACACTTAACACACTTAACAGTACATCAGAGGCCACCAAATAAGGCTGAATGGATTGTGGACTTGCACTAATGGATATAGAACATATATTCAAATCTCATTAATTAATGAGGGGAAATAGATCAATGTCTTTTTTAATAGAAAATCCTTAATATTTGTTTTATATATGTTCTGTTATAATGGAAGGAAAGCTGTCAAAAATCTCAATTGTAAATATTTACTGTCATTTAGAGTTTCAGTTTTTCCTTTTGTAAGAGATTTGGCTGGGAGGATTAGGGGTGATGCATGCAGTTTGCTTGGTACATGGTATTTGGTGCTTACATGAGAAATGCTAGTTACATTGATGGGATATATCCCCCTCATATTTAGAATGGATGGAAAACATGGATTTATAAGCACTGAGAGAATATATCTGATTTTCCCACACTTTAGCCTGGGCTCTGGCTTCTTTGGTTTGGCACAGTTGGATCCACTGATATTGCCGTCTCACTGGCAAAGCCTTGCCTCAGACTTGACTGATTTAAGGAGGGCTGCTATAGCTCTGACTTCACCATGTGGGAGAGCTTAGAAATAAATCACCAACCCAGGTATGGAATGTGGAAATCTGATCATAAATCCCACGAATGCCTGACACTCTTGCCAAAAGTCCAACTAGGAAACCATGTGGCCTTTGAATTTTCATAGACCTATGCTTTCCCCTGAATCCTATGCAGCAGCTAGTTATACCGCCTGATATTACTGTAAACCTCGCACACTCCTCCAAGACAGAGTCTGGCTTCCCACCATTGTTCATATCCTTTGCTGTATTCCAGTTATCTGAGCCTTTCCTTAATTCCCTTCCCAAATTCCCAGATACAGCTCTTCCCAGATAACACACTTAGTGGTGTGCCTTTTCCTGATTTTTCTACCACACTAATTTGTATTTTCAGTGGCTGATTGATGAAGCATCATCTGAATTTCCCCTTTAGAAACAACCTAAGAAACAATTTGCCCATCTGGACTCATGTCCCTACCACACTTCCTCTTCACCCCTTAATTTTCCTGTTGGGAAATTTTGGCTTCTTCCTGTTTCTCTGGTTTGCCAAGGCCTTTCCACCCCCCCAAGCCCTGACAAGAGCTGTTCCCTTTGCTCCCATTTCCCCACTCATCCTATGCAGTCTTAACATGACTGGATTCTACTTGGTTTTTTATATCTGAGCTTAAAATTTTCCATTGACCATTCAATAAAAAAGAAGCCCCTAGTCAGGTTCCATTGCTTTACCATAGTTTAGTTCTCTTCAGTACCCACCATCCTTATTATTATTTGATATTTTTCTTGTTTGTTTACTTAGTACATGTCTTCCCTACTAAAGTGCAAGCTCTATGAGAGCAGGAGTCTCTTCTATCTTACTCTCATCTGTATCCCCAGGACCCAGAACAATAGGTAGGTCATAGGAAGTGCTCTATAAATATTTATTATGAGCAACTAGCTGCCTTTCAGGTTTACGTCTGTATCTGGCCCTGCTCTTTCAGGTACTGTGCCAGATCATATGCCAGAATAGTGATTCCTTTGTCTCTGATAACAAAAATGAAACTACTCACCTCTGAGTCATTGTCCAACTTCAGCCACCCACCTCCCTTAGCCAGGATTATGCTGATACTTGATGGCTACACACACAATAGCCTTGGTATCCTCATAGTGTTCCAGGAGCCACCACAAGTTAACCTGACCATGAAATCAAAATGGCTTGTCCATCTTTGATCCTTAAAGTTGTTTCTGGGTTTCCTTTACTGGAATTATATTGATGGCACCTGCGGTGAATTATGCACATCCCCTTTAAGTAAAGTGAGTTTCCAGAGGAAACCATTTGGAGAAAGTTTGATTTTCATTTTCAAAATACCTAAAGGAAGTTATCAAAATAATACACCATAACAATTCAGAGTTCCAGTTCCACTACAGCTCAGCAATCAGAGCGGACAGAAGGGAGCATAAACCTCAGTAGGAAAATTTTTGCAAAACATGTGAAAAACAAAGACGTGTGCACAGACACTCTGCCTTTGTTGTTTGACACTTATTTGTCTTTTCTTAGACCTTTAGAAAAACCTATGTTGTGAAAATTTCAATGAATGATTTTTGCATTGATGGCATTTGTTCTCCCTTGGTTTCATATTATGTCCGTTTTCTTACTGAAAAGCTAAACTCCTATTGCATGTGGTCTTAGTTCTATTGTTTATCAAGATGCAAGATAGTTTTTTACAAAATGGACTCCTGATCTAATCTGTGTAAAACAGCTACTCTTTCCTACAAAGATGTATGTTGATTTTTCCATATTATCTTTAGCATTTATGAAGAATGTCTTTTAACTTCTTCAGCTTCATCTCTAGTGCTTCAGTAATTGCTGTATTAGAGGCTTGATTCTTCAGATTTGCCTTTGATTTAGTTAGCTAGATTTTTTTCTTTTGGTAATTAAGAGTCATTTACTGTTGCTCACAACCATAGAAACTTAACTTGTAGACATTATTTAATAAATATTGAGTAATAAAAAACTAACACCTGATATTTAATATTACAGGCTAAAACAGCAGAGGCTCAGATTTTTCACTCCCTTTCTTCTGCATTTCCACTAGAACCAGAGCTGTGTGAAGGAAATAGTCAATGCTTCCAGGGAGTGTAGACTTTCCATTACCAGAAGTCTGGTTTCAGTTGATCAAATTAAGCCTCTACCTTCTTGACTTTGCTTATACCATTCCCTTTGTTTCAAATCTTCCTCCATTCTCCTTGCCCTGTCTCCACCTTCCAGATCTTTTCACATCTTGTTTCCTGGAATTATACTTTCAGAGGTTAAAATAACCTTTCTATATCACTCTTTGATTGTTGTTCCTCTTGTAGTTCTCACAATATATACACAAGAATGCGTCCATCCTGTTACTACAGGAAAAGCCACATTTTCATTTAATCTACTAAATAAAGGAAAATACAATTAAGAGGAAACTCGCTCTTTTAAAAATGTATATTAATTGATGAATATACTGATCTTGTTTGAAACAGCTACTAGTTCTATAGTCATCATTTCTATTTTATTGATTAAGTTAAGGCAGCCTTTAAAAAATCCTGTCTTCTCTATCATCACTTCCTGTCCTTAGCAAATATTTTCACTTCTGTTAATGTCTTTGGTCCACAGATGACCATGGTGCTGGTTGATGCATTGTACCTTTTCTAACGAAATCATAAATAAAGAGTTGGAAGAATGTCAAGCTCTCTCCAATGTAAATAATTTTGCATCGCTTATAAGCAGTTATATTTGTGTTAGTCCTTCATTTAAGGCTACTTATGAGCAATGTGTAAACATGTGATTCTCTAAAAAATAGCTCCTAAGTCTTCTGCATGTTAGCTCAGGTGGAAGTGCTACTTTTCTTGGGGAAAGGGACTTTGAGGACATCGGGATTAGTCTGAGAAGAGTGGGGAAACTCAGCAGGAGCTTAATGACTCACTACAGTGCACTGTTTGTGTTTCCTTGGACCAGTGATGTTGTTTCCTGCAAAGTTGAAGCCTAAAGTGGACAGATGAGAGACCTCATTAAAACTCTAAACATGTAAAGCACTGAAGTGGCCATCTTTGGTGAGATTTCAAAAGAAAGTAAAATGTAACCATGATATTTGAGACCAAAGAATATTATGACATTACAGTGGTAATGTGGAAAATAAAAGACTTTGTACATTAATTGCTTGTCTATGATTTGTGCAGTAAATTAATAAGAGCTGTGGAGTACAGATGAACAACTTTTTAATTTTTTATTTTAGAGGAGTACAAGTCATTATTAATAAAGAAAATATAAAAAGCACTTTTCTCACTTCTATGGAAAAGATTTGATGAACAATTTATTATTCATATGACTTTTCACTTTTTGCAGTAGTAGGGATTGAAGCCAGGGCCTTCATTCTGAATTATATCCCTGTTTCTACATTTTTATTTTAGATAGGGGCTGGCTGAATTGCTGAATCGAGGGAGTGGTGCTTAAACTTGCGACCCACCTGCCTCAGCCTCCCAAATTCTGGGATTATAAGCATGCATCATCATGCCCAGTTTAGACATTTAATGGTACATATTAAATTCATTTTCTCCATTAAAATTTAATAAGTGAGTAAATCATTAAGTATGTAAATA